>NC_042965.1:32753996-33353996 GCF_901001165.1 Salmo trutta
GGAGAGAGAGAGAGAGGGGGGGGAGCGAGAGAGATAGAGGGGGGGAGAGAGAGAGAGAGGGGGGGAGCGAGAGAAAGGGGGGGGAGCGAGAGAGAGTAACTGTGCAGTGGGAACAGTGTGTGTGTGTGGATGTAACTGTGCAGTGGGAACAGTGTGTGTGTGTGGATGTAACTGTGCAGTGGGAACAGTGTGTGTGTGTGGATGTAACTGTGCAGTGGGAACAGTGTGTGTGGATGTAACTGTGCAGTGGGAACAGTGTGTGTGGATGTAACTGTGCAGTGGGAACAGTGTGTGTGTGTGTGGATGTAACTGTGCAGTGGGAAAAGTGTGTGTGGATGTAACTGTGCAGTGGGAACAGTGTGTGTGGATGTAACTGTGCAGTGGGAACAGTGTGTGTGGATGTAACTGTGCAGTAGGAACAGTGTGTGTGTGTGGATGTAACTGTGCAGTGGGAACAGTGTGTGTGGATGTAACTGTGCAGTGGGAACAGTGTGAGACTGAGAGTATTGGTATGTGTGTAAGTATGTACCGATCCTGTGTGTGTGTCCTCACATGTCTCCTGAAGATCCTGTCCAGCAGGCTGCGTCGGGGAGGCTCGGGGGGGGTGTTCCAGTCCAGATCTGGGGGTCTGGTCCCCTGGGGTCCAAACACATTCAGATCACTGAAACACTCTGTATCTATCATCTATACAGAGGGAGAGAGAACGAGGGGGGAGAGGGGTTCAGTATATTAGAGTTGGTGTCAGGACAGTATATGACTGCCACTGATTGTCAAAACCACCAATAATTCAGTCTTTCAGGTTACGTTGCAGACTACCTCTGAGAAGAAACCAGAGGAGAGGGACAGACGTCCCAGTTAGTTCACCCACCTCGTGCTGCCATGGGATGGACACGCAGCCTGTAGAGAATTTGAAGTAGAAGTCGTTGTCGGTTTGGTCCAGATTTACTCCCTTGACTGTAGAGAACTGCTCAATGTCCAACACATCCTTACAGTACACCGCCCGGGGCTGATAGAGAGAAGAGAGGAACGGAGGAAGAGAGGGAATATGTATGGAGGGAAGGAGGGAGGGAAAAGGGAGGGAGGCAGAAGTAGAGGTAATCAACCCTGTTCCAATTCACATATTCATCCAGTCATGAATGTAACTGATTGAAACAGTTGGTTGGTTATATTTCAAACACTTCCTGGTCTTGTGTTTCTACTGCTGAAGCAAGACCAGAGATACAATCCTCCTCCTCTTCTACTTACGTCCGGTACGAAGGAGGGCTCCTGGATGCCTGCCTCCAGCCTTTTAAAGTTGATGTTCCTGAAGAAAGAGTGAGCCTTCACCCCTGCTGACCCCTCTGCTGTACAGCCCAGTCTCTGCTTAGGATCTTTGGTCAACAGCTGGAGAAAGAGGAGAGAGAGAAGTAGAGACGATGATGCAATGTACAGTCGCTTATTTTAAAATATAATGAGATCAGATACTCAGGGTGATTACCCAATATAGTCTGAGGTTCCTGACAACACACTAACTAGGCCTCCGTCTGAGGTTCCTGACGACACACTAACTAGACCTCCGTCTGAGGTTCCTGACGACACACTAACTAGACCTCCGTCTGAGGTTCCTGACGACACACTAACTAGACCTCCGTCTGAGGTTCCTGATGACACACTAACTAGACCTCCGTCTGAGGTTCCTGACGACACACTAACTAGACCTCCGTCTGAGGTTCCTGACGACACACTAACTAGGCCTCCGTCTGAGGTTCCTGACGACACACTAACTAGACCTCCGTCTGAGGTTCCTGACGACACACTAACTAGACCTCCGTCTGAGGTTCCTGACGACACACTAACTAGACCTCCGTCTGAGGTTCCTGATGACACACTAACTAGGCCTTAGTCTTATCAATCAATCAATGGACTCTCACCACCCTACAGATGGCCTTGGTGTCTTCTGTAAACTTGTCGCTGTACTCCTCCTCTTCCTCCTGCACCCTCTTCTCCACCTCCTCCCGCTTCACTCGTTCTTTGCGTGCGCGGAAGGGTGAGCGTCCAGCGGTCATCTCGTAGATGAGACATCCCAGCCCCCACCAGTCTGGACTCATCCCATAGCGCTCGTTGTTGATCACCTCCGGAGCTACATACACAGCACAGTATAACACCAGATTGTCCCAATGCCATGTTCTCATCATGCAGGTTTGATGATATCTTCTTTGTATGGTAAAAGGTTTAAATTGATAATGTATTACTATAATGTAAGGTTTTTGTTCAATGATTTTATAAATGTATTATAAATGTATTATAATGCTGGTAATAGCATATGGAGGTGTCTTACCCATGTAACCCACTGTTCCCACTCTGCCTCGTATGGGGTCCCCTTCAGCCACTTTGATGGCCAGGCCCAGATCTGAGATCCGGATGTGTCCTACAGCATAGGGGAAGAGGTCAGGGGTCAAAGATCAGTCATATTTAGCAGAGAGCCTCTCTGAGTTCAAAGACATTATCCCAGTAGTTACTATATGCTATTGTACAGTAGGAAGAAGGTTAACTCACCATTATCATCTAATAGAATATTCTCTGGTTTTAAATCCCTGAGAAAAAGTTTAAAAAAACACAGTTTGGTACATTTGACATTGGGACTAAACCCAACACATCATGTGTCGACATCACATGATCTCTGGAGACATTGGTATAGCGAATGACAATCAGAAGAACAGACAGTTCATTAGGGTATAGGTGGAAGTAGGTAGAAATGGGTTGCCCCCATCTGATCCGAAATATCTTGCAACCTGAAACTAGATCTGTGTTTAAGGGCACCATCTATTCTGAGTGTAGGTGCTATGATAAAAAGCTGTCACCTGTAGACGATGGATTCCTGGTGTAGGTGGTCCAGGCCGCAGCAGATCTGGGCAGCATAGAACTGGACCCTGTCGTTCTCAAAGCCTGGTGTCCCCATGCTATAGATGTGGAACTTCAGATCCCCTCCATTCATTAAGGTCAACACTAGACACAGAGCGTCTTTGGTCTCATAGGCATACGCTAAACTCACCTAGAGAGAGGGGGCAAAGACACAGGGGCAGAGATTAGAGATCAGACAGAGACACAGAGAGCGAGAGAATAAAGTGAAAGAAGTGTGTATTGTGTATGGTCATTTATCCTAATAAATAACAGGAGACTCACAACAAATCTGCTGTTGACCTTCTCTAGTATTTGTTTCTCATTGAGGGCCATGGACTCTCCTTTCCTCTTCTTAATCCTCTTCTTCTCTAACTTCTTACAGGCATACATCTTCCCTGTGGCTCGCACCTGGCACGCACACACCTGATAGAAGACACACAGTATTATACCATGGGCCAGTTTATCTCACAACCACAATTTTCTAATAATTCTCCTAAAAGTAAAAATGTGCCTCACCTCTCCGAATCCGCCCTTCCCCAGTACTCTGTACTGTCGAAACGTATCCTTGGCTATTGGCTGCCTGAAAACACACATCAGCCATTAATGTACAGCTGAATAATAGTCCACCGTACATCATGGAACATAATAATACTAGCCTGGGTGCAAGGCTGATCCTGCTTTAGCCAACCTGTAATGTTGTCTGGAGAAAGTACCAGGCTGATAGTGAACTCCACTCAAATAATCTCTAAAAACATCAGACATTTATTTGATTTTGTAGGAGTTTTTAGGCAGCACTCACCTCTCCAGCATCTTCCACTGTAGGAAACGGTCAAAGTACATGCTGTTCTGGTAGTCCGAGAAGGGAGCACCTCTCAGGTAGTGATGGAGAGCTCTGAGAGCACAGACAACAAGAGGTTACTGGTTAAAGCCCTGAGACAACAGACAGCAGCTGCAGTTACAGTTAACAAGGGACCAAGCCAGCTGGTGGTCTCTCCAGGGTGTTAGTGCTTCAGCCAACCCCTCTCTGTGTTTCTTCATTGTCAAACATGACCTTGTCCCCAGGCTCTTACACAAGTGCATATACAGTGCTGTTAAAAAGTATTTGTCCCCTTCCTAATTTTCTATACTTTTGTATATTTTTGATACTGAATGTTATCAGATCTTCAACCAAAATCTAAAATTAGATAAAGGGAACCTGAGTGAACAATTAACAAAAAAAGTGTGTGTGTGTGTGTGTGGGGGGGGGGGGTCACTTTGAGCACCTGGCCCTACCTGGTACTCCAACCACTCAATTCTCCCACTGTTACCAAGTGGGTTAAACAAAGCCTCTTTAGAAGCTGCATTATACCAGCAGCAAATTGAATGGCTTGAAACCACTTTAAGACTTGGATACAGCATAATGAGTAAGGGACCAGGTTAGGGATGAGCTAGGAACAAGTTGTTTCTTAATAAGATCATAGTTGACGAGAACTAACGTGAACAAAGGAAGATTCCCTTACTTGCGACAGTCACTGAAGATCTCCTTGCAGGGGTGGAGCTCCAGGTTCTCTCTACACTGCTCAGCAAGGCTCTCTGCTGCCTCCACACACTCAGATGACTACACACACACACAAGAGCACACGCAAAAACAAACAAGTTATATTTCTCTAATAGCCGTACATCTATATTCACCAATCCTCCTTTAGACTGACAAACCTGTTTAGACAGGAACTTCCCAATAATCTGATCTCCTCTGCTTTTCCGTTTCTCATCAGGCACCAGCTCATAGTCGTCCTAAAGAACACAACATCCCATCATTAAACACTGACAGTGCATATCAGACCTGGTTCAACACAACATCCCATTATTAAACACTGACAGTACATATCAGACCTGGTTCAACACAACATCCCATTATTAAACACTGACAGTACATATCAGACCTGGTTCAACACAACATCCCATTATTAAACACTGACAGTACATATCAGACCTGGTTCAACACAACATCCCATTATTAAACACTGACAGTACATATCAGACCTGGTTCCAAATAATATCAGTTTTCTTTGAAATACGTCATGCACTACCAATGTATCGCATAATGCAACCAATGGAATATTCCCAAAAGTGCAAAACAAATCCAACTGGCATGCTGGGTAAAGTAAGCTAAGCAACTGTAGCATTTGAAAGAAAACAATATACTATTTTGACCGAGGTCTGACTGGTACATACAATAATATTCCATAATCAGGGACAATGTATGGACTAAACCATGTTTTGAATGATAGCCACACAATAATGTCTATCGGTGTTGTGCAAACATGCAACATGCGACTTGACAGTGTGGATGGCCTTGACTTGAAAATGATCAGTCATTATCTATACCCTTAGTAGCTCAGATATAGGAGAGGGAGAAGTGTATTGTTTGTGTAGTGTGACAAGGTGAAAACTGTACTTTGTTATGAGTGCTAATTATGCATTTAATTGTTAAATGCAATTGATTTGTTTAATGTAAAGGGAGATACCTAGTCAGTGGTACTGAATGCATTCAAGTGAAATGTGTCTACCGCATTTAACCCAACCCCTCTGAATCAAACATGTGCTTTGTGTTTTGTGCACAGCACACATTCTTGATTTGATGTCTTCTAAGCCCATACGGCTGGGCACCAACGCTGGTAAAGGTGTATACAGATGGAGAAATTCAGATATGATGTCATTGTTTTAGCACTATAAAAATAAATGCTTTATATAAATAAACTCCCAGTAAAACACCAATAAATAATTGTTTTAGCACTACTCAGAGTTTCTAACCCACGGCGTGCAACATGGTTCAACGTGCCAGTAAATCAGCACAATCTACTTGTTCATTTTTTCAAATTGCCGCCGTCACGGAGCTAGAATCAGGATCATGTAAACTGAGCTAATGCCCATGCAAAAAAAGAGTAACGGAGAGCAATGTACAACACGGCGATCTGAACAAACAAGGTATTTGTAGTAAGTACATGGGGACCGCCATCTTTATGCCCCTTCGCCATTGGTGTACAACAATCAATCAATCATATATCAGCCACGAGTATGAGAGTATTGAGTGTGGTTCAGCATTGCTAGGGCCGGGGGATAGTCTCGAGGGGAGTAGGTCAGCTGATCTGGGCATTGCTAGGGCCGGGGGATAGTCTCGAGGTGAGTAGGTCAGCTGATCTGGGCATTGCTAGGGCCGGGGGATAGTCTCGAGGTGAGTAGGTCAGCTGATCTGGGCATCAGTGATAATCCTTCACTCCTTGATCATTCTCTCCCCTCTCAATCCCCACTACACAAGACTCTCCACTAGCCCACCTGCCCTGAAAAACACACACACACACACACACACACACACACACACACAATCTGTTATTAACAGACACTCTCTATACTCCATATGTGATCCTGCGTTGCCTGGCAACCACATAGTCAACACGGCAGGATTCCATGAGGTCCTGGAGTGTCACAGTGTCACAGTGTGTCAGACCAGCATCACCAGCTTTCCAACACACACCCACACGTCTAGAGTTTCTCTCCTGACCCAGGCTGTGGCACACTCTAGAGTGATCTACTCTGCTCTGAGACACAGAAAGAGAGAGAAACAGAGCCATAGAAAGAAAGAACAGAGAGAGAAAGAGAGAGAGAGAAACAGAGCCATAGAAAGAAACAGAGAAACAGAGAGAGAAACAGAGAGAGAAGCAGAGAGAGAAGCAGAGCCATAGAAAGAACAGAGAGAGAAACAGAGCCATAGAAACAAAGAGGGAGAGAGAGAGCGAGAGAAAGAGAAACAGAGCCATAGAAATAAAGAAACAGAGATAGAAAGAAACTGAGCCATAGAAACAAAGAGGGAGAGAGAGAGCGAGAGAGAGAAACAGAGCCATAGAAATAAAGAAACAGAGAGAGAGAAATAGAGAGAGAAAGAAACTGAGCCATAGAAAGAAAGAAACAGAGAGAGAGCAACAGAGAGAGAAAGAAACTGAGCCATAGAAAGAAAGAAACAGAGAGAGAGCAACAGAGAGAGAAAGAAACTGAGCCATAGAAAGAAAGAAACAGAGAGAGAGCAACAGAGAGAGAAAGAAACTGAGCCATAGAAAGAAAGGCGTGGGGTGAAAAGGCCAGACTTCTGTGATTAGATCTGTTCCTCTGACCTTAGTGATGTGTGTGTGTGTGTGTGTGTGTGTGTGTGTGTGTGTGTGTGTGTGTGTGTGTGTGTGTGTGTGTGTGTGTGTGTGTGTGTATATATATATATATATATAAGGGTGTATACACAAGTCTGCCAAAAAGCCAAGGGGGCGTCTCCATTTCCCTTCAGCTAACCCCTAGGGGTAACAATTGGTAAGCTCATTCTGTGTAGTTGTGTGTGTGTGTGTGTGTGTGTGTGTGTGTGTGTGTGTGTGTGTGTGTGTGTCAACACATACAGACTTTGGCCAACAATAGCCAATCATAATTCACCAGCAATCACACATACCCCCCTCCCTCCCTCTGCACTGACGTCAGAGGAACCACAGGGACCCCAGGCACATTCCTTCCTTCCTTCCCTCTCTCTCTCCCTCTCTCTCTTGTCCTAGCTTATACAGTATAGTATCTGTTTCTCTCTCACACAAAAACGACCCCACAAGAGTATTTGGGTGATGGAATCTAGATGTCTGATTTCATCATCTCTTCTTTCTCATAACATTGTGTTTTACCCTCAGATCTAGTGTTTGTGACTACAAATGCATGTCTTTTGTGTGTGTGAGGGTAATTTCCCTCTGAGCGTGTGATGGTCCTTTTTAGGTTGGTGGGAAGGGGTGCGGGTGGGAAGCGGTGCGGGTGGGACGGGGTGCGGGTGGGAAGCGGTGCGGGTGGGACGGGGTGCGGGTGGGAAGCGGTGCGGGTGGGACGGGGTGCGGGTGGGAAGCGGTGCGGGTGGGAAGCGGTGCGGGTGGGACGGGGTGCGGGTGGGAAGGGGTGCGGGTGGGACGGGGTGCGGGTGGGACGGGGTGCGGGTGGGACGGGGTGCGGGTGGGACGGGGTGCGGGTGGGAAGGGGTGCGGGTGGGACGGGGTGCAGGTGGGAAGGGGTGCGGGTGGGAAGGGGTGCGGGTGGGACGGGGTGCAGGTGGGACGGGGTGCGGGTGGGACGGGGTGCGGGTGGGACGAGGTGCGGGTGGGACGGGGTGCGGGTGGGACGGGGTGCGGGTGGGAAGGGGTGCGGGTGGGACGGGGTGCGGGTGGGAAGGGGTGCGGGTGGGACGGGGTGCGGGTGGGAAGCGGTGCGGGTGGGAAGCGGTGCGGGTGGGACGGGGTGCAGGTGGGAAGGGGTGCGGGTGGGAAGGGGGATCTGACCAGAAACAATCCTCTCATCCAGTCACATAATCCTGGGGAGGCTGCGGGCCACTGTTGATATTGGGTTTGATGGTTTCTTCTCTACAATGTAAAACCTGTCATCTGGAAAACACTGTGTCACTGAGTAAAGGGGAGGCTGTTAGTATAATCACTTCTCAATTTGATTATCTTCTCTCAGTCAACTGAACATGATCAGTCATTTTTTGAGATAGTGTTTAATCCAAGTGAGTGCATTTAAAAGTGTGTTTTTACCATGGCGTCCAGTAGGTGGATGCATCGCAGCAATTCAGGTCTGGTCTCACAGTACAGGCGGAACAGCAGTCTGCCGATAGGCTGCTTCTCACACAGGCTTATGTAGTCCCGATCTGCCAGAAACACACACACACACACACACACACACACACACACACGTATAAACATTTGGATAGACCTAGGCACGTTTACAAACACTTACAACACACCAGCAAAGTGGCACACAAGTAATACATGCAAAAACACACACAGATGCAGACACAGTAATGTACCAATGCTGTTGCCCAACTCAGTGCATTGGCTGATGTGGGGGAAGCGAAGGATCTCCTTCCATTTCTTACTCCTCCCTTTCCGCTTCCCACCTCCACCTGCAGAGAGAGAAAACAAGGGATGAGGGGGACGATCAACTACAACACCAACAACTGAGGTTCTGTGCTCACACACACACACACACACACACACACACACACACACCAAGAACTGATATGTTCTATGCTGAGGCGCGCACACACACACGCACGCACGCAAAGAGAGAAAGAGATGGAGAGCCCTGCAACTGACAAATGAGTGCAGCTCAGGGCTCTGAATGAACTCATAGCCATTGTGTTTATGTATCATTTATACATTGTCTCTCACTTCCTCTCCAAATCCCTTCTCTTTTCGTCCTCTGTGTAATGCGCCGGGGAATGTGGCCACCCCGAGGCAGAACAGTGTGTGTGTGTGTTTAACAGGGAATCCATCCCAGCCAGGCAGATTCCCGTCGGGACATAGAGCTTGGCCAAAGCAGATTCCATCACTAAATAACCCTGAATATGCTTCCAGCAGAGGGCTCTCACACACACGCATCAATATCATATGATTAACCATGTTTGCTACTGAAATGGTGCTCATGTTCCCTAGGTTTGCCCTTCCCTGTCTCACACTCACATTGTGTGGGATAGTCTGGTATGAGAGTGATGGAGAGAGATGGAGAGCGAGAGGGAGAAAGCGGTAGAGGAGAGAGCGAGGGCTACAGACAGATGGACATCTTTAATCAATAATCCAGGAACGCTCCAACAAGTATGTAATGAGTTAACCACTCACTGTGTGTAAACACTTTAGCAGCTTTCACATCCCTTTCCTCTTTTTCTCGCACACTGACTGCTGCCACAGACCCTCCCCTCAGGCGTCAGTCTAACCTGGGTTACACAAGAGCCTCCCTCCTCCCCTCACGCATCAGTCTAACCTGGGTTACACAAGAGCCTCCCTCCTCCCCTCACGCATCAGTCTAACCTGGGTTACACAATGGGCCTCCCTCCTCCCCTCACGCATCAGTCTAACCTGGGTTACACAACGGTCCTCCCTCCTCTCCTCAGACATCAGTCTAAACTGGGTTACACAACGGGCTTCCCTCCTCCCCTCAGACGTCAGTCTAAACTGGGTTACACAACGGGCCTCCCTCCTCCCCTCACGCATCAGTCTAAACTGGGTTACACAAGGGCCTCCCTCCTCTCCTCAGACGTCAGTCTAAACTGGGTTACACAACGGGCCTCCCTCCTCCCCTCAGACCTCAGTCTAAACTGGGTTACACAACGGTCCTCCCTCCTCTCCTCAGACGTCAGTCTAACCTGGGTTACACAACGGTCCTCCCTCCTCTCCTCAGACGTCAGTCTAACCTGGGTTACACAACGGTCCTCCCTCCTCCCCTCAGACGTCAGTCTAAACTGGGTTACACAACGGGCCTCCCCTCAGACGTCAGTCTAAACTGGGTTACACAGCAGTCCTCCCTCCTCCCCTCAGACGTCAGTCTAAACTGGGTTACACAACGGTCCTCCCTCCTCTCCTCAGACATCAGTTTAACCTGGGTTACACAACGGGCCTCCCTCCTCCCCTCAGACGTCAGTCTAAACTGAGTTACACAACGGGCCTCCCTCCTCCCCTCAGACATCAGTCTAAACTGGGTTACACAACGGGCTTCCCTCCTCCCCTCAGACGTCAGTCTAAACTGGGTTACACAACGGGCCTCCCTCCTCCCCTCAGACGTCAGTCTAACCTGGGTTACACAACGGGCCTCCCTCCTCCCCTCAGACGTCAGTCTAAACTGGGTTACACAACGGGCCTCCCTCCTCTCCTCAGACCTCAGTCTAACCTGGGTTACACAACGGGCCTCCCTCCTCCCCTCAGACGTCAGTCTAAACTGGGTTACACAGCAGTCCTCCCTCCTCCCCTCAGACGTCAGTCTAACCTGGGTTACACAACGGGCTTCCCTCCTCCCCTCACTGAACTGACATTGACTTGACAGGTGAAAGCTATGTAGTGGAACCCTTGCAGAGGTAAGCCTTTCAGGCAACACATTCCCTGACCAGGAAAAACAGGTAGGCTATAACTAGGACCCAGAGATGTTCCTGGTTGGGTCACATGGAATATAATGGAGATGAAACTCCAACAAGTCAACAGGTGTAACTAGTGAATTATTAACCCTGACCTGAAACATCCTAAAATAACTATTGGGCCTAAGCAACAGTAACTATGACATTCATACCCCAGCCCACTTCCCTAGCTACGTTCACACAACTTCTCAGAGAACAGAAATACGACTCTTTATGATTCAAATGGGGGAAATTAATGAATAAGTGACAGACAGGTGAGACGCAGTCAGGGTTATCAGAAGGCTAGACTGGTTAGAGCAAGAGACTATGGTGGACATCATAGATGGTAAACATATTGTCTACGAGGCTCATAACTGAATGAGATCCATCAAATAGAGAATTACAACATACCTGATTCTCTCTCCTTCTCCCCAGTGTTTTCTCATTCATTCCCTTCATGGATTTACAATGAATAGACAGGTGTAAGAAAGATAGTCCATTACACCATTTTAAAATGGTGTAAATAGCTTGGTCCTCAACCCTGTCTTTCAATACAACACGATGCTGTTGTTACACTGTTACACCACTGTAAGAGCAGAATCAACAACCTCTGCATAATCAAAATAGTTGCTTTGTGAGATGTTAAAGTTCACAGTTAGCCATTGTTATGTAAATGCGAGCTTAAAAGTACCAGTGGCCTGGCTTTGGCCCCAGGTGAGAGCAGGTCCAGCCAAGCCATGACCCAGTCAGACGACAGGGGTGTCAGCCTGCGTAGGTGGAAACATAAGAGTCTGATCCTTTTGGGTAAAACACTAGGGTAAATTGGGTAAAACACTAGGGTAAGTCCTGTATGGATGTCCTATTCTCTCTGTCTCTTCCTTCCTCACTCTCTCTCCCTCTCACTCTTTTTCTCTCTGTCCATCAACTTCCTCTTTCTTACTTACCCTTCTCTCACTTTTCCTTCCTCTCTTAATCTCTCCCTCTTTCTTAGTCTCACTCTCTGTCTGATACGTCCCCATTGAATAATCACTTTAACATGCCTTGTTACTGAGCTGCATTCATGACCAATCAGTGACCTCATTCCCTTCTGCTGGCCAATCAATTATCTCCATCTTGAGTCATTTGAGGTCACAGGTTTACAACTTGTTTACTAGATTAACAACCTTCCCGTTGTTTTCGTGGTAGATAAAATACATTTTGGTATAGCATAGATATATCTGAGATGCAGTAAAGAATGGTGCAACTTAAACAGAGTTTTTACTCATTCGATGTCAGGAGTCAAATGTATAGTTTTATATTTAGCATATCAGCCCATTGTTTTTTTAATTGTTTTTATTAAAGGACCACATAAATAGATTTGTCATTTTATGGTTAGGACAATGCAAAATAACCATACACTTGCCCTTTAAAAGTCATTGAGAAAACCTACTGATGAAAGCACAAAGAACAAGTGTGTCTGTGGGCAAATGAAACCTGAAATGTATCTGAGTGACTTTTAATTTGGTGTTCAGCTGAAACTAACAGGGACAAAGTCTACATGAAGAAACAGGCTCAGGCCTGTGTGTGTGTGTCGGTGTGTGTGTGTGTGTGTGTGTGTGTGTGTGTGTGTGTGTGTGTGTGTGTGTGTGTCGGTCGTTTGAAAGAAAGCATTTAACTGCTTAGCAAACTCTAACAGTACTCATGTCAGTGCAGTTAATTGTTAGCAGTAACAAACAGCCTTAGGAGGATCCCACCTAAGAGTACAGGTGATGGATGCTATACATCTTAAGAAACAGCAGAACCAGGGACCAACACTTACAACATTACTTGCAAGCCAGTACTGCCATCAACGAGAGCCCAAACTAAATACTGTGTTGAGGGGTCGGCTCCATGAATTCACTTCACAGATTCCAAACAACATTAAAACAATGACCAAATCAGGCACACACACAGCATCACAGAAACACAGAGAGGAAGCTATTGGGGGGGGGGGGGGGGGGGGGGGGGGTCCCACAATAAATGACACACTAAAGTGTGACAAAGACACTTTAAAATACATTACCAGTATAATTCTAGTGCATAGTATGTCATTACAGCATGAAATGAAACTACATGGTAGCAATGTAACCAAAGAATGGTTTCAAACTAAAGTCCATTCTGGGAAAACCTTTTCTTTTTTATAGTAGCAACCTCACCAGAAGTGTGTATAGCATTCAATGCTACCTACAGCATGTAGACAGGAAGACAAAATAACCTTACTTTTCATGACAATAAGTCTGCGCCATAGTGGGAGCAGAAAACATGACCTCATTACTTTCACGAGTTATCATTTTATGTTACTTCCATGGCAGCTGGCCATTGCTGCTTAATGAAGGGGAAACATTGACATGAACATTCCAAGACCATCTGCAATGGAATGCATCTGGCACTGTGTGATAGTGCTAAGCCTTTGTGGAAATGACGTGAAACTATAATAAATGAATATGCTCAGATTTCTAACCATAGTATAATGTTTAAGTTAAGTAAAAGCCTGTGTCGAGCAGCACAGTGTCTGGGTTTGTTACTGTAGCTTTCTGTTTGACAAAGTTGGGTTATAAAAGTACGAATAGAGTCATAAAAGTCTTATGTAAACTTTCTCCTCTCCCCTTCCTCTCTCTCCCTCTATTCTGTAGCTCCCTTTCTCACAGTGTGTTACTCTCTCTCACTCGCTCTTACACACACACACACAAACTCACACATTCCGGTGCGCGCTCATTGCGTACAGGAACCCGTCAGTGTAATTTGTTCCATGCGGGTTATGCGGACTACTCCCTTTGTTTCATGTTTCTGGTTTACAGCTCTGACATCATCAGCGCGAGCCGAGCAAAGTAAAAATAATGTCAGAGAGAACTACATCCGTCTGGAGAGAAACCAGGGGTTACTATCATCATACTCACGTCTGCGTTTTCAGTGTTAGTTAAATAAAATAAATACAAATGTAATTAGAGAGGAGGGTGTGTACCATCATCCTACTGTCCTGAGTAAAGGGAACTTTCTAAATGTGTGTGTGTGTGTGTGTGTGTGTGTGTGTGTGTGTGTGAGAGAGAGAGAGAAAAAGTGAAGTTTGAGGAGTACTGCGAGCGAAGAGAGCTCCACTGTGGACTTTGTGGCGATGAGCTCATCCTGACTACGTGGGCTGGAGAGGCCAGGAGAGGCCCCGGGCACAGTAGGTCTGTACGGGATCTGTCACACACACAGTTAAGAAAAAACATAGCTATGGCAACATAGGTAAAAAAAATAGATAGATATAGATATATCAGACACACACGATCAACACAATACAGACCTCACAATCTAATGTAAAAGTGATTGCTAGAAAACCACATCCTGACATTTTAGACCAGGGGAAGGAAACTAGATTCAGCCACGGGACGTTTTTTTCTGAGAGGATGGTCGGGGGACCGGAACATAATTATAATCATTTGTGCACTGCAAATTGACAACAATTAAGCCCCCCAAAAATGTGCATTTGTAAATAACAATAATTTCCTACCTTGAGACACATCACATTGAGACATGATCACGACTCTCTTTTTTTTTCGTGGGAATATTTGGGGAACAGATTTCCTAAATTAAACAAATGTTTTGCTCTATTCTTGGTGATTTCCTGGTGATTTTCCTGGTGACTGCATATGCTACCATAGAAATATAATTAATATACCACACATCCCCATTCAAGTCAATGATGGCATAATGGGTGGACTGGAGGCTATTGTGAGTGTACCCATAGGAGCAAAGCAGGAAGTAAAAGCAGGAAGTAAAAGCAGCAAGTGTACCCATCAATATAGATGCGGTAAAGAGGTCACTCAAACTCGATCAAAACCATGGATTTACTATGGAAACACATGGGGGAAAGGGCCATGGTGGGGGGAGGGGGGGGATCCAGTCTCCTCATTGCTCCCCTGCAAAATGTCTGTATGCTAGCTATGCTAATCAGCTTAAACCAAATGGGAGTTAGCATTCACTTCTAAACCTGAAAAAGGACAACTTCTATATGTTATGCAGTGAAAACAGCCTAATATATCCAAATATTAAGTAACCACATTGTGGGCCTATTAGAATACATGCAGTGCCTTTAGAAGTAATCACACCCTTTCATTTTTTCATATTTTGTTGTGTTACAGCCTGAATTTAAAATATATTCAATTTAGATTTTTTTGACACTGGCCTACACACAGTATCCCATATTGTCAAAGTGGAATTATGTTTTTCGAAATGTTTACAAATTAATAGAATATGAAAAGCTGAAATGTCTTGAATCAAGTATTTAACCCCTTTGTTGTGGCAAGCTTAAATAATTTCAGGAGTAAAAATGTGCTTAATAAGTCACATAATAAGTTGCATGGACTCAATGTCTGCAATA
Organism: Salmo trutta; assembly: GCF_901001165.1. Taxonomy (NCBI): domain Eukaryota; kingdom Metazoa; phylum Chordata; class Actinopteri; order Salmoniformes; family Salmonidae; genus Salmo; species Salmo trutta. The sequence continues at coordinate 32,769,185 of NC_042965.1, forward strand.
ATAGTGTAATTGTGAATGACTACCTCATCTCTGAACCGACACATAAAATGATCAGTAAGGTCCCTCAGTTGAGCAGTGAATTTCAAACACAGAAAACAGGGAGGTATTCCATTGCCTCGCAAAGAAGGGCACCTATTGGTAGATGAGAAAGAAAAAAAGCATACAAAAGTTATTCATTACACTTTGGATGGTGTATCAATACACCCAGTTACTACAAAGATACAAGCGTCCTTCCTAACTCAGTTGCCGGGGAGGAAGAAAACCACTCAGAGATATCACCATGAGGCCAATGGTGACTTTAAAAGAGTTACATTGTAGTCGAAGACCAAACAAACACGTATACCAAACACAGGGTTGAGACCCAAACAAAATAGCGAGGAGTACCTTGATTAAATACACAATCGCACAATGATTATCACATGGGACGAGACCCGTAATTATCGGCACAATACACGGGGCACGAAAGCCAAAACAACACAGCACAGGTACTCACACGACCAACGGACATTGGAACAATAAATCGACAGGACAACAGTGAACAAAGGGCACACTTATACAATTACTAATCAATGGGAATAGGGGCCAGGTGTGCGTAATGACAGTTCCAGAGGGATCCGTGACAAGAATACAAATATTACAAAACATGCATTCTGTTTGCAACAAGGCACTAAATGAATACAGCAAAAAAATGTGGCAAAGCAATTCACTTTTTGTCCTGACAACAAAAGTGTTATGTTAGGGCAAATCCAATACAACACATTACTGAGTACCACTCTCCATATTTTTAGGCATAGTGGTGGCTGCATCATGTTATGTGTATGCTTGTAATCATTAAGGACTTGGGAGTTTTTCAGGATAAAAATAAACAGAATGGAGCTAAGCACAGGCAAAATCCTAGAGGGAAACCTGGTTCAGTCTGCTTTCCACCCGACACTGGGAGATGAATTCACATTTCAGCAGGACAATAACCTAAAACACAAGGCCAAATCTACAATGGAGTTGCTTATCAAGAAGACAGTGAATGTTCCTGAGTGGCCGAGTCACAGTTTTGACTTAAATCTACTTGAGAATCTATGGCAAGACCTGAAAATGGTTTTCTAGCAACGATCAACAACCAATTTGACAGAGTTTGAAGAATTTGTAAAATAAATGGGGATATGTTGCACAATCCAGGTGTGGAAAGCTCTTAGAGACTTACCCACAACCACTCACAGCTCTTAGAGACTTACCCAGAAAGACTCACAGCTGTAATCGCTGCCAAATGTTTTTAATTTTCAACACATTTGCAAACATGTTTTCACTTTGTCATTATGGGGTATTGTGTGTAGATGGGTGAGAAAAAAATTATATTTAATCCATTTTTTATTTTAATTCAGGCTGTAATAACAAAATGTATAATAAGTCAAGAGGTATGAATACTTTCTGAAGTCATTGTAAATAAAATACAATTCTATTTGTCACGTGCCGAATACAACTGGTGTAGACCTTAGTGAAATGCTTACTTACAAGTCCTTAAACAACAATGCGTCAAGCAGTCAAGAAAAATAAGCGTTAAGTAAAAATTTGAAAATAAAAAATGTAAATTTACAAATAATTAAACAGCAGCAGTAAAATAACAATAGCGAGGCTATATACAGTGGGTACCGGTACAGAGTCAATGTGCGTGGGCACCAGTTAGTCGAGGTAATATGTACATGTAGGTACTTAAAGTGACTATGCATAGATAATAATCAGAGAGTAGCAGCAGCGTAAAAGAGGGGTCTGGGTAGCCCTTTGATTAGCTGTTCAGGAGTCTTATGGAATGTGGGTAGAGGCTGTTAAGAAGCCTCTTGGACCTAGACTTGGCACTCCGGTACCGCTTGCCGTGCGGTAGCAGAGAGAACAGTCTATGACAAGGGTGGCTGGAGTCTTTGACAATTTTTAGGGCCTTCCTCTGACACCACCTGGTATAGAGGTCCTGGATGGCAGGAAGCTTGGCCCCGGTGATGTACTGGGACGTACGCACTACCTTCTGTAGTGCCTTGCGATCAGAGGCCAAGCAGTTGCCATACCAGGCAAGCAGCTGTAGAACCTTTTGAGGATCTGAGGATCCGTGCCAAATCTTTTCAGTCTGAGGGGGAATAGGTTTTGTTGTGCCCTCTTCATGACTGTCTTGGTGTGCTTGGACCATGTTAGTTTGTTGGTGATGTGAACACCAAGGAACTTGAAGCTCTCAACCTGCTCCACTCGGTCTTCCTTTTCCTGTAGTCCATAATCATCTCCTTTGTCTTGAACACGTTGAGGGAGAGGTTGTTGTCCTGGCACCACATGGCCAGGTCTCAGACCTCCTCCCTATAGGCTGTCACATCGTTGTCGGTGATCAGGCCTACCACTGTTGTGTCATCAGCAAACTTAATGATGGTGTTGGAGTCGTGCCTGACCATGCAGTCATGAGTGAACAGGGAGTACAGGAGGGGACTGAGCATGCACGCCTGAGGGGCCCCCGTGTTGAGGATCAGCGTGGCGGATGTGTTGTTACCTACCCTAACCACCTGGGGGCGGCCTGTCAGAAAGTCCAGGATCTAGTTGCAGAGGGAGGTGTTTAGTCCCAGGGTCCTTAGCTTAGTGATGAACTTTGAGGGCACTATGGTGTTGAACGCTGAGCTGTAGTCAATGAATAGCATTCTCACATAGGTGTTCCTTTTGTCCAAGAGGGAAAAGGCAGTGTTGAGTGCAATAGTCATTGCATCATCTGTTGATCTGTTGGGGCCGTATGCAAATTGGAGTGGGTCTAGGGTTTCTTGGATAATGGTGTTGATGTGAGCCATTACCAACCTTTCAAAGGATTTCATGGCTACAGACGTGAGTGCTACGGGTTGGTAGTCATTTTGGCAGGTTACCTTAGTGTTCTTGGGCACAGGGACTATGGTTGTCTGCTGGAAACATGTTGGTATTACAGTCTCAGTCAGGGACAGGTTGAAAATGTCCGTGAAGACACATGCTAGTTAGTCAGCGCGTGCTCGGAGTACACATGCTGGTAATCCGTTTGGCCCTGCGGCCTTGTGGATGTTGACCTGTTTTAAGGTCTTACTCACATCGGCTATGGAGAGCGTGATCACGCAGTCATGTTACTTGCCTCGAAGTGAGCATAGAAGTAATTTAGCTCATCTGGTTGGCTTGTGTCAATGGGCAGCTCGTGGCTGTGCTTCCCTTTATAGCCTGTAATAGTTTGAAAGCCCTGCCACATCCTATAAGCGTCGGAGCCGGTCTAGTACGATTCAATATTAGTCCTGTATTGACGCTTTGCCTGCTTGATGGTTCATCGGAGGGCATAGCGGGATTTCTTATAAGATTCCGGGTTAGAGTCCCGCTCCTTGAAAGCGGCAGCTCTACCCTTTGGCTCAGTGCGGATATTGCCTGTGATCCATGGCTTCTGGTTGGGGTATGTACGTACGGTCACTGTGGGAACCGTACGTGACGGATTTGACGAATATCCACTTTGTTGGATCAGATTTGTTGAATGTGTGCCAATCTGGTCAATGGAAGGTCTGTGTTCCATTGACCTTTATCACATCTACTGTATGGGAAAAGACCCATCAATATGTGCTGTGATTTGTTGATTCAAATCAATTGACATTCCTCTGCATGAGCCACATCAATTAACATCATTTGAATGAAAATTCTACATTACCAAAGAAACTATTGCATCACAAGACCAGGCAGCCATTGCGAGTGTACATATGACTTTACCATTTATGGGTACACTTGCCAGGGTAATTGCCAGGGTTAGAGGTTCCAAGCCCGTTCTATTCATTCTAGGAAACCGAAGACTCGTTTGCAACAACAGGTTGTGAAGAATCCATGTTACCGCAGAAACGGACTCAACCACACAAATACCAGGCCGTCCCGTCTTCAGCCAGCTGTTTGTTCCAAAAAACTAAACACATGACATTCTTCATCCATAACCATCGGTTACACAGTTATACGGTAACTGTGCCAGCTCTACCTGATAGTCAGACCATTGGTAGTAAATAGTGTGTGCAATGTGTAAGGTCCTGACCTGACCTCTGCATCGTTGGGAAGGGCTCCTAAGTAAGCATTTCACGTAGGAAAGGCTACACCCATTGTACTCGGCGCATGTGACAAATAACATTTGATTTAATTTGACAGAACCCAAGGACAAATTCATTCCCTGTGTTGAATGACAGTGGGCTAATACAGCTGAAATAAAGTGGGCTCCTTCAATGTTCATTGAACGAAGGCACATTGTTGTTCAGTTCCATTTCTGTTCCAGTTCCCTTGGCCTTAACCCTTAAAAATGTTCGCCGATGTGAACTATTGAGATCATTAGGTAACTATGTTAGGTACTGAACCAAACGCCCAGCCACAGGGCCATAAGCAGAGCCATAGGTAAAATTATCACCATAATGTCCCCATGTTAATATAAGCCATAGCAATCCAGTCCTTTCCCTGGGCAGCAACGTGAGGAAGACATGTGTCAGTGACCTGCCTCCTCCTCACAATCAGGATGCAAACACAGTTTTATACTGAGCAAAAATATAAAAACGCAACATGCAACAATTTCAAAGATTCTGCTGAGTTACAGTTCATGTAAGGAAATCTGACAATTTAAATAAATAAATTAGGACCTAATCTATTGATTTCACATGACTGGGCAGGGGCGCAGTCATGGGTGGGCCTGGGAGGGCATAGGCCCATCCACTTGGGAGCCAGGCCAACCCACTGGGGATCCAGGCCCAGCCAGTCAGAATGAGTTTATCTCCACAAAAAAAACAGCTTTATTACAGACAGAAATACTCCTCTCCCCTCTGACGATCCCACAGGTGAAAAAGCCAGATGTGGAGGTCCTGGGCTGGCGTGGTTAGACGTTGTCTGCGGTTGTGAGGCCGGTTGGATGTAGTGCCAAATTCTCTAAAACCACATTGGACGTGGCATGTGGTAGAGAAATTAACATTCAATTATCTGGAAACCGCTCTGGAGGACATTCCTGCAGTCAGCATGCCAATTGCACACTCCATCAAAACATGGCATTTTGTAGTGACAAAACAGCACATTTTAGAGTGGCCTTTTAGTGTCAGGTGGATGGATTATATTGGCAAAGGAGAAATGCTCACTAACAGGGATGTAAACAAATTTGCGCATTACATTTTAGAGAAATAAGCTTTTTGTGAGTATGGAACATTTATGGGATCTTTCATTTCAGCTCATGAAACATGGGACCAGCACTTTACATGTCGCGTTTATATTTTTGTTCAGTGTAATACGAGATGTCACAAATTATAACATAGCCTACCAAATGTTGGAAATTATAAGCAGAAACGTGTCTAAATTAGGGGTGAAAGTAGCTAGTAGGCTATACAGTCCAGTACGGAGTATCAGCAAAATAAATAATTATGGCATTGTGGTGGATCGAACTGAGCAAGTAGGCAACTTAAAATGCTTTGTTTGACAATCAGATGAAAACATCATCATACAACACCCATGATATGCGAAACTGAGCCTGCGCAGTCCAAGAAAAACAAGATATTTACATGCCACAGTATCCTGACTAAGATCAGCATAACCCAGGAATCTTATTTGGGTTTCTCATAACCGGGATAGAAGCTTTTTCAGATTATTGTAAACGGGATATGATGTTTATATGCATTAACTCACAAACAGAATACTTGAATAATAAGGGGATATTTGTGAGCGTAAACTTTTTTATTTTACCATTATTTAACTAGACAAGTCAGTTAAGAACAAATTCTTATTTACAATGACGGCCTAGGAACAGTGTGTTAACTGCCTTGTTCAGGGGCAGAACGACAGATTTGTACCTTGTCAGCTTGAGGATTTGATCTTGCAACCTTTCGGTTACTGGTCCAACGCTCTAACCACTAGGCTACGCTGCTGCCCCAAACGTGGTCAGTGTTATCCTGAGAAGGTACGTGCATGGTGGTCAGAGGATAGAGAGGTGTTCTTTCAGGTCTGTGCTTCACACACTGCCAATGCAAAACTAATAGGCTGAATTTCCAGGTAGGTAAACTGGATTAACTTGATATCAAGGGAGGATTGTTGACTCTGAAAGATCCATTGGTTAGCCAAAACAAATATCATATCCATTTCTCCTCAGAAGGACATGGCGATAAGAGATCTTTATCCTTCCACTGAAACAAAGAGCACACTGAGTGCACCGGGCTAACACAGGCGTACTTGGAAATACACGTCAGACTGTTTCCAGCACACATGCTTTAGGCTGTGTGTTAGCCAGGTGTGTGTGTGTGTGAGATACTGAGAAATGCTCTGTCCCGCAATCAGAGTGAAACGGGGGACTATGGGAGGAAGAGCTAGCTATGTGTTGCCCAGTTCCTCCGTGGTAATGTCATTGTTAGTATTTTGGGGGATTATAAAAACGGACCTGATGATAAATTGTCTTTTAGTAACAATGGGATGTTCCAAGCAGCTGTAACATCTGTTAGTGCGCTTTAAGCAAACATCAATGACGTACGCACGGTCGTAGCATTCACACGGTACTATTCTTCGGAGTGTCTTTTGTCACATTGTGAACTACTTAGTGGGGGTAATAGACTTATTATTTTTCATAGCTAGGGCCAGGAGTTTTTTACTGGTCATGTGAGCTGAGCAGGAAAAACTCTGGACTGACCAGTCCCTTCTACTTATAGCCTGAGTATGTGACCTCAGCTGACTAGGAAAAACTCCTGGCTTTACTCATAGATGATTAATGAACACAGAAAGAATGACATACACTGAGTGTACAAAACATTAAGAAATCCTGCTCTTTCCATGATATAGACTAACCAGGCGAAAGATATGATCCCTTATTGATGTCACGTGTTAAATCCACTTCAATCAGTGTAGATGAAGGGGAGGAGACGGGTTAAAGAAGGATTTTTAAGCCTTAAGAGAATTGAAACAAGGATTGTGTATGTATGTGTGCCATTCAGAGGGTGAATGGGAAAGACAATATATTTAAGTGCCTTTGAACGGGGTATGGTAGTTGATGCTGGGCCTTTCATGCTCAACAGTTTCCCATGTGTATCAAGATTGGTCCACCACACAAAGGACATCCAGCCAACTTGACAACTGTGGGAAGCATTGGACTCAAGATGGGTCCATGCACTGACAAATTGAGCTGTTCTGAGGCTAAAAGGGGGGGTACAACTCAATATTAGGAAGGTGTTCTTAATGTTTTGTCCACTCGGTGTATGTTCCATGCAATACACTTGTTGCTACAACTTAAAGCTGTGGTCACCAACCTTTTTGGAGTGGAGATCACTTTGTGAGTCAAAATGCAAGCCGAGATCTCCCGTCATTCGTTTTAAACATTAACCTATTTAAAAAGAGGACTGTAGTAATGAGGTGTGTGCAGAAGGCTATAGGCCCAAAACATTATCACAGCATATTGGCTTGCTTGAATTGACCTGCCAATGCATTCTTCTCAGACCATTTGTTTTAAATAATATTTCAACCTTTGAGGTAGGCAATATAAGGTAGGCTATTTGAGCTAGGCTATATGATCACACCGGTAATGTATTAGTTGGTGTGAGGCACAGCTGAGTGAGCATACATATACATCTTTTCTTTTATTATTTTACTGGGCGGAGGGAGAGAGCAGCAGACTGAGGGTCCGCCTCAAAATCCCTCCCCTCTCCTCCGCTGACACTGACCAAAAGGGGACACCGTCTTCCAGCTAATGGCAAAACTCAAGTCACATTATTTCTGCCTCTTGCACAAATTCATGTTTTTATTCCTATGACCAGAGAAAGTGAAATATTCCTCTATATAAAAAAGACCCAAGCCGCCCACTAATAATAACAATGCAAGCCTATGGATCCACTTTCATACTCATTCATTACAGCTGCAGTGCTGCTCGCAGTGCACGTAGGAAGAGCGCACATTTTATGGCTTATAAAAGTGTTGAATAAAAAGTTTGACATTGCTGAGTAAGAACTTAAACATGAACTCACTCAAAAACAGCAGCTCTTTTCTGTATTCGTTGACAGTCTCTCTAGCTATGGTTTTAAAAGTTTAGAAATCTCAGTATCAGCTTTGCTGTAACTTTCTTTTACGTCTGCTACATTGCTGCAGACACTGTAATCTGAGCCAGCCGATTGGCCAGTGATAGGTCTATAGTGCACTTGATTTGCTCCCCACGGGCCCGCCAGAAAGACAGAGTTTGTACCTTCAGACATATGAAATGGTTGAAAATGGGAACCCACATTTGGTGATCAACTAGGACTGCCTTGGTTGGTGACCACTGACTTAAAGCATAACTTGGTACAGTGACAATGACCTCTGTTTTGGTGTTGTTTAGTTCTGTGTGATTTTTAATTTTTATTGAGATCACAGTCATACTGGGGAAAAATAAAGACCGATAACAGGCTTTACACTCTGTTACATGACATACTCTATACAAATCATGATCAATATATCAATGTCAAAAATATACAGAGTAACAAAATCAAAATAGTAGTTGCATCAACCAACTCCAGGAAATTGATTCTGTACACAATGGCCTGAGTGTAACAGGTTTGATCTCTTCATGCATATCGCAGCGTCTTGTCAACCAACGGTGATGTTAGAAATAGCTGTCTGTCTGAGGGCTCTAGCTGTCGGTCTGTTAACACAGGCTTGTCTAGAGAGGTCTTTGACAGAGGTGGTCAGACCGGTCCCTGACCTCACAACATCTGAGCTCTGATGCTTGTCTCTCTTACAACACTGTGTGTGTGTGTGTGTGTGTGTGTGTGTGTGTGTGTGTGTGTGTGTGTGTGTGTGTGTGTGGACATGTTTAACTATTCTTGTGGGGACCAGAAGTCCCGACAAGAATAGTAAACAAACAACAATTTGACCAACTGGGGACAACTGCCTTCAACTGAAATGTGTCTTCCACATTTAACCCAACCCCTCAGAATCAAAGAGGTGCGGGGGGGGCTGCCTTAATCGACATCCATGTCTTCAGCGCCCGGGGAACAGTGGGTTAAACTGCCTTATTTCTAGGGGGTTTAGAGTTAAGGTTAGAATTATGTTAAGGGTTTTAGGCTCCCGAGTGGCGCAGCGGTCTAAGGCACTGCATCTCAGTACTAGAGGCGTCACTACAGACCCTTGTTCGATTCCACCTTGTATCACAACCGGCCGTGATTGGGAGTCCCATATGGTGGCGCACAATTAGCCCAGTCGTCCAGGTTAGGATTTGGCTGGGGTAGGTTGTCATTGTAAATAAAAATTTGTTCTTAACAGACTTGCCTGGTTAAATGAAAAATAGGGTTAAGGTAAGAGTATGGTTTAGGGTTAGGGAAAATAGGATTTTGAATGGGACTGAATTGTCTTTTGTATTTTTTTTGGTATCATCATCTTTGAAATGCAAGAGAAAGGCCATAATGTATTATTCCAGCCCAGGTGCAATTTAGATGTTGGCCACTAGATGGCAGCAGTGTATGTGCAAAGTTTTAGACTGATCCAATGAACCATTGCATTTCTGTTGAAATTATTTATCAAAACTGTCCCAATGTGCCTAATTTGTTTATGAATAACTCTTCATGTTGAAAATTGTGCACTCTCCTCAAACAATAGCATGGTATTCTCTCATTGTAATAGCTAATGTAAATTGGACAGTGCAGTTAGATTAACAAGAATTTAAGCTTTCTGCCAATATCAGATATGTCTAAAATGTTCTTGTTACTTACAACCTCATGCTAATCGCATTAGCCTACGTTAGCTCAAGCGTCCCGTGGAAGCGACACCGATCCCAAATTAGTTTTTTAAGGTTAGAATTGGAGAGTGAGTGAAAAAGAGGGGGGGGTTACACTTCCTGTATGGGAAGAGTCAGGTGTCACAATTTTCCTGTTCTATAAATATACCACAGATGAAAAGTGAGAAAACATTCTCATCACCCAAGCTCACACTCTCTGGGCTGAAATTGCATTGTGACAGCTGAGAGCACACTGCGTGAAATACGCTATACATCTACAAGAGAGGAACAGAACAGTCCACAGCACTAGGCCTACTGCTCTGAATCCTCCAAATGGAACAAATGGTACAGACTAAATCTTTGACCTGATCCAATCTTAGGTCAAAAAGGTCAAATAGGGGGCACTTATATTTGCCTTGTTTCACACATGTACATAACCTCTACAAGTGTGTGGTGAAATGGAAATTCGTTTTTTTGCATATCCCATTCTCCCTGAGACACCCTCTGAGGTCATGGCATGGGATCACCCAGATAATACATTAAGTTTGTTGGAAGTTGTGGGTACGTACGTTTTTGGTTTTCCATTGGTTCTGGGAACAAAGCCATAAGCTTCCTGTCAATTTTGCCTGTTCTGGGAACATAGATGTCTAGGTTGCAGCGATGTTCTGAGAACATTTTACTATGGTTTGCTGAGTTTTCCTGGAAGGTTTTATTAACATTCTGAGAAAGGAAATTCGGAGTTATTTTAAGGTAATTAAATAACATTCTGAGAACAAGTTTCATTTAGGTTAACTGTTTTGAACCCTTAGCACTTATAGGACACATGGAAATGTATTTGCTTAGGCATTAATCATGCAAGCAAATTCCTTTTTTGATTGTGACATGGCATCAGTGTGATTCCAACCTACGATCTTCTGTTCTTTATTCCTGGAATTAGTCCACTACGACACCAGGACAGAGTAAGCGTTCCATGTTTTTTTGTGTGTTATTTATTACTCATACAAAGCTGTTCATTTCAGTCTATTCAGACAGACCCCATTTCAAAGAAAACAAGGCACAGCCAACACACCTGAACACACTTACCAAGATAGCGGATATTGAGTTTTGTTGATGCTGACATTCTGAACTTTACTCATTTTTCTTGTGGTTGTTATGGAAAGTTTTATTCATGTGCTGAGAACATGACATTAAATAGAGCCACGAGGTAACCTGTAGAAAACGTTATGCTGAAGTACTGAATTTTCCACAGAACAAAATTGTTTCTTAACATTCTCTGAACAATTTGAGAACATTATTTTAAATAGAACCATGAGGGAACCTGTAAGAAACATTATGCTGAAGTACTGAAATCCCCACCTATGAAAAACATGGTTCTGAGAACATGATGTGCTAGCTGGGCAGTCATTACTGACAGCACTCGGAGCCATTAGGGCTAAGGTGGGCAGATTGTTTTACAAAGTCAGTTCATGGATTCGAACTAGTAACTTTTTGATATCTGGCCCAACGCTCTAAACGCTAGGCTGCCTGCTGCCCCAGGATAGGACTGATTCTGTCCAAAAGGCTATTGTCTCCAACACACACAAACAGACAACCATCAAACCACAACACACAAACAAATGCACAGCTCACGCGCATAGACACACAAAAAGACAAAATCAAAAGATAGTCGCCTCACACAGCAATCCCGGAAACAGGGTTAAAGTGATTACGATGGCCCTCTCTAGGCTCTCCATTTCCTCTACAGCTGTTCTCCATTTCCTTTCCTGTGTACACACACACACACACACACACACACACACACACACACACACACACACTTTTCCTCTGTCCGAATGCTCATATCCTCTTCTCTCTATGAAAGCTCATCCATCCTCTTTCTTCGACCAGAGTTCACCCTCTCCTGGTTCAACCCCTCTCCTCCCGTGGTTCACCCCCCTCTCCTGGTTCTCCCCCTCTCCTGGTTCACCCCCCTCTCCTCTCCTGGTTCACCCCCCTCTCCTCTCCTGGTTCACCCCCCTCTCCTCCCCTGGTTCACCCCCCTCTCCTCCCCTGGTTCTCCTCCTCTCCTGGTTCACCCCCCTCTCCTCCCCTGGTTCACCCCCCTCTCCTGGTTCATCCCCCTCTCCTCTCCTGGTTCACCCCCCTCTCCTCTCCTGGTTCACCCCCCTCTCCTCTCCTGGTTCACCCCCCTCTCCTCCCCTGGTTCACCCCCCTCTCCTGGTTCACCCCCCTCTCCTCTCCTGGTTCTCCCCCTCTCCTCCCCTGGTTCACCCCCCTCTCCTGGTTCTCCCCCTCTCCTCCCCTGGTTCACCCCCCTCTCCTGGTTCTCCTCCTCTCCTGGTTCACCCCCCTCTCCTCCCCTGGTTCACCCCCCTCTCCTGGTTCACCCCCCTCTCCTCTCCTGGTTCTCCCCCTCTCCTCCCCTGGTTCACCCCCCTCTCCTGGTTCTCCCCCTCTCCTCTCCTGGTTCACCCCCCTCTCCTCTCCTGGTTCACCCCCCTCTCCTCCCCTGGTTCTCCCCCTCTCCTCTCCTGGTTCTCCCCCTCTCCTCTCCTGGTTCACCCCCCTCTCCTCTCCTGGTTCTCCCCCTCTCCTCTCCTGGTTCACCCCCCTCTCCTCTCCTGGTTCACCCCCCTCTCCTCTCCTGGTTCACCCCCCTCTCCTCCCCTGGTTCACCCCCCTCTCCTCCCCTGGTTCACCCCCCTATCCTGGTTCTCCTCCTCTCCTGGTTCACCCCCCTCTCCTCCCCTGGTTCACCCCCCTCTCCTCTCCTGGTTCTCCCCCTCTCCTCCCCTGGTTCACCCCCCTCTCCTGGTTCTCCTCCCCTGGTTCACCCCCCTCTCCTGGTTCACCCCCCTCTCCTCTCCTGGTTCTCCCCCTCTCCTCCCCTGGTTCACCCCCCTCTCCTGGTTCTCCTCCTCTCCTGGTTCACCCCCCTCTCCTCCCCTGGTTCACCCCCCTCTCCTGGTTCACCCCCCTCTCCTGGTTCACCCCCCTCTCCTGGTTCACCCCCCTCTCCTCCCCTGGTTCACCCCCTCTCCTCCCCTGGTTCACCCCCCTCTCCTGGTTCTCCCCCTCTCCTGGTTCTCCCTCTCTCCTGTGTGGTTAATGGATACAGAACACAGTCAGATTGTTTGTTTGTTTGTTTATCTAAAGAGAGTAGTGTTAACTGCCTGGTCATGCACTGCTGAAACCAAACACATTTCAAGTCCAGTGTCACTGTTGCCGTATGCCAAATACCACATAAGACATTCCCTCACAGGAAAAACAACCAAGGTTATTTGTCATATATGGTAGTGATCTCCTAAATAGCCAATTTTGTTGTGCCTTCCCCTGTCCTCCAATCTCTCTCTCTTTGTATGCCAACATTCTCATACAAGTATCGGACTTGCAACCCTCCTCTTCTCCTTATTCTACCCTTTCTGTGTTGTGCTGGGGGCTCTAAAATTAGTGATGGATCTGGGGCATACCAAGGGACTCAGGAATACCAAAAACAGCCTTTAAATAGATAACTCTGATAAGGTCTGGGAACTGGGAAAACAGCCCAAATTTAACAACACTAAGAGGCCACTGGGTCAATGTCTACCCCTTAACTACTACATGTTCATTCTCTTTTCTGGTGTGTGTGTGTGTGTGTGTGCACAGTGAAAGTACACAAGCCAAACTCAGAGATGAGTAGTCCTATAGATATTTTCCACTTCAAACATTAAATATGAATTGGGTTTGTCTAAAGAGATTCAACATAGATGCACGGACAGACACTAAAATAACCAAGACAATTCTCCTATACAAGGCAACACATGACAGCACAAAGTATAGAACCATAGCTACCTTTCAGCTTCATGAGGGTGGGGGCTTGTTCATGAGGGTGGGGGCTTGTTCATGAGGGTGGGGACTTGCTCGGTAGCTATGTGTGAGCGACAGCTAGTATGTAAAACATTTTTTGTCTTCTCTCTGTGTCCACACAAACAAACAGAAGCACACAGAGAGGAAACGGGCTGGCCTGGGCCTCTCAACTCTTCTCTCATGGATGGGATTCTCCTCCCATTAATGATCTTCAGTTGTCTCCTCAATAAAACTCCCCAGCATTATGTCATGGCTCAGTCCTCTGAGAGAAGCCCTGAGGGAACACACTCCACTCCAGGCTGCACACACAAATACACTGCATAGTGGATAGGTGTTCACCATGCGTTTCCCTGACATGTCCTGCCAGATCAGTCACCATGGAAGTCAGGACACTAGAAGAGGAAAAACTACTGCAAAGTAGCCAATGATGTCTGAAACAGACGTGAATCTTTAGGGAGCATAAATCCAGTTTTTTTTTGCTCCTGTGGCTTGCTGAGGCTTGTGTTATAACACGATCGAGCAGCATTTTTTCTCACCTCACAACAAAGGCTCCTCACAAAGTAATCCTGAGGTGAGATCCATCCACATTTCCTTTGTATCATGATTACTTATTTTTATTCTGCATCGTTGGGAAGGGCTCGTAAGCAAGCCTTTCACGGTAAAGTCTACATCCGTTGTATTCGGTGCATGTGACAAATAAGAAAAAAACTGTAGATAGATAGTGCATAGTTGACAATCTAACCGCAGTTGGCTGGAGCGTGCATGGTGCTTGCAGTACTACAGTAGTTTGATTCCTGCATGGGCCACATATACTCCTCTGAATGTGTTGACTGTGCATCTACTACCATTTTACACTTTGCGGGTAAATTTTTAAGACAAATCACTCTCACTTGCAGTAATAACTACTATCCCAACATTTATCAAGGATTTTTTTTTTTTACCTGTCTAACATGTTAGGGTTTTTCACACACCAGCATCCTACACCTTCCAGCACCAGTACCCTACACCTTCCAGCACCAATGTTCCCTCTAAACTGCGCGTGCGCGGCCACGCAGCAGCCCCGAGACTGCTGCACAGAGCCCAGAAGAACTATCATCCCAAGGCGAGAAGCATGAGATTTAACTTCACTCAACTTCCTAGAGTTTTCCCTGTTAGTTAACACTAGCAACGTTTCCCTTTACTGTGGCAATTGTGATTGAATCAGCTCAATATTAGCCACTTCCCATGCAACATACCGAAACAAAATGAACTATGCAAGAGATTTTGCTGTAGGCAGAACACATCAGAGTAGGATTCTATTGAGACCGACTCAGCCCGTACTCTACACAGACCGGTGCAGCATAACCAATTAAAGCTGCAAAGGCCTATATGCAAATAGACCATTGCCATATACGGATCTGTGCCATACAGCTGTGGTCGTGAGTAGTTTCGCTTGTTTTGAGAAAGGCAAGAGCTGCACGTAGCCTCGTGTGCAGGTTTTGTTTAAATCCTTTGCAAGTTAGTGAGTTATTAGCCCAGTTATAGATGAAGGGGCAGTGTTGTTTTTTGAGACAGGCTTGAATAATCTAAGTAGCCAATAGGCAGAGGGTAGCATCATTTGTCTGATTCTCTGTAACAATGGTATGGGAATAAAAATGCATTTTATTTTGTAAAGTGGTTTCTTGCATCAAACAACAAAAAAACATTTTCAGTCACCACCTTGTCTGAAGGATAAGTGGATAAAGAGGTTAAACGTCAAGCCCTGCAAGTTTTTCCTCAAAAGGCTCATGGAATGCAGGCCTACATTGAACACCACACATTGGCTAGAAGTTGCACAGCATTTAATGTTCAAGTTTGCGCTCAGCAGACCTGAAATTTGCTCAGTACCCCCAAAAACTTGAGGGAACATTAACCAGGAGGCATCTCCTGTTACCTAAAACTGTCCTTTTCCAATATTGTTAGAATGTATTAGTAATAGTCTCATAATGTTCAACTTCCTTCGTGGGCACTGCCAGTATAACCAATGAACCACTCAGCACAAGTCGGCCGACAAGACAGCGTGGACATGGTCACACAGTAGTCAGTCAGCTATGGCATGCAGGACTACATGGCTTTAGTGACAGAGTTAGTGGCTCACACTATTTCAATGCCCAGTGCCCAATTCCTACCCTCACTCGTTTTCTGTCTGTCTTGCTTTCCTTCAAAACCATCTTAAAGATCAGTCATATTGTCTGTGGCGATCTCATTTCATATTGCTGAAGTAAAGTCCACTGATACAGCAAACAGCCATATTATCTTGTGCCTGGAAATAAATGGTGATGAACATTCATCTGCATAGATGTAACCGTTATTTAACTAGGCAAGTCAGTTTAGAACAAATTCTCATTTACAATGACGGCCTAGGAACAGTGGCAGAACGACAGCTCGGGGATTCAATCTATCCATTTTTCAGTTACTAGCCCAACGCTCTAACCACTAGGCTACCTGCCGCCCCAGAGTGGCATAGGTGGGGTGAAGTACACGTCAGAGGTAGCTGTTGGCTTTAGAAAGACAGCTGCCATTTTCTCACCATGTCTCTCCTCAGTAGAAGTGAGGAGAATGCTTGTCTGTGTTTGTGACCTTTTAATGACAGACAGATGGTGTTGTTTGTACTAGAATGTTTGGTTTCTTGTCTGTTTTGACAGTTTAAGATAAAGCCCTAAAATCTGCATGTTTGTTTTCATCAGACGATGCATCAACCCATTCCTTTTCCTCTGGTCGAGAAAACATGTTCGCATTTCATTCTAGATACAACACTCGTCCCTTCATTCTAGAACATTTGTTCCTTCGCTCTAGAACACATTTTATTCTAAAACAGAGGTTGAACAAGACAATTGCCTCAGGTAAAAGGAGGCCATCCATCCAACATAGCTTGGTTACCACCTTCCTCAATTAAAAAACGGCAACAGTATCTGAAAACGGGGAAGACACGGATCGGCAATGCTATTCTCTTAGCCTGTTCTGTTGGCCAACAACGGAGGCATGAACCTAAAATCGCAGGCTGGCACCTAGGCTACAATTCTGTTGCTACACGTCTGCTATCCCAACAACACATATGAGTTCAACAACACACTTTTCCCTTTACTCTCCTTCATTTAAACCGCTGATGACGTTCGTTCAGGTGGCTTGGGTTCCACGGCTGCTGCCAATGTGACAGTTGTGAATGGGGAAGGGCGTACACCCACACGCAGGCATCATGAGCTCAGGGTCTACTGCAGGATGTTGCCGTCGTCAGAGCTAAGATTACACACACACACACACACACACACACACACACACACACACACACGTAATGGAGATGCCTCCCTTCCACAGCTCAGCGAATAAGAGAAGCGGATCTGAGGAAATGCTTCCTAAAAATCAAGTACAAGTGACGCTTCTGAGCTGCTGCTCTCGCTGTTCTAGAACCCTTCCAGGGTTGTCTGACATGTAAAACACTTCTGCTTTCACATTGATGAAACTAGCATTTAAGGCACAATGCGGACGCTCAACTTCCAGTTACTTTGTCTTCTCAAGATGTTTTAGAAGACTGAGGGGAAAGGTCTTTGTGAGTGCAAAGGCACAAAACGCAGAGGAACAGGACAACAAGCGCAGTAATTGTGCGTTTTAATTCAAATTGACTGTTTGCACTTTCCCCATTGTCACAAGAGAAGTAGAATTTATGGATTGCACCTTTATTATTTCTATGTTCAACACGTCAGCATCTTCCAACACTGTGGGCTGTGACTGGTAATATGAGCCGTTAGGTGATCCTCAGCAGAGATGAGATCGCTGAATGGAGGTTTGGATTTCACTGCATCCTCCACAAAAACAAGATTACTGGACACCAGGGAGAAACGGAGGGGGATTTCCTGATTCTGAATTATACTCAGGTCTTACTAGCTACTCCGTTGTTTGTTTGGTATTTGAGACAGAGCAGGTGAGATGAACTTCCTGGAATCTCAACCGTGATGTCATCAAAGGTCCTCTTCAGCAGGCCTGAATATGTTCTACTCCATCCTCTGGCCCCTTAACAAATCCTCCCTTGTGATCACTTACCTAACATGACTGAATTGGCTAACGTGAAGCTGCGCTTAGACCAACTCAGTCGTGTCAGATTAGTGATGATTACTTACTTCAAAGGAATAAAGGAGAACAGAGGGATGCATTTACCATGTACTGGAATAGGGCCTCTCTCCCTGGTCAGCTCTGCAGAAGGCAGGGGATATTGATGGCTTTTTATTTCTCTGCTTGGCTACAGTTCACTTTATTCCAGTGATTTGGGAAGTGTGAGGACGCTGGCGTAAACACTGGGAGCTGAGTGTAAACTGGGCTTTCCTGTTGTCTCTCTGACTCTGGGAGCATTCGGACAGGGAATGTGGATCTCTCCGTTCAGCTCTGGCTGAGACACACTTGCATAAACAAACAGGAATAAACATGGTTCTCTCTTCTCCATTCACATTCTCGCTATGTCCCTGTGCTGTGACCTCAACCAGCCTCGGCATACAGCGTAAGTACACAGCACACACACACAGATAGGAGCATCCCTGTACACCCTGGACTTTGACAAAATCTCACAGGCATTCATACAACTGTTGGCACTGTGGGCTCTGTCAGATACGGCCCCTAGTCATTCTAACATTACCAGGCAGAATCTAAACAACTAAGCACTCATTAGACTCGATACACAACACACTCCAATCAGCAATGAATCACAAAAGATAAGTTGACAGTTGATCACTTGTTATGGAGCCATCGTCAACAAGATCTTATAAATCAACCATCAGCTCTTCACAATTCAAATCTCTGTTGATCATGTCTGCCTTTTCACTATCAACTCTGAGCAAAAAGCAACAGTGAATCCACTGATGACCAATGAAAACCCCTTTCAGTTCTTGGGACGTACCAGACCATGGTTTACACACTGTTGTGCCAACCCAACCCGTACTATGCTGGCTCGGGTATAGAGCAGCTGGGACAACAAGGATCTGTCATGGGTCGCCATGTCATCTTCTTATTTCATTCAATTTAAAGGGACACCACCAAAAACGACTTCAAAATAGATATGTTATTTTCATTATCTTGCACATATCTGAACATATGACAGTTCCATGTTATTCAGATGAGTGAACACTACACCACTCCTGGACCAGCAATGGTTCACAATCATGACTAAACTAGTTTAATCTTTTTGGATCACCTGAGGAGGACTGGTTGCCAAATACTGTACCTGTGCTATAGACTGTTTGATGCTCTGATTTTCTTTGGAATCATCTGTGATCTGTCAGTTTTTATTTGACACTGTAGTAGGCTGGTTTCAAGCTGCATCTCAAAACAACGAAGGACCCTTGTATGGCAGTGGTACACTGACTGCAAACATCAGTCTCTTTCTCTCTGTCTGTCCTATCTTTGACCCAGTGCAGCCAATCCATAAGTATGTCATTATTACTGTGAGATAACCACTAGGCCAGCCATAGGAACACTGCCTTCTCCTGCGTCACTGCTCAACCCCACAGAGAGCCTGTAGCCACATTACACCATGCACAACTGTGTGTGTGTGTGTGTGTGTGTGTGTGTGTGTGTGTGTGTGTGTGTGTGTATCTAACGGTGCATTTCTCAGAGTGAGAGGAACGCAGCCTTCTCAGTATTTTTATGTATTCAGATAGACAGGACGCTGTATCTTATGGCATTAACACGACATAAGAGCCATAACGTTATCATTAGTAACTTACTGCAATGCCAATCATTTCATCCGTTTGGATCCTTGGTCGAGTCTGAAGAAGGGATAGGCCAATGTGCACGTGAAAGGATATTTCCTTAAAGATCAATGAAGGTTAATAACAAAACAGCTGGTCTCCGAAACTCTCCACCATGCTGAACACACAGATTATGACCTATCACAAACAGACGGTAAAGATGAAATTGACAGAACCTAAGTGCCCAATCACACGGTTGTTTGGGGTATCGAAGTGTAAAAGGCTGCATTTTGCTGCACGGAGACCCCCATAGCCATTTAGATTCCGTCCACGTCATAGATCATCAGAAATGTGCCACTGCCAACTGTAGCAAATGATCATCAGACCAGAGTTTGACCCCAGTTCTAGTAATACTGTCTGAACATGTCGAATGTTGCGAAAGAATTGTTACGGTTTCACTGGTGGGCTCTACTACAGTCTAATCATAATCACGCAGTTAACAATTTGTTAAACCAAACTTAAAGCTGATGTGCGGGGTTATTTTTTTATTACATTTAGTGGGACCTTTGTTCACAAACGTAGGGCAGGTCAAACGATTTTAAACCACAGGCCTGAACATACATAGGCCATATTGGACATCAATTGAGCTAGGGATGGATACATTGAAGGGTTTAAAAGCCTAGCATAAGCAATAAAACATGTTGTTTGGTGATGATGATGGTGGTGGTGGTGGTGTATGGTATAAAGTAGATTTTAGAGCAGCATAGCATCTGTAAATATCATGTTCAGAGACTATTTAGATTGCATCACTGTAGCATTCAACACAAAATGGAATTCGAACCCCATTCTACGCGTCAAAATGGTTCATTCATTTTATTAGACTGTTTGAAGACCTACCTTCTCTTGCTTTTAACAGTACCGTATTGGCCACAATATTCTCCAGCTCCATCTAAAATCCTTTGATTTTGCTGAATAGATTTGTTGTTGTTTTTACGTCGGCACAGCAACACCTTGCTCTTCACGGCTAAATTGCTTTTCGTTTTACTCCAAATCCGAATCAAATGTATACATTTCAAATTCCTTGAAAGTCAATACACAGGCTATCGAGGAAATCCTTGTAATATTAACTAGGGCATGGTTCATATTGTCGGCCCCGAATACAGCGTCCGGAGGGCATTTCCATTCCAATTCCGGAGACTGTTGTGTGTTTCGTGCGGAATCAAAGAAGGATAGGACTGTTGAGCCATCAATACATCTCGAAACAGCCCGAGACCTCGGCAAGACCTACATCCTTTGGTAACGCATTCCTAACAGCGGCTGAAGCACAGACCAGTAGCACTGGTGGGAGTTGGTGAAGTGTACTAGACTCAACGTGCTCCACCTCTTGGTGCATAATAATAAAAAAAAAAAGGGCTGGGTTTTTTAAAATCTTGGTTGTAATTTTTAGCGGAGCTCTAAGCGGTTTCCCCCGTGGTTCTCGACAATATTTCGGTTATATTTGGATATCGTGCAGGGGGCTAAGTGTACAGCCAATGGAAGTTCAATGATTTCTAATAAGAGTTCGCAAATCTTGATCCACCAAGTTGGTGGTTCCAATATTCCATTCCATCGCCCGTGGAACACACATCCAGTCGGAAGGGGCGTGTTCATATCTGGCCCATGACGTATGCGTTGTTGAGTGTGCCTGTCTGGCTGTCATAGACATCGGATAGCGGCACATTCTTGCCATCCCCTCCCAATGCAATGCCAAGCGGTAGAACTGAAGATGAAAGACCTTGGGAGAAAGAATGATATTGATAACGGTGATGTTCCCCATACATAGGCTATTGGTCCGTTGTTCAAATGCTGTTTTTCATCTGACATGGAAAGCCTAAGAACCGCGGTGCACAATAATATATTTTAATTCTGAAAACTGATCAAACACAACATCCAATTATCTCAAGATCTCATACAGGCCTACCAGTAGACTTTATGCCTGTCTTCTTAGGTTCATATATACTGAACAAAAATATTAACGCAATATGCAACAATTTCAATGGTTTTACTGAGTTACAGTTCATATAATGACATCGGTCAATTGAAACGAATTCATGAGGCCCTAATATATAGATTTCACAAGACTGGGCAGGGGCGCAGCCATGGGTGGGCATAGGCCCACCCAATTGGCAGCCAGGTCCATCCACTTGCGAGCCAGGCACAGCCAATCAGAATTTGTTTTTCCCCACAAAAAGGCTTTATTACTGACAAAAATACTCCTCAGTTTCATCAGGTGTCTGGTCTCAGACGATCCCGCAAGTGAGGAAGCTGGGCTGGCGTGGGTACACGTGGTCTGCGGTTGTGGATGTACTGCCAAATTCTCTAAAACAGCATTGGAGACCGCTTATGGTAGAGAAATTAACATTCAATTATCTGGCAACAGCTCTGGTGGACATTCCTGCAGTCAGCATGTCAATTGCACGCTCCTTCAAAACTTCAGACATCTGTGGCGTTGTGTTGTATGACAAAACTGGAACACACTCCATCACTCTCCTTCTTGGTCAAATAGCCCTTACACAGCCTGGAGGTATGTTGGGTCATTGTCCTGTTGAAAAACATATGATAGTCCCACCAAGCGCAAACCAGATGGGATGGCGTATCGCTGCAGAATGCTGTGGTAGCCATGCTGGTTAAGTGTGCCTTGAATTCCAAATAAATCACTGATAGTATCACCAGCAAAGCACCATCACACCACCTCCTCCATGCTTCATGGTGGGAACCACACATGCAGAGATCATCCGTTCACCTACTCTGCATCTCATAAAGACACGGCAGTTGGAATCAAAAATCTGAAATTTGGACTCATTAGACAAAACGACAGATTTCTACCGGTCTTATGTCCATTGCTCGTGTTTCTTGGCCTAAGCAAGTGTCTTCTTATTGGTGTCTTTTAGTAGTAGTTTCTTTGCAGCAATTTGACCATGAAGGCCTGATTCATGCAGTCTCTTCTGAACAGTTGATATTGAGATGTGTCTGTCACTTGAACTCTGTGAAGGATTTATTTGGGCTGCAATTTCTGAGGCTGGTAACTCTAATGAACATATCCTCGGCAGCAGAGGTAACTCTGGGTCTTCCTTTCCTGTGGCGGTCCTCATGAGAGCCAGTTTCATCATAGCGCTTGATTGTTTTTGCGACTGCACTTGAAGAAACTTTCAAAGTTATTGACATTTTCCGGATTGACGGACCTTCATGTCTTAAAGTAATGATGGACTGTCATTTGCCTTTACTTATTTGAGCTGTTCTTGCCATAATATGGACTTGGTCTTTTTCCAAATAGGGCTATCTTCTGTATACCTTCCCTACCCTGTCACAACACAACTGATTGGCTCAAACGCATTTGGAAGGAAAGAAATTCCAAAATTTTACTTTTAACAAGGCACACCTGTTCATTGAAATGCATTCCAGGTGACTACAAGAAGCTGGGTGAGACAGTGTGCAAAGCTGTCATCAAGGCAACATGTGGCTACTTTGAAGAATCAAAAATACATTTTAATTTAACACTTTTTTGGTTACTACATGATTCCATGTGCTATTTCATAGTTTTGATGTAGTTACTATTCTTCTACAATGTAGAAAATAGTAAAAATAAAGAAAAACCCTGGAATGAGTAGGTGTGTTCAAACTTTGACTGGAACTGTACGTGATATACAATTGAATCCGTGTTCATGCATCTCAGTGTGCCCGTACCCATATGGGGATTAAAACTTCATGACTTGCGCCTACATATCGACAAGCAGGCTATTACAGTTCTTCAGGTCCCATTGGTAGGACAGTCTTGAACGAATCTCGTGTAGTTTGTTCTTCCATGATTAAACATTCACCAATAGAACCGAGGGTATCGCCATATTTTCCTCTTCTGTGTTGGGGATTAGGGCCTGGTCCCTGGTGAGTAGTATGTCCTGCGCAGTCCAATCATTAACATATCATTCTTCATCCAAATTGAGGTTAGTGATCGCTGTTCTGATGTCCAGAAGCTATTTTTAGTCATAGAAAATTATGGCGGAAACATTATGTACAAAAAAAAACTTTAAGATCAGCACAAAAAGAAAAAAAACATAAAATAGCATATTTGGTCAGGAGCCCGTAAAACGGACGCTATACATCCCAGCGCCATTCTCCTTCAGATTGGCTGATCCCACCTGATCACCCAGTTGGACATGACTGGGTCACCAAGAGGGATCAGCCAATGAAGTTGGAAGTCCCACCCAGTTGACTACACTAAAATGATGGAAGCCCTCAATGGCACTACCCATGCTAATATACTAGAGACCTCCATCACTCTATGGGAGACCACAGTGCCTTCTGCAGTAGAGCAGTGATCCAGAGTCAGATTCAAATGAAAATTCCCATTTACAAATTAAACAAAGCAGACTTCAGTAATAAAATAACAAAATCTTTTATGGAAAACAAATCTTGCCATTACAATGTGTCTGCTTACACGAACAGAGTTCATCACTATATAATATTGACTTAGATCTCAGTGCTATGGTATGAAAATCATAATTCATTTCTAATCAAATGTAGTCTTGTAGACAATCTAGGTTGTGTGGTCTACCCTCAAATCATGCATCACTTAATTCATTGTTTGCTTTCAAACCAATGAGTCATAATCAAAATGAAATCAGTACAGTATTTATTGTGTGACGTTGCGTCATCTACAAAGCACACATTCTTCTCACAGTCTTCAAAATAATCCCCTATTCAACATATAACTGAGGAGTCCAGTATTACGGAAGAAAATGGAACAGAAATGCCTTCAGTATTCATCGAGATGATCTGCTTTTGGGATGGATAGGCCTCTGTCCTTCAGCGCGGTCACCTTGGCTTTCTCTGTCTTCTGCTTGGCTTGCTGTTGCAATCGCTGCTCCTCCAGGATCTCCTCTATAGAAACTTGCTGCAAGACGTTGTCACACAGCTTATCAATGTCCTTAAGCGGGATCATATTAAACATACTGTCAACGTACATGTCATGCATGTCCTTCTGGAGAGTAATAGCAGTGGCACATATGTAAACCCCAGCAACTGATTGTTATCAACTGATCAAATCAAACTGTATGTCACATGCACAGAATTCAACAGGTGTAAACCTTACCGTCAAATATTTACTTACAAGCCCTTAACCAGCAATGCAGATTAAAAATATATATATATTTGCTACAAAAATGCATCAAATATAAAATAAAGTACAAAAAAGTAAAAATAAAATAACGAGGCTATATACAGTGGGGACCGGTACCGAGTCAATGTGAAGGGGTACCGATTAGTCGAGGTAATATGTACATGTAGGGAGGGGTAAAGTGACAATGCATAGATAATAAACAGTGAGTAGTAGTAGCATAAAAAAAGGGGGTCAATATAAATAGTCCAGGTATCCATTTGATTAACTGTTTAGCAGTCTTATGGCTTGGGGGTAGAAGCTGTTAAGGAGCCTTTTGGACCTAGACTTGGTGCTCCAGTACCGCTTGCCGTGCGGTAGCAGAGATAACAGTCTATGACTTGGGTAATTAGAGTCTCTGACAATTTTTAGGGCCTTCCTCTGACACTGCCTGGTATAGAGGTCCTGGATGGCAGGAAGCTTGGCCAGTGAGTTCAATCAAAGATAATCTTAGAACGATAGGATCCTATGTTTCTAACGATGAATATAGTCTTAAGATGCTTTTGGGAAACCGGGCCCTGTGTGTGAATCAACCACGCTACGTAGGTGACAACTAAAGTTTGGGCTGAAGTACTTACTAATCATGTGAGTATATTGAAAAACTGCTACACATTCAACTGAGGGGTATAACACAAAACTAAATCATCAAGTTAGTCAGCTAACTTGCCTGAATATTCTGAAATAACATTTGAGTTTTTAGAAAGATAAGCTTGAAATGGGCATGGTCTAATTGACTCAACAACCAAACACACATATCTATGTTTAGCTTTCTTAAATGAACCAGAAAATCAGCTGTAATTTCTGGTTGTTCATTATTCTCTATGATCCTAATTTGTAGTATACCCCTCTGGTCAACAGGCTTACTTTAGCACAAACAAATGACTGTGTAGGCCTACTCTACTAAGGAAAGCTAAAGCAGCCTTGAAGTACTGATAAAGAACAAGAGGGTGGCATGGATGAATACTTACTATTTCTCCAAGCAAAACAACATTCTCTCCTCTCACAATGAAGATTCCTCTGGGGATGTCTCCAAACTTCTTGCACACATGGATGCGCTCAACTGTTTGATGAAAAACTAGGTTGGCTGAAAGAGAAGGCGAAGAGATGAGATAGGGAATTTAAGATCATTTTCCCTTTGCTTGCCTGAATGTACCTACTTGTGAATAAGTTACATTATCTGAGTATTGACAACATCAAAGTAAGCTAAGAAGGCTAGTGTTTAAACTGAAATATGATTATTAGTTTGTTAATTTGCAATACCAAACTGGTCAATGCTTCTCAGAAACCCAATTAGCGTTCGTCCATCTCGAAGAAGTACAAGATGCTTTTCTGCAAGAAAAAAAAAGGGAATGTTTATAGTTGAGCCACCGCACGTGGTTACAATGTATCCAATCGTTGCCCCCCACTCCCCACAGTGCGTTTTGGATACAATGTTGCAAGGTCGCCGCATGTCGAATGATGAATAGTTAACAAGAACGGGTTCATAATTTACCAGTGACTGTATTTGATCATTATCATCATCATCACGGTTTTCGAACGTTGGAAATGTTTTGGACTTTTCACTCACACTTCTGTCTCAACTCAGCCTAACCTTTGCTATCCCAACTTACTGTCTATATCATCGATGAGACTCGCGGTCCCTGGCATGTAGTTCATTTTGATCGTGTGTAGTTAATCGCCGTGTATGACATGTGTCAAGGAAAATCGTTCAAAAGTATACCTGTATCCTCTCTACAGGAAGAGCAGGGGACGCATGCTCAGGGAAACCCTTCCTGTAGAATTGTAACCCATTAAGCGCCGATAGCACCGCACATTGGAAAATGTTCTTCTGTAATTTATTATTGTATCCGATAATAGATAAAATTGTTATTGTATTTGAATTTCGATTGAGTCGATTAAGTGACAATTTAGGCTAATATAACTTTAATAACTGATGTATATTTAGAACATTGCATTTTTCTAATAATGTAATACTTTGAATGAATATGCTTTTGGTTTTTAATAAGACACAAATATAAGGCCATTTAAACAACTACGGTGAATTGTAACCATCGCCACTTGTTTAAACAAATCATTGGTTTAAATCCACGCATTCGATGAGCTCTGCTCTAAACCCTGAGCGCCTATTGGTCAAAATAACTCATATTCTACGCACGTGGACAAAAGGAAAAGGGAGGGGCGAAAATTAAAGGGGCCAACAATAATATATTTAGCTGCTCATGGTCAATGCCTTCAACAACTCGAGAATTACATTAAAGCATTTGTTTTTCATAGCAGTCAGAGTGCTCAGTCCATTTTGACAGTCCATTTTTTATCACCATTTATTTTAATGACAAACGACAGAAGTGCTGGGGACGCTGCTTGGGTTATGCATCATCAAATGCAGTCGAATCCCAAATCCGCCTGGCCCTCAAATTTCAACTCGGAAAATAATAACGTGAACTGGAATAACGCTATGGTACGACACATTGTATAGCCAATTCATGTCAACACGTAGATAACTAGTTATGTTAATCACATTTTAGAACATACGATTTAATGTTCGTAAACACGCGTTAGTATTTTTGTACTGTGTATACAGTTTAGCGTTCATTAGCTAGCTAGCTAGTTAGCCTGCGTTCTAGCCAGCTACTTTTAGCTAGCTAGCCGTCTCCTGAACGTTTGTCCCATCTACCTAACTAGTAAGATGTCCTATATTGCTAGCTACCTAACTTGCTTAGTTGGTTATATTTGACATGCAGATTGTCTAGTTATGTAGTTTGTAGTGTAAGATAAATATCCTAACTAGTTAATGGCTACTGTTTTGTGATACTTCTGCTGCTAGCTAACCTTAGCTAGCTATTATGTAATACAGTAGGAAACGCTTTCCTGCTGCATTACTAAACGGTTGGATACTTTAGTCAAACAAGTTATTGAAGTGACGTGACAATAGAGGTCTGGGGTTACTGTTTACTCATGTCAATATAGTTGACTATTTAAACATTGCGGATTTTGAGCCCAGGTAAAATATCTTATGTGCCTACAGGACGCTTCCCAATACCCTGGTTACTCCTCAAACTACTGGTATCCCCAGACACATTCCACAGCAGGGCACTATCCAAATGCCTACCCTTCAGGATCCGATGTGCAGCCACCTTACAACCCACAGGTACAGTACGGCCTCATGTTATGTCATAGCAAAGGCCCTCTAAATCCACCTCTATACATGGGGATTAAGTCCTAATCTGTCGTCTCAAGGGCTCTCACCCTTCCTTGACACTTTGTTACTCACGCACACATATTTTCACAGACTGGCAGTCTGGCACTCAAGTTCAAACCCTTACTGATGTATGCACACATTCCCTCTCTCTCCCTATCCAGGCAATGCAAGCATATCCAAATGGCCACGGCGTCTATAACCCTGGTCCAGGCCAGTATCCGGCAAATTCTTTCCACCCATCCAACCCATTCTACTGTGCAGAGCAGATGTCTCCCAGGCAGGCAACAGGCCAGTACCCTAGCCAGGGCTGCCCAGGACCAGAGCAGAGCACAGGCGGGTCAGGACAACCCCACACCCAGCACCAACATCAGCACCACCACTACCCTGGACCACACTGTCAAGGGGTAAGTGCATTCAACCAGGGCAGGGCAGTGTTTAACAGTGTCTAAGGTAAAGGCAGTTGGGTATAATGGCTCTTGTCTATTTTCTCCCAGGCCCCTAGCTATCCTCCTGGGTCTTACACACACTATGGGGAAGGTGGTCCTGCATTGCCTGCAAACCCCCAATACTCCACTGGACAGGCCCTTCACCCTAGGCCACAGGCTGAGGCTTGGGCCCACTCGGGTGGGTATGGGCCCTCACACCAGCAGTGGCAGCCAGGCACCCAACCTCTACACAGCAACTATGGGAACCCTGTCCGCCCACAACATCCCCCAGCCTGGCCAGGCACTGGCACTGGAGCCCCACCCCCCTATGAAGCCAAGGTACGTGTGGAACACAAGGGAGGCATCTCAATTACCTAAATTGGCCTTTGGTCGTCTCGTCTCCTTTATTTGAACATATTGTTTCTAAAATGCCCTCCAAGTGGTACTAATTTTGTTCTTCTTGGAAGAAAGTGGATAGTTCAGAAAAGCTCATACCCCCCTCTGGTACCATAGCAATCTTGGGTCTGAATTAATTTATTTTGTATTCATTACACACTAATTGTGTAAGACAATCTTTTTTACCTCCTCAGGACCAGCACTACCCAGGACCCCACCAGCACCAGTGTGCCCCACAGGTGGGACCCAAACCCAGACCAGCCCCCTCCCCTAACCCCACTAATGGCAAGCCCGTCGACTTCAGCTCACCTCCCCAGATGTACAACAAACCAGGACGAGGGGGGGTGCAGGAGCCAAAGCCTTCCCAGGGTGAGCCTCCAACCCAGCCCCAGGGTCCGATTGGGCCCCAGCCCCTGAGCGACAACCCCAGCTTGGCCAAAGTCCAGCAGGTCATGGCCCGGGTGCTTTTGCTCCATGAGGATGTGGATGAATTTGTGGGTAAAAAATCGGACAAGAGTTACCGGTACCTGGAGGAACTGCTGACCAAGGAGCTGCTGGTTCTGGACTCAGTGGAGACTCAGGGACAGGAAGTGGTCAGGCAGGCCCGGAAGGAGGCTGTGCAGAGGATCCAGGCCATACTGGACCGGCTGGAGAAAAAGGCCTTCTGAATTGGACCGGTTCTGGTTCTAAGGGTCTTACTGTTCTTTTTTTGTGACATTTGAATCTAAACCGGTCCCTTGGAATTAAATGCCCAATTCTCTGTTTGTTGACTACATCCCCTGGATCGTAAAGGTTTAGATAGACTTGTTCTCGACAAGGACTTAGGGTTTGGTTTGGAATCATGCCAGCTTATGCTACTTCACGCAGGTGTGATCAGGAACATAAGAGATGCCATGTCAAAGTATTCATGATGGCAAATAATGGTTGTACATATCAAGTCATGACTAAGTTATGGTGTTGTTGGGTTAGTTGTCATAACCCGACATTAGTGTCCATGATGGCTTAAAGCATCGGTTATGTCATGCTTGTGCCAGTGTAATGTAGTCTTATAATGGTGGTTTCATATAGTGTCACCATGTTCCTTTCAAAGTAAGTAAACTTTGCCCCTTAATCACTGATAGGGTGAGATGTTTTTGCCTGGTTAATAAGGCTTGGATTTGGCGTAGGCTAATCTGATCCTAGATCTGTATTCAAAGGCCACTTCTACCATGAGTGTTCCATTCACCATGTTTTCTTACATGTTGTGAACCATTTGCACTACCATGACATTTCCCCTTTATCACTCACCCTAACCTTATCACCCACCTGTCATTGTAAGCAGAATGCAAACAGTGTGCATTCACACACAGCCTTCCAAATTGTCGCAGGGATTGACATTAAGGGTTGCCCTATTGCCTTTGTCAAGTTAACTGAGCGGTCATGCAAGTTGAGCCTGCTCTGAGGTTGCTTCATTAGTCAGGTGATATGTTTTTAAAAAGGGAGTACAACCAAACTGCAAAGAATTTCAATAGCCTAAAACTGATATTCCTTTAAGTGAAAGACAGAATTTATGGCAGTTGGGCAAGTTACTTTTTTTTTTTTTACTGATTTAAATACTTCTGATTTAAGCACTTCTGCTTAATTTACATTTGAGCAAGTGATCATAATCTTTGAGCAACCAAAAAAATGCTACTGACTTGCCTTTTTAGACTTTAATATCAATCCCTGGGTGGGTAATGTTATACACTTCCGTTCATTTACACTTTTTTTCAGTATCTACAAAGGTAGAGTCAATTGCTTTTCAATGCGGTCGATGGAAGAAATTCAATTAATGACTTAAAGTTGCTCAATGGAAATATTGAGGAAGTTTGAATTCACTTCCTGAATGAATTAAATTTTTAATTCCATCTATCCCAACCCTGGTATGTTCTGTATAGTAGTTGGTCTACAACTCCTCCACAATGCTTTTGCCATTGATTGGTGTTAGACATTGTAATTAAGTGCAGGCCTAGGATCAGTTTAGTGTTATTCTTCGAAGGACGAAAAGGAAAACAGACCTTAGACCCTGTTCAATTACTTCCTTCTTTAGAGTAATCTCTGACCTTTCTACCACAGTTTTACCATTCAAGTTCATATCAGACCAGGATCCATATCCACAAATCATCTCGGAATATGAGTGCTGATCTAGTATCAGGTCCACCCTGTCCATATAATCTTATTCATTATGATCTAAAAGGCGAAACTGAACCTAGATCGGCACTCCTACTCAGAGGCTTTGTGGATACGGGCCCAGTGATATTTTAAGGAAGAAGGATGTATTGAAACAGGTGGTTGGGGTCAGCTTCATCCTACAGCACTATGATTGGATGTTTTTTCTTCTTCTTCAAAACAACAAATCAAATGCTTTTCTTATTTAATCTAGCACCAAAAATCCCTTTCTTAGACTGTTCATTTCTTAGAAATCAGCTACTTTGTTGATAAAAATAAATTATCATGAGTGCCATAATATCGGCAGGTGCTTTTTCAAATCGTTATAAAAAATAAACTTTAAATCTCTTAAGCTTTGCATGGATCAAAATGTTCTGTTTGTCATATGTTTATTTTTTTCCTGTGATGTTATTTTTGTGTTCAGATAGAGAACCATTCACTAACTAAAAAAGATATATATTTGTAACATAGAAGACACTTTAAATACAGGGACCAAGGTCCTGTCTACAGCCGTTTCTGACGTAATGCATGTTTCTAACATAAGATGGGAATATTTTCCTGACTGATTCAGAAATGACTACAGCTCAAACAGATGAATTGCATTAAATGTCAGTAAATTTTTCAAATGTGTTATGCATGTTATTGTATAGTCTTTTGGAAAACATACCATAAACACTCAAAATTAACAAGAGTTTGTCATATGATAGGTGGGAGAGAGAAAATGAAAGGAGTTTGAATGAAGTGAGGGGTAATGAAAGTGAGACAACACACTGCAAGCTGATATATAGAACCAGTCAAAAGTTTGGACACACCTACTCATTCCAGGTTTTTCTTTATTTTTACTATTTTATACATTGTAGAATAATAGTGTAGACTTACACTATGAAATAACACATGGAATTATGTAGTAACCAAAAACTGTTAAACAAATCAAAATATATTTTATATTAGATTCTTCAAAGTAGCCACCCATTGCCGAGTGGCGCAGTGGTCTAAGGCACTACATCTCAGTACTAGAGGCGTCACTAAAGGCCCTGGTTTGATTCCAGGCTGTATCACAGCCGGCTGGGATTGGGAGTCCCATAGGGCGGCGCACAATTGGCCCAGCGTTGTTAGGGTTTGGCTGGGTTAGGCCGTCATTGTAAATAAGAATGTGTTCTTAACTGACTTGCCTAGTTAAATTAAAAATGACAGCGTTGCACACCTGGTGCTCTCTCAACCAGCTTCACAATATAGTCACCTTGAATGCATTTCATTTAACAGGTGTGCCTTCTTAAAAGTTAATTTGTGGAATTTCATTCCTTCTGAATGCGTTTGAGCCAATCAGTTGTGTTGTGACAAAGTAGGGGGGTATACAGAAGATAGCCCTCTTTGGTAAAAGACCAAGTCCATATTATGGCAAGAACAGCTCAAATAAGCAAAGCGAAATGACAGTCCATCATTACTTTAAGACATGAAGGTCAGTCAATCCGGAAATGTTTTATAACTTTGAAAGTTTCTTCAAGTGCAGTCGCAAAAACCATCAAGCGCCATGATGAAACTGGCTCTCATGAGGACCGCCACAGGAAAGGAAGACCCAGAGTTACCTCTGCTGCAGAGAATAGAGTTAACTGCACCTCAGATTGCAGCCCAAATAAGTTAAACAGACACATCTCAACACCAACTGTTCAGAGGAGACTTTGTGAATCAGGCCTTCATGGGGAAATTGCTGCAAAGAAACCACTACTAAAGGACACCAATAAGAAGAGACTTGCTTGGGCCAAAAAACACGAGCAATGGTCATTAGACCGGTGGAAATCTGTCCTTTGGTCTGATGAGTCCAAATTTGAGATTTTTGGTTCCAACCGCCGTGTCTTTGTGAGACGCAGAGTAGGTGAACAGATGATCTCTGCATGTGTGGTTCCCACCGTGAAGCATGGAGGAGGTGGTGTGATGGTGCTTTGCAAGTGACACTGTCAGTGATTCATTTATAATTCAAGTCACACTTAACCAGCATAGCTACCACAGCATTATGCAACGATACGCCATCCCATCTGGTTTGTACTTAGTGGGACTATCATTTGTTTATCAACAGGACAATGACCCAACATACCTCCAGGCTGTGTAAGGGCTATTTGACCAAGAAGGAGAGTGATGGAGTGCTACATTAGATGACCTGGCCTCCACAATCACCCGACCTCAACTCAATTGAGATGAGTTGGACCGCAGAGTGAAGGAAAAGCAGCCAACAAGTGCTTAACATATGTGGGAATTCCTTCAAGACTGTTGGAAAAGCATTCCTCATGAAGCTGGTTGAGAAAATGCCAAAAGTGTGCAAAGCTGTCATCAAATCAAAGGGTGACTGCTTTTGAAAAATCTAAAATATATTTTGATTGATTTAACACTTTTTTGGTTACTACATGATTCCATATGTGTTATTTCATAGTTTTGATGTCTTCACTATTATTCTACAATGTAGAAAATAGTACAAATAAAGAAAAACCCATAGGTGTGTCCAAACTTTTGACTGGTACTGTATTTTCTCTATGGATTTAATTTATTCTGTGATTCATTCTGTGAATAGTTTACCTCCCTAAAGAAACCCTATCTCAGAATGACTAGCCATGAGAAAAATGAAATTAATGTATTTTGGTGAAGTTGAGACAGCAGCACATACACCCTTGCCTGCCAACTAGCTTTCAGATCTTTAAATAGGTAGCTATTTTGATGCGAAAGCAAAACACAGTCTCTCCAAGCCTTGTGGAACACGCATTGAATTTGATTTGTGGGACAGGGCATCAGATGGCTCTGAAGACTCCATGGAGCGAGCAACTCTGAAGCAAAGCACTGGTATAAAACCTACACCTGTTCATCCCTCTTTAGGATTCCTGTGAAACAAACCTACAATCATTACTTTTGCTGCTCTAGAAAGAAGTATAGAGATATAGTCTGTCGCCCTTGCACGGTGATAGACAGATCCTTCATACATTAGGGATCATTTACACTGTTTTTTCCAAGGACCGGTTCCAGCAAAACACAGCAGCTGCAACATATATATTGTTTTATTATCTTCATTCTCGGACTGGGCTTCAAACCACTTTGAAGAAAAACTGGATTTGTATGTAACCTGCGTAGGTATTGTATCAGAGATTTATCAGATATTTTAAAAGCAGAACAAAATGTCTTTTACCTCCAAACTCCCCCAATCCTGGAACGACAGACCCCCTCCTCGTAAGGTGGAGATTGACCTGAGTTCACCGGGGCTGGCTGTGTTTGAGCTGGAACGACTCCTGTTCACTGGGAAAGCCATCAACAGCCATGCAGACGAAGTGTGGCCCAGACTTTACATTGGAGACCAGTAAGTGCAGTGATAATACTTTTCCTTTCATAATGGTTGACACTGGAATTTAACCTAGGGTCACTTTAAGTGGACAAGAATTTTGTATGTCGTCGGCTCCATACAGACTAATCCAAGGCATTATTTGGACAAGGCTCCGATGTGTGTAAGGGGAGCTGATCATAAATCAGTTTTTAAATGCTTGGGCCCTCAAACGTAACTTGAGTGCTGTGTTCGGTGTTGGGAAAGTGCAAAGGTTTATCTGATAATAGTTCCCAATGTGGACCTCAGTAGTGTGAATTCTTAATATCAGATTGCCAGATATTTGCTCTTATCCAATTTATATAGATCTAGCATAAACGTCAGGCCTCAGTGTCCAGAACTTTGTCAACAGACCTGGAGATTATTTGTTACTTGTTCATTGTAGACTGCATATATTTGTTTATTCTAGTCTTGTCCTCAACATGTGCAAACATCCATTTTCATAGTTATGCGATAATGTTTTTGAATAATCTTGAAACTTGTGGTTTTCATAGGGACAGTGCTACGAATGTCCACCAGTTGGCCAACCATCATGTCACCCACGTCTTGAATGCAAACCACAGTAAACGGCGAGACGGTGCGGAGACTTACCTAGGAATGAACATCAAGTACTTTGGCATCGAGGCTCATGACTCCTGTAACTTTGACATGAGTGTCAACTTCCAGACTGCCGCAGACTTCATCCACAGGGCCCTCAGTAAAGGAGGTGAGTGGAACTCCAGACCAGGGGCTTGTTCAGTGGAGGAGGTGAGTGGAAGTCCAGACCAGGGGCTTGTTCAGTGGAGGAGGTGAGTGGAAGTCCAGACCAGGGGCTTGTTCAGTGGAGGAGGTGAGTGGAAGTCCAGACCAGGGGCTTGTTCAGTGGAGGAGGTGAGTGGAAGTCCAGACCAGGGGCTTGTTCAGTGGAGGAGGTGAGTGGAAGTCCAGACCAGGGGCTTGTTCAGTGGAGGAGGTGAGTGGAAGTCCAGACCAGGGGCTTGTTCAGTGGAGGAGGTGAGTGGAAGTCCAGACCAGGGCTTGTTCAGTGGAGGAGGTGAGTGGAAGTCCAGACCAGGGGCTTGTTCAGTGGAGGAGGTGAGTGGAAGTCCAGACCAGGGGCTTGTTCAGTGGAGGAGGTGAGTGGAAGTCCAGACCAGGGGCTTGTTCAGTGGAAGAGGTGAGTGGAAGTATTTGTTTTATTTAACCTTTATTTAACTAGGCAAGTCAGTTAAGAACAAATTCTTATTTACAATGACGGCCTGCCTACCCTGGCCAAACCCAGACGATGCTAGGCCAATTGTTCGCCGCCCTTTGGGACTCCCAATCACGGCTGGATGTGATTCAGCCTGGATTCGAACCAAGAACTGTAGTGACGCCTCTTGCACTGAGATGCTGTGCCTGAGACCGCTGTGCCACTCGGGAGCTGGAAGTCCAGACCAGGGGCTTGTTCAGTGGAGGTGGTGAGAGGAAGTTCAAAAAGGGAGTTTAAAAGTGAAGTACTGCCTCATTGATTGTACTAAAGTACTTCATCATTTATTGTATGTACTAGCTTGTTACAGAGTAATACATTGTTCCTATGGAAAATGCCTGTATAATGTTAAAAGTGTGGTATGGCCAAGTGTATGATGAAGTGTGCATTGTACATGTCGAAGAATTGTTTCCTATGCAAACATGACATTTCTATCTGCAACGCAGTAGAAGGTCACACTGAAAGGAAGCAGGAGTTTCCAGAGGGGAAGTTACAGTACCACACTGTGCTTAATGGGAAAAATCCATGTTCTCTACCTCCACCCCCACCTCTCCCTCTTTCTACCCTCTACCCCCCCACCTCTTCCTCTTTCTACCCTCTACCCCCCCACCTCTCCCTCTTTCTACCCTCTCCCTCTCCCACTTTCTACCCTCTACCTCTCCCTCTTTGTACCATCTACCCCCCAACTCTCCCTCTTTCTACCCTCTACCTCTCCACTCTTTGTACCCTCTACCCCCCCACCTCTCCCTCTTTCTACCCCTCCCTCTTTCTACCCTCTACCCCCCCACCTCTCCCTCTTTCTACCCCCACCTCTCCCTCTTTTTACCCCAAACTCTCCCTCTTTCTACCCCCCACCTCTCCCTCCTTCTACCCCCCACCTCTCCCTCCTACCCTCTACCCCCCCACCTCTCCCTCTTTCTACCGCCCACTTCTCCCTCTTTCTACCCTCTACTGCCCCACCTCTCCTTCTTTCTACCCTCTACCTCCCCACCTCTCTCTCTTTCTACCCTCTACCCTCTACCCCCCCACCTCTCCCTCTTTCTACCGCCCACTTCTCCCTCTTTCTACCCTCTACTGCCCCACCTCTCCTTCTTTCTACCCTCTACCTCCCCACCTCTCTCTCTTTCTACCCTCTACCCTCTACCCCCCCACCTCTCCCTCTTTCTACCGCCCACTTCTCCCTATTTCTACTCTCTACCCCCACCTCTCCCTCTTTCTACCCTCTACCCTCCCACCTCTCCCTCTTTCTACCCTCTACCTCCCCACCTCTCTCTCTTTCTACCCTCTACCGCCCCACCTCTCCCTCTTTCTACCCTCTACCCCCCCACCTCTCCCTCAGGTATAGTGCTGGTGCACTGTGCAGTGGGGGTGAGTCGTTCAGCCACCCTGGTTCTTGCCTACCTGATGCTGAGACAGAACCTGACCCTGGTGGATGCCATCTGCGCCGTGAAGGACAACCGCGGTGTGATCCCCAACAGAGGCTTCCTCCGACAGCTCATCAACCTGGACACCAAACTGTATGGCCACCTCCGCA
Organism: Salmo trutta; assembly: GCF_901001165.1. Classification (NCBI taxonomy): domain Eukaryota; kingdom Metazoa; phylum Chordata; class Actinopteri; order Salmoniformes; family Salmonidae; genus Salmo; species Salmo trutta. Next base: position 32,805,933 of record NC_042965.1, read on the forward strand.
ACACTACCTACACTTAGAAGACTGATTATATCAGCTTCTGTTCTATTCTCTTTCGTCTATTTGAGCAGTGGGTCACAAACCTTTTATTGTTTGGGAAAGTGTATGCAAAAAGAATCATACTGTGACACTTTCTGTATTTTGAAAGTTCTATATCTTGAAAATGTAATTGCTGACATGCAAAACATTTTGGTACTGTACCAGCAGTGGACTAATGAAACAAATACCAAAATATAGTTTGAGTGTAATTTTCTTTTAAGTTGCTGTAGGCTATGTGGGAGACTTGCATTCTAGTTCCCAGTATTCAACGTTTAGCTGTATTCCATGTTCTGCTTTTCCTAGCAGTGTCTGGCTGTAGAATCATTTTTTACATACCTCCCTTTAGGGGTTGAGACCGCTGATGGTTTGGAGGTCAAACTTGAGAAACCTGTCTTATTGGGAAATAAGTGGCAATATTATGTAGCCTACTGTAACTTAAGCTTGTGTTGTATACATTTTCGGCAACATACATTTTTTTATTGAGTATTTTGTATGTTTCAAGCTGATATGAGTATGCAATTACTATGACATATTAAAGTATGTGTGAATACATGTTCCTAGTACTTCCCTGTTTCTTCCTCGTGTTGCAGAAGCTCCGGGTTCCAACCACAGAACCTGTGACTTCTCTATTTTCTCTCAGCATGACACCATGCCCCACGGCAAAAATACTGTACCTCCACATCTCAACATCATGTCATCGGTTCATCTGTATAGGCGTTTGAATTTAAATGTAATTTAATATTTCAATGCATGTCTCTTCTAATTCTACAGGGTTAGCCTATATGAAAAGGTGACACCTTAAATTAATAGCCTATTCACTCAGCAGGTCAAAATTCATAGTCTTGTCTGGAGCCTATCCTCTGCTGGCCTTTAAAGGTCCAATCCAGCCGTTTTATCTCAATATCAAATCACGCAGACTCGGTCTCAACCTTTAAGTCTTTACTGAAGACTCATCTCTTCAGTAGGTCCTATGATTGAGTGTAGTCTGGCCCAGGAGTTTGAAGGTAAACGGAAAGGCACTGGAGCAACGAACCGCCCTTGCTGTCTCTGCCTGGCCGGTTCCCCTCTCTCCACTGGGATTCTCTGCCTCTAACCATATTACGGGGGCTGAGTCACTGGCTTACTGGTGCTCTTTCATGCGGTCCCTAGGAGGGGTGCGTCACTTGAGTGGGTTGAGTCACTGACGTGATCTTCCTGTCCGGGTTGGCGCCCCCCCCTTGGGTTGTGCCTCCAGTATTTATGCCGCAGTAGTTTATGTCAGGGGGCTAGGGTCAGTCTGTTATATCTGGAGTATTTCTCCTGTCTTATCCGGTGTCCTGTGTGAAATTAAATATGCTCTCTCTAATTTTCTTTTTTTCTCTCTTTCTTTCGGAGGATCTGAGCCCTAGGACCATGCCTCAGGACTACCTGGCCTGATGACTCCTTGCTGTCCCCAGTCCACCTGGCCGTGTTGCTGCTCCAGTTTCAACTGTTCTGCCTGCGGCTATGGAACCCTGACCTGTTCACCAGACGTGCTACCTGTCCCAGACCTGCTGTTTTCAACTCTGTAGAGACAGCAGGAACGGTAGAGATACTCTGAATGAGCGGCTATGAAAAGCCAACTGACATTTACTCTTGAGGTGCTGACTTGTTGCACCCTCAACAACCACTGTGATTATTACTATTTGACCTTGCTGGTCATCTATGAACATTTGAACATCTTGGCCATGTTCTGTTATAATCTCCACCCGGCACAGCCAGAAGAGGACTGGCCACCCCTCATAGCCTGGTTCCTCTCTAGGTTTCTTCCTAGGTTCTGGCCTTTCTAGGGAGTTTTTCCTAGCCACCGTGCTTCTACACCTGCATTGCTTGCTGTTTGGGGTTTTTGGCTGGGTTTCTGTACAGCACTTTGAGATATCAGCTGATGTAAGAAGGTCTTTATAAATACATTGGATTTGATTTCTGGGTCAAAACTAACTAGCTTACTGTGACTGTTTTCAATTAAAATTGGCAAAAAGAAACAAAACTAGATCTAATCAAAGATAAATTTCTCAAGCAATAATTTGGCTAGGACTGTCTGGAAGTGGTCTGAGTTGGGAGGGGGAAACTGAAAACTAGTTGTTATTGGCAGAGAGGTTTGGAACTCTTTCTTATTGGTATATTAAACTAATTTACCACCTGGTGATGACACCAGGCAGGCCAAAAATTCATCCCACCAAAAACAGGCAGAAATTTAAATCCTTCCTTTCAAACAGTTCTTACACTGAAAGGGCATTATCATAATTTTCACAATATTATTCCAACCTCATAGTGTGGCAATATAGTCTATATAAAACACAGGAAAATCGGCACTGGGCCTTTAAAACAGAATTACCTGGGTCCACTGCCAGATATGATGTGGCTCATTAATGTACAATCTGGGATTTACCAGCTAATGCAAACAATGACCACATACACATTTTGCAACAAAGAAGTCTCCATTTCCAATTATGTTATGGCTCAATTAACCACCGGATAAATATGTTTGTCTGGTGGAATTACAAATATTCTTACCTTAAATACAATAGTGCACAGGACCGTGTGCTTAAAGAAATCTCACATGTCAAACTGGAATCTCCTGACTTCCCCCTTGCACATCTAGTAGGAGTTGTCTTGCAGGCTTTTTCTATAAGCGCTTCCTCCTTTTTCGTTTTTAATAACACACTGTCATACAGGGCAGACAGATCTGTTCGACCTGAACTGTGAGAAAATGTTACTCACTGTGGTGTTGTCTTTACATGTAATTTTCGCCCCGTGGAGCGACTCATTACCGACGAGACGACAGCCGGGTCCAGTCAACAACCGACCGATTATTGGTGCGTAAAAAAAAATAATAGTTTTTTGTTGTTGGGTAAAACGATTAAAGATATACAATTTCGAAAAAACTAACAAATAGTATACAACGGTATACAAACATTACAAACAACAGTCAGGGGAATACAGACAATACATTATAAAGACCTGTACAAAGATAGAGTTTGATTGCTTTGTTATGAGAAGAAGAAATTGTATTAATATATTGATTGCTAAATTGAATTCTCAAAAGTAATAAACAGAGGTTTTCGACTCATAAATGTACATGTATGAATATGGAATTTTGCTAAAAATAACAATTAGGTTGCATAGAGCAATAACTTTGTTTTGAAGAGGAATAAAGTCAATACATGCAAAATTGAAATTGTTATACAATTTATATATTAATGAAAATGAACCGACTCTAAAGGCAGAAACTGAAGACAGTGAATTACTTTTGCTCATTATGTAGTCTACAGATACTCTCATCACATTTCACTGGAACTATTTGAGAAGTCCTACTGGATGGATACTGTTATGGACTGTAGCTTATAATGTCTGTATGTCCCACAGGAATTTTAACTCAAGAAGTAGAAGATGATGTGATGAAGCCGTTTGGAAAGACCTACATCCCTGCTTCCTATGTAAAGTATATAGAGTCAGCAGGAAGTAGGGTGCTACCTATCAGGTAGGCCGATATAAAGTTCTATACTTCTCACTTTTGAGAAGTATCCTTTTTCCTCTGTTTCATGTTCAAACAAAGCGAAATCCAGACACTTTGAACCCCAAGGGGGTTCATCTACACTGCCTTAAAAAAAAGGATTTGCCCCCTTTCAGGTTTTTTCCTAATTTTTGCATATTCTTGATAGTGAATATTATCAGATCTTCAACCAAAACGCAGCTGGGTCATAAAGCAAGACAATGATCCAAAACACACAATCAATTCTAGATGAAAATGGCTAAAAGGCAACACATTTGATGTTTTGGAATGGCCTAAGTCAAAGTCCAGACCTTATCCCAATTGAGATGTTGTGGCAGGACTTCAAACGAACAGTTTGAAAACCCACAAATGTAGCTGAGTTAAAGCAGTTCTGCATGGAAGAGAGGGCCAAAATTCCTCCACAGCGATGTGAGAGAGTGATCACCAACTACAGGAAGATGGGCCTCCCGGGTGGCGCAGTGGTCTAAGGCACTGTATCGCGTGTTTCTGGGTTCGAGCCCAGGCTCTGTTGCGCACAATTGGCCCAGCGTCGTCCGGGTTAGAGAGGGTTTGGCCGGCAGTGCGGCTTGGTTGGGTTGTGTTTTGGAGGACACATGGCTCTCCCAAGTCCGTACGGGAGTTGCAGCGAATTGGATACCATGAAAAAAGGGGGTGAAAAAAAAACTACAGGAGTCATTGGTTGGAGTCATTGCAGATAAAGGTGACAACCAGTTGAGTCTAAGGGGACAATTACTTTTTCACACAGGGGCATTGCATAACTTTGTTTATGAAATAAAGTAAATGTGTAATTGTTGTGTTATATGTTAAGTCAGGTTCCCTTGAGCTAATATTAGGCTTTGGTTGACGATCTGATGACAATCACTATAAAAAATATGCAAAAGTAGAGAAAATTTGAGAGGGGGCACATCCTGTTAATAACTGATCGAACATAGCAGCCTATAACTGTGCATGGCTGGTCATCCAAAAATGTATTTCTCAAACCTTTAAAACCTTTACCCCTTTTAATCAGTGCCTGTTACTCTCCTACAGGTTGACTCAGAGTACTGATGAGTATGAGAACATTTTCAAGTCGATTAATGGGTAGGCTATCATATTATCATTTCTTTCCTTTATAGGAATTGTGTGTATTTTATTGTTTTTACGTGATTGCAAACCAAATGTAAAATGATTGATTGATTTATTGATTGATGGATCTCACAGCCTGCTGCTCATCGGAGGTTCGTCAGATCTAGAGACGTCAGACTTTGCCAAGGTGGCAGGGATCTTCTACCGGCTTGCCCTCAAGGTCAGTGGTGCTGCTGAGCAAAGCTGGCTACTGTCTGTCTATCTAATGCTCTGTAGGCCTCTTTTTACATCTGTCCATTTGATTGTATGTATGTTTACCATCAGTAACCATCTCACATTATCCCAAAACTGTCTAATAGCCTGATGTGTTCCCTTGTCTCAGGCCAATGATGCTGGAGACTCTTTCCCTATCTGGGGCACATGTCTGGGGATGCAGCTGCTGACTTGTCTGGTGGCTGGAGAGAACCTGCTGACCAAAACCACAGCTGAGAACATGGCTCTTCCCCTGAACCTCACCAAAGGTATGGCCCAATCCTTTCACACCTCTGTAGGGGAGTCAAGTGCTAAGGATAAGGTCAAGGATACGGTTTGGGACTGGGTCTGAAGCATAGACCATGTGGTCTGAAGACTTCCTTATGCTGCACATGCTAACATTGACCACTGGAGGGCAGGGAATACTTCCGATCAAGACAGAAGAAGACTGGTCTTATGTCAGCATCTGAATGAAGCTCATAAGGGAAACTACATCCTGACAACTCCCACACGTATTGCAAAACAGTTTCTATCTTCATGTAGTGCATTTATGCTTCCTCTTGACTGATGGATTTTGCTCCCTGTGGTTGTAACCTAAAGAACTACATTGGAATGTCTTTCCTCTCTCCCTGCAGAGGCCCATTCCAGTCAAATGTTCCAGGGGTTCCCCATTGATGTCATGAAGGCATTATCCCAGGAAGCTTTGACAGGGAATTTTCACCAATATGGAGTGACCGTGAAGGTGCAATCAGATTTCAAATGAGTATTGGTTAGTGTACAGCTCTGTTGAACACAATACGACTCTGTACTGGTGTTGACTATCAAACTTCTTTGCTTACAGACATTCAAGGAAAATGAGAAGCTACAAAGTTTCTTCTCCATCTTGTCCACGAACACAGCTGAGAATGGTGCCATCTTTGTCTCAACCATGGAAGGTATAATCCACTACAAGTAGAACTACAGTTTTAAACATGTCATCCATTCAGTGAACAAAATGGGCCTGTAACAGATCACAGTGATTTACATAGTTTTTTTGCTTAAAGCAGTTTGGGTGGGCTGCATAATCTGTATGAGCTATGCTGTACAAATGAATGGTTGTTATCATTATAATAATTGTATTCATTAAATTGTATAGTGTAATAATACTATTGCTCTGATTGCTCACCACCAGGAAGGGCGTCTAAGGAAATAGGTTGTAGTCTGCTCACTATCATAAGGTAACGTGAGATCCTGTGTTGAGTTTGGAACTGTCTTCCCCCCCAGGGAGGACCTACCCCTTCTATGGGGTCCAGTGGCATCCTGAGGTGAACCGTTTCCAGTGGGACCCCAAACTCAACTTCCCCCACTCCTCAGACGCTGTACGCGTTGCCTCCCTACTGGCTGAGTTCTTTGTCAATGAAGGTGGGTAATCAGATCACACCTATTGAAGTTTAATCATTGTGTTCTTTACAGTCAGACACATACAGTATATTGTATTGTACATGTTATTTTATGACAGTGTAGTGATAAATAGTGAGGTTTCGTAAATTGCAAAATTTGGCCTTTTGGATGCACAATAAAGTTATATTATATGTTAAAAGGCAGGAGAAGTTTGCATCACTTCGACCAGCCTGAGGAAGAGGCCGTGTCACTCATATACAACTACACACCAACCTACGCTGGCAACTTCACTGGATACGAGCAGATCTACTTCTTCTGAGATGTTGTGCCCTCACAACGCTATCATTCATCCCTGATGTTATTATGGGATGTTATGAGAAGTTAGCTCGGAAATGTGACATGTTCTGAAACTTCATATACAGACTTTTAGAAATGTTGAGTGATCATTGCAATTAAAATGTTTTATTATATGTATAATTGCACCACATGAAATGATGATTTTCCTGTAGGCTAAATATACCCATATAGGCCTAGTCACTGTATGGTGGTTTAGTAGCTGGCCTATTTTGGCATGAGAATGCTGTTGGGTGTACATTTTTATTGTTGAAATGAATTCAACCTTCTGGCCCAATCTACACTGAACAAAAATATAAACACAACATGTAAAGTGTTGGTCCCATATTTCATGTGCTGAAATAAAATATCCCAGAAATGTCCCTTTGCCAATTTTCCTTTGCATTTCTCCTTTGCCAAGATAATCCATCCACCTGACAGGTGTGGCATATCAAGAAGCTGATTAAACAGCATGATCATTACACAGATGCACCTTGTACTGGGGACAATAAAAAGACACTCTAAAAATGTGCAATTTTGTCACACAACACCACAGATGTCTCAAGTTTTGAGGGAGCGTGCAATTAGCATGCTGACTGCAGGAATGTCCACCAGAGCTGTTGCCAAAGAATTTAATGTTAATTTCTCTACCATAAGCCACTCAAAAGTTGTTTGAGAGAATTTGGCAGTATGTGTGGTTGTGAGGGGGCGAGCGGTTTGCTGATGTCAACTTTGTGAACAGAGTGTCCCATGGTGGGGTTATGGTATGGGCAGGTATAAGCTACAGACAATGGACACAGTTGCATTTTATCAATGGTCATTTGAATGCACAGAAATACCGTGACAAGATCCTGAGGCCCATTGTGAGACACATTTTTTAAAGGTAACTGTGACCAACAGATGCATATCTGTATTCCCAGTCATGTGAATCCATAGATTAGGGCCTAATGAATTTATTTAAATTGACTGCTTTCCTTATATGAACTGTAACTAAAGTAACATCTTTGAAATTGTTGCAGGCTGCGTTTATATTTTTGTTCAGTGTAATAACATCGTTTGCGAGCCTAAGACCCATCCATCTCTTCATGTAGTGTTGTAGTGCATCTTGTCGTGATGTGTGCTTTGTCCTATATTTTTTAACCCCGCCCCCAGCCCCCGTCCCCTTTTGCCTTTTTGTAGGCTGACATTATAAATAAGAATTTGTTCTTAACTGACTTGCCTAGTTAAATAAAGGTTAAATAAAACAAATAAAAAATCCACCCGCGCAGTCACAACGAACGTGGTCACCAACGGGTCATCACTAGTTACCTCAGCCACAAAGACAAACCCCGCCTATTTCTACAATATGTCTTCTTAACATTTGATTTTAATCCTAACCCTATCATTTACCCTAACCTTAAACACACTGCTAACCTTATGCCTAATCCTAACCTTAAATTAAGACCAAAAAAACCATTTTTGTTTTCATGATATTTTACAATATATCCAATCCTGACTTTATGGCTGTGCTATCTAGAGGAAACACTCCAAGTGGGGCCAGGGCAGGTAGCGATTGGACCGTCTGGATGTCTAACGCTTTTTTTGGGTCGGGGGGTGTAGGAATAAGTGATCCAGCCTTCTCTCCACAGATGCTGGGTCAGTTATATACAGTCATTGGTTTGAAGCAGTTTGTGAATATATCCAATTATTGAAGGGTAAATCAGTGGTAGCCTATTTAATTGAACTGTGGAAGGCTGGAATTTATTTTCGTAGTTAGCAACGACACCAGTATCTTAAAGATGAACCGCCACGTAAATGATCGCTTCATTTTGCTTTTACGTCAACAACTTTACTGATAGGCTACATTTAGCGACACACGGTGTTTTTATTGGATATATGCTATATTTTCTATTTTGGGATGGATATCGATCTCATAAGGTGATTTGAATACAGCCAACTGCATATACGGCGGACAAGCCCTGCGGGCACTGTAGCATCAACCGTTTGTTGATAAACACGAATCCTTTCTCATACAGGACCACCTCCGGTGCATTGATGCACCCGTTTCAGTGGTTTAACGGTGAGCGTTCATTTTTCTCTCTGATGTTTACCGACATTTTATGTGTTAAATGCGAAGGACTATTCAAGGGTTATTGGACTATAAAAAAATACTTCATTTATTCTATTTGGTTGATATTTTTAATTTGCCAATAATGAAGGAGATTGAATACATAAATATTATTTTGCATTACAAGGTATGGTCGTTTTCTTTAATTGTATTAGCCTACAGTTGAATATATTTGTTCCACTATGGCTTTCAAGCGGGATTGGTCAAATTTAAATGGCAATTTTGAAACTGGTAGTCAAGGCTATCAATCCGTTATTTATTCACTCAGTCATATTCTATTTATTCAGTGCTCTTGCTATCAACGTTTATTGACTATAGGGGATCCACTCAAACTGGGCTTGACCTGTATTGCTATTTCAATAATTCATCCCTTCATTATTTGTCATGTAATCTCATTGCTTTCTTATTGCTGCTTGATGTTCCTTGTTCATGATTCTTACAATCCTCTGCAACTTTCATGTAATCTCATTGATTCTCTTAGAAAGAGCTATGGTGAACTTCAAAGTGGTGTGGTTGGAGAATGAAGATGTTTAGAATTCACAACATTTCTTCATTCTCTTAATGGTCCAGTGTTTGGCTAGTTCAAGTATTTGTACTTTTCTTTTACATTCATTTTGCAGCACTCAAATGTTTTAATTTATAAACTATGAATATAGATTGGAGTGCACATGTTATTCTGAGATATCTTGGACTGAATATCATGCCTAGATCTATAAAATATATGCAGCCACTGTTTGACAAACATGGACATTTGGAAGATGTTTAAAAAGAAACATGTTTCTGATTTAAAGGCTCCATCAGGGTGCAGACCAAGACAAGGTTTGCCAGACCGTTTGGCCTCCTCTGAATGTCATGCCAAACACTCCTCACAATATCAGTGTTGTTTCCATGGCCTTGACACAACCTTTCGTGACATTTAGTGATGATTGAATTTGAGGAGGAGAATCTCCATACTCAGCCAATACCAGGATCTATTATTATCTCTTTAGGTCACAATACAGAGGTGATTTGTATTCCTGGAGAGTTACTGTATATCTCTGTAGCCATAATAACATGACAATGACAAAGGAGCTGGAAGTGGAACCAGACTGGCAACCAGGCAAGTATATCCTCATTCTGTAGGCCAGGAGATTAGAATTCCATGCAACTACAGGAGGCCTACAAAATGTTACCTGCTGTGGCCAGGAATGATAGGATACAGAAAAAACATATGCTATTAAATTGGCTGATACCACATTACACGTATCTACTAGTATTCGGCATCACTAAATGCCATCTATGGCAGTATACAGCTGGTTTAGAAACCCTAACATGCTCCCCAAATGAGAGTACTTATGATCGGAGGTTTTTAAGAGCAGGTGCAGAGGGTGGACCTTCAGCAACCCTCATGGCTGGGCTAGATAAGTGGTTGTGTCTAGTGTCTTACATGTACTGTACACAGACTGATCTGCGTGTGCTTCTCATGTTTTATTTCTCTTGAAAGCACAGATGAATGCTTGTGCTCATGTGAGCTGATTAATATTTGATTAAAGCTCTGTTTGTAAAAGGAGGCAGCAGTAAAAGCCTTGTGTGAGTGTAGTCCTCAAACCTCTCCTTAAATCTGCAAAAGTCATTACTACCCAGGTGAGTCACCTTTTATGAAAATGTTACTGGCTCATTGAGAAATCAGCTCAGTTCTAGAATGAGAACATTGGTGCCACAGTTCTAGATTTACAATGTTAGAATAGAGGAGCAATTCTGGACTGAGAATGTTAGAGCAGGGGAAGAGTTTTAGAATGAGACTGTCAGAACAGGAGAACAATTCTAGATTCAGAATATATAACAGCAGGAGAACTGTTCTGCATTCAGAATGTTAAAGCAGGGTTCTCTATGCATCATCTGGCTCTGGTGCCATGGCAATGGGTGTCCCTCTGGAGAGTGCCAATATAGGTCATTGGTCATGGGGGGCTCCTCTCACAGTCAGTCAGCTAGTGCACACGCACACACATACAGAGGCATTCATGTACGACCCACATTTGAGTCTGAGTGCAGAGGCATCACAGGTGATATGTTTCATCAACTGTGAACAGATATGAATACACAGACAAGGACTCTCTTTCTACTTCTCTCTCTCAATGAGACTGTGAAGAGCTTTCTCTCTCTTTACCTCTTTTTCTCTCTTTACTTTAGCCCCCCCCCCATGAAACAACCTCTGTCACACACACACACACACACACACACACACACACAGGGCCATGTCAAAAAGACGTCCTCTTAACAGAGGAATAAGATTGCTGGGTGAGTCACTGTGTGTGTGTGTTCAGAACTAGACCAACCTATAATTATCTTTATCCAGTTTACCACTGTTCTCTATGATTCTCCACTCTCCTTTTGACATGTCCAGATATGATGAGAATGCTATAACCACACAGAAACAGTGTCACGACACCAACCAAAAACAAAGAGACAATCGACCTGGTCTCATTCACGACAGTAACCCTAGTCCACCTAGAGTTCAGCTGTAGAGGAGTGTGTGTGTGTGTGTGTGTGTCACTGGCATATTGCTCTAAAAACGTTGATGACAGTAAATCTCAGTAAGATAAAAATAATGGTGTTCCAAAATTCCATCTAGACACCGTTGCCCTAGAGCACACAAAAAACAATGCGTACCTCGACCTAAACATCAGCGCCACAGGTAACTTCCACAAAGCTGTGAATGATCTAGGAGACAAGGCAAGAAGGGCCTTCTACGCCATCAAAAGGAACATAAAATTCGACATACCAATTACGATCTGGCAAAAAAATACTTCAATCAGTTATAGAACCCATTGCCCTTTATGGTTGTGAGGTCTGGGGTCCGCTCACCAACCAAGAATTCACAAAATGGGACAAACACCAAATTGAGACTGCATGCAGAATTCTGCAAAAATATCCTCTCTGTACAACGTAAAATACCAAATAATGCATGCAGAGCAGAATTAGGCCGATACCCGCTAATGATCAAAATCCAGAAAATAGCTGTGTCACGACTGATTTGGACTGGCGGATAGGCGGAATCAAATGCAGGAGACAGAGGTGCTGGAGGTGAGTCTCTTTTAATACAACTGACACACACAAACGCCGAAAAGCACAGGGCGCTATACAAAGTTCACGTATTTTGAACTGCGCCCATAAAACACAAAATATAATTACAAGGCGCAAGGAGCGCAGCCGGTAACTCACTCGACAAAACTGTCGGTAACACAATGTAGACAATAAACAATCCCGCACAAAATCCCAACTGAAAACACACATTAAATAAGTCCCCACTAATGACATACACAAAACAGGTGCGGAACAGACAGACAAAACTAAACGACACAGAAACAATGATCGGTGGCAGCTAATAGGCCGGCGACGACAACCGCCGAGCGCCGCCCGACCGAGGAGGGGCGCCACTCTCGTTGGAACCTGTGACAGTACCCCTCCCCTGACGCGCGGCTCCAGCCGCGCGCCGACGCCGGCCTCGGGGACGGCCCGGAGGGCGAGGCGCCGGCCGATCCGGTCGGCGACGGTGGAAGTCCAGCAGCATAGAGGGGTCCAGAACGTCCGCCGCCGGAACCCAGCACCTCTCCTCCGGACCGTACCCCTCCCAGTCCACGAGGTACTGCAGGCCCCCTACCCGACGTCGGGAGTCCAGGATGGCTCGGACTGTGTACGCCGGGCTCCCCCCGATGTCCAGGGGGGGCGGGGGGGCCTCCAGCACCTCACTGTCCTGCAGCGGACCAGCTACCACCGGCCTGAGGAGAGACACATGAAACGAGGGGTTAATACGGTAATACGAAGGAAGTTGTAACCTGTAACACACCTCGTTTATCCTCCTCAGGACTTTGAACGGCCCTACAAACCGCGGACCCAGCTTCCGGCAGGGCAGGCGGAGAGGCAGGTTCCGGGTCGAGAGCCAGACTCTATCCCCCGGGTTAAACACGGGGGCGTCACTGCGGTGGCGGTCAGCGCTCTCCTTGTGCCGTTCGCTCGCCCTCCTTAAACATTCCTGGACCGTGTTCCAGGTCTCCTGAGAGCGCTTCACCCATGCCTCCACCGCAGGAGCCTCTGTCTGGCTCTGTTGCCATGGCACCAGGACCGGCTGATAACCCAGCACCACCTGGAAGGGTGACAGATTAGTGGAGGAGTGGCGCTGAGAGTTCTGGGCCATCTCAGCCCATGGCACGAACTGCGCCCACTCCCCTGGCCGGTCCTGGCAATACGACCGCAGGAACCTGCCCACGTCCTGGTTGATGCGCTCTACCTGCCCATTACTCTCGGGGTGGAACCCCGAGGTCAGGCTGACCGAGACCCCCAGCCTCTCCATAAACGATTTCCATACCCTGGATGTAAACTGGGGACCCCGATCAGATACGATGTCCTCGGGCACCCCATAGTGCCGGAAGACGTGAGTGAACAGGGCCTCTGCGGTCTGCAGGGCCGTAGGAAGACCGGGCAAAGGGAGCAGACGGCAGCACTTAGAGAACCTGTCCACAACGACCAGGATCGCCGTGTTCCCCTGAGACGGCGGAAGATCCGTAAGGAAATCCACCGAGAGGTGAGTCCAGGGCCGCTGTGGAACAGGGAGGGGCTGTAATTTCCCTCGAGGTAGGTGCCTAGGAGCCTTACACTGAGCGCATACTGAACAGGACGAGACATAACGCCGGACATCCTCAGCCAAGGTGGGCCACCAGTACCTCCCCTTCAGGCCCCGCACTGTCCGTTCCACCCCAGGATGACCCGAGGAGGGTAGAGTATGGGACCATCGGATCAGGCGATCGCGAACACCAAGCGGAACGTATTTCAGGCCCACGGGACACTGCGGTGGAGTAGGTTCTGACCGACCCGCCCGCTCGATGTCCGCATCCACCTCCCATACCACCGGTGCCACCAGACAGGAGGCGGGAAGTATGGGAGTAGGATCGATGGTCCGCTCCTCGGTGTCGTAGAGACGCGACAGTGCGTCAGCCTTCCGGTTCCGGGAACCTGGAATGTACGAGAGAGTGAAGTTAAACCTCGTAAAAAACATGGCCCACCTTGCCTGACGGGGATTAAGCCTCCTCGCTGCCCGAATATACTCCAGGTTACGGTGGTCGGTCCAGATGAGAAAAGGGTGACGTGCCCCCTCAAGCCAATGTCTCCACACCGTCAAAGCCCTGACCACGGCTAACAGCTCCCGGTCCCCCACATCATAATTGCGCTCCGCCGGGCTCAGCTTCTTAGAAAAGAACGCGCATGGGCGGAGCTTCGGTGGAACGCCCGAACGCTGCGAAAGCACAGCTCCTACCCCAGCCTCGGACGCGTCCACCTCCACTATAAATGGCAAAGAGGGGTCCGGATGCGCCAGGACAGGTGCATTGGTGAACAGAACCTTCAGACGATGGAAGGCTCTGTCCGCCTCTGCTGACCATCGTAGCCGCACCGGGCCCCCCTTCATCAGTGAGGTATAATGGGAGCTGCTACCTGGCCAAAACCCCGGATAAACCTCCGATAATAATTAGCGAACCCCAAGAACCGCTGCACCTCCTTCACAGTGGCTGGGGTTGGCCAATTACGCACGGCCGTCACGCGGTCACACTCCACCTCCACCCCCGAGGTGGAAATGCGATATCCTAGAAATGAGACGGCTCTTTTGAAGAACTCACATTTCTCAGCCTTGACGTATAGGTTATGCTCCAGCAGCCGCCCAAGCACTCTACGCACCAGGGACACATGCTCGGCGCGTGTGGCGGAGCAGATCAGGATGTCATCGATGTACACCACCACACCCTGCCCGAGCATGTCCCTAAGGACCTCGTCCACAAAGGATTGGAAGACAGCGGGAGCATTCTTTAACCCATACGGCATGACGAGGTACTCATAATGGCCCGATGTGGTACTAAATGCGGTTTTCCACTCGTCTCCATCTCGGATACGCACCAAGTTATACGCACTCCTGAGATCCAATTTCGTGAAGAAGCGCGCCCCGTGAAATGACTCCACTGCCGTAGCAATGAGAGGTAGCGGGTAACTGAAACCCACTGTGATAGCATTTAGACCTCTATAGTCAATGCACGGGCGCAGACCTCCCTCCTTCTTCTTCACGAAAAAGAAGCTCGAGGAGACGGGGGATTTAGAGGGCCGAATGTATCCCTGTCTCAAGGACTCAGTGACGTATGTATCCATAGCCACTGTCTCCTCCTGAGACAGAGGATACACGTGACTCCTCGGAAGGGTCGCGTCGGCCTGGAGGTTTATCGCACAATCCCCTCGTCGATGGGGTGGTAATAGAGTCGCCTTCGTCTTACTGAAGGCGATAGCCAAATCGGCATACTCTGAGGGAATGTGCACTGTGGAGACTTGGTCTGGACTCTCCACCGTAGTCGCACCGATGGAAACTCCTATGCACCTACCTGAGCACTCCCTCGACCACCCCGTAAGAGCCCTCTGTCTCCACGAAATCTGGGGGTTGTGTGTGGCTAGCCAGGGGATTCCCAGTACCACTGGGAACGCTGGGGAGTCAATGATGAACAGGCTGATACGCTCCACATGACTCCCCCACGTCTGCATAACCAGTGGCACGGTGACCTCCCCTACTTGGCCTGACCCTAGCGGTCGACTATCTAGGGCGTGCACAGGGAAGGGGTGGTCCAGCTGAACCCGGGGAATCCCTAACCTCTCAGCTAACCCATGGTCCATAAAACTCCCAGCTGCACCTGAATCGACTAGCGCCTTATACTGGAAGTGAGGGGAAAAATTAGGAAAACAAACGGAGGTGTACAAGTGGTCGACAGGGGGCTCTGGGTGTGGTTGGTGCGGACTCACCTGGGGGGCCGAAGCAGTGCTCTGCCTGCCCTCCGAACTCCCAGAGGGACCTCTCCAGCACCGGTCCACAGTGTGTCCTCTGCGTCCACATCGGGTGCAGGAGAGACCCCCCCCTCCGGTCCTCCTCGGTGCAGCCCCCCCTATCTCCATGGGCTGTGGAGCGGGAGGACTGGTAGGTGGAACGAACAGGCCCCGACTGGAACGTCCCCGGGCAGCCAGCAGGTTGTCCAATCCAATGGACAAATCCACCAGTTGGTCCAGAGTGGAGGTGTTGTCCCTACATGCCAGCTCCCGGCGGACGTCCTCGCGAAGGCTGCACCTATAGTGGTCTATTAGGGCCCGCTCGTTCCACCCCGATCCAGCGGCGAGAGTCCGGAATTCCAACGCGAAATCCTGAGCGGTCCTCGTCTCCTGTCTCAAATGGAATAGTAGCTCACCCGCCGCCCTGCCCTCCGGGGGATGATCGAAAACCGCCCGGAAGCGGCGGGTGAACTCAGGGTAGTCACCCCGGGCCGAGTCTGGACCATCCCAGACCGCATTGGCCCATTCCAGGGCTCGACCCGTGAGACACGAGACGAGGACGCTCACCCTCTCTTCGTCGGAGGGAGGTGGGCGGACGGTCGCCAGGTACAGTTCCAGTTGGAGGAGGAACCCCTTGCACCCAGCGGCCGTCCCATCGAACTCCCTGGGAGGTGAAATCCGGATCCCGCTGGCACCCGCTTCAGTGGATGTAGGTAGGGGCGCAGGGTGAGGGACCGGAGCTGGTCCTGCTGGGGAGGCACTTCTCTCCCATCTCTCCAACCGGGCCAACACCTGATCCATGGCCGAGCCTAGGCGGTGGAGGAGGCCGGCATGCTGGGAGACCTGCTCAGCCATGGATGGCGCTTCTGCTCCTGCTGACTCCATCAGTTTTTTGGTGCGGGATTCTGTCACGACTGATTTGGACTGGCGGATAGGCGGAATCAAATGCAGGAGACAGAGGTGCTGGAGGTGAGTGTCTTTTAATACAACTGACACACACAAACGCCGAAAAGCACAGGGCGCTATACAAAGTTCACGTATTTTGAACTGCGCCCATAAAACACAAAATATAATTACAAGGCGCAAGGAGCGCAGCCGGTAACTCACTCGACAAAACTGTCGGTAACACAATGTAGACAATAAACAATCCCGCACAAAATCCCAACTGAAAACACACATTAAATAAGTCCCCACTAATGACATACACAAAACAGGTGCGGAACAGACAGACAAAACTAAACGACACAGAAACAATGATCGGTGGCAGCTAATAGGCCGGCGACGACGACCGCCGAGCGCCGCCCGACCGAGGAGGGGCGCCACTCTCGTTGGAACCTGTGACAAGCTGTTAAATTCTACAACCACCTAAAATGAAGCGATTCCCAAACTTTCCATAACAAAGCCATCACCTACAGAGAGATGAACCTGGAGAAGAGTCCCCTAAGCAAGCAGGTCATGGGGCTCTGTTCACAAACACAAACAGACCACAGAGCCCCAGGACAACAACACAATTAGACCCAACCAAATCATGAGAAAACAAAAAGATAATTACTTGACACATTGAAAATCATTTTTTCAAAAACAGAGCAAACTAGAATGCTATTTGGCCCTAAACAGAGAGTACATAGTGCCAGAATACCTGACCACTGTCACTGGCCCAAACTTAAGGAAAGCTTTGACTATGTTCAGACTCAGTGAGCATAGCCTTGCTATTGAGAAAGGCCGTCTTAGGCAGACCTGGCAATCAAGAGTAGACAGGCTATGTGCACACTGCCCATAAAATGAGGCGGAAACTGAGCTGCACTTCCTAATCTCCTGCCAAATGTATGACCATACTAGAGACTCATATTTCCCTCAGATTACACAAACCCACAAATAATTAAAAAACAAATCCAATTTTGATAAACTCCCATATCTATTGGGTGAAATACCACAGTGTGCCATCACAGCAGCAATATTTGTGACCTGTTGCCACAAGAAAAGGGCAACCAGTGAAGAACAAACACTATTGTAAATACAACCCATGTTTATTTATTTTCCCTTTTGTACTTTAACTATTTGCACATAATATGAGATTTGAAATGTCTTATTTTTTTTGGAACTTCTGTGAGTGTAATGTTTACTGTTCATTTTTATTGTTTATTTCACATTAGTTTTTTATCTACTTCACCTGCTTTGGCAATGTTAACATATCTTTCCAATGCCAATAAAGCCTCTTAAATTGAATTGAGAGAGAGCTTACTTTGTTTTCTTTCGTTGATGAGTTATTATAAATATATCAGAGGTCAATGAATTAACAGTCTGTCTCATGGAATAATATCTCAGATTTAGTTAAAATGCCACCCAAAAAATTCTGTGAATTGAAGTGGCTCTAGTTCAAACTTGCAGTAGGGTTCATTTGACCTGGCACACACAAAGACCTCTCTCAGTCAGCCTACCCGTGTCTCATTAATTCTCCACAGTCAGCCTTCCTCTCTCCCCCACAGTTCCTCTCCCTGTCCTGGTTCTATCTTACCCCCCTTACTTTAAATTGGTCATCGACCGACTTGAATGCTTCAGTGATAATGTGGTCTAATAGACACACACATACAGATGGGCTACAGACAACACACACACACACACACACACATGTGGGCGGACTAACCTTCTCTGCATGGAATTCATTGGTGAATATATGCACATAAAAATAGAATCAAATGATCTCATAGTTCTATTTCTATGTAGATGCGTGTCTTTGATGTGTAAGTAGCAATTTAGGGGGAATGGCCAGAGCAGTCCCTCAACCCTGCCGTTAACGGGCAAGCACACTCCATCCTGAAACAGAAAGGTCTTGGCAGAAGCATTAGTACACTTCTCCGTCCTATTCAACAACTCATGTACACCAGCCTTGGAATTGGACATTCTGTTTGTCTTCTTGGCCTGTTCTACTGAGTTGATTTAATTTAAATGCAGTTGACCACCACCTTTCAGGACCTTGTATGTTTTGTCGGAGTATTCCCTTGTTTGTCTTTCTTAATCAAGGCTTCCTGCAGACATCAAGCCAATTTTTCCAAACAATGCTGCCAAATAGAGGACTCTCATATTGTCCTGAGAAATGTAAACCACTTTAAATTGATATGAAATAAAGGCCCTGATGTGTAAAACAGTTAGACTTTTCTCTGTGTTTGATGAACGAGTGTCTTTGTGGATATTTTGGGAAGGCGTAGAAACATCAAAAGCTACATGACGTCATTCATGTCTTCCAAGACATTGTGCATTGTTTATAAATCAGTTAGTCAGATCTTATCTATATTCTGCTATTAATATGGTTTATTTTATTGCGAAACAAGAAAGGAATTTAAATGAATTGAACAGCTTAAATTGCTTTTTCAACAATGCCATTATGTCTTATTTTCTTTGTTTTATCAAACAATTAGTTCTGTTGTAAGTCTTAGAAATCAGGTTATGCCTTGTATGATGTAGACTAGTTGCCTAGATACCGTTGTGTACCATTGTCTTGGAGCAGAGATGCCATGCTCTTTCATGGAGTGTAGACGCCATGTTCTTTAATAGAGTGGAGATTGCATGGTCTTTCATGGAGCAGCGATGCCATGTTTGTACTTTCTTTGAGAGAGAGTGAGGTATAGACAGGTGTGTGTGTGTGTGGTGTGTGTGTGTGCGTGCTTTCGTCTGTATCAGAGATGGACACAGCTGCAGCACTGGCAACCCTGACCCTCAGCTGTGATGGCAGTGTGTGTGTGTGTGTGTGTGTGTGTGTGTGTGTGTGTGTGTGTGTGTGTGTGTGTGTGTGTGTGTGTGTGTGTAGTCTAAACCCTATATTTATTACCTTTTTAACATGCCTCTGTATTCTCAAAATTGTACTTGTTGCCTCGGCAGGATTCATTCTCAGCACTCTGAGGGTGCTGAATGTGTCAGACTATAACTGTGTGCTTCACCCCTCTGTAGGGTATTTATTTGTTTCTAACACAGTAGACTGTGTACTTATCATCTGTGGAGGATGCCTCTTTAACACTATACTTGTCCCAATGGTGTTTCTATGGTCATAACACTACACTTGTCCCCTGTGTAGGGTGCTACTATGTTCTAACCACTTTTCTCGTCCCCTGTGTAGGGTGCTTCTGTGGTCTGGGACTGGTCTACTCCAACAAGTCGTGCACCATGCCTCCCATCACCTTCCAGGACCTGCCCCTCAACATCTACATGATCATCTTCGGAACAGGCATCTTCATCTTCATCCTCAGCCTCATCTTCTGCTGTTACTTCATCAGGTGAACTTTGTACAGAGTGGAATAGAATAGTGGATCAGAGAGCCTGTTGGCTGCAGACGAGGGTAAGAGACATCCACACAGAGATGCTGTCAGTGCGGTCCACATGCTCACCTCTGTGATACCTTTTCCTGTTGAGAGAGAGAGAGGTGACATTTCCTTCTGTTGACAATGAACTCTCTGATAAGCTGAGGGGACGACTGTGAGGAAATGAGGTGGCAGGAAGCTGCCTGCCACAGTGTGAGGACAGACGTCACCGGAGCTAGGGGAGCGGGGTTCAACGTAACACCCTTGAGAACACCAAAACCCGCTGTATATTATTGTACATGTGACTTAAGTGTGTACCGGTATTGTATTTTCTGCATTGTTATATGGTGATAGGCTAAAGTATACAGTACCAGTCAAAGGTTTGGACACACCTACTCATTCAAGGTTTTTTTTCTTTATTTGTACTATTTTCCACATTGTAGAATAATAGTGAAGACATCAAAACTATGAAATAACACATATGGAATTACGTAGTATTAAACAAATCAAAATATAAACGTCCCTTTTTCAGGACCCTGTCTTTCAAAGATAATTTATAAAAATCCAAATAACGTCACAGATATTCATTGTAAAGGGTTTAAACACTGTTTCCCATGCTTGTTCAATGAACCATAAACAATTAATGAACATGCACCTGTGGAACGGTCGTTAAGACACTAACAGCTTACAGACGGTAGGCAATTAAGGTCACAGTTATGAAAAAACACAGTTATGAAAACCACTAAAGAGGCCTTTCTACTGACTCTGGAAAAACTCCAAAAGAAAGATGCCCAGGGTCCCTGCTCATCTGCGTGAACGTGCCTTACGCATGCTGCAAGGAGGCATGAGGACTGCAGATGTGGCCAGGGCATTAAATTGCAATGTCTGTACTGTGAGACGCCTAAGACAGCGCTACAGGGAGACAGGACGGACAGCTGATCGTCCTCGCAGTGGCAGACCACGTGTAACAACACCTGCACAGGATCGGTACATCCAAACATCACACCTGCGGAACAGGTACAGGATGGCAACAACAACTGCCCGAGTTACACCAGGAACGCACAATCCCTCCATCAGTGCTCAGACTGCCCGCAATAGGCTGAGAGAGGCTGGACTGAGGGCTTTTAGGCCTGTTGTAAGGCAGGTCCTCACCAGACATCACCGGCAACAACGTTGGCTATGGGCACAAACCCACCGTCGCTGGACCAGACAGGACTGGCAAAAAGTGCTCATCACTGTCGAGTCGCGATTTTGTCTCACCAGGGGTGATGGTCGGATTCGCGTTTAACGTTGAAGGAATGAGCATTATACCGAGGTCTGTACTCTGGAGCGGGATCGATTTGGAGGTGGAGGGTCCGTCGTGGTCTTGGGCGGTGTGTCACAGCATCATCAGACTGAGCTTGTTGTCATTGCAGGCAATCTCAATGCTGTGCGTTACAGGGAAGACATCCTCCTCCCTCATGTGGTACCCTTCCTGCAGGCTCATCCTGACATGACCCTCCAGCATGACAATGCCACCAGCCATACTGCTCGTTCTGTGCATGATTTCCTGCAAGACAGGAATGTCAGTGTTCTGCCATGGCCAGTGAAGAGCCCGGATCTCAATCCCATTGAGCACGTCTGGGACCGGTTGGATCGGAGGGTGAAGGCTAGGGCCATTCCCCCCAGAAATGTCCAGGAACTTGCAGGTGCCTTGGTGGAAGAGTGGGGTAACATCTCACAGCAAGAACTGGCAAATCTGGTGCAGTCCATGAGGAGGAGATTCACTGCAGTACTTAATGCAGCTGGTGGCCACACCAGTTACTGACTGTTTCTTTTGATTTTGACCCCCCCCCCCATTTGTTCAGGGGCACATTATTCAATTTATGTTAGTCACATGTCGGTGGAACTTGTTCAGTTTATGTCTCAGTTGTTGAATCTTGTTATGTTCATACAACTATTTACACATGTTACGTTTGCTGAAAAGAAACGCAGTTGGCAGTGAGAGGATGTTGAGTTTATTTTATATTTGAGATTCTTCAAAGTAGCCAACCTTTGCCATGATGACAGCTTTGCACGCGCTTGGCATTCTCTCAACCAGCTTCATGAGCTAGTCTCCTGGAATGCATTTGTTACAAGTTAATTTGTGGAATTTCTTTACTTCTTAAAGCGTTTGAGCCAATCAGTTATGTTGTGACAAAGTAGGGGTGGTATACAGAGGATAGCCCTATTTGGTAAAAGACCAAGTCCATATTATGGCAAGAACAGCTCAAATTAGCAAAGAAAAATGGCAGTCCATCGTTACTTTAAGACATGAAGGTCAGTCAATCCGGAAAATGTCAAGAACTTTGAAAGTTTCTTCAAGTGCAGTCGCAAAAACCATCAAGCGCTGCGATGAAACTGGCTCTCATGAGGACTGCCACAGGAAAGGAAGACCCAGAGTTGCCTCTACTACAGAGGATAAGTTTATTAGAGTTACCAGCCTCAGAAGTTGTAGTCCAAATATATGCTTCAGAGTTCATGTAACTACACATCTCAACATCAACTGTTCATTAGAGACTGCGTGAATTAGGCCTTCATGGTCGAATTGCTGCAAAGAAACCCCTACTAAAGGACACCAGTAAGAAGAAGAGACTTGCTTAGGCCAAGAAACACAAGCAATGGACATTAGACTGGTGGAAATCTGTCCTTTGGTCTAATCAGTCCAAATTTGAGATTTTTGGTTCCAACCGCTGTGTCTTTCTGAGACGCAGAGTAAGTGAATGGATGATCTCTGCATGTGTGGTTCCCACTGTGAAGCATGGAGGAGGAGGTGTGATGGCGTGGGGGTGCTTTGCTGGTGACACTGTCAGTGATTTATTTAGAATTCAAGGCACACATAACCAGCATGGCTACCACAGCATTCTGCAGCGATACGCCATCCCATCTGGTTTGCGCTTAGTGGGACTGTCATTTGTTTTTCAACAGGACAATGACCCAACACACCTCCAGGCTGTGTAAGGGCTATTTGACCAAGAAGGAGAGTGATGGAGTGATGCATCAGATGACCTGGTCTCCAATCACCCAACCTCAACCCAATTGAGATGGTTTGGGATGAGTTGGACCAAGGAGTGAAGGAAAAGCAGCCAACAAGTGCTCAGCATACAGTTGAAGTCGGAAGTTTACATACACCTTAGCCAACTACATTTAAACTCATTTTTTCACAATTCCTGACATTTAATCTTAGTACAAATGTCCTGTCTTAGGTCAGTTAGGATTACCACTTTATTTTAAGAATGTGAAATGTCAGAATAATAGTAGAGAGAGTGATTTATTTCAGCTTTTATTTCTTTCATATCATTCCCAGTGGGTCAGAAGTTTACATTCACTCAATTAGTATTTGGTAGCATTGCCTTTAAATTGTTTAGCTTGGGTCAAACGTTTCATGTAGCCTTCCACAAACTTCCCACAATAAGTTGGATCAATTTTGGCCTATTCCTCCTGACAGAGCTGGTGAAACTGAGTCAGGTTTGTAGGCCTCCTTGCTTGCACATGCTTTTTCAGTCCTGCCCACAAATCTTCTATGGGATTGAGGTCAGGGCTTTGTGATGGACACTCCAATACCTTGACTTTGTTGTCCTTAAGCCATTTTGCTAAAACTTTGGAAGAATGCTTGGGGTCATTGTCCATTTGGAAGACCCATTTGCGACCAAGCTTTAACTTCCTGACTGATGTCTTGAGATGTTGCTTCAATATATCCATAAACCGCTTCCAGACTAATCTCAGATAGACATGGTATTTCATTTCACTTTGTGTATGCTTGTAAATCATTTATTGTTCTATATTCATCAGAGTAGAAAGCGAGCGAGGGAGAGAGAGTGGTCAATAGAGAAGTGGGGATATTGTCATTGTTCTGACAACTCGGTTAATATTTGTTCAGCAAGTGTGAAAGATGAACTGTTTAATTAACTGCCATTTTGAATATGAACTCCTAAGAATGCACACTGGGTATGTGATTCTCTGTATGGCCAAGTAAATATTTACCTGTAGATAATGAATCACATTGTCAAAGCCAAATTGTTACACACACACACACACACAAAATGAGTGCCCTGCGCTTCCCAGGCCCCTAAATAATTTTCCAACTCAAACAATGGAGAGCAGATCTTTATCACTTCACTAACTGTGTCTCTTATTTTTAGGGTCCTTGCTATGGCAGTTTTTTTTTACACTTGTGTTTGCGTGCATGCATTTAATCTGCCCCAAAATGACAGGACATTTGTATATAGCCCAGCCAAGCATTATAGTTGTTGTTTTGATCAATTTAGTGTTGTTGATGACTGATAACATTGCACCATGTAGAACAATGTGAGGATATTTGCTTTATATACATGGAGTTTTCCCAGGCCTTAAAGAATGTAGTGAGCTGGGTAGACATGTGCACACGGTACAGTGAAATGGTTGCTTGCTAACTCCTCAACAATGGAGTACAATAACAATATCAATCAAGAAAAACAGTCCAAATACTGAAGTAAAAAAGTAACAAGTAGTAACAAAAAGTAGAAAGAAACTAGTATGTACACCAGTGGCGGTCGGTGCTGTTTAAGATGAATGACAGCATATTGGATGACTGTCATTCATATTCCATTCAATGTAACATCGATAGCTTTAGGCTTCTACATGATACAAAAATTTTCCCTGTACCCATCATGAGGTTGCTACAACCTAGCCTATGACTGAACGTTTACAACGTAGGTGCACAGGTGGAGATCATTTTCAGTAATCAAGGTAAGAGACCTTGGCACATTCAATACCGCGTTGAACACTCTTGCCTGCATCTAGCAGATCTAGGGTGTAATCATTAGTCCAACAGTTGCAAACTAGAGTTTCTATTGGACAAATTCAGGTATGTTTATCCCCGTTTCGTTCCGTTTAAGAAATGTTTTTGAATAGAATCCCCTGATCACATGCAAACAACTTTCATAACCGCCACAAAAAACAGGATGACCAATTTACTCCTTGTATATGTAATTCCTTCTCGCAACTATCTACGCGCTCTCACCTTTTCCCTTCTCTTGTGGACTTCAGTGCACAACACATCAGCTGTCTGTGACCAGGCGAAAAAACACTTTCCAAGCCAAACGTTCATGTTATGACTGCTAACCACTACACACAGCCTACATCATTGTCATAGTCTACATAGCTACTAGAACTAACACATTGGTAAACCAGCTACAATCATGCAGTACAGTCAGCAAGCAGTTTACACCGGCAGGCCACAGTGGCAATAAATACCTTGACTTGGAGAAGTTCCAGTGTTGGATAGCCATAGCCAGCTAGCTAGCATAGCATCCCTCTTTGTTTGAGCCGCGTGTTTGAGTAGCCTAAACTAGCAAGCTAAATTGTGAAACTAAAAAAATAAAAATACAACCAAATATACTGTAGCTATCTTTTTTCTTTCTCTTGCTTCTTTTTAATTTTGGAAGAAACTTTAAAACTTTTTCTTTCTCTCTTTGAGTCAACTACTCACCACATTTTATGCACTGCAGTGCTAGCTAGCTGTAGTTTATGCTTTCAGTACTAGATTAATTCTCTGATCTATTGATTGGTCGGACAACATGTTAGTTCATGCTGCAAGTGCTCTGATAGGTTGGAGGAGGTCTTCCGGAAGTTGTCATAATTACTCTAAGTCTATGGAAGGGGATGAGAACCATGAGAATGAGAGTGGCGCAATGAACTAACATGTTATCCACCTGTGTTGTCCTAGGTTTGTATTGAAGTCAGAGGAGGACAGATAGCTGTCCTCCTGTTACACCATGGTGCTACCCTACAGAGTGCTGCTGAGGCTACTGTAGACCTTCATTGCAAAACAGTGTGTTTTAATCAATTATTTGGTGATGTGAATATATTTAGTATAATTGTATCTAAAAAGTAAGCTTTTTAAAAAAAAAAATATTGTTTCACAATTTTTATGAAATTCACTGAGGAGGATGGCCCATCCCTTCCTTCACTGATAATATACAGTATGATTGATTTATCAAAATGAAGACTATTTTATACAAGTAAAGTCAAGGCTACATTCACTGATACCCGTACCACCATTTGATACAATTGTAAATCATTTTCATCTGAAGGTGTACTACCTTTACTGCTCTGACCAATAAAAGCACAGTGATTGATTTGATTTCTGGGTTTCTTGGGGGACTGGGACCGCTTGCAAAAACATACTCTTACCAATGACATACAGTAGGTCATCTCTAATGGTTGTACTTTGTTTGTTTGTTCACCTACAGTAAACTAAGACACCAAGCCCAGAGCGATAGGTTTGGCTACAGAGAGGTGGTTTTAAAAGGAGATCCTAAGAAGTTGAATCTCCATGGGGTAAGAATACAATCTACTTTACGTTACTGATTGTGAATATTTACAATGTCTGTCAATCTTAGTAACAATATCTGATGCCACCTCGCGTCTCTCTCTCTCGCTGCCTCAATCTTTCCCTTCTTTTGTCTCCTCTTTCTTCCCATTGCGCCACTCTCGTTCTCGCTCTTGCTCCCTCAACATATCCTTCCCTGTGTCTCCTCTGGTCGTGTTCCTGTCTCTGTCACTCTTACAGCAGACGTGTGCTGTTTGCCTGGAAGACTTCAAAGTCAAAGATGAGCTGGGAGTGTTGCCATGCCAACATGCCTTTCACAGGAAGTGAGTACCATATTAGGAGGAAGGAGGTCACCGCCATTCATTTCAGTCAGCACACAGTTTTTGAATGGAGAGATGTGTCACTGACATACCCACAGTTATGAAATGTTTCCAGGTCACAGGAAGACAATACTTGCCTGACTAGAGGCACCTCTTGGTAAACACTGAATCCCATTTGAAGCCCTTTAATGTGCAACATTGTTTTTCTTTTTTTAGATATTCCAGAGCGAGAGAGAGTTCCCTTTGTCATGATCCGTTACTACCTTTGATGTCATTAATTGGACTTAATATTACAGATGTTTCCTTTGTGATAATAATAATAATTTTGGAGGGTACTTATATTTGTCCCCCCCTGCCAAAAAAAAGTGCATATCACAACTCTCCCTGAGACATCCTTCAGAGAGTGGGGTCAGGGCCAGGTTAGGAACTGCCAGATGCCTCATAATAACTGTCAGATGCGTCATAATAACTGCCAGATGCCTCATAATAACTGCCAGATGCCTCATAATAACTGCCAGATGCCTCATAATAACTGCCAGATGCATCATAATAACTGCCAGATGCCTCATAATAACTGCCAGATGCCTCATAATAACTGCCAGATGCCTCATAATAACTGCCAGATGCCCAGAAGTAAAGCCAAATTTGAAATGTAATGTTTTTTTGTTGTCATTTAGCCACTCTTATCCAGAGCAATTAGGGTTAAGTGCCTTGCTTGAGGGCACATTGACAGATTTTTCACCTAGTCAGTTTGGTGATTTGAACCGGCGACCTTTCGGTTACTTAACCACTATGCTACCTGCATTGAATACATGGAGCAGGGTGGGATAAAATCGCATTAAAACACAATTTAAATGTATTTTCGGAAGGGCTATGATCACCATTCATGTAATACATTAAATATATACAACAGATGGTATTGGGGAGAAATTTCATAGTATGCTTATCTCTGTATGTTCCTAGGGGCCAGGGTCTGCAATCATTT
This sequence comes from Salmo trutta, assembly GCF_901001165.1. NCBI lineage: Eukaryota > Metazoa > Chordata > Actinopteri > Salmoniformes > Salmonidae > Salmo > Salmo trutta. The sequence continues at coordinate 32,833,394 of NC_042965.1, forward strand.
TTCTCCATGTCGGCTTATGGATTCAAACTAGCAACTTTCCGGTTACTGGCCTAACTAACGCTCTAATCGCTAGGCTATCTGTTGCTCTAAATGTCAACAATTACACTGAATTTGACAGATTCAGCCTTTGTGATGTCATCAATTATACTGAATTTTACAGGTGTATCCTTTGTGATGTCAAAAATTAAAATTACTTGGAATGTTTAGCAAATTATACAATTTCTGTGTGTTTCTTAGGTGTCTGGTGAAATGGCTGGAGGTACGCTGTGTGTGCCCCATGTGCAACAAAACCATTGCAGGACCCCCAGAACAGCGCAACAGCATAGGAACACTACTGGACGAACTTGTGTAACCTAACAACCAGTACGGAGTGGGCACTGTGAGCTGGTGTAACCTAGCAACCAACAGAAAGTGAACGCTTTTGTCTGGTGTATCCTAGAAACCACCCACAGATGACTGTGAAATGGTGTAACCTAACTACCCCCTGGAGAGGACTGTGAGAGCTTCTGTTACCTAGCAACCAACACAGAGCTGCATACATGAGTCTACACCACAGACAGTCTCCGGCTACCCACACTTCACCCCGTCACTCTTTCTCTTTGTCTCTGACTGTCTCACTCTTTTTCTCTGTCTTTCTCCCCCTTTTTCTCTCACTAGCCTTCTCTGTTCTTTCTGTCACGCTCTCTAGTTCTGTCTTTCTTCTGTTGTCTCTTTGATCTCTCTCTGACACTCATTTTCTCACCTTCTCTCTTTTCCTCTCTTTCTGTCTTTTACTTCCTCAGATGTGAGTTCTAGTTCCAAACTCAGCAAGAGGGAAGAGCTCCAGACAGCTGGAGAGTGGAGGCAGTTGATTTGAATGTGTAAAGACAAGAGTGGAACTTTAAGAACCATGGTGTTGAGAAAATACAAAGTGATGTTCTATGGGCATGTGTGTGTTGTGTGTGTGTGTTGTCGCACAGAGGAGTCTGTTTGGGTTTGTCACTTGTTATATTTCTTTTTTTGTTTATAACATGTTTGTTTTCTATTGTTGTACATGGACCAAGGCAATGTGAGCGATGTGCATCACCCTCTCACCACAACATTTTTGTTCTTGGCTGAAAGGTGTTTGTTTTTGATATATTGCACTCTGACACTCTGTGTTTTATATACCTCCTGCCAACCAATGTGTGTATCGCACTGCACAGGTGGTTTAGTGAAACATGCTCACATGTTTAGAACCTTGCCTGACACCTGAAGACTCGTTTTAGCTCCCAGCATTATTGCCTAGGCTTTAGCTCAGTAGACTATTGTGGTTCTGAAATGTGGTGACAGCCTGAATTTGATACCTAGCCTGAATTTGATACCTAGCCAATCACATTAATAGATTGAGGTATCTAAGAACTCAAAGGCAATACACCTGCTGTTTTCTGTCATATTACTGGTGCAGTATACCTGTGACATTACTTTTATAAAGCAAAGGGTTCTTCGCAAGTTACAGTAGTTTAGAGTTTCAATGTTGTGTGATTATACCTCCACAACTCCATCCGATGGAATATAGCATATGTCATTTTTCTCAGTATGTAATTCTATTTCTCTTTGAAGAATATGCTTTCAATTTTTTTTACGGGATGTTTAATGGCTCCTTTTCGCACATCTCTGTGAAATAATCTGTATTTTAAAACTGTTTTACCAGTCGAACTCAAACCAAGTAAGCACTGCTTAAATTGAGCACTACTCCTCCCTATGCAACTGGGTCCTGGACTTCCTGACGGGCCGCCCCCAGGTGGAGAAAGTGGGCAACATTACCTCCTCGACACTGATCCTCAACACGGAGGCCCCACAAGGGTGTGTCCTCAGTCCCCTCCTGTATTCCCTGTATACCCACGACTGACAGTTCCAACTCCATCATCAAGTTTGCTGACGACATGACAGTAGTAGGCCTGATCAACAACAATGACGAGACCGCCTACAGGAAGGAGGTAGGCACTCTGACGGCATGGTGCCAGGTAAACAACCCCTCCCTCGACGTTAGCAAAACAAAGAAGCTGATTGTGGACTTCAGGAGGAACCAGGCTGTTCTCATCAATGGGGCTGCCGTGGAAACGGTCAATAACTTAAAATTCCTTGGCGTTCACATCTCAGAGAAGCTGAAATGATCTAACCACATGGACAAGGTAGTGAAGACGGCACTACAGCAACTCTTCAACCTCAGGATGCTGATGAAATTCAGCCTGTCCTCGAGGGCCCTCACAGTGTTCTACAGGAGCACCATCGAGAGCATGTTGTGGGGCTGCATCACAGCCTGGTACGACAACTCCACCGCCGCAGACCGCAAGGCTCTTCAGAGGGTGTACATGCAGCCAAACTGCCCTACAGGACACCTACAACACCAGGTGTCGCAGGAAGCCAAGAAGATCCTCAGGGACCCCAGACACCAAACCATGACCTGTTCTCCCCGCTTCAATCACTCAGACATGGCAGTACAGAAGCATCATGGCAAAAACTGAAAGACTGGCCAATAGTTTCTACCCTCAGACCATCAGGCTGCTGAATAGCCACCACTAGTCAGCTACCAGCCCCCCCCATCCCACCCGAACAGACTTTTATTCTGCCCCCCACACCAATGGCATTTTCACTGTTGCTGTTGTTAATATGTATATTTTAAATTGTATTGAAATGTTGATTGTTTTTATTGTGCTCAATGGTCATGCGGCTGCTCCCCCTATGGTCATTCCACCCCAGCCCCTCAACAGTCTCTACCTCCACCCCAATGGACATTTATTTATTCATCACTGCTACACTTATTATGATGTGTGTATATAGTGCTATTTATATTGTTGTTATTTCTATTTCATCATTTTATTTCACTAGTCCTGCATGTTGGCGCTCGAAGACTTTCACTGTACCCTGCAATCCCACCTGCAAACCCACCTACAACCCTGTACATGTGACTATTAAACACCCTGAATCTCTACCACTCCCCTGGTCTCTGTATTTTATCTGTAGTGGGGAAATTCAGAAAGTATCCAGGCCCCTTCCCTTTTTCCACATTTTATTACGTTACAACCTTATTCTAAAATGGATTAAATTACATTCTTACTCATCAATCTACACACAATGCCCCATAATGACAAAGTGGAAACAGTTTTTATTTTATTTTAGCAAATGTATTAAAAATAAGAAACAGAAATACCTTTATTTAACTAAGTATTCAGACACTGCTTTGAGATTAGAAGTTGAGCTCAGGTGCATCCTGTTTCCATTGATCATCCTTGAGATGTTTCTACAACTTGTTTGGTGTCCACCTGTGGTAAATTCAATTGATTGGGCATGATTTGGAAAGGCGAACACCTGTCTATATAAGGTCCCACAGTTGACAGTGCACGTCAGAGCAAAAACCAAGGTCAAAGGAATTGTCCTAGAAGTCCGAGACAGGATTGTGTCGAGGCACAGATCTGGGGAAGGGTACCAATTTTTTTGTAGCGTTGAAGATTGTTTTTATTTATTTAACTAGGCAAGTCAGTTAAGAACAAATTCTTATTTACAATGCCTATCCCAGATGACACTGGGCCAATTGTGCACCAACCTAAAGGACTCCCAAGCACAGCCAGTTGTGAAACTGCCTGGGATTGAACCCAGGTTTGTAGTGACAGCTCTAGCACTGTGATGGAGTGCCTTAGACCGCTGCACCACTCAGGATCCTAAAGATCCCAAGAACACAGTGGCCTCCATCATTCAGTTATTGGTCTCCCCAGGATTGAACCTGGGTCTGTAGTGACATCTCTATCACTGTGATGCCTTAGAGAGCGGCACCACTCAGTGGCCTCCATCATTCTTTTCACCCCATTTTCTCCTCAATTTCACAGTACCAAATTGGTAGCTACAGTCTTGTCTCATTGCTGCAACTCCCATACAGACTCTGGAGAGGCGAAGCTTGAGAGCCGTGCGTCCTCCGAAACACAACCCAACCCAAGCCACACTGCTTCTTGACACAATGACCTCTTAACCCAGAAGCCAGCCGCACGGAGGAAACACTGTGCACCTGGCGACTGTGTCAGTGTGCGCTGCGCCCGGCCCACCACAGGAGTCGCTAGTGCACGATGGGACAAGGCCATCTGGACAAACCCTCCCCTAACCCGGACGACGCTGGGCCAATTGTGCGCCACCCCATGGGTCTCCCGGTCGCGGCTGGCTGTGACAGAGCCTGGACTCGAACTCAGAATCTCTAGTGGCACAGCTAGCACTGCGATGCAGTGCCTTAGACTGCTGCGCCACTCGGGAGACCCTCCATCATTCTTAAATTGAAGAAGTTTGGAACCACCAATACTCTTCCTTGAGCTGGCTGATTGGCAAACCGAGCAATCGGGGGAGAAGGGCCTTGGTCAGGGAGGTGACCAAGAACCCGATGGTCACTGACACAGTTCCTCTGTGGAGATGGGAGAACCTTCCAGAAGGACAACCATCTCTGCAGCCCTCCAGCAATCAGGGCTTTATGGTAGAGTGGCCAGACGGAAGCCACTCCTCAGTAAAAGGCACACAACAGCCCGCTTGGAGTTTGCCAAAAACCTGCTCCAGAGCGTTCGGGACCTCAGAATGGGGCGAAGGTTCACCTTCCAACAGGACAATGACCCTAAGCACACAGCCAAGACAATGCAGGAGTGGCTTCGGGACAAGTCTCTGAATGTTCTTGAGTGGCCCAGCCAGATCCCGGACTTGAACCCAATCTAACATCTCTGGAGAGACCTGAAAATAGCTTTCCATCGAACCTGGAAGAGCTTGAGAGGATCTGCAAGAGAAGAATGTGAGAAACTCCCCAAATACAGGTGTGCCAAGCTTGTAGCATCATACCCAAGAAGGCTCGAGGCTGTAATCACTGCCAAAGGTGTTTAAACAAAGTACTGAGTAAAGGGTCTGAATACTTATGTAAAAGTAATATTTCAATGTTTTTATTTTGAATAAATTAGCAAAATTTCAAAACTGTTTTTGCTTTGTCATTATAGTCTATTGTATGTAGATTGATGAGAAAAAAAAGTAATACATTTTAGAATAAGGCTGTAACGTAACAAAATGTGGACAAAGTCAAGGGATCTGAGTACTTTCCGAATGCAGTGTATGTAACGTTTGCCTGTGCCATGGAGGTACATCCCAGTCCTGACCATGGGATGAAGATAACTACTGTATAGCACCACCTACAGCACCTGTAATGTGCCTGAGGTTTGTAGAGACGTTTGGTTTTCCTACACCAGCCACATTGCACGTTTTTAAATCAGTCGGCGTACACAAATGTGACTTGAATAAATGGAGGGGTTTACCCTTCTTCTTAGTTTACTACTTTACAAGTTGTTTATTTCTTGACTACTTTGTCAAGTGTGTCTGTGCGTTTGTGCGCATACTGAGCCTGATAGTGTCTCTGGCGCCACCCTCTGGTACAACATAAGAATAACATCTGAAGTGTTATTTCTGTAAAGGATACTCGTGGATACATGCAATTCTGCTGCTTCCTCTGTCTACATCTAATATATGAATTTGATTATCTCTTTATCTCAACAAAAACTCTTCAATGGTCTTATATTATGAAAATTAAACTCCCTTTATGTCACTCTTGGACAAATATGTTTCATCTGGTAGAGCTCAATTGGAATGTAGATACAGCATGTACATTTCCATCACACTTAATCCTACAGCTACCAATGATCTAGTAAGAAATTAGGATAGCGTGCATGTGTCAAATCATCATAAAGCTTCTAAAGCCAGTTCCCACTCGTATTACTAGTTAGACTTCACTGTCAAAGAGACTGAAACCTTTAAAAGGGGGGATTTCAAGAAGAGGATTAGGAGTTTGAGATTGGAGCTCAGGTTGTGTCCCAATAGTCTTTATAGTCCTATCTCCTTATCTCCTTTCCTAGTATAATTTCCTTTAGTACCACTAATAGGTGAACGGACTGGGTAGGAAAGGAAGTTGCTTCATACTACTGATACAACCCCACACTAACAAACACTGCTCTCATGGTGAGAACGAGGGAGGAGAGGGAGTAGTGGGGGGAGGAAGAGGAAGGCTGAGACAGAGGGTGCACTCAGCAGCAGTGAGCTCAGCCAAAGAGGGCCATTTCAGCTCTCTCTGTGTCCCCCTCTCTCTTTTTTGCTCTCTCTTTCTCTCTTGCTCTCTTTCTCTCTCGCTCTCAGGCGTCCTAATGAGAGAGTGACAGATAAGAGGAAGGGGGAGAGAGAAAGAGAGAGAGAGCTCTGTCGTGGGCTAATATGAATGAAGCACAGAGCTCTGTGCAGTAAGTTTGCTAACTCTTAAAAGAGATGCATGGCAATTATTAAATCATGTTGGATCTGTCTTATCTCTGCTATGTTGCATGCCGAGATATGGAGAGCAGTTGGTGAGTAAAGTATACATCGTTTTATATTGAATAAGAAGTGTTTAGTTATTGAGGGTATGTGGATTGCAGACTTGTTTGTCTGTTTCTCTGAGTAAAACCAGAAAGTTAATGTCAAACTGAATCAGAGAGAGAGATATGTTAGTTAAATATGAATCTCAGTATTACTTTACTTATATGTGCGTAGATATGGTATTTCAGTGAAGATCCCTTCATCGGATAAAGATCTGTATCTTCATTAAAAGTATGTATTTTCAACTCTCTGGTAGCTGTCCTGCAACATGACCAAAGTCCATGTCACTTAATTTAGAATTTGTTATAATGATGACTCAATGTTTCATTGCAAAGCTCAGCTCGACAAGATTGCTAGCATAAGCATAATAACTGGAGTAAAAAATACATCTGAAATGCAGTGCACTACAGAGTATCAGTATAAAAATAACATTGTTTTTACACATTTCTGACAAAAACTGACACACACACACACACACACACACACACACACATACACATTAGCAGGCTGTATAATATCCTATAGTGTGGACTGGATCTAGGATCTTAATTTGAGCCAGTTTGCTACAGCAGGAAAATAATCCTGCAGCAACAGGAAATGTAAATTATTATGTGGATTATAATTAATGGACATTTTTGTAGTGACTGACATTTTTCGTAAGGGAAAATCAAGTCTGAAATTTCAAAGTGGATATTACAAACTTCCGAAGCCTTTTTAAACCTCAAATACAATACACTTTTTAAATGGATCCTGCAACAGGGTGATCAAATTAAGATTCTACATCTGTAGGCTGTCTGTATCCTTTCTGAGAAACACACACACACGGGTGTGTACTGCAGGCTATGTGTATCTTCTCTGACAGTTCGAGTGGACCTGGAAACATAAGCAGCTCTTTCATGAGTTCAACCTCTACCTGGTCTATAAAGGGCTAACTGTGCTGTGAGTTAACGTTGACTAACAAAACACACCTACACACACACACAGATATAAAGAGAGGTTTGTGTCCTGCATTTTCTTCTACAGCGCTGTGGTTCTGCAAGAGTATGTAAGTTCAGGTGTTTCTCTGTATGTCTTATATTAGTACAGTCCGACACACACACGCACACGAGTGCGACACGATCACATCTGCCTCTTTTTAAGTTGTGTGAATAGTTGGGATCAGATTTCCTAAATTATAGACATTTTTGGCTGAATTCCTGGTGATTTTACAGTTTTTTGGGGAAAAACTATAATGCCCCTCCACCCCCAAACATATATTATTATTTTTTACTAAAAACGTTCCGCCCAAAAAAAACACTTGTGGACCGGTTGCCTTTTGCCGACCACTACTCTAAATCGAATCATCTTCTTTTCTGATACTGTAACGTAAATATAATAATCTGCCTCTTTAATTTGGAACATACTGTATGTCATTCATCCACAGTCCACACATTGTCAGTCATACAGCTGTCCTACTGAATGTAGGAGCTTAACAGGAGCCTGACTTTTGCTTGGATATGTACTGTCCCATAGCCTGATTCTGTAATCAGGACTCAGGTTTTACTACAGTGTGTTTGTTAAAGCTGGAATTTACTATTAGAAACTTAATACATTTGTTTTCCATTTCAGGCAAGGAAGAATGCCCTTTAACATTTAATATGGCATGGATATGCTGTGATGGACTTCCTCTATCGGTGGAATGAGTGTCGTGGGACATTAAGACCATTCTGTCATGGGGGACTTGAGAGATGAGTGTGGACAGTGAAGACGACGGGAAGGATGACCTCTATAAGCTGAAAGCCCCTACTATGCTCCAGAGATGTGCTGTGTAAACGCTAATGTGCTCTGAATCCACAATGCTCCGGAGGTGGCTGTTAGCTCTGGTGGCCCGTGTTGGGGTCATAGCACTAGTGGTGTGCTGCTGCCTGTCTCTACTCTACCTGCTGGCCTGCAAACCCCCCAGCAGCTACAGCCATGAACAGGCCCAGGTCTGGGCTGGAGGAGCCACCAGTAAGGAGGGTTACCTGGCGCTACTGCAGGAGAGCGAGGACACACACAGGCACTATATTAACAGTCTCAGTAAGCAGATAGCCCAGCTCAAAGAGGCTCTCCAGATGAGGACCCAGCAGCTGCAGGAGTCTCTGGAAAAGGCCAGGGCCAAAGGGGTTCTACCTATGGGGCTGGAGGGCCTGCGTAGGCCCCAGACACACACCGACCTCCAGGTGAGTGTTTGTGTGTATGTGTCTGTGTGTCTGTGTGTGTGTGTGTATGTGTGTGTGTGTGTGTGTGTGTGTGTGTGTGTGTGTTATTGCGTGAGTGTGTGCATGTGTGTGTGTGTGTGTGTGTGTGCATCTTTATCAATCAGTATGTCAACTCTTCCGGCAGGCGTTCTTCAAGGCCCAGTTGAGCCGGGCTGAGGTCCAGTGCGTGTTTGTGCATGAGTGTATGCGTGTGTGCATGCGCGCGTGTGTGTGCATCTTTATCAATCAGTATGTCAACTCTTCCGACAGGAGTTCTTCAAGGCCCAGTTGAGCCGGGCTGAGGTCCAGTCTGGTGAGAAGTTGCCCAGTGAGTACGCCGTGATTCCCTTCGAAAGCTTCACCCTGCACAGGTCAGTCAAGTGACCTTTGACCTTATTTATTTCAAAGGCCTTATAATTAGACCCCTGAGCTTTACACTAACCACATTACCTGACCATGGAAACCTCTTGACCATACTCATAACCATAAGCACGTTGCCATTTTGAGGTACAGTATAAATGCAGTGCTACTCAGGATGGTTGTTTTCCAGGGTGTACCAGCTCGAGATGGGGCTGACCCGTCATCCAGAGGAGAGGCCTGTGAGGAAGGACCGGAGAGACGAGCTGACAGGCACGCTAGAGATAGCCCTGCAGGTCCTCAACGGACCCCGGAGACACGGGGAGCGCCGCCGACGCTCCTATTCACCATCGGACTTCATAGAGGGTGAGCGTGTTGGGCCCAGCCAAGTGTACTTTGCTCTTCTATTGTCTAGGTGGAATTTTAATATGAAAAAGGTGGAATTTTTCAACAAATTGCTTACAAGTATGAAATCCTCTCAGATCTCCAGAGGGCCAGGAACACAATTTGCAATTGTTTAAATGATTTGTACTTGCTGATGTTTGTCTGTTGTCCACCTGTCCGTCCGTCCATCCGTCTGTCTGTATGTCTGTCTGTCCGTCCGTCCATCCATCCATCCCTAACAGGGCTGACCCGTACAGAGCGTGACAAGGGGACGGTGTATGAACTGATGTTTAAGGGCGAGGGGCCGCAGGACTTCAGACAGCTGGTGTTCTTCAGACCCTTCGGCCCGGTGGTCAGGGTGAAGAATGAGAGGGTGGACACACGCCACATGCTCATCAACATCATAGTACCACTGTCCAGGAGGGCTGACACATTCAGACAGTTCATCAACAACTTCAGGTTGGAACAAAAAGAAACAACATGGCCCACAATCTCAGGCAGTTTTGGAAGTAAAGATAACCATTTACGTTGTATATACAGACTTTTTCTCCCAGCATCAACAATTGTAATGTCAGGTGTTTATGACCATCAAGTTCTTGAAATGTTCCGTATTGACTGACCATCATGTCTTAAAGTAATGGACTGACTCTCTTTGCTTATTTGAGATGTTCTTGCTATCCAATTGGTAATAGTTACTGTCTTGTCTCATCGCTGCAACTCCCATACGGACTCGGGAGAGGCATGCGTCCTCTGAAACACAACCCAACCAAGCCGCACTGCTTCTTGACACAGCGCACATCCAACCCAGAAGCCAGCCGCACTAATGTGTCGGAGGAAACACCGTACACCTAGTGACCTGGTCAGCATGCACTGCGCCCGGCCCGCCACAGGAGTCGCTAGTGCACAATGAGACAAGGATATCCCTGCCGGCCAAACCCTCCCTAACCCCCTAACCCGGACGACACTGGGACAATTGTGCTTCGCCCCATGAGCCTCCCGGTCACAGCCGGTTGCGGCAGAGCCTGGGCTCAAACCCAGAATCTCTGGTGGCACAGTCTTAGACCACTGCGCCACCCGGGAGGCCCACAAATTAACTTTTAACAAAGCACACCTGCTAATTGAAATGCATTCCAAGTGACTACCTGGTTGAGGCAAAGGGTGGCTACTTTGAAGAATCTCAAATATAAAATATGTTTTTATTGGTTTAACACTTTTTTGGTTACTACATGATTCCATATGTGTTATTAAATCGTTTTGATGTCTTCACTATTATTCTACAATGTAGAAAATAGTAAAAATAAAGAATAACCCTTGAATGAGTAGGTGTGTCCAAACTTTTGACTGGTACTGTATGTATGCTGGAGCATGGGTAACATTGTAGGAGGCAGCCCATCTGTTTAGGGCAGGGGTGTCAAACTCATTCCATGGCGAGCCTAGTGTCTGCAGGTTTTGGGGTTTTCCTTTCAATTAAAACCTAGACAACCAGGTGAGGGGAATTCCTTACTAATTAGTAACCTTAATTCATCAATCAAGTACAAGGGAGGAGCGAAAACCCGCAGACACTCGGCTCCACGTGGAATACTATAATACTATATATAGACTATAACACGGAACCCAAACCGGCTGCGCGCGTGCGCCATCGTGCGCCATCGTGCGCCATCGTACGCTATCGTGCGCCATCGTGCGCCATCGTACGCTATCGTGCGCCATCGTGCGCCATCGTGCGCCATCGTGCGCCATCGTGCGCCATCGTACGCTATCGTGCGCCATCGTGCATACATGTAATTTGTCTCCCCACACCAAATGCGATCACAACACGCAGGTTAAAATATCAAAACAAACTCTGAACCAATTACATTAATTTGGGGACAGGTCGAAAAACATTAAACATTTATGGCAATTTAGCTAGCTAGCTTGCACTTGCTAGCTAATTTGTCCTATTTAGTTAGCTTGCTGTTTCTAGCTAATTTGTCCTGTGATATAAACATTGAGTTGTTATTTTACCTAAAATGCCCAAGGTCCTCTACTCCGACAATTAATCCACACATAAAACAGTCAACCGAATCGTTTCTAGTCATCTCTCTTCCTTCCAGGCTTTTTCTTCTCTTGACTTTATATTGCGATTGGCAACTTTCATTAGGTGCCTTACCGCCACTGACCTCGTTCGTCTTCAGTCACCCACGTGGGTATAACCAATGAGGAGATGGCACGTGGGTTCCTGCTTCTACAAACCAATGAGGAGATGGGAGGCAGGACTTGCAGCACGATCTGCGTCAGAAATAGAACTGATTCTATTTTAGCCCTTGGCAACGCAGACGCTCGTTGGCGTGTGCGAGCAGTGTGGGTGCAATAATTGAATAACATGGATTTCTAAATGTATTCATCCATTCTAAATGTATTCACCGCGACGCGAGCGGTGTGGTCAGCCTTTAACTGCCATCTTGCTGTTTCAGAAAGGTGTGCATCCAGCAGGAAGGGAAGACCCACCTCACTGTGGTCTACTTTGGAAGGGACCAGATTGACGAGGTCAAAGCCATCATGGATCAGACATCCAGGTAATAAACTCTTCTCAGCTATACCATGTTTGTAAGTAATAACAAGTTCAAAACAACAGCAAGCTTACTCCATCAAACAGGGCTCAAAGGTCTGAAAATCATCTCATATTTCAGCTCCACGGTGTACTGTCCAAAAGCATATTGCCTTCTAATGAATGCATTGTTGCTCCTCTGGAATTCCTAATTAGGGATGAGTCCGTGCTGCATTGCGGTCGTTGGTGGATAGCAGATAGTGTAGATATAACTCCAGTGAGATATACAGTAACTGTTAAGGTTCTTTAATCACCACATCCTTTCAAGCATTAGGAGCCAGGGGAGTTTTGCAGAGCTAGGAGACTGTAAGGAGAGAAATTTGAGTAATCTCCTGATTGTAGCAGATCCATACATATACACATACAGGATAACCAATAGGACTGGAATGAAAAGGGCAGCAGTCGTTTGACCACAGACAGGGCTTATTGTATGTGAATATGTGGAAGTGTGTTTAAGTTAAACCATCCATATTTTGATTTGATCACTCCAAATTTCCAAATTTTCTACTGACCCACTTAAATGATTAAACCCTGTTTCTAGCCACAACTGTGTTTGCTTAGATTTGACCTAAGGCTTGAGGACTGATGACCGTTTCTCATTAAACACTGATTTAGATGACCTCAGCAAAACTTTCCCTCCCCCAGGGAAACCCAGTTCCGGAACTTCACGCTGATCCAACTGAACGAGGAATTCTCTCGTGGGCGGGGCTTAGAGGTGGGCGCGCGAGCCTGGAGGCGGAGCCACAACGTGCTGCTCTTCTTCTGCGACGTCGACATCCACTTTACCCTAGACTTCCTCACTTCCTGCAGACTCAATGCAGAGCCTGGTGAGGAGCGGGAGCTCCTAACTATCTATCAATCTGTTGGTGTGTCAGTGTGTCTGTCTGTCAATGGAAGTGGAAGTTAATGGAAGATGCATGTCTTTGTTTTTCAAACTTTAGGTAAGAAAGTGTTCTACCCAGTTCTCTTCAGTCAGTACAATCCATCTCTTATCGACAATAACCAGAGTCCCTTCCCTTCTATTCAACAACAGCTGGTGAGTCTTTCTTGCTAGTGCACCTGTGTGTGGAAATAGAAAAAAGGTATTATACATTACATTGATTTTTTTTTATGTTACTTTTATTTTGTGTCTTTCTGCAACAGGTGATAATGAAGGATGCTGGATTCTGGAGAGATTTTGGGTTTGGCATGACTTGCCAGTATAGGTCTGATTTCATCAACATAGGTAATTAAACAATATGTTTCTTCGCTGATTGACTGACTGACTGATTGTCAATTTGATTGATTGATTGAGTTGGTCAATTTATATCTCTGATCTGCACAGGTGGGTTTGACCGGAACACCAAAGGCTGGGGTTTGGAGGATGTTCACCTATACAGAAAGTACCTGCACAGCAAGCTGATGGTGATTCGCTCTCCCTCCCGTAGCCTCTTCCACTTGTGGCATGAGAAGCAATGCGCGGACGAGCTGCAGCCAGACAAGTATAAGATGTGTATGCAGACCAAGGCCATGAGCGAGGCCTCTCACGGCCACCTGGGGGAGCTGTTCTTCACACAGGAGATCCAGGAGCACCTGGAGAGGCAGAAACTACTGAACGACTCAAGTCACTTGAGGTAGAGGTTGCCCCATAACCACAGATCTAAGATCAGAATACCCTACACCTTATCCTAGCCTTAACCATTAGGAAGTTGAACTATATCTGACCATGGACCTGTGGTCATGGTTAGGAAATCAGAACCTCTGGAGAGGTTTTGTTGAGAGAACAATGATCTCATCATCCTACAGACTCAACTTAAGGACTGGGGAGGGCGTGTAGAGGGATGAGACATGAACTTTGTCATGACAAGATTAAAATGTTATTGAATGAAAAATTGATGTGATGTTATGTACTCACTGTATGTCGTCATTGCCATTTTGCTGACGGATGATCGCCTAATGATCTGATGAGTCTGTCCTATGAGCATTTGGTTGAAATGACATTGCAAAGATGTCTTTCAACTTCTTGTGCTCACTGGGTGAAAGCAGGGAGGGCAGAAGAACCTTACCCACTTTGTTGTATTGAGACTGTCAACTTGCTATGGACTCAATGAAAATAATATTTTTGTATAAATGAAGGGAAGGACGCTTTTGTATAACACTCTGTATTTATAATTATATCTGAATATTTATTAGAATAATACAAGATCATAATGCCTCAACCAACCAACTGACTTGGAGACCATTACCTGGATAGAAGAATCAAGAAGCATAATTAAAAGAATGCTGATTGCATGCACTATCATAGCGTTTATATGATTTGGGAGTAGATGAAGCAATTGCATGTATGTCAATATTTGTGTTCTTTCTGGTCTTGCATTGCAACATTGGGAGAGTCAATATTTCAAAACCATTTCTCTCTCTCTTCCTTCCTCCTTCCCCTCTATATATCTCTTTCTGTGTGTGTGTGTGTGTGTGTGTGTGTGTGTGTGTGTGTGTGTGTGTGTGGTGTGTGGTGTGTGTGGTGTGTGTGGTGTGCGTGCGTGCGTGCGTGCGAGAGAGAGAGAGAGAGAGAGAGAGAGAGAGAGAGTCTATTTGTGCAGACTGGCAGTATTTCATGGTCAGGCATGTTTTGACACAGAACAGAAGAAAGACTTTGGTGGAACCTGTGTTTTAGAACTGGGGTGGGACATAAATGTGTTCTTATTTTGCCTCGTTTTGTATAACATTCCAGTGGCAATTTTAACATGGAAATCTTTGTGGGGCAAACTAAAAAACACAACACTAAACAATACATTAATTGCACTATAATGGTGACAAACGGTGCCCACAAACTGTTAGGGCCTACATAAAGCTGTCCCAACAGCAGAGTCCCAACACAGTCCCAACACCTTACCACTGCTACACCTGGCTATCAGCGGAGCCTTGTCTAGCAGCGAAACAGTTCATTCAGCCTCATTCACTGCCTTAAAAAAAACATAGCTGATATGGCTGACTTGCTTAAGCAAATGTGGTTTCTAATGACAATTGAAATGTACAAACTATAGCATAAGGGGACGACGAGCGGATAAGAGGCAATCCGTATTTTCGATTAAGACATTAATGAGCGAGCTAGAACGGACGTAGTCAATATAACTATTTGTTCAGCACTTTTGAAATGTACAGCAACATAATTCAGAACATGGGCCGTTCTTACAGTATTCTCCCTGTACACCAAGTCAGAACCGTAGGATAAATAAATGGGACAAAAACTCAGCAAAAAAAGGAACGTCCCTTTTTCAGGACCCTGTCTTTCAAAGATAATTCATAAAAATCCAAATAATTTCACAGATCTTCATTGTAAAGGGTTTAAACACTGTTTCCCATGCTTGTTCAATGAACCATCAACAATTAATGAACATGCACCTGTGGAATGGTCGTTAAGACACTAACAGCTTACAGACGGTAGGCAATTAAGGTCACAGTTATGAAAACATAGGACACTAAAGAGGCCTTTCTACTGATTCTGAAAAACACCAAAAGAAAGATGCCTGCTCATCTGCGTGAAAGTGCCTTAGGCATGCTGCAAGAAGGCATGAGGACTGCAGATGTGGCCAGGGCAATAAATTACAATGTCCTTACTGTGAGACACCTAAGACAGCGCTACAGGGAGACAGGACGGACAGCTAATCATCCTCGCCGTGGCAGACCACGTGTTACAACACCTTCATTTCAAGCTGGGGACCACATTTGGGTACCTAAGCACAGTGGTGTCATGACGTTGGCCTGTGGGTAAGGTTTATGACCCCCCCATAAATACCTTTCTCCCTTCCCCTCTCTCTCTCTGACCCTACTGAAGGACTGTTGAATAGCCTTTGTTAAATATAGAGAGTCTGGGAACATCAAACAAATGGGGGGAAAGGAACCATATTTTGGTAATAGAACCAGTTGGAAATATGCGTTGGAACTTAATGAGTATGGATGTCAGTTCGGTTGTCATCTGAGACATTATGACTGATGACAGGACGACATAAACTGTACCTGGGAAAGTCTACATATTCTAGTTATCAAATTTACATGGAATTGTTGTGCAAGTTAAATGTTTGATATTGAAACTGTTTGTTAAAAGATTAAATGTAATTTTAGCTTCCAAATGAGAGAATTGGGTTTTCATAAGGAAAGTGCCCTGCTTAATCAGTGGCCCGCACCTGTGAAGAGACAGGGGATATAAACGATGAAACACACCCTTCTCCCCTCGCCACTATATAAGACAATGACACAATGTAACCAGAGTTCCACTACGTGAGGTCTGCAGCCTCTGCGTTAAAAGGACACACATGTCAAGTACAGA
The DNA here is from genome assembly GCF_901001165.1 of Salmo trutta. Lineage (NCBI taxonomy): Eukaryota > Metazoa > Chordata > Actinopteri > Salmoniformes > Salmonidae > Salmo > Salmo trutta. The sequence goes on from NC_042965.1 coordinate 32,849,622, forward strand.
ACTAAGCCAACCTCAGCGTGAGCTTTGGTTGTGAATGGTATGAACTTTGAACTTATTCACTACAGAAGTGATACTTCCTAGCCGTTGAGTTAGCAGCGGCCGCTGTAGACGTGGGCTAGGAAAGGACGGACGACGGATCCAGTCTAACACACGACGAAGATACTACAACGTACCCATTTTATCACCATTGACATTCTTCCGAGGACAGGAAGATCGCTGTTGGCCAACCCGGCCAGCATCTACGACCAACCTACCGAAGCGCAGCTCAGAGTAAATATTTATTTCATTTTCCTTTTCCAAATGGGCAGTAATTTAGAATGCATACGATAATGTATTTACGATAGCATAGCTGCTGTTTCTTTTGTTCCTCAGTCTTCCCGCTCTTTCATTCAAGCTCAACCCCCTTTCTTTGTGTAACAAGACGCCATGTCGGCTCCGTCCACCAGGGTCATTTTCTGTATGAGATAATTTGTATTCTGTGGATATGTAATTCTGTGTGATTAGTTAGGTATTTAGTAAATAAATAATTCAACCCAATTTTGTATTGCTGATTCAACTTGTTAGCCAGGGTTCGTGAAGATATCCAAGAATTTACGATTTTCATTATGAGACTGAAAATAAGGTGACGATTAATATTGACTGCTATCGATGTAAAATAATACTACGTTTTTAAGAGTTTATTCGGAAGATAACGGCTCTATAAACACTCTTCCGTGGTGTCCCGACATTCTAGTTAATTACATTTACATGATTAGCTAATCAGGTGATATTAATTACAGAGAAAGGATTTTATAGGATAGCATGTCATATCGCTTAATCCGGCATAGCCAAAGACACGACAGTGGGTTCCCAAACATTATGTGTTGTGACCCACCTTATAGATAAAATGTTTGTAGCCACAACCCAAGCTTTACAAACCAAGAGGAGCTGTCCGGGACCCAACCAACCAACTGACTTGGAGCCCATTACCTGGATAGAAGGATCAAGAAGCCTAATTAAAAGAATGCTGATTGCATGCACAATCATAGCGTTTTATATGATTTGGGAGTAGATGAGCAATTGCATGTATGTCAATATTTGTGTTCTTTCTGGTCTTGCATTGCAACATTGGGAGAGTCAATATTTCAAAACCATTTCTTTCTCTCTTCCTTCCTCCTTCCCCTCTATATATCTCTTTCTGTGTGTGTGTGTGTGTGTGCGTGCGTGCGTGCGTGCGTGCGTGCGAGCGAGCGAGAGAGAGAGAGCGAGAGAGAGAGAGAGAGAGAGAGAGAGAGAGAGAGAGTCTATTTGTGCAGACATAGCTACAAGGTGTGGAGGCCTACAACTGGCAGTATTTCATGGTCAGGCATGTTTTGACACAGAACAGAAGAAAGACTTTGGTGGAACCTGTGTTTTAGAACTGGGGTGGGACATAAATGTGTTCTTATTTTGCCTCGTTTTGTATAACATTCCAGTGGCAATTTTAACATGGAAATCTTTGTGGGGCAAACTAAAAAACACAACACTAAACAATACATTAATTGCACTATAATGGTGACAAACGGTGCCCACAAACTGTTAGGGCCTACATAAAGCTGTCCCAACAGCAGAGTCCCAACACAGTCCCAACACCTTACCACTGCTACACCTGGCTATCAGCGGAGCCTTGTCTAGCAGCGAAACAGTTCATTCAGCCTCATTCACTGCCTTAAAAAAAACATAGCTGATATGGCTGACTTGCTTAAGCAAATGTGGTTTCTAATGACAATTGAAATGTACAAACTATAGCATAAGGGGACGACGAGCTGATAAGAGGCAATCCGTATTTTCGATTAAGACATTAATGAGCGAGCTAGAACGGACGTAGTCAATATAACTATTTGTTCAGCACTTTTAAAATGTACAGCAACATAATTCAGAACATGGGCCATTCTTACAGTATTCTCCCTGTACACCAAGTCAGAACCGTAGGATAAATAAATGGGACAAAAACTCAGCAAAAAAAGGAACGTCCCTTTTTCAGGACCCTGTCTTTCAAATATAATTCATAAAAATCCAAATAATTTCACAGATCTTCATTGTAAAGGGTTTAAACACTGTTTCCCATGCTTGTTCAATGAACCATCAACAATTAATGAACATGCACAGGTTAAGACACTAACAGCAGGTAGGCAATTAAGGTCACAGTTATGAAAACTTCAGGACACTAAAGAGGCCTTTCTACTGACTCTGAAAAACACCAAAAGAAAGATGCCCAGGGTCCCTGCTCATCTGCGTGAACGTGTGTGTGTGAGAGCGAGAGAGAGAGAGAGAGAGACACCTAAGACAGTGCTACAGAGAGACAGGACGGACAGCTGATCGTCCTCGCCGTGGCAGACCATGAGTAACAACACCTGCACAGGATCAGTACATCTGAACATCCCACCTGCGGGACAGGTACAGGATGGCAACAACAACTGCCCGAGTTACACCAGGAATGCACAATCCCTCCATCTGTCCTCAGACTGTCCGCCATAGGCTGGGAGAGTCTGGACTGATGGCTTGTAGGCCTGTTGTAATTAAAATAAAATAAAAATGTCACCTTTATTTAACTAGGCAAGTCAGTTAAGAACAAATTATTATTTACAAGGACGGCCTACCCCGGCCAAACCCAGACATTTTGTGTGCTGCCCTATGGGACTCCCAATCACGGCCAGATGTGATGCAGCCTGGATTCAAACCAGGTACTGCAGTGACACCTCTTGCACTGAGATGCAGTGTCTTAGACCAGTGCGCCACTCAGGAGCCCAAGGCAGGTCCTCACCAGACATCACCGGTAACAACGTCGCTTATGGGCACAAATCCACCGTTGCTGGACCAGACAGGACTGGCGAAATGTGCTCTTCACTGACGAGTCGCGGTTTTGTCTCACCAGGTGTGATGGTAAAATTTGCGTTTATCGTCGAAGGAATGAGCGTTACACCAAAGCCTATACTCTGGAGTGGGATCGATTTGCAGGTGGAGGGTCCGTCGTGGTCTGGGGCGGCGTGTCAAAGCATCATCAGACTGAGCTTGTTGTCATTGCAGGCAATCTCAACGCTGTGCGTTACAGGGAAGACATCCTCCTCCCTCATGTGGTACCCTTCCTGCAGGCTCATCCTGACATGACCCTCCAGCATGACAATGCCACCAGCCATACTGCTCGTTCTGTGCGTGATTTCCTGCAAGACAGGAATGTCAGTGTTCTGCCATGGCCAGCGAAGAGCCCAGATATCAATCCCATTGAGCACATCTGGGACCTGTTGGATTGGAGGGTGAGGGCTAGGGCTATTCCCAACAGAAATGTCCGGGAACTTGCAGGTGCCTTGGTGGAAGAATGGGGTAACATCTCACAGCAAGAACTGGCAAATCTGGTGCAGTCCATGAGGAGGAGATGCACTGCAGTACTTAATGCAGCTGGTGGCCACACCAGATACTGACTGTTACTTTTGATTTTGACCCCCCCCCCCCCCCCCCCTTTGTTCTGGGACACATTATTCAATTTATGTTAGTCACATGTCTGTGGAACTTGTTCAGTTTATGTCTCAGTTGAATCTTGTTATGTTCATACAAATATTTACACATGTTAAGTTTGCTGAAAATAAACGCAGTTGACAGTGAGAGGACATTTTTTTTTTTTTAGTTTATAAGCAGACAATGAAAGCTCTTACAATATTCAATGATTACATTTCTCTAAAACAGGCTATAGGCTACATGTACACCACCAAGTCAGAACCGTAGGCAAAGAGTGAGTGAGGCACATGGGCACATGGGCAACTAACAGTGTACAACAGAACATACACTTAGTATTGCTTTCTTAGCTATCTCCCTGGCTTATTACATAATTTATGCAGCAGCATACAAGGCATTTTTGGACTCACTTGAACAGGAAGGGGGCGCGGAGGTCCATTGTGGGCAAATTTTGGCATCAAAGTCTGGCATTCTCTAGATTTATGGTGCTTTCAAGACATCTGGAAAGTCGTAAAAGAACAAGGTTGAATCATGATGATTTCAGTGATCATCAGGTCAGAGCTCAAGAAAGAGGCCCGAGTTCCAGATATACAACTTCGAGTTGGATGACGATCAAAATGTATTTTCCCAGTCAGAGCTAGTTTTTTTCAGAGTTTTCATGTATCTTAAACTCACTGAAGTCAGATTTCCCAGTTCTGAGTTTACAGTTGTTTTGAGTGCAGCAGAAGTCATGCTGGATTGACAGCCTGGCCAATATTGAATGTTTATGTTTTCAATCTTGGAAAAGAGACCCTTAAACCCAGACTTGGAACCACAAACCCACTCCGCTGTATAGCAGGCTAGTGATCGCTTTGCAAACCACTCATTGTTGAATTTGCGATTTCCAATGTTTATGTCCAATGGCCGATGAGCACCGATACGTTTTATCAATAATTTCGCTTCATTATTTATCTTCATATGACAAGGATTAAAAAGCATTTGTCAGTAGATTGTCGACTTCATTCATAATGATGAATGCAAGCTTGCTAGCTAAGATTTTGATAGTATGAGACCAATCAAAGCTATTGTAGATATAACGTGAATTGATGTAATTTTATCTGTGGCCAATGACCTTGAGCCTTCTTGGATGGGCACTTCTAATGTAACTCTATGGCAGCATCCAATAGGCTTGAATTTTCGAACTCTATCCTTAGATTTGGCGGTGATGTAGTGTCCCCACGAGTGACAGAATACTGAGCCAATCCCGTCGCAACTAGAGAACATTACCCAATCACGGCGCAACCAGAGAACATTACCAACACCTACACTCCGTATTTTCCGCTGGCTGGCCCATCACCACAGAAAGCACTGAGCTAGGCTGAAACACCTGCATTTTGGAGTTGACTTACTCAAGAAAGCAAAAAAGAGACTAAGTTTGTATGCAGCTTTATTATTTGTTATTTTTTTTACATTGTTTGCAAACTGATATGTGACACATATTAACGTCAAAATAGCATGCAAAACAGGGAAAAAAGGTGGGGCACTGTCACATTCCAATGCTAAAACCGGGGGGACAAAAGCGCAATTTCAGAATGTGGGGGGGGACATTTCCCCCCTCCCCAGTGAAACTTGCGTCCCTGTAAAAATGGATGGAAAAAAATGTACACCCCTGTTATCATCATCCTTCTATTAAGAATTGGTTAACATAATCAGAGTAAATGAATTGATCATGTTGGGTGCTGTTCCATTGAACACTTTTCACACCCTCTAGCCGTGGAGTTTCCAATAATAGCAACAGTGACGTAACCTTAACTTTCCTATAGCAAAGGGGAGGGGATGGAGCGAGTCGAGCATCGGGCGACGGCTGTCGTATTTCACTAGCAAGCACACGATAGGCTCTTCACCTGACTCCGCCGCCCATCATTATCACAACTGGAAGCCTGCCTGTGTTATTTCCGGAGCATCGTACGAGACGGGCCAGAAGATTATGAGCGCCTTTCGCTGAAAAAATCAGTTTATTATGAAGTTGGGCTATGACAATTTTAAAGGGTAAGGGATTGAAAACATAAAGGGTTTAGGAGTAGTTTATAAACTAGACTGTATACGGATTCCCCTGGGTTAACAGAAACAGTTTTGTTTGACCTATTTTTTTGGTTTAGGCTAAGACCTACAATATTAAAAACGACGTTTTTAATTGTTTTCTACAAATAGCCAGGCATGTTCGACAGATAGACTGTCTCTCATCTCGCCGGAAGAAAGCCGACAGCAGCCGAACGCTCACGAGTTTACGGATTTGTCAGACAGAAGTCCCGAGACGCAACATGTTTGAAACTGGCAGAATCCCACTCGTCCTTCTCGACCTTACCTGCCTTATCCTCGGTATGTAGCCTACGTACTATACAGTTGTTGTTGACAGTGTCATGGCCTATAGTTCCCTTTTCTTTGAGAAGTTATTCTGCACTAGCCAACTGCAGCCTAAACACCAGTCCCATCTCTTTATTACAACTGTATTGCAAATATGCTTTGCTAAGTTTGTGAATGAATGGGTGTCCTATTTTGCGGCTGATTCATTCCATTGCTCATCCACCAGAGATAGGCAACACAGCTGTGGTCAGTACCACTGTTATAATAGCATACAAGACAACACACAGTAAGACTATAATATAATAACCAGGAGTTTTTCTTTACCATGTCATGACCAGGAAATATCTTTGTGCTCTAGTTTTAGCTAGGCTTATAACCTAACATATCATGCAGAGGAAAGTCACCACTTCTGTTTTTCTGGGGAAACGATACCAATAACCTATATTGTATGAGATCATTCAGACCAGCACAGTTTATTTGAATATAACCTTCTGGTTGTGTATTAAACAAGCGAGTCAGAGGGGTTCAGTTATTACATTTAACCAGTAGTTCCCCTCAGTAATCCCTTATTGATGTCACCTGTTAAATCCACTTTTGTCGGTGTAGATGAAGGGGAGGAGGCAGGTATCCTAGTTAGAGCGTTGGGCTAGTAACCAAAAGGTTGCAGGATCGAATCCACAAGCTGACAAGGTAAAAAATCTGTCGTTCTGCCCCTGAACAAGGCAGGGGCACCCACTGTTCCCTGGTGGGCAGTCATTGCAAATAAGAATTTGATCTTAACTGACTTGCCTAGTTAAATAAAGTAAAAAAAACAAGGATTTTTAAGCCTTGAGACATGGATTGTGTGTGTGCCATTCAGAGGATGAATGGGCAAGACAAGTGCCTTTGAACATGGTATGGCGCCAGGTGCACTGGTTTGAGTGTGTCAAGAACTGCAACGCTGCTGGGTTTTTCACACTCAAAAGTTTCCCGTGTGTATCATGAATGGTCCACCACCCAAAGGACATCCAGCCAAAACTTGACACAACTGTGGGAAGCATTGGAGTCAACAGGGGCCAGCATCCCTGTGGAATGCTTTCGATGCCCTGTAGAGTCCATGCCCTGCAAATTTAGCCTGTTCTAAGGGAAAAAGGGTTTGTGACCAAAACATTTTTTGGGGGAATGTTTTGTACACTCAGTGTCTGTCTAAAGTGAGTGATTCTCAAATTGGGGTACATTTCTGTGTCCCTCGACTGCAAAGATGGAGTCTTCAGGGGTGGACTTAGTGATTTGGAGGCCTCAGGCAGAAGCCTGCCTTTCATTGAGGATGTGTATCCTACCACGGAGGAGTTTTGAAATCTTCCACACCCCCTTAGAATCAGGTTTTGTTTTGTCAGAGGATAAAAACATGCACACATTTTAAAACAATATACTACTTATTACAGTTCCTGTGCATTGTTTCACATTATATGGTTGCAAACGTGACTTTCATTTAAATGAAGCTGCAGCAATGAGAAAAGTAAAGGAAGAAGATTACATTTGAACAGAAAAATGACCCACAATGTCTTCAGAATGTATTCAGACCCCTTAATGACCGACGGTGGCATCAGAAAGTATTCAGACCCCTTAATGACCTACGGTGTCTTCAGAATGTATTCAGACCCCTTAATGACCGACGGTGGCATCAGAAAGTATTCAGACCCCTTAATGACCTACGGTGTCTTCAGAATGTATTCAGACCCCTTAATGACCGACGGTGGCATCAGAAAGTATTCAGACCCCTTAATGACCTACAGTGGCTTCAGAATGTATTCAGACCCCTTAGTGACCTACAGTGGCTTCAGAAAGAATTCAGACCCCTTAATGACCTACAGTGGCTTCAGAATGTATTCAGACCCCTTAATGACCTACGGTGGCTTCAGAAAGTATTCAGACCCCTTAATGACCTACAGTGGCTTCAGAATGTATTCAGACCCCTTAATGACCGACGGTGGCATCAGAAAGTATTCAGACCCCTTAATGACCTACGGTGTCTTCAGAATGTATTCAGACCCCTTAATGACCGACGGTGGCATCAGAATGTATTCAGACCCCTTAATGACTTACAGTGGCTTCAGAATGTATTCAGACCCCTTAATGACCTACGGTGGCTTCAGAAAGTATTCAGACCCCTTTTAATGACCTACAGTGGCTTCAGAAAGTATTCAGACCCCTTAATGACCTACAGTGACTTAATGACCTACAGTGGCTTCAGAAAGTATTCAGACCCCTTACTGACCTACAGTGGCTTCAGAATGTATTCAGACCCCTTAATGACCTACGGTGGCTTCAGAATGTATTCAGACCCCTTAGTGACCTACAGTGGCTTCAGAAAGTATTCAGACCCCTTAATGACCTACAGTGGCTTCAGAATATATTCAGACCCCTTAATGACCTACGGTGGCTTCAGAATGTATTCAGACCCCTTGACTTTTTAAACATTTTGTTGTGTTACAACCTGAATTAAAAATGGATTAAATTGAGATGTTGTGCCACTGGCCTACACACAATACCCCATAATGTCAAAGTGGAATTATGTTTTTACAAATTAATTAAAAATGAAAACCAGAAATGTCTTGAGTCAATAAGTATTCAACCAATTGTTATGGCACGCCTAAATAAGTTAATGAGTAAAAGTATGCTTAACAAGTAACATAATAAGTTGCATGGACTCACTCTGTGCGCAATAATAGTGTTTAACATGATTTTTGAATGACTACCTCGTCTGTGTACCCCACACATACTATTATCTGTAAGGTCCCTCAGTTGAGCAGTGAATTTCAAACACAGATTCAACCAAAAAGACCAGGGAGGTTTCCATCGCCTTACAAAGAAAGGCACCGATTGGTAGATGGGTACAAAAAAAGGAGACATTGAATATCCCTTTGAGCAAGGGGAAGTTATTAATTACATTTTGGATTGTGTCAATACACCCAGTCACTACAAATATACAGGCATCCTTCCTAACTCAGTTGCCAGAGAGGAAGGAAACCACTCAGGGATTTCACCATGAGGCCAATAGTGACTTTAAAACAGTTACAGTTTAATGGCTGTGAACAACATTGTAGTTAATCCACTTTACTAACCTAATTGCCAGAGTGAAAAGAAGGAATCCTGTACAAAATAAAAAATATTCCAAAACATGCATCCTGTTTGCAATAAGGCACTAAAGTAAAACTGCTAAAAATGTGGCAAAGAAATGTACTTTATGTTCTGAATACAAAGTGCTATGTTTGGGGCAAATCCAACACAACACATCGTTGAGTACCACTCTTCATATTTTCAAGCATGGTGGTGGCTGCATCATGTTATGGGTATGCTTGTCATCGGCATGGACAAGGGAGTTTTTTTTATGATGAAAAGAAACGGAATACAGCTAAGCACAGGCAAAATCCTAGAGGAAAACCTGGTTTGGTCTGCTTTCCAACAGACACTGGGAGAGAAATTCACCTTTCAGCAGGACAATAACCTAAAACACAAGGCCAAATATACAATGAAGTTGTTTATCAAGATGACATTGAATGTTCCTGAGTGGCATAGTTACAGCTTTGACTTAAATCGTCTTGACAATCTATGGCAAGACTTGAGAATGTCTGTCTAGCAATGATCAACAACCAACTTGACAGAGCTTGAAGAATTTTTAAAATAACAATGTGCAAATATTGTACAATCAAGGTGGACTTACGTAATCAAGAATTATTAGTGTTTTATTTTTCATTCATTTTTTTTCTTCCACTTTGACATGACAGAGTATTTTGTGTAGTTCATTGACAAAAAATTACAATTAAATCCAGCATAGCATCTGTGGGCTTCAAGTGGAAAAATTATGCTTTTTAACATTTTTATTATGTCCAGCTCACAAAGTGTGGCCTGAGGCAACGTGTGGCCTGAGGCAATTGCCTCTTCCGCCTAGTGGTAAGTCCGCAACTGGTGTTGATCTAAACTCGGTTTGGATCTGGGTCTTGATACTCTGGGTAAGGGTCTTGGTCACATGTAATGGTTTTCGACAAGACCATTGTTTTTGTAGTCTCTGAACTCATGTGGTCAACACTGAGTACGATGTCTTGACAAGACTTGTCAGAGTTATGTGACTAAGTAGTTGTGAGTCAACACAAAAGTGGCAGGGAACCTTGCTTTTTAAAATATGGAAGCAGGAGGGAGAACATTTCTTATTTTGGGGATGTTTTAAGATAGATGGCCATCTCTGCTCAATGACATAAACAAACTTGTTTCTCTCATAATATAGTAGTGTCATGCTGTCATTCGTTACACAAAATCACATAATCACAAAATCCTGCAACATCTTTAGTTACACAGAAAAAATTAGCAAAAACAGATAACAACTCAAACCTCTTAAAACCCGTGTTTTGGTGATTACCCTTTTGCCACATCCCTATATTTCACATCATGGTCCTTAGAATGAAGCTAAAAGGATGGTAAGTGTGTGCCTACGAGTGACTTGGAGTTAGCGGCTAGTGTAGCACTTTTAAAACCCTTTGAGCAATGTTCTATGCTGAAGTTGTTCTGGATCTTTTTTCACTCTTTGTGATCAATTAGATGCAGTCAGAAGGTTTAACAAAGGATGACATATGGTGTCCATACTCCCCAACATAACAGGACAAGCTCTAATCAAAGACCTGTGACTGCTAGTTATCTCATTTTGGCTGGAATCTGCCAACGGAGTGCGACGCAGTGGAATGTGCCCTACTGGCCAGAATCTGGCCAGAGGGTGGAATAGATAGCTAATTGAAGCACTCCTATTCACGTAGACTCTAATGCTTAGAACAATTGCTGGTTGTGTAACCTGCGTGATTCAAACAGCAAATGTAGTATCTGTGAAGTTTGGAAGTGGGAATAGAAGGATATTTTAAGAAACAGCAAACCTATTTTGAACTTACAACAAACTCTGTTAAAGATAGAAGCTGATGAAGTGCGCTGTGCTATGGAAACAGTGGGCCGTACGAGTGGATGTCGCCTTCTGCAGTGTGCAAATGAATGATACAAGAGAGAGGGCTTACCTTGAGAGATAGAAAGAGATATCAGGACATGGAATTCTACTGCTACTCTTTTGAACTTATTTTTCAGCATTTGCTTTCATTGTCTGCATTCCCCACTCCTGGGCCACAGCAGCACCCCTGCTGACTCTTCTATATCTTTCTGTTAGTGTTGTTGAGAATGCCAGGCTTCTGACATTGGTTACCAATGGGTAATATCCCATTGGTGTCACATTGGATAGTTCATTTCTCTTGGTAAAGGCCTGATGTTGTGGACAGTGAATAAGAGGAGCGAGATAGAAATCAGATGAGAGCAGAGCAGTGTGAGAAAGTGATCCTAACTGTTAGAGGTCAGTTAGACTGTGTACCTGAGTGAGTCTGACTGACATTATTAGAAGCATTTAGACATCCATGCCAGCATCTCCATGACAACTCTGTCAAATCATGTTATCGTTGAAGTGCTGTTCACTCACATCCTGGACTCTATTAGTTATTTAGGAGACTCTACCTCCTTCATTATATTGACTTTTACCTTCATTTGTTAACTTGGCCATGGCTGGGCTATGTGGTAAGGTGAGAGGGAGGGAGAGAAATGGACTAACCAAATCAAGTGAAAACATGAACAAGCACGCTTTATTTGGTTATTGTTTTGTATCAGGTTTTGCCTAGCAAATTCATTTCTCCTGTGACTTTTGATAAAAACATTTGGTCAAAAGCTTGTTGTACAGAATTACAAAAGTTAGTTTGAACAAGGAGACTATTGCTGATTATCTTTCTCTCTCCAGTGGGACTTCCCTTTGCGATCCTCACCCCTCAGCACAATCCCTTCAAAAGGGGTTTCTTCTGTAATGATGAGTCCATCAGATACCCCCTGAAAGAGGACACCATATCCTATCAGTTACTGGGGGGAGTCATGATCCCTTTCACACTGATTGTGGTAAGTCATTACCTCTGCCCTGTTCTCAGATATTCTCTTCAAAATGTCATCAACATATCAGGCATGTGTGTTTTAAAGGTTTGTGGTAAAACTGCAATTATATGAGAGAATATGTTAACATATTCAATTGACCTCAGTTAAAGATGACTTTCTTGCTGTTACAGGTAGTCAGTGGTGAGTGCCTTGGCGTCTATATGACTCGTGTCAAAACCAAATCGTCCTTGGGGACTAACTACGTGGCGCGCATTTATAAAGCAGTGGCCTGCTTCCTATTCGGGGCTGCTGCTAGCCAATCACTGACGGATATTGCCAAGTACTCGATTGGTCGACTGCGGCCCCACTTCCTGGCTGTGTGTAAGCCTGTGTGGGACCGTATCAACTGCAGGGCCGGAGGCTACATCGAGAACTTCACCTGTACCGGGGACAAGGACATGGTAGATGAGGCCAGGTACAGTAAGGGCTCCGAGGGTTATATCTCAAAGCCTTGGATACATCCCAAGAGAAGGCATTGCTACAAAATCAAAATGGAAAAACTCTAAACTGGGAAATGCAAGCTGTTTGCCATGCTGTAGCTTCCCCTAACCTCTTTTGTCTTTTTGTTTTTACAGACTTTCCTTCTTTTCTGGTCACTCATCTTTTTCTATGTACTGTATGCTGTTCCTTGCAGTAAGTATAGTAGATAATTGTTACATACAGTACATACAGGGAGGCTACAACAGTTCCTTCGTCCCTGAGCAATATCTCCCTTTCATGATGTTGATGGTGTCCTTCTTTTCCTCTTGTAGCTGTACGTCCAGGCCAGACTGCAGACAGAGTGGGCCAGGCTCCTCAGACCCACCATACAGTTCTTCCTGATTGCAATGTCCGTCTACGTGGGACTGTCGCGCATCTCTGACTACAAACACCACTGGAGTGACGTACTTACTGGCCTCCTGCAGGGGGCGATAGTCGCAATACTCACAGTGGGTAGCTAGCTATAGGCTATGCTTTAATACAGCAATGAACACGCTACCACCAAGGGCACTGGCATAATTAGGATAAAAACATAAAGGAATTAGCAAACAAACCTTTTATTCTCATTCCCATAGAGACAACATCACACACATTCATGGTTGTATCACCATAAGTCGTTTTCTCAGTTTCTGTCTCCATTGTATAAAAAAAGAATGTCCTCTGCTCTACCAACACAGGTGTTCTATGCGTCCGACTTCTTCAAGAGGCCTGTTGATCCAGTAGAGATACAAGAGGAGACGTCCGAAACCAGTCTCCAGGACAACCCAGATAATGAGAACCAATATGGAAGCACAGAGTGAAGCTTTGGCAACAACATGGACTTACTGTAGCAGACAACGCATGGAGGACTAGTAGCATGCTAAGCTAGCTACTACTACCTGCCATCCGCTACGGAGGACTATGGTTATTTATTTCAATGCATTGCAGTTCATTGGCTGTTGTGGTGGTCACTTTGCCTGAGCCTTGAAGACAGCTGCTAGCCCTCTCAGAGACAATGATCTTGCCTAGGCTGTCTCCTTTGGTTGGGTGTGTTGAGCTAATGATCCGTGGATTGGGTTTCTGGTCTTTGTGCATTTACGCTGCGAGGTCTGAGTTTGTTGGAGCTGTTGTGTTTGCGTTGGTTTGAAGCTTTTGTTTGAAATGAATGAAATCCCAGTTGTTACAGTGAGCAGAGTGTCCATGTGTGCAGCAGTGGAGGCTGCTGAGGGGAGGATGGCTCATTATAATGGCTGGAATGGTTTTCATGTGTTTGATACCATTCCCTTCACTCCATTCCAGCCATTCTAATGAGCCATCCTCCCCTCAGCAGCCTCCATTGGTGTGCAGCCAGGCCAATAATACATTTTACACCTGTGAGCCCTTACTGTCCCAAAGCTTAAATGAAAGCCAGGAGACTTATTGAAATCTGAAATGATGTACTATGTACTGTATATATTTTTTAATACTGCCTTAGCCAGATTGTTGCTGCTACTTGCTCAAAGCTCCCTGCAAACTCCTAACAAATGTGTCCAATAGTAGAAATCATGATGGCAACTACACAAATTAACTTTTTTACAGTTTGTTGTATCTTTTTTGATGTACTGTTGTAAAAACTCTTTCTGTGATCTGAGATAAAGAAAGATGGCATTCCATTTGGCTTCTTTGGTATGAGGAAAAGTGCTGTGTCTGAGACACATTTTGTAAACTGTAGAAATATGTGCATTGTTTTTGTGAGATCATCAGGGACAGAAACTACCCATACAGAAAGGCCAAACCCATACCTGTCAAATAGCCTGGGTAGGCTGCTTTTTGTTATTTATTCAACCTTTAATTAACCAGGATGTCCCATTGACATAAAGGGTCTCTTTTTGAAATGAGAGTTAAGTGGGGCCTCTGGGCCGCAGAGGCTCAGGAGGGAAGGCAGGGTGAGGTCTGAACACAAGGAACATATTCCTAATGACTGCTCAAAAGCCACAATGCAGACTAGAGTCGTAGGCTACTCACTGGAAATATTTGTGTTCTGTCTCTCTCAGTTGTTCAACCCTTTTCCCAATGTGGGTGTGTCCTCACCTGTCAGCCACACACATGTAAACTATGGACATGCAAATGAGAACGAAATCACATTCTTATGTAACTTGCACCATAATTCACCTTAGTCCTTTAAGTAACATCTGCTGTCGGTGCTTAGTTGCTGTCCAGTAAAAACGTGTTTTACGTAAATTACCGCTCAACCAGTGAGGTACTACCATTTTTACTGTCTGTATAAGCAATAGGCTTTCAGTATGGCCTGCTCTCTGCAATTATTACCTGTTGAGTACTCAGAGAAGGACATTATAGCATGGTTTGGATAACAGCATGATCACCTGCTAGGAATCAATTTTAACAATGTCTTCATGCCATGTCTAATTACAGAGCGTTATAAGGTTGAGGGATTTCTGCTTTAGGTCTCTCCTCTACCCTGTACATGACTTTCAAGTCCCATTACTTTTCCTGGCCCTGTGATCTGACCAGGAAACACTCTGGGCCCTAAAGGAGGCCCAGATTTTCTCCATTGTGATTTTGCTCTGAAAAGAGATCACTTGTATTTTGTGTGACAGTAGGAGCCACTTGGTTCCTTCCAGCCTACCAGGCATGTTATATTCCTCTGTGAATCAATATGTTCTATTCCTCTGTGAATCAATATGTTCTAAAGGACTACTTTGGTCTCTAACCAAAGTAGAGCTTAATACTAAAGATTAATGGGGGACCTGTCCAGAGAATGACAACTTACAAACACATGATTTTAATAATATTGAAAAGATATTATTACATTTTTCTGATTCAATGTTGTCATGAGACTACAAAGGGAAATATACTGCATACAACATCTAAGATATTGAATAGAAGGAAACGTCATGTTCATCGTGTAATGTTCATGTGAAATGATCACATGACAAATACATTTATGTTCATGTGACTTTTGCATATGGAAAGTGACTATAAAAGCTGGTATAGTTTAGTTGATTTAATAGAAGGTCAAAACAGCTGATCTCATGCCTCAGTGCATGTCTGAGAAAGATCTAGGATGAAATACAACACTACTATATCTCTCTAGAAGATGAACCAGTTAAGTTTTAAGTGTTCCATGTATTACATGGTATAACACATTAATTACATGGTTAATAAAGTATGTGTGAAATGTGCAAAGTGGTATAAATATGCTGTTTTTATTACTGGACTAATTGAAATCCCAGGTGCAGGGTACTAAATGCAAAAAACCATACATTTCCACTGGCTTTTTGTATTTTATGTTGGACTCACTCATGGTAAATTTTGATTCGATTTTTTTATATATACCCAGCATCACCTTAGTACGAAATGCAGCTATGTCTGACACCGGGATGCCTCTTTTGGTTTTTCCTTCGTCACACATTGTTGTTCTGACCCGGATAATAGTGGTACACACGGCTGGGAACGAGACTATTTTGACCCAGACAATAGTCCTCTTTGACAGAAGCCCCATTCAAACTGTCACATGTTGCTCTCTCCCTCTTGCCAAGCAATGAGTGATGCTTTGGGTGATGCATTCTACAACGGAAGTGTTCAAATGAATCAACTAGGGACATTCTCTAAAATACTTAATGTTTAGAACAGTTTGAGGGCAAAAGTAAATAATAAAATACCAGACATTTTTCATGTTTGCTGTATAGATGATATTGCCTGCACTCCTGAAGTGAAGTCAACCAGAAGATCAACTACATGTTGATACAAGAGTAGCTAAGATGGGGAGAAGTATGACTCTGCTCTGCATTCTTAACAACACCATCAACAAGGCAGGTCCTACAGACCCTAGTTTTGTCGCACCTGGACTACTGTTCAGTCGTGTGGTCAAGTGCCACAAAGAGGGACCTCAATATTACTACAGGGAGGCACAGCTGGCCCTTAAATGTACACAGAGAGCTAACATTAATAATATGCATGTCAATCTCCCATGGCTCAAAGCAGAGGAGAATTTGACTTCATCACTACTTGTTTTTGTAAGAAGTGTTGACATGCTGAATGCACCGAGCTGTCTGTTTAAACTACTAGCACACAGCTCGGACACCCATGCATACCCCACAAGACAAGCCACCAGAGGTCTCCTCACAATCCCCAAGTCCAAAACAGACTATGGGATGCGCACAGTACTACATAGAGCCATGATTACATGGAACACTATTCCACATCAGAATACTGATTCAAGCAGTAGAATCAGATTGAAAAAAGCAGCTAGTAGGGATCCCTAATAAATACAAATACAAAACTACCACTTAGTCTGGCTACCTGTCTTTTTAGCTAACATTCCACTCCTATAATTTACTAAATGACAGGAGTGGCACTGGAAAGGAGTGGAATGTTAGCCAGGCTAACTACCACCCTCTGGTGGAGAAAAGTAGCATTGCAGTAGGTGGTTATACAGAGGCAAATCAAATTTATTTTTCCCATACACATGGTTAGCAGGTGTTAATGCAAGTGTAGCGAAATGCTTGTGCTTCTAGTTCCGACCATGCAATAATATCTAACAAGTAATCTACCAATTCCACAACAACTACATGTTAGCTTGTTAGCACCGGCCTTCTAACTGTCTGAATCGCCGTGTCCCCAGTCAGCCCAACCAATCACTGGACCCATATGTTCACTTGGCTAAGCATGCCTCTCTCTAATATCAATATGCCTCGTCCATTACTGTGCTGGTTAGTGATTACTGTCTTATATCACTGTAGAGCCTCTAGCCCTGCTCAATATGCCTTAACCAACCATGTTGTTCCACCTCCTACATATGCGATGACATCACCTGGTTTAAACGTCTCTAGAGACTATATCTCTCTCATCATTACTCAATGCCTAGGTTTACCTCCAATGTACTCACATCCTACCTTACCTTTGTCTGTACACTATGCCTTGAATCTATGCTATCATGCCCAGAAACCTGCTCCTTTTACTCTCTGTTCCGAACGTGCTAGACGGCCAGTTTGTATAGCCTTTAGCCGTACCTTTATCCTACTTCTCCTCTGTTCCTCTGGTGATGTGGAGGTTAATCCAGGTCCTGAGGTGCCTAGCTCCACTCCCACTCCCCAGGTGCTCTCATTTGTTGACTTCTGTAACCGTAAAAGCCTTGGTTTCATGCATGTTAACATTAGAAGCCTACTCCCTAAGTTTGTTTTACTCACTGCTTTAGCACACTCTGCCAACCCGGATGTCTTAGCCGGGTCTGAATCCTGGCTTAGGAAAACCACCAAAAACCCGGAATTCTCCATTGCTAACTATAACATTTTCCGCCAAGATAGAACTGCCAAAGGGAGCGGTGTTGCTATCTACTGCAAAGATAGCCTGCAGAGTTCTGTATTACTATCCAAGTCTGTACCCAAACAATTCGAGCTTCTACTTCTAAAAATGCACCTTTCCAGAAACAAGTCTCTCACTGTTGCCGCTTGCTATAGACCTCCCTCTGCCCCCAGCTGTGCCCTCGATACCATATGTGAATTGATTGCCCCCCATCTATCTTCTGAGCTCGTGCTACTAGGTGACCTAAACTGGGACATGCTTAACACCCCGGCCATCCTACAATCTAAGCTTGATGCCCTCAATCTCACACAAATTATCAATGAACCTACCAGGTACAATCCCAAATCCGTAAACACGGGCACCCTCATAGATGTCATCCTAACTAACTCACCCTCCAAATACACCTCTGTTGTTTTCAATCAAGATCTCAGCGATCACTGCCTCATTGCCTGCATCCGTAATGGGTCTGCGACCAAACGACCACCCCTCATCACTGTCAAACGCTCCCTAAAACACTTCTACGAGCAGGCCTTTCTAATCGACATGGCCGGTGTATCCTGGAATGACATTGACCCCTACCCCGGTAAACTGCCCGGCACCCTCCACAGCAACCCGCCAAAGATCCCACCATTTCTCCTTCACCCAAATCCAGATAGCTGATGTCCTGAAAAAGCTGCAAAATCTGGACCCATACAAATCAGCCAGGCTAGACAATCTGGACCCTCTCTTTCTAAAATTATCTGCCGAAATTGTTGCAACCCCTTTTACTAGCTTGTTCAACCTCTCTTTCGTATCGTCTAAGATTCCCAAAGATTGGAAAGCTGCCGCGGTCATCCCCCTCTTCAAAGGGGGTGACACTCTAGACCCAAACGGCTACAGACCTATATCTATCCTACCCTGTCTTTCTAAGGTCTTTGAAAGCCAAGTTAACAAACAGATTTCCGACCATTTCGAATCCCACCGTACCTTCTCCGCTATGCAATCTGGTTTCAGAGCTGGTCATGGGTGCACCTCAGCCACGCTCAAGGTCCTAAACGACATCATAACCGCCATGGATAAGAGACATTACTGTGCAGCCGTCTTCATCGACCTGGCCAAGGCTTTCGACTCTGTCAATCACCACATTCTTATTGGCAGACTCGACAGCCTTGGTTTCTCAAATGATTGCCTCGCCTGGTTAACCAACTACTTCTCTGATAGAGTTCAGTGTGTCAAATCGGAGGGCCTGTTGTCCGGACCTCTGGCAGTCTCTATGGGGGTGCCACAGGGTTCAATTCTCGGGCCAACTCTCTTCTCTGTATACATCAATGATGTCGCTCTTGCTGCTGGTGATTCTCTGATCCACCTCTACGCAGACGACACCATTCTGTATACTTCTGGCCCCTCTTTGGACACTGTGTTAACTAACCTCCAGACGAGCTTCAATGCCATACAACTCTCCTTCCGTGGCCTCCAACTGCTCTTAAACGCAGGTAAAACTAAATGCATGCTATTCAATCGATCACTGCCCGCACCTGCTCGCCCGTCTAGCATCACTACTCTGGGCGGCTCTGACTTAGAATATGTGGACAACTACAAATACCTAGGTGTCTGGTTAGACTGTAAACTCTCCTTCAAGGCTCACATTAAGCATCTCCAATCCAAAATTAAATCTAGAATCGGCTTCCTATATCGCAACAAAGCATCCTTCACTCATGCTGCCAAACATACACTCGTAAAACTGACCATCCTACCGATCCTCGACTTCGGTGATGTCATCTATAAAATAGCCTCCAACACTCTACTCAACAAACTGGATGCAGTCTATCACAGTGCCATCCGTTTTGTCACCAAAGCCCCATACACTACCCACCATTGCGACCTGTACGCTCTCGTTGGTTGGCCCTCGCTTCATACTCATCGCCAAACCCACTGGCTACAGGTTATCTACAAGTCTCTGCTAGGTAAAGCCCCGCCTTATCTCAGCTCACTGGTCACCATAGCAGCACCCACCCGTAGCACGCGCTCCTGCAGGTATATCTCACTGGTCACCCCCAAAGCCAATTCCTCCTTTGGTCGTCTTTCCTTCCAGTACTCTGCTGCCAATGACTGGAACGAACTGCAAAAATCTCTGAAGCTGGAGACTCATATCTCCCTCACTAGCTTTAAGCACCAGCTGTCAGAGCAGCTCACAGATCACTGCACCTGTACATAGCCCATCTGTAAACAGCCCATCTATCTACCTACCTCATCCCCATACTGTATTTATTTATTTATCTTGCTCCTTTGCACCCCAGTATCTCTACTTGCACATTCATCTTCTGCACACCTACCATTCCAGTGTTTAATTGCTATATTGTAATTACTTCGCCACCATGGCCTATTTATTGTCTTAACTTACCTCATTTGCACTCACTGTATATATACACTTTTTGTTTTCTTTTGTTCTACTGTATTATTGACTGTATGTTTTGTTTATTCCATGTGTAACTATGTGTTGTTGTATGTGTCGAATTGCTACGCTTTATCTTGGCCAGGTCGCAGTTGCAAATGAGAACTTGTTCTCAACTAGCCTACCTGGTTAAATAAAGGTGAAATAATAAAATAAAAAAAATAAAAGTACACACAAGTGTAAAGGAATGAATACGAATTTGTACATAAAAATATATAAATGAGTGATGGCCGAACGGCATAGGCAAGATGTAATAGATGGTATGGAGTACAGTATATACATATGAGATGAGTATTGTAGGGTATGAAAACATATAAAGCAGCATTGTTTAAGGTGGCTAGTGATACATTACAGCAGGGTGGTATAGGGTACAGTATATACATATGAGATGAGTAATGTAGGTTATGAAAACATTATATAAAGTGGCATTGTTTAAAGTGACTAGTGATTCATCTAATACATCAAGATGGCAAGATGCAGTAGATGGTATAGCGTACAGTATATACATATGAGATGAAAAATGTAGGTTATGTAAACATTATCTAATATAAATAACAAAGTGGCAAGTGATAAATTGATCAAATCAATTTTCCAATTATTAAAGTAGCTTGAGATGAGTCAGTATGTTGGCAGCAGCCACTCAATGTTAATGATGGATGTTTAACAGTCTGATCGCCTTGAGATAGAAGCTGTTTTTCAGTCTCTCGGTTCCAGCTTTGATGCACCTGTACTGACCTCGCCTTATGGATGTTAGCGGGGTGAACAGGCAGTGGCTCGGGTGGTTGCTGTCCTTGATGATCTTTTTGGCCTTCCTGTGACATCGGATGGTGTAGGTGTCCTGGAGGGCAGGTAGTTTGCACCCGGTGATGCGCTGTGCAGACCTCACTACCCTCTGGAGAGCCTTCCGGTTATGGGCGGAGCAGTTGCCGTACCAGGCGGTGATACAGCCCGACAGGATGTTCTCGATTGTGCACCTGTAAAGGTTTGTGAGTTTTTTTGTGACAAGCCGAATTTCTTCAGCCTCCTGAGGTTGAAGAGGCGCTGCTGCGCCTTCTTCACCACGCTGTCTGTGTGGGTGGACCATTTCAGTTTGTCCGTGATGTGTACGCCGTGGAACTTAAAACTCTCCAACCTCTCCACTACTGTCCCGTCAATGTAGATAGGGGGCTGCTCCCTCTGCTGTTTCCTGAAGTCCACGATCATCTCCTTTGTTTTGTTGACATTGAGTACGAGGTTATTTTCCTGACACCACACTCCGAGGGCCCTCACCTCCTCCCTGTAGGCCGTCTCGTCGTTGTTGGTAATCAAGCCTACCACTGTAGTGTCTGCAAACTTGCTGATTGAGTTGGATGCGTGCATGGCCACGCAGTCATGGGTGAACAGGGAGTACAGGAAAGGGCTGAGAACGCACCCTTGTGGGGACCCAGTGTTGAGGATCAGCGGGGTGGAGATGTTGTTACCTACCCTCACCACCTGGGGGCGGCCCGTCAGGAAGTCCAGGACCCAGTTGCACAGGGCGGGGTCGAGACCCAGGGTCTCAAGCTTAATGACGAGATTGGAGGGTACTATGGTGTTAAATGCTGAGCTGTAATCGATGAACAGCATTCTTACATAGGTAATCCTCTTGTCCAGATGGGTTAGGGCAGTGTGCAGTGTGATGGCGATGACCTCAGCAAAGGATTTGACAGATTCCATGTTCAAGAGTAAAACTGCATCTTATTCAAAACATTTGGAATGCAAGGTCAAATAAGAGTAATACAGTTCTCACAATGTGCTGACTAGGACTTGCCATGTTGAATGAATCAAAATGAAAGCAGAGCCGTATTGGTCCAGATTAATGTGCAAAGAGCTGTACTAGATATGGGAAATGTGATAGCAAGAGCTTTACAATAAATGTGGATACCTTTACTTCCATTGTATCAAACAAGTAACACCCACCATTCCTGCTTTACAGAAATGTTTACACATGAGCCCTGACAGGAACTACTCAATAGACATTGCAGCAACGGTATTTAACCCTTGTGTGGTGTACGGGTCTGTGGGACCCATTTTCAATGTTTACTAAAAGAGAAATGATACAATGAATGAGACTCATTGGCCTTGTAAAATAACACATTTTCATTGAGTGTACACTGTGCACCCCCATACACATTTATATTACATATGTGGTGTTCGGGTCCACTGGACCCGAGTGTAAAAAAAGTGTGGAAAAGTGTGTCTGTAGGTGAAAACAAGGAAAAATTCAACAAAAAGGTTTACTGTATGCCTTCACTCTGTCTTCCTCCTCCCTGTGCCTGCTGTTTCAACATAGCACCAAGAACCTGTCTGTCTCCCTGCCTGTCTGCCTGTCTTCCGATTTTCTCGCACTCTTTACCCTTTGTAGTGTGTGAAACTACACATTGACTTGCGGGAACCTGCACAATGTTATTACAATACATAATTTCAATACATTATTTGTATACATTGTAAAAAATCCTATATTTTCCCACAATCTACCCCAGCCAGGTGCAAATTGGGGGAGGGACACAACAAATAAATAGCTTTGCATGTGTGGCTCCTCACCATCAGTCAGTATGGCAAAAATAGTCTCTACTCTGAGGGCCTCTTGCAGAGAGAGAAGCTAGTGTGGAAGGAGCGTCTTCTACTTTGGAGGTGAAGAATTTTCCAAATATGAGGATCATGTCGCTGTCAATTCGGAGTCTGACAGTGAGTTGGAAGAAGAGGATGAGATTGACCTTCAGCCAGACCCAGGACCAGCCCGTCAGCAGCCCTGCGCCCAACATTACTGTTGATGAGCAGCTTATGCCATTTATGGGCCGCTGCCCCTTCAGGCAGCACATACCGTCTAAACCAGCAAAATATGGAATCAAGATCTGGGCTGCCTGTGATGCTGCTTCATCATATGCGTGGAACTTGCAAATGTATACGGGGAAGCCAGATGGAGGAGCCCCTGAGAACAACCAAGGACAGGAGCTCCTCAAAAGGAAGCTGGCGATGGTAGGAACAGCACAAAAAACAAGCCAGAACTCTCACCTCAGCTGTTGAATACACGGAACAGGACCAGCAATTCCTCTAAGTTCGTGTTCCCGGCCGACACGTCCCTAGTGGCCAGGAACATCAAAAAATAAATCATAATGGATCACAATTCCACAAAAGGAGGGGTGGACAATTTAGACAAGCTGGTGACTGGCTACAGCTGCAAAAAAAAGAACCCTACGCTGGCCACTTGTGATATTTAACATCGTGGCATTGGTAAGACCTCAAATCCAGAGGAAGCAACATATCCCAAGGACCCCAGCTTCTGCAGCCATCATGAGGATGCTGGTGCCCCATCTGCCCGACCAACAGAAGCAACAACTCCAATACCAGAAGTATATGTGTGTGTCTGACTCTCCTACCTTGGCCTGCTGTAACTATGTGAGTTCAGGAATGTTACTAACATCTCACTAAGTGTTTTCATCATTCTAGATTGGAGCCGGTAGCAACAAGAAGCGCTGCGATGTGTGTGGACCCAAGGACAGAAACACACAGTACACATGCATCAAGTGAAAGAAATAGATTTGCAACAGTTAAATTCTGTCCCTCGTGTGTAGACCAGCCTTAATGCGTTTTTAATGGGGCTCATTTAATATTTCCATAAAATACTATGTAAAATTTGTTCAGTTCAAAGCAATAATCAAGTGATGAAAACTTAATTTATATTTGTTCAAGATAAACATGATTTATTCCACCCATGTCCTAAGTATAATAGATTGTTTTTGTAAACTAAAGTGCTGCTGATAAATGTGATCTAGTAGAGTTGAATGGCTAATATTAACCATGTATGCTGTCTATATTGCTGTAAGTCAACATCTAAGTATTAAGTAATTTTACATAAATTGTTTTGGCTGTATTATTTTAACCCAGTAATGTTGTGGGTCCAGACCTGCTAACATTGGGTGAATAATAACATGAACACCACACAAGGGTTCAAAGCCATAGATTTATTTTAATCAATTCTGAAATGCGCCATTGTTGACTGAATGTGCTGCATCTTTCACGAGGCGCAAGAATGACAATTCATGTCCTGTTAAATCGATATATTTTGAGACCACCATGTTTTTATTCTGACAAGATGAAAGTGAAATTCATGAACAAAGTTAAGATACTGTATTTAGGGTAGTTTCAGTATATTAAGACCCCCAGTGGGTGAAACATCACTGCAACAGAACAGAATGCAGGGATTCTCCTTTATTTCTCACATGATAATTTATACCCTTCCAAGTACAAAAACTGCTGGACCTGCACACCCTACCATAAAGTCACATTTTACCACAGCTCTCCAGGGTTGTAAAATTTTATTTCTTCTTTGGAGAAATCTGTACATGGAGGTTCTGGTCTTCAGTAGTTCACATATAATATTAGGACAACGGGGGCAGAGACCAGTAGCAAGCACACTGAAGGACCAGGAGCAGTTTCACACATTACTCAAAGCTGGACAGGAAGGTCAACACAATCTCCTTCAGTTTGGCATCAGCTGTCGGTGAGATCATGCCATCAGTCCTGGAAAGAAACAAGGGCGTCCCATCAGTTCAGATGAAGTGTATATCAACACGTTACCATTTTAACATAAACCACTGTTGACTTGTAACTCAGATCATTCTGGTAGTACTCTGGTGGTCCCATGTGTGTTACCTGATTGTGGTGAGCAGGTCCTGGTGTTGGCTGAGGATGTGCCCAAGGAAGGCCTTCTCAAACCTGGTGATCTTGGAAGGGTCCAACTTGTCCAAGTGACCTCTGACACCAGCGTAGATGACGGTCACCTGCTCCTCAATGGCCATTGGGCCTACGGGAGGGAAAGAAATACATTTAAAAAATAATAATAATAATTGTGGGCCTTGCGGACAACAAAAATGTCAAACTTTCTTAGCATACTGGTGGCGACACTCACAGTACTGTCCCTGCTTAAGCAGCTCGGTGAGACGGACGCCCCTGTTGAGCAGCTGCTGGGTGGCAGCGTCCAGGTCGGAGCCGAACTGGGCGAAAGCAGCGACCTCACGGTACTGGGCCAGCTCCAGCTTCATGGTACCAGCCACCTACACAGAAAGGACCAATTACATCATGGATTTAGGAGACCGATTCAAGTGAAAGAAAATATACTGTGGGCCAACTGATGAAATGCAAGGACAGTCTCCTTCAGATCCACAGTTCGTACCTGCTTCATGGCCTTGGTCTGGGCAGCTGATCCAACTCTGGACACAGACAGACCCACGTTGATGGCTGGCCGGATACCTTTGTAGAACAACTCAGTCTCCAAGAAGATCTGCCGGGGAGAGAGCACACCCCTGTTTAGGGATTACATTCATCTTTGACATGTTGACTGGAAATAACGTTCATCCACATCACACCCACCTGTCCGTCAGTGATTGAGATGACGTTGGTGGGGATGTAGGCAGACACATCTCCGGCTTGGGTCTCAATGACTGGCAGAGCGGTCAGGGAGCCACCGCCAAAGTTGTCGTGCATCTTGGCGGCCCTCTCCAGCAGACGGGAGTGCAGGTAGAACACATCACCGGGGTAGGCCTCACGACCGGGGGGACGACGCAGCAGCAGGGACATCTGACGGTAGGCTACAGCCTGGAGAGTAGGGAGGGGAGAGAAATCAGATGGTGAACATGGATGTAGTCACTGTGCGAGCCCAGTTCCATGATTTTTTCCTCCATGAAGTAGCATCACACTCAAGACTCCACTCAGCCCCAACTTCCCCTTCTCACCTGCTTGGACAAATCATCATAGATGATGAGGCCATGCTTGCCATTGTCCCTGAAGAACTCTCCCATGGAGCAGCCCGAGTAGGGGGCCAAGTACTGCAGGGGAGCAGCATCAGAGGCTGTAGCAGAAACCACAATGGTGTATTTCATAGCATCGGCATCAGTCAACCTCTTCACCAGCTGTGCCACAGTGGATCTCTTCTGGCCAATGGCAACGTAGATACAGTAGAGCTTCTTCTTCTCATCTTTGCCTTCGTTGAAACGTCGCTGGTTGATGATGGTGTCAATGGCAATCGCAGTTTTTCTGTTAGATTGGAAAATAAGGAATTTGTATTAGATTACTGTGCTGGTATACTTGTACTTTGGAGCATCTGGGGAATCAAATCTGAAAAGAGGCAGCAGTAGAATGGAAAGTTGACTCATATTTACATTTACATTTAAGTCATTTAGCAGACGCTCTTATCATAGCTAATAATTACTGCAATTATAAAGGCATGGTTTCTAAGTAGAATGAGAGGCAGAAGCAATTGGTTGAAATTAGAAGTCGACGGATTAATTATGGCCCACTTCCAAGTTTTCATAACAATCGGTTTTTGGACGCCAATTATGGCCGATTACATTGCATTCCACGAGGAAACTGCGTGGCAGGCTGACCACCTGTTATGCGAGTGCAGCACGGAGTCAAGGTAAGTTGCTAGCTAGCAGATTTTTTTTTTTAAAGTTCTCTCTTCACATAATCACAAGTTAACCTAGTAATATCAACCATGTGTAGTTAACTAGCTTGTCCTGCGTTGCAAATAATCAATGAAGTGCCTGTTAATTTATCATCGAATCACAGCCAACTTCGCCAAACAGGGGATGATTTAACAAAAGCACAACCGTGAAAAAAGCACAATCGTTGCATTAATGTACCTAACCATAAACATCAATGCCTTTCTTAAAATCAATACACAGAAGTAAACATTTTTAAACCTGCATATTTAGTTAAAAGAAATTCATGTTAGGCAATATTAACTAGGGAAATTGTGTCACTGCTCATTGCAAGGAGAGTCAGGGTATATTCAACAGTTTGGGCTGCCTGGCTCACTGCAAACTCATTTGCCAGAATTTTACATAATTATGACTAACATTGAAGGTTGTGCAATGTAACACAATATTTAGACTTAGGGATGCCACCCATTATATAAAATACGGAACTGTTCCGTATTTCACTGAAAGAATAAACGTTTTGTTTTCGAAATGAGTTCCCGAATTTGACCATATTACTGACCAAAGGCTCGTATTTCTGTGTTTATTATATTATAATTGGGTCTATGATTTGATAGAGCAGTCTGAGCGGTGGTAGGCAGCAGCAGGCTCGTAAGCATTCATTCAAACTTTACTGCGTTTGCCAGCAGCTCTTAGCAATGCTTGCTTCACAGCGCTGTTTATGACTTCAAGCCAATCAACTCCCGAGATTAGGCTGGCAATACTAAAGGTGCCAATTAGAACATCTCATAGTCAAAGGTATATGAAACACAAATGGTAGAGAGAGAAATAGTCGACGCGTTATAATTCCTATAATAACTACAACCTAAAACTTCTTAGCTGGGAATATTGAACCACCAGCTTTCATATGTTCTCATGTTCTGAGCAAGGAACTTACCCAATGGTAGCTTTTTTACATGGCACATATTGCACTTTTACTTTCTTCTCCAACAGTGTGTTTTTGCATTATTTAAACCAAATTGAACATGTTTCATTATTTATTTATGTATTAAGTTAAAATCAGTGTAATTGAGTATTGTTGTAATTGTCATTATTACACACAAAATAAAATACGATTAATCGGCCGAATTTTGTTTATCGGCTTTTTTCGTTCCTCCAATAATCGGTATCGCCGTTGAAAAATCATAATCGGTCGACCTCTAGTTGAAATAGTCTACTACCCTCTTGGAAAAAGCTAATTAAATTAGCATGGTGGAACATTAACACAACTGTTTATTTATTATACATTAAACATCCATATTCTTAGAGGTCGACCGATTGTGATTTTTCAACACCGATACCGATTGTTGGAGGAACGAAAAAAGCCGATAATGATTAACCGGACGATTTTTATATATTTGTAATAATGACAATTACAACAATACTGAAAGAACACTTATTTTACCTTAATATAATACATCAATAAAATAAATTTAGCCTCGATAACTAATGAAACATGTTCAATCTGGTTTAAATAATGCAAAAACAGTGTTGGGGAAGAAAGTAAAGTGCAATATGTGCCATGTAAAAAAGCTAACGTTTAAGTTCCTTGCTCAGAACATGAGAACATATGAAAGCTGTTGGTTCCTTTTAACATGAGTCTTCAATATTCCCAGTTAAGAAGTTTTAGGTTGTAGTTATTATAGGACTATTTCTCTCTATACCATTTGTATTTCATATACCTTTGACTATTGGATGTTCTTATAGGCACTATAGTATTGCCAGCCTAATCTCGGGAGTTGATAGGCTTGAAGTCATAAACAGTGCTGTGCTTCAAGTATTGCAAATAGATGCTGGCAAACGCAAGAAAGTGATGTTTGAATGAACGCTTACAAGCCTGCTGCTGCCTACCACCGCTCAGTCAGACTGCTCTATCAAATCAAAGACTTAATTATAATAAACACACAGAAATACGAGCCTTAGGTCATTAATATGGTTAAATACGGAAATTATAATTTCGAAAACTAAAATTTTATTCTTTCAGTGAAATACAGAACCGTTCAGTATTTTATTGAACGGGTGGCATCCAGAAGTGTAAATATTGCTGTTTCATTGCACAACCTTCAATGTTATATCATAATTCTGTGAAATTCAGGCAAATTAATAACGGTCTTTGTTAGGAAGAAATGATCTTCACACAGTTCACAACGAGCCAGGCAGCCCAAACTGCTGCATATACCCTGACTCTGCTTGCACTGAACGCAAGAGAAGTGACACAACTGCTCTAGTTAATATTGCCTGCTAACACAAATGTATTTTACCTAAATGTGCAGGTTTAAAAAAATATATACTTGTGTATTGATTTTAAGAAAGGCATTGATGTTTGTGGTTAGGTACATTGGTGCAACGAGAGTGCTTTTTCATGAATGCGCTTGTTAAATCATCCCGTTTGGCGAAGTAGGCTGTGATTCGATGATAAATTAACCGGCACCCCATTGATTATTTGCAACGCAGGACAGGCTAGTTAAACTAGTAATATCATCAACCATGTGTATTTAACTAGTGATTATGTTAAGATTGATTGTTTTTTATAAGATAAATGTAATGCTAGCTAGCAACTTACCTTGGCTCCTTGCTACACTCGCGTAAAAAGGTGGTCAGCCTGCCACATAGTCTCCTCATGGAGTGCAATGTAATCGGCATCCAAAAATGCAGATTACCGATTGTTATGAAAATTTGAAAATCGGCCCTGCCGATTAATTAGACGTCCTCTATTCTCAATCCCGTTAGCCCTACTAAAGGAATAGAGGTATTTTCAATGATGGCATCTGGCCATCTGTGTTTACCCAGTCTGCCGGTCACCGATGATCAGCTCACGCTGGCCACGCCCAATGGGCACCAGGCTGTCCACAGCCTTGATGCCAGTCTGCATCGGTTCCTTCACAGAGATACGGGGGATGATGCCAGGGGCCTTCAGACCCACACGCCTACGGATGCTAGACCCAAGAGGACCCTGAGGGACAGGGAAGGGTTAATGCCATTCTGATCAGACCTGATATGCCCAGGCTGTAGTCAGCCTCTAGTCACAACCCAAGGACTCGGCCTAGATCCGAAAGGATCAGACAGGAGATCCTGTTTCTTATGTGGTTTGAGTATAAAAATAAATTTCTATTTCACATTAATTCTCAATGGACAAAAGTCCTATTCTAATAATAACTGGAACTTGAAATGAACTACACTATTTATTTTTTACAACACCTTTCCATCGATGGCATTGCCCAATGCATCCACCACGCGACCCAGCAACTCTTCACCAACTGGCACGTCCACGATGGCACCAGTCCTCTTCACGATGTCGCCCTCTTTGATCAGCTTGTCATTACCGAACACCACAACACCAACATTGTCAGGCTCCAAGTTCAGAGACATACCCTGGAAAAGAGGATAGAAGACAATGTTAAAATTATGCTGACGACAGTGGTTAGATTGAACAGAAGCTCTTTCAATGCAACATGGTTCAGTTAAATTGATAAACTGCCTAGATCTGCACCTTGAGCCCTGAGGAGAACTCCACCATCTCCTCAGCCTGAACATTCCTGAGACCGTACACTCTGGCAATACCATCACCGATGGAGAGCACACGGCCAGTCTCCTCCAGATCAGCACTTGTGTCAGCCCCCAGGATCTTCTCCTCCAAGATTGAGGACACCTCAGCCGTGCCTGGGAGAAAGAAACCGCTCATCAAAATATGGACTCAACATTAACAGTCAACATAACTCCTCGTGTTCGTCAGTATAATATAGCCATAGAGGAATCCCTTTTATATGTTCGTACAGGGGGAAATAGCAGCAATAGATTAGGAGCTGAGTGTGACATTAAAAAAAATAACCCACCCCAAACAGATGTTGCCAAAAGATTACAGAGCCTTGACTATTTTACAAGGCATTTTGTAGCACTGCACCTTCAAGTCTACATCCTGATGCCCGTGCTCATTAAAATAGGTACTTGTGGCAAAACAGGATTTCTGACCCAAATAGTAAGTGTCATTAACTAAAGGTAATTCGTTGAGTCAATCATTGAGCATCCATTCGCTTTACGCACCAGTCTTTGCAGCAAGACATGGTCTGTGTGTGTGGAGGTGATTCAGTCCTACACTGGCGGCGGCAACATTCTTGGACACCTAGAATGAATGAAAGCATGGTCAGTTATTGTTCAAGACTAGTGCTATTGTACTGATGAAATGGGAAATAAATCGCAATGTATATTGGAATCGCTCGCTGCGTTACAATGAACTGAAATCAAAACATGACATATGCCCCGAGGCATTAGCCCAAACGTTGTTAGCTAGCTAGGTTGTCCGCAAAATGTCCTCTCTTTTGACAGCTGGCATTTGAATAATCCAATGCCAGTTAAACCACCACTACAAAAACGTATTTCAAAGCAAGTAACTACACTATAGTTACCTAATTATAATTGTATGAACTTGTTCTGTGCAAGGCGGAGCATTCTGTATGTAAAAGACCCTGACCTTCACAGAACTTAGCTGACTAACGGATAGCATATTCAACTAACGTTACCTAGCACAGCCATTTTACCGGACCGTAGTGTAGATGAAGTGCATTCATTGAAAGGGAAAAACTAAATTAAATGTGCAATGAATGAGTTATAAAAACAGCAATGTAACGTTATCAAATAAATATCAAGACAGCAGGTCGAGTGGCATGAGTTGCCTTGCTGGGTCATGGCGTTCTAGACGAGCGTGTGAAGGTGGAGGCCTGTAGGCCTACCCTTCATACACCCACTACATTCACATTTCAATTCGTGCAATGCAAATTGTCTTATATTCAACAACCAAATCAATACTCACAAATCCAGCCCGTCTGGGCAGGCTTCTTGCCAGAGCCGCTGCAACTCGCACTGATAACATCTCTAACGGGCGAATGTGACTTGTCCTCCACCACCTGCAAAGACCAGCTAGTTTTACTTAGAGGGTGTCCTATGTATGCGAATGACCTGAAAAAAAAGAGCTTCGTTCTTCTTCATTTTATGTCATCCGTGATGACAGCCTGTCATTTCAAATCATTACTGCCATCTACTGTAGCGGAGTTCACGTTTCAGCTGCTATGTATGAGTGGTACAATAGCGTCCACTAGCGATCATAGTGGGCCTGACATTTTGGGATGGGGATTCGGCACAACCTAGAGGCCATGTGTGGTACTTAATATTTCCTAAGCGTGAAAATACTGATCCATCGACGCTTTGTCAACGAAGCAGTTGCCTGTCAGCTCAGTGCTAGAACTGCTTGAATGTAGGTTGGAACGGACCATCTACATGGGCTATATCTCTCATCAACCCAGCGGCAAGACAAGGATCCAAGAATGGTTTTAGTGCATGTCGGATATCTGGTTCTTCCTGTATTTGGCTCAGTAAGAAATAGAGGTATTTATATATATTTATCTTTAACAATTACGTATGCCCTGTTCATCTTAATATCGCGAAAGCTGCTCGAAAATCTCTTAGGATCCATTCCAACACTAGCAAGCGACTGTGTTGTTGTCCTAGCTAGTTGGCTACCAAACAGCTGTTCCGTTCTATATAAAGCTAATGGTAGCTAACTAGGACAAAACAGTATGTTTGCCATACAAGGCTATTATGTTCTCATTCGCTTTCGAAACATTTTATTAATAATTGCACGACCATATTACACATGTTGGTAGTATGGGTCTGATCGTATATAAAAAACATAGCTGTCAATAGCTATCTGAAAAGGCTAACTAACGTTAGCTATCTAATTTATATGGACGCGCGTTGACCGATGCTATTTAGCTAACTAACGCTAGCTACCTTTTAAACGTAAAGCTATTTCTGGACATGATATTGTAGTAAGTCAGTTCTATTTCAATACATACTTATAAGCACACCCATTGAAATTAATGGCAATGGTGAAATGTCAGAGAGGAATGCGTGAAACGCGTTCAAACTTGTTTGAAGGTTAGTTAGCTGGTTGCAAAGTGCTAGCTCGGTCTCTTTGTAGGGAGAATATATTTAATCCCAGGATGTCATTTGAAGATCATCTTTACTGCTTGCCAAGAGGATTTTATGACTAATTCAATTAGCTAGCTAGCTAAAGAATGTTTGCTATATTTCAACTACTAGCTAACAAACAGGCAAAATTGTCATATTTGAAAATGTCAGGATGATCTTTAAAAACTCCTAACGTTAGCTAATTTAGCTAGCTATGTAGGTTGTTTTTCCAATCTGGTCTGAGCGTTTCGTATTCTGTATTTACAGTAAATCCGATACATATTTAGTATGATATGTTATGTATTTTGTGCAAAAGTATATGTTATGAATTATAGCTAACGTTAGCTAGGCCAGGAGGTTGGGGAATGGTTAGCTAACATGCAAAGTAGCTAGTTGTGATGAGATTCTAACTCACCGTATACGCCCACCCGACCAACCAACAAACTTTCGTTTTTTATTTAAGTAATCGTATGTCTTATTTAACCAAACGTAACATATCATACTAATTTAAGTGTCCCTGATTTACCTTTACTATGTTATGTCTCGTCTATGAGACCAGGCTGATCCACCAGTTGATTTTAGACAGTCATTTCCCATTGATTCAGTATCAAAACATACTTAATTAAGCAATAAGGCACGAGGGTGTGCGGTATATGGCCAACATACCACGGCTACGGGCTGTTCATAACCCTGACGCAACGCGGAGTGCCTGGATACAGCCCTTAGCCGTGCAGTGGTATATTGGCCGTATACCACAACCCCCCCGAGGTACCTTATTGCTATTATAAACTGGTTACCAAAGTAATTAGAGCAGTAACAAGAAATATTTTGTCATACCCATTGTATATGGTCTGATATACCACGGCTGTCAGCCAATCAGCTTTCAGGGCGTGAACCACCCAGTTTATGAAGTTGCATAAACTGTCTAGGCTACAGTGTAGTGTATTAAGTTCATACAGTGGCATCAATTATTTCACATTGTGCTTTTATTTCTGTTCTTATTTCCTGTTTCATAGTTTCGAGGCTGGCTCTACATTCTGCATTTATCAGATCTTTGTCGTCCCTCCCATTGTGTAGCTAATGATCATCTGCTGCTGCTGTGTGGTGTGGCGTGGCCTCTGCCTGTTCTCTGCATTTAGCTGTATTGAATCCCTTCTTCATTTCCTCTTTCCATCAGAAGACGACATTGGTGTATATATATATATAACAACAACAAAAATGTATCATTCAACCATAGAGTATATGTGGATAAACTAAAACAAATAGCTAACACCTATAGAATAACTTTTTGTCTTTGTTAAGTTGTTGTAGAGAACTCATTTTTAGCTCTTAAAGAGAATCAAATGTATGTCATTGTGTACCTCCCATTCAGTCTTGATTATGACAACAGCCTACTGTAAATCCCTGTAAAGTGGATACATTTTGCATGGATTCTATTTCTGCACTGCTTTACTGAACACCAGAATTTGGCTAATTTTCTTTTTTTTCCCCCATGGAAAATGCATTGTACAAAGGTAGCTAAATAATAGTATATTTTTGCTCCAATTGGCATTTTTTTTACATGTACAATTACATGTAAAGCTTATGCATTGTCATATTTCATTGAATATGATCACACACACAATTATAATTATCTGAGTGATTTCAAAATGGACAACACCAACATTTTATAAATACTGGTACACTTCACCTCTGCCCAACAACCTGTCCTAACCACCTCCATTTGTGTAACCCTTTTGTTCTTCTTGAAAATGTAAATCTTTGAAACACTGAATTATCAGGCCTTTTGCTCACTAAAGCCAAAACCAAATCGCAATGCTATAAGTGTAGATACTCTCACTGGTTGTTCACTTCCCAATGAGCCTCCCCACTAACAAAAGTACAAAATGCTATCCATTTCACAGGGATGCTTATCTCCTGCACTGCTACAGTAAACCTTCTAGCAGAGTAATAACGTAT
Source organism: Salmo trutta (assembly GCF_901001165.1). NCBI lineage: Eukaryota > Metazoa > Chordata > Actinopteri > Salmoniformes > Salmonidae > Salmo > Salmo trutta. The sequence goes on from NC_042965.1 coordinate 32,884,029, forward strand.
TTTATTGTTTGGTTGTGGTCTCTCTTTACCTTTTTGTTCTGGTAATGGTACTTTCAATGCATGGTCACATTATGATTCATATGATTTTGTTTTTTTTACATTGAATAGTAAATTCCAATGTAATCTTTCTGTAGTAAAGATGTAGCCAACCACATCTGCTCATTAGATGCTGCTTCTGTTCTTATTAACCCTATATGGAGCATGGTGGGCCTTGCCTTCAGTCAATGTTGTTTATTTTTGTTGCATGGTGTTTATATTATCATTATTACAACAACAAAAACACAAATTCCACAAACTAATATTTTTCAATAAAGAATATAGTATTTTTCCTAACCTTCAGTGTGCTTCTTGCTGATTTCCATTTATTGTCTTTAGCCCTCCCCTCGTCCCTACCTGCCCCCTTCCACCCCACCCACCTCTCCTGCTGTGACAAAGATAGACAATTTCAATGCTTTTATCATCACAAGGCCTGAATGAGTCTATCCCCTGTCATTCATGGTGATTGTACCACTGAGACAATTGAAAGTGCAGTGTGCCACAGTTGATCCTTGGATCAAATGCTTCTCTATTAGGATTTAACCATTCTGATTAGTGACTGGTTAGGAGCTGAATGTGACCAAAAATACCCCACCTCATTCAGATGTTTCTGAAAGATTACAGAGCCTTGACTCTTTTACAAGGCATTTTGTAGCACTGCACCTTCAAGTCTTCTCCAACTTAATGACCCAAATGCAATGTAGACTTTGCCTTTTTCTCAGTTGTAGGGCTTTCACCTGTTTTCATCTGAATGTGTTATCCACTCTACCACCAACACTTTAGCATGTTCTTCATGTTAGAAAAGGTGAAGGTGACTTTCACAAAGGCCTAGACATAGGTCTGTCCCACATTGTTTGTGCGAGGCTGCGTATAGCTCAGTGCATAGATTCAGTTTACATTTGTTTGATGTTCTTTTTCCAGGACTTCTCTTGCTGCCCGAGTCCAAAATGCATTTTACCGCAATGGAAAACATGTCACTGACTACGAAATCTCGTCCTATAAATTGTGTTCTCCCCTTTCAAACATATTTTGTCATATTGCCATCAATGTCACAATGCAGCCTACGCCACCTTCATGCTAATTGCAATCCATTCCCATTCCTATCAATAATCAATGTTATTTCCATTAGAATTGTCAGCCCTATATAGTATGGAGACAGTGTACTGTAACTGTAGTGCACTGTACTAGTCTCTGATTCAACAGCAGCCTGTTCTCTTCAGCTGCCAAATAGCTGTGGTTGGAAGAGGGGGAAAGTACTGTCAAGCTATTTCCTCTGCACCAACGAATCTACACATGGGAAAAGTTTGGGTAGCAGTGTGTGTCAGTGAGAGTAAGATACAGGCCTAGGCAGTATTTGAATTGATTTCTTGAAGGAGGTAGACAAATATGTTGTAGGCTTTATGTAGCCTTGGCCAGGACTCGTGCTCATAGATATTTCACATCTTGGCATTTGCTGTTAGATATTTCTGGGTAGTGATGTATAAACAGACACATCATTGATGTTGTGCTATATAATGTTACCCACAGTTCAACAAGTGAAACAGTTATCAGAAAAAGGACACACTCATAGCAATGCTATCACATTGTTAAAATCCTCAGTGATTATAAAGGATGAACAGTTTGTGTCATAAAAAAAGAAACATCTTGAAGTTGCAGAACATTTCTGGCAGCACTTCTATCAAAGGGATTCAAGGTCATTCAGATTTTACAGAACACTTCTGGCAGCACTTCTATCAAAGGGATTCAAGGTCATTCAGATTTTACAGAACACATCTGGCAGCACTTCTATCAAAGGGATTCAAGGTCATTCAGATATATTACCGGTACCCCTAGATTTTAAAACTAGATTAATTTGAAAAGCACTCTGTTACACAATTTAAATGCACAATCCTGGGCACGCACATTGCCGAAGAGTCAGATGCCCAGAGGTGAGAATCCAACCAGAAGGTCAAATGTCACATGATGCCATAATAGACCGTGTTTGGAAATATTAACATTTTCCATGCAGGTTTGAATGTGTTACTTCACCATATCTCCCTATCCCCTGATGTAAGTTTCACCATAGGTAAGAGTTAGGGCTTTTGTAAAGATCCTCCTACAGAAACACAATTACATCACAGAAACACACACTCCATGTCACAAACACAATACATTCTAACCTACCGTTTCTCTCTCTCAGGTGTCTGACTCCCTCTCATTGTTTCCACAGGATCCCACTTTAACCGGCAGCAGCAGCAGCATAGCCATGCTACCTCTTGCCGGCACTTCCAGCTAGGCCCCCAGGCCCAGCTGCCCATTGACTTCCCAATGCCCCACGCAGGTCAGCCCCAGTCGGGCATCAACCCCCACCTGGCTCCCCCTGGCCACCAACATTCTCCCCAGCTCCATACGCCCCTCAACCCCCTACCCCCCACACCCCAGTTCCAGGACCTCTCTGCCCCCCCTTTCCTACCTCAGGCCTTACACCAGCAGTACCTCCTCCAGCAGCAGATCCTAGAGACCCAGCACCGGCGCATCATGCCACCTTCCAGGTATGGGGACCTGGTTTCTGGCTATGCACGGCACTCCCATAGTAACTTGGGTACCTCCATAAGCTATAGAAAAGTCAAGGTTTGTATGAACAACTACAGTATATTTGAAATGTAATAATATGAATGTGCCCCTGGTAAAGGGGTAGTTCAGTTTGGCATGTGTTTTCACATTTCAAAAGTGCTTTAAAGTTGAGTCAAAATTTCTATTGGATCTGCAGATCCACACAACATATGGCATGGAATATGATGTGCACAGAAACCTTTTTTGGTTGTCCTCTGTCAGCAGACACCAGCCCCACAGACTGCGGCCGGGTTACGAGTTTGCTGCCGCCCTCCACATCTCCCCACAGCCTGCGGCCCAGCAGCCTCGCTACCTGGCTGAAGGCACAGACTGGTAAGACGCCAGCTTGCACTCATACAATAATGTGGCTTCATTGTTAAAGAGATACTTTGGAATTTTGGCAAATATGCCCTTTATCTACTTCCCCAGAGTCAGATGAACTTGTGATTTGTATACCATTTATGTCCAGTATGAAGGAAGTTAGAGGTAGCATTCTAGCAGATGCCCATAGACTTCCAGTCATTGCGTTAACTCTAGTTAGCATTGGGTAGCAAAACGATCTCTAACTTCCTTCATACTGGACACAGAGACATAAAAATGGCATCCAAGAGTGAATCTGACTCCGGGGAAGTTGACAAAATACTGAGGTATCCATTTAAGTCTCATACATTACTCCTGGACTGTGGATAATCTTAATTTTCGAATTTGAGTCACCCGTTCCCACAGGTATGATGTATTATTTGTCACATGCGCCGAATACAACAGGTGTAGACCTTGCAGTGAAATGCTTACTTACAAGCCCTTAACCAACAATACAGTTTTAAGAAAAATAACTGTTAAGTAAAAAATAAAGAGCAGCAGTAAAATTACAGTAGCAAGGCTATATAAAGGGGCTACGTGCGGGTCAGTCGACGTAATTGAGGTAATATGTACATGTAGGTAGAGATAAAGTGACTATACATAGATAATAAACAGAGAATAGCAGCAGCGTAAAAGAGGGGGGGGACAATGCAAATAGTCTGGGTAGCCCTTTGATTAGCTGTTCAGGAGTCTTATGTCTTGGGGGTAGAAGCTGTTAAGAAGCCTTTTGGACCTAGACTTGGCTCTCTGGTACCGCTTGCCGTGCGGGAGCAGAGAGAATGACTAGGGTGGCTGGAGTCTTTGATCATTTTTAGGGCCTTCCTCTGACACCGCCTGGTACAGAGGTCCTGGATGGCAGGAAGCTTGGCCCCAGTGATGTACTGGGCCATACGTACTACCCTGTGTAGGGAATCCAAGGACAATCCAAGGCAATCCAAGGACAATCAATGTTAATGATTTTTGTTGGGTCTTTGTGTAACTGGTTCCTCTTTTATCTCTCCTCCTATGTTGTGTGGTTGGTCAGGGATTTGAGTGTGGACGCGGGGCTCCCTCCTCCTCAGTACCACGTCCGCCCACTGCCCCAGCACTACCATCACTACCTGACATCTCCCAGGATGCATCACTTCCCCAGGAACAATGCTTCCACCCAAGTGGTGAGATCATCACAACTCTTTTTGCCATAATATTTAAATGAACAGAATGTACATTTACAATTAAAGCGATGTTCAATGATCTGTGCAATCATGGCATCCATATTTGTTGTACCACCTGTAGTATTTGATTTGGTCTTTACACCATAGATCATTTTAGAGACTGGGTTCAGGGATGGCTGGCATCTGTATGAAATTCAAAGATGTTTTCTCAGAGTTGAGGAGAATGTATTCAGATTACTCCCTTACCGTCTCTCTGTATGTTCTCTCCAGGTTGTCCATGAGATCAGAAACTACCCGTATCCTCAGTTACACCTGCTGGCCCTGCAGGGCCTCAACCCCTCCCGCCACGCATCCGCTGTGAGAGAGAGCTATGAGGTACTGTTATCCCTGTCACACTCTCACCCCGACACACACACACACTCTGGTATTCACACGGCTGTCCTCACGCCTCTGTCCCTACCTCCAATGCTGTGGACATCCTCATGTGGGACTGCTCTTCTCTTTTCCACGAGTTCTGTTCTCCAGATGCTTCTGAATCGAAAAGCTATTATTTTATTTTGCTTTGTTCATTTGTTGTTTTTATCGGACTGAAATAAGAGCCAGTATTAATTCAAGTGTCTTGACCTAAAATAACCCTTGAAATCCTACTGCTAAGGTAGAGACAAATGCTTGTTCCAGATGGTTAACAGTCTCTCCCCATGTGTTGCCTGTAGGAGCTACTGCAGCTGGAGGACAGGTTGGGCAGTGTGAACCGAGGGGCTGTCCAGACCACTATTGAAAGGTTTACCTACCCTCACAAATACAAGAAGGTAAGAATATACCCTCAGGTCATGTCTGTAACGGATGTACTGAGGCAGAACATTGAATAAAGCGCCATAGAATAGAATGACACGGTTGAACATTGCCGTCTCATTTTAGGTCATTGTTAGCCACATAATCTCTCCAAAGAATCCTGTCTCCTTGCAGTCCAAACGGACTTGTTATTTACACAACAGTCAGATGGTTTGGAGTGTACCCAATTTAAGACCACGGATGACTCCTCTTGCAGGTGAAAGGACAAATGATTATAAAGCTGTGTGAGTCTTGTGAGAATTATTTGAATATACTGAAGGAATCATAGGCATGCATGACATTTTAGTGATTCATTGAGACTGGAACCTGAAGCACACCTTTTAATTGTGGCAGCAGTATTTGCAGTATATATAAGGGAGATGGCACTAAACTGGGTTTGTCAGTGCATACCTAGTCATGTATCTGAACTACAGTATTTGGACTTCAAGCATCTTTCTCTTTTCATGTGAACTATCAAAACTTAGCGAATTAAATTGAGTTACATTTGAAAATATGCATATTGCTTTTTGTAATGAATTTTATGTGTATATTTTATTTTCCAGAGGATACCTCAGGACCTTAAGCTAGGGCTGGAGGATGAGGAATTGGATACAGATGAGAAGTGTACCATCTGTCTATCAATGCTGGAGGATGGAGAGGATGTCAGGTGGGTCTAGTCACAATGCTAATGACAATGTTATTGTCATGGGACATTTGGTGCCAAAACAGACTACAGTTTGCAGATCTCTGTATCTATGGTAATTCATATTAACACTCTTCATCCTCTTCCTCCACCACCAGGAGATTACCCTGCATGCACCTCTTCCACCAGGCGTGTGTGGACCAGTGGCTGGCCACCAGTAGGAAATGCCCCATATGCAGGGTGGACATTGAGACCCAGCTGGCACCAGACAGCTGATGCCTCCTCTCCCTGCCCCCATCTTGTAAAACCCCACCTCATCCCTAGGGGGAGCTCTGCCAAACGTCCCCCTTCCCATCTGCATCACATATGAGCCTGCCTTCTGAGCCAGCTGAAGAAGACAATGAACGGGAGGGGAGGTGAGAGGGATTAACAAAGCACACTGATCCAAACAATAGAGAAACAAAAGAGGCCGATGGATGGATGGGTGGATGGATGAAGAAGAGTGACAGAAGGGTGCCAGAATGTATGGACAGATTTGCAGGGCCTTGATGAGTCTCCATCAGGGTTTTGCACCGTAGCATTAGCTTCTCCATACACTCAGAGATGAGATCCTCCATCAACCCCCCTAGCGAGCGTGTGTGTTGTGTTGTTGGGTTTTTGTATATAGGCCTATTCTCTACCGCTGATGTGTACTGGTCTCACTCCCTCTTGATGAAACCCAAAACGCTGAGCTCTAGCTACAGCACATCTGTGCGAAACATAACAAAATAGGAAATCAGCAGTGGGATGTTTCTTGAAATGAGCTTCTGTGGCCTAATACATATGGCGTTATGGAGTGTAGTAGTCTTGTTATTGATCACCAGTATTTAACAGGGTGACAGTGTGGTGTAGCAAGCAAAAATCCCACTTTAAGAAATAAGGTGGGGAAAAAATACAAAAGGGGGAAGTACTCCTCTTTAAAAGAGGGTAATAGGCGTACAGGCAGGCTTTAGGCAATGAGGAAGTGCTAGCTATGTACAAAGGCCAATCAATAGGTGGATTTCCAGTACAGTAGATCTCTGCTATCACAGTGGATGCTAGAGATGCTAACCAGGCATGGCTTCAGTGGTTTGTATTGTGCTGTATTGGGGCCTCTATACCCTAGAACTGAGGCCCCAGATATGCATGCTGTATGGCAGGCTTGGGCTGTCTTGTGATTGTGGAGCAGTAGGAAGTCTGCACAGGATGACGTTTATTGTCATGAGTCTTGTCCTGGAGGAAGAACTCAGCGATTTCCACTAGACGGAACAGCTGCAAAGTCAGAATTGGCTATATTGTAAAAATTCATTAAACAATTTTAGGTTAGGGTTAGCAGTGTGGTTAGGTTTAAAATCAGATTATATGACTTTGTGGCTGTGCCAGCTAGTGACCACTCTGCAGAGCTACCTCCAGAACAAGATTCATTACAGGGGGGAAAAACGGAAAAGTCCGCAGTATCTCTGCATGTGAACCGTACACGGTATGACTCTCTCCCTCATCCATGGAGCAGGATGAAGTTTCCCTTAGATGCTGATCTTAGGTCAGTGTTGAGTCTCCCCTCCTAATAATTACGATTAGAATTGATGGAGAGGAACGCTGATTATAGAACTGTGTCTATGGGCAACTTCTACTCACAGCCTCATCCATAGCACGATCTTTAAGGCTGGCATTGGCTGGAGGAAGCAGTGTCTGTGTATTGTCTTTAGAGTGAATACAATGTAGTTATTTTCTAACATACACTACCATTCAAAAGTTTGGGGCCACTTAGAAATGTCCTTGTTTTTGAAAGAAAAGCACATTTTTTTGTCCATTAAAATAACATAACATTTATCAGAAATACAGTGTGTTAATGTTGTAAATGACTATTGTAGCTGGAAACGGCAGATTTTTTAAAATGGAATATCTACAGAGGCCCATTATCAGCAACCATCACTCCTGTGTTTCAATGGCACGTTGTGTTAGCTAATCCAAGTTTGTAATCGAACCCACAAATGCTGATGCTCCAGATACTCAACTAGTCTAAAGAAGGCCAGTTTTATTGCTTCTTTAATCAGGACAACCGTTTTCAGCTGTGTTAACATAATTGCAAAATTGTTTTCTGATGATCAACTAGTCTTTTAAAATGATAAACTTGGATTAGCTAACACAACGTGTCACTGGAACACAGGAGTGATGGTTGCTGATAATGGGCCTCTGTGCACCTATGTACGTAGATATTCCATAAAAAACCTGCCGTTTCCAGCTACAATAGTCATTTATAACATTAACAATGTCTACACTTATTTCTGATACATTTTATGTTATTTTAATGGACAATTTTTTTTTGCTTTTCTTCCAAAAACAAGGACATTTCTAAGTGACCCCAAACTGTTGAATGATAGTGTATACCAGGACCTTATTGCCTACAGAACAAGCCCATGTGATTTATACAGTACATAGCAAACAACCTCCATTGTCTTTCGGTTCCCTTCCTTTCAATCTCAGTTGCTCCCGTTTTTCGATACAAGAATACAGCTGGTGTTCCAGGGAGAGATCCAACTCGTAAGCCTTTGTTCTGGAATGTGTAAGATGGTCCCCCATGATGGTAGTCGTATGGTATTGCTAGAACAACTGTAAACTGTTCAGTGATGGAAGCTGTTTTCCCTATATCGTGCATGAATCATGTTGGTGTAGTTCACTTGAAAGAGGGTTAAAGGGAGAAAAAGCCATTTATTTAAAAATACCAAACAATTATTCTTAGTATTTAGATTTATTTTATTTGTTATTAGTCCTTTCTTCATTTCAGTTTTCTATCAATTTGTTTCGAGCACTCATGCTAATTTGGACATTGGACCAAGTCCTTGTCCATTTCTTACCATTTTGAAGAAATGGCTGCAATGCTGCAGAAAACATTTATTGTTGCAATAATCTAGCTTGTTTTGTTAATGCACTATATGGCGTTGTCTGAAATAGACTTGGTGGTGTGGGGTCTCCTTGTTCTAGCTTAGCTTGTGTTCGTTTACACGTATCTTCATGCTTCCTTGTGTACTGTTGGTGGTTGACTTGACTGTGTGTTGCGTTTTTTATTTCCCTTTGTCCAAACCCCTCCTTCCAAAAAAACTACAGACAGACAAGGAGGGTTGCTACTTCACATAGGATGCTCTGAGTTGAAATATGCCTTAAGTATTTCACAATAATTTGTGGTGGCATATTTAATGTATTTTCTCTCATGATTCTGTAATTGAATAAATCTGTTTATTTAGAAATAACACAAAATGTTGGGGGATACCTCATTATGCATAGGTTGGTGGGGATGCTTTGCATGGAAGTTGTGTTTTTCAGAAGAAAAATTGTCATTGGAAGGGTGACTAGGTGTAACAGGCTCTGTCTATAGCCAACGTGGTGCTGTTGATCTCCATTCCATTCCATTTAGAAGATTCCCACACTCTGCTTTAATCTAGTTAACAGACTGACCAGGTGCAAATGTTTCAGCATGTAAACCTCCGTCATTGCACTCCTAGCATGGCTAAACCCCTCACTGGCATAGAGGATGATGATATGATACTTTTTCTTTTTCATATTTATCCCGGATCATTACCAGTTTCACAGTTTGTTTGACCTCGTTTGTATATTTCACCATATTATATCTGGATATTCGGTGTCTCCAGTCAGAGCATACGTTTCTCTGTCCAGCTATGTTAACTCTTCCCATATGAATTAATAACTGCATTATTAGGTACTTTGTATTGCTGGCAAATGCTGTGTTTGTGTGGTTAGGTTAGGAAGGTGGCTAACATGATAAACTTGAGCTATTGATCTTATGTTTTTCTGGTTTGATACTCTAGGTAGTAGTTTTACACCTGGGTATAATAAGCCAACCACCTGTTTTCTGTGTGCTTTTTCTTAATAATAACAATGTATTCATCTTACATATATCTCATTGGAATGAAGCTGACTGGTCTTATTCATTTTTTCCTGCTGTCACTGACCTTACTTCCTGGTCAGGTCACATGGTCAGGAAAAAACTCCTGGCCTTATGGTTGTCTCTAGTTACCACAGCCACAAGGTCAAAATTGGCTATATCATAAAAATGTATGAAAACAAAAATTATATTTTTGGTCTTAATTTAAGGTTTGGCAGTGTGGACCGGGTAAAGTTTAGAATCACATTTTAAAAGATAAATTGTAGAAACAGGAAAAAGTCTCTGCACACTTCCAGTCAGATGCAAATGTGTTTTAATTTGAGCTAAGCTTTCGGTCAGTCGACCATCATCAGAACATGAGAAATTGTAGAAGTAGACAGAGTTTATGACTTTGGATGTGGTAAATAGTGACAACCTGGCCTTACCTTTGTCCTCAGCAGACTGTATACTGGGTTGTTACTGCAGAGGAAAACTGTATAGTATAATAACTCAAGCTGGTGAAGGGGAATGAACAGTAGAATCCAAAAGCACAAGCTTTCTAATGCATGTCCTCCTCAGGTTTTCATATGTGCACATGGGTGAAGCTGTACATGTGTTTAATATGAGGCTGTATTTTCTTGAATATTACAGATATGTTTCTTTGTTGCTGATAAACTGTTGTTTAAACTAACCTGCCAGTGATTAAAGGGAAGTGGCCATCTTTGTACAACACACTGCTGTTTTGCTGTAACTGCGCAATGTTTTATGAGCTGGAGTATTTTATAGACACTAGAAGTATTTACCAATAATATGAAAAGCAATAGCTACATTATAATGAAGAATAACATGGATCAGTGAATGCTGTGGAAAATCTTTAGGTTCACTTTTGATGGATTTTGTACTGTATTTATTACTAATGAGGATGCAAAAAGTTGCATAGCTTAACCCAAACTGTTCTGTCTCCTGTTTTATTTATTGTCTGATTGTATATGATCTTTTTCTATGTGTTTTTCAAATAAACTCCCTAAAATGCTGAAAAGACCTGGTTAAGGATAACATTTTTCCAAAAAATAACTTCTCTACCTAGAGAGTTTTCATCTGTATTTTTCGTAGCTGTCTACATACCACCACAGACGAGGCTGGCAGTTAAACCGCATTCAATGAGCTGTATTCCGCCGTAAGCAAACTGGAAAATGCTCATGCAGAGACGGTGCTCCTAGTGGCCGGGGACTTTAATGCAGGGAAACTTAAATCAGTTATACCTAATTTCTATCAGCATGTTAAATGCGCAACCAGAGGGAAAAAAATTCTAGACCAACTTTACTCCACGCACAAAGACGCGTACAAAGCTCTCATTCGCCCTCCATTTGGCAAATCTGACCATAACTCTATCCTCCTGATTCCTGCTAACAAGCAAAATTTAAGCAGGAAGCACCAGTGACTCGGTCTATAAAAAAGTGGTCAGATGAAGCAGATGCTAAACTACAGGACTGTTTTGCTTTCACAGACTGGAATATGTTCCGTGATTCTTCCGATGGCATTGAGGAGTACACCACATCAGTCACTGGCTTTATCAATAAGTGCATCGAGGATGTCGTCCCCACAGTGTTTGTACGTACATACCCTAACCAGAAGCCATAGATTACAGGCAACATTCGCACTGAGCTGAAGGGTAGAGCTGCCGCTTTCAAGGAGCGGGGGAGCAGACAATTGTTGTTCAATGGTAAACGGTCTGAGTGGTATCCCACTGGGCATAAACTGGTTGAATCAACATTGTTTCCACATCACTTCACCCCAACATTGAATCAACTTGTGAAACTAATTGGATTAGCAAAAAGTCATCAATGTTAGGGCATTTTGTCTTTTTTTGCCCAACTTTTAACCTAAATCCAATGACATGGTGAATTTTGGGAGGGATTACATGTTGAATTCACGTTAGTTGTCAAACCAATGTAAATCAAAGCGAGGCATTGAACTGACAACTGTGCCCAGTGGGACATCTTCATTCATATAACATCTTTGGTCATGTCATCACTAGCCTACATCAGGGTCAGAGGTGATCTCATTGGTCTTGTCACTGAAGTCCAGGATCTCGTTGTTGGCACAGGCCAGCTCTCTCATGATCGGCCCGTCGTCGACATGCTTGGCCAGCCAGTGGTCACATGGGAAACGGAAATTCTGGTCCATGGTCTCATCTATCACATTGATGTACTCCAGGTGCCAGGACTTGAGAGAAACACAGGTTAGAATGGATTATCTTCTTGCCTCTATACCAATCATCACCAATTAGCTAGTTCAAGACTTAGTTTTGTTTTCCCTTGCTGGAAATCCTGTGTACAGAACTGCAGTTGTGAATAAATCAATCAATGAAAATTGAGAAAGCTCCTCGTGTGTCCTGTCAGTCCATTTAGCCACTGTTACACCACCATCACCGTTAGTGATGAAACTAAGTGGCATGGCATATGAAAACCTGCTCCTTACCCTTGTTGTCGGGCCACACGTGGATCTTGGACTACTCTCCCAGGATGAGGATGTCTGGGAAGCGGAACACATCTTTCGACTTCTGCTCAAACTTGTATCTGCTACCGCCCTCCTTCAGTGCCAGCGTACCAGTGTCCACGTAATCCCCAAATACTCTGGAACAAGTTGGCATTGGTGCCTGGAACAAAGGTGGATAGGGGAGATTAAAGATTAAAGGTAGAACTAGGGGGTGCCTGGTGGGTGCTGGAGTTTTTCCCATGTGGAGCTGTTGTGACCCACCTTTGATGTCGCTTGTCTGGACCTGGATGATGTAGGTGGTCTTCTCCACCAATAGGACAAACATACCACCAAATTATTATTATCTCATCCACCACCGCTGCCAGCTCACAGAGCTTAGTCCTTTTGGGCCCTTTGGTCTTCGACAGCCAGTTCTCATAGGTAAACACAGACACTCGGACTCCTGAGTGACGCAGCAGTCTAAGGCACTGCATCTCAGTGCAAGAGGCGTCACTACAGTCCCTGGTTCCCTGGTCTCTCGTCTGGCCGTGATTGGGAGTCCCACAAGGAGGCGCACAATTGGCCCAATGTCGTCCAGATTTGGCAGGGGTAGGCTGTCATCGTAAATAAGAATTTGTTCTTAACTGACTTGCCTGGTTAAATAAATAAAACATCCTCTGTAGTCAGGTTACACATCAGGATCTAGGTGACACACGTATCCCAGACATTTACATTGTTATTTTAGTAAATTAGCAGACTCAGAGCAACTAACAATAACTGTTTTGAGATAAGGAGGCTGCAAATGAACACATAATACAGTATAAGCATGGTAAGTTTGAATCCCAACACTGTTGAGGAACCAGTCGGAGGGACTGCCAGAGCCGTCAATGCAAACAGAGGAGCGATGTCATCTATCTCCATGTGCCCTCTTGACCTCTCTCAAACATTCGGGGAGGGATACATGGCTGTCATTCTGGATAGAAAAGGACAAGGACTCCCCCAAGGTTTGAATAATGGTGGTGTCAATAACAAACTAGGGTAGTGTACCCCATAAAATCCTAATGTGTACATCCCCCAATGTTTGCCCCTTAATGTTGGTGCAGCCCAATTCGAGTCAATCCAGACAACATTGGCTGCAGGTAGCCTAGCGGTTAAGAGCGTTGGGCCAGTAACCAAAAGGTTGGTGGTTTGAATCCCTGAGCCAACGCGGTGAAAAATTGAATTGCTCCTGTAATTTGCTCTGGATAAGAGCATCTGCCAAATGACTAAAATGTGAAGACTATAGGCACTCTACTGAATGACAGTGTTACAGTTTTCATCAATCTACACACAATACCCCACAATGACAAAGCAAAAAATGTTTTTTATAAAACAATTCAAATGTATAAAAAAATTAAAAGCTGAAATATCACATTTGTATAAGTATTCAGACACTTTACTCAGTACTTTGTTGAAGCACCTTTGGCAGGGATTACAGCCTCGAGTCTTCTTGGGTATGACGCTACAAGCTTGGCACAACTGTATTTGGGGAGTTCTCTCATCCTTCTCTGCAGATCCTCTCAAGCTTAGTCAGGTTGGATGGGGAGCGTTGCTGCACAGCTATTTTCAGGTCTCTCCAGAGATGTTTGATCGAGTTCAAGTCTATGGCTGGGCCATCGCTGGGCCACTCGATTAGACTTGTCGTGAAGCCACTCCTGCGTTGTCTTGGCTGTGTGCTTAGGGTCATTGTTCTGTTGGAAGGTGAACCTTCGCCCCATTCTGAGGTCCCGAACGCAGGTTTTCATCAAGGATCTCTCTTTACTCTGCTCAGTTCATCTTTCCCTTGATCCTGACTAGTCTTCCAGTCCCTGCCGCTGAAAAACATGCCCACAGCATGATGCTGCCACCCCCATTCTTCACTGTAGGGATGGTGCCAGGTTTCCTTCAGACGTGATGCTTAGCATTCAGGACAAATAGTTCAATCTTGGTATCATCAGACCAGAGAATCTTGTTCCTCATGGTCTGAGAGTCCTTTAGGTGCCTTTAGGCAAACTCCAAGCGGGCTGTCTTGTGCCTTTTAATGAGGAGTGTCTTCCGTCTGGCCACTCTACCATAAAGGCCCCTGATTGGTGGAGTGCTGGAGAGATGGTTGGGCTTCTGGAAGGTTCTCCCATCTCCACAGAGGAAGTCTGGAGCTCTGTCAAAGTGACCATAAGTTTCTTGGTCACCTCCCTGACCAAGGCCCTTCTCCCCCGAGGCTTGGTGGTTCCAAGCGTCTTCCATTTAAGAATGATGGAGGCCACTGTGATCTTGGGGACCTTCAGTGCTGCAGAATTGTTTTTGGTACCCTTCCCCAGATCTGTGCCTCGACACAATCCTGTCTCGGAGCTCTACGGACAATTCCTTCGACTTCTTGGCTTGGTTTTGCTCTGACATGCACTGTCAAGTGTGGGACCTTATATAGAAAGATGTGTGCCTTTCCAAATCATGTCCAATTAATTGAATTTACCACAGGTTGACTCCAATCAAGTTGTAGAAACATCTCAAGGATTATCAATGGAAACACGATGCACTTGAGCTCAATTTCGAGTCTCATAGCAAAGGGTGTGAAAACTTATGTAAATAAGGTATTTCTGTTTTTATTATTTTATACATTTGCAAAAAAATCTAAAAACCTGTTTTCACTTTGTCATTATGGGGTATTGTGTGTAGATTGATGAGAGATTTAAAAATATATGTATAAAAAATAGAATAAGGCTGTAACGTAACAAAATGTGGAAAAAGTCAAGGGGTCTGAATACTTTCAGAATGCACTGAAGATGATCTGGAGGGGAAATATGCTTCTATGTATCCTGTATTGAAGTCCCATTGAGATAGTAGAATCCATTTCAAGGAAGCCCTCACCATGAAGGAGCATCACAAGCACAAGTATGTGGACAATCTGAAAGCTCCTCTCAGTAATATAGTGGTATTTAGTGTGTTATTGCCCTAACAAACTCACCTTCCGGATGATGTTGGTGTCTAGTATGTTGAACAGTCTGTGATGAGACCATTGCCTCTGTCCTTGGCCAACCAGCACTTACATTGGAAGATGTACTTGATGCCTTCTGTCGGCATGGCAACCGACAGCTCATCCACCAACCAGCAGCTCTCTGGGGTGGCGCTATTATCACCCAGCCGTGGGAGAGAAAAAGAGAGAGTGAGAGCTAGACTACCACAAAAGCTCTTCTTTCTCTCCGGCAAAAGTCTAAACTGGATCCTTGGGACGTACCAACTCTGACATCACTCTATTGAAGTAAGGGTTAAGGTTAGGGTAAGGGCTATGGTTAGGGTTTAGGGTAGGGACGTCCCAAGGAATCCGGATAGCACTAACCGTCCTGTCACATCCGCTCTGTCTTGATGTTGTTGGGTCCCTTTACATCCCGACTGTGAAACAACCTAAGATAGACAGTGCTACTGTACCTTGACATAGTAGGTTCTCTCGATGCGTTTGTCCTCGTTCTTCTTGGAGAGCCAACACACACAGGAACATACACCTCCTCTGTTTCCACGTCCACC
This sequence comes from Salmo trutta, assembly GCF_901001165.1. Classification (NCBI taxonomy): domain Eukaryota; kingdom Metazoa; phylum Chordata; class Actinopteri; order Salmoniformes; family Salmonidae; genus Salmo; species Salmo trutta. The sequence continues at coordinate 32,899,558 of NC_042965.1, forward strand.
ACCTCTACCTGGTCCAGCACAAGTTGGCTCCCATCCAGTTTGAGTTGTCGTGGCGGATACGGATCATAAACACCTGGCCGAGATCCACCCTCTCGATGGAGAACTTATTCACCAGGGCGAGACAAATAGGAAAGGGACACATGTAGTGAAGTAAAATCAACCTGACTGCTCTTAATCACTATGATGGACTGAGAGAGGCTTTAGGGAATTCAGAAACGGACACACTTAGCATTAATTAGTTAACCTTGTGAAATTACACGGTTTTAGCAATACTGTACTGTCTTTGGTTTTAGTATTCCATGAAACGACACGGTAAACTACATGGTATCTTTGTAACTTAATGTAAAGTGTGACCAAATAATAACACACTTTGTCTTTCAAACTTGTTGCTGTTGCTCTGACTTGCTGAGTTTGCATTCCCGTGTCTCCCAGGTCTCCGTAGATGGTGAGAAACACTTTTCTGTCGGCCCCTCCTCCGTACGTTTCACCCGTTCTGACAACGCAGTGAACCACCAGCGCCGGCAGGATGGGGCCAGAGCTGCACAAACTCCTGGGTAGAGCAGACTGCAGGGCGGCTGGGGCAGCCTTCTCCTGCTATAGTTACCCACCTGAAACAGCCACTAACCTCATAAACAATTATTACCACTGGGTTGTCACCTGACCAGAAGAGAAAGCCCATGTGAAAATCGAGAACATACCAGAAAATTCTGTCACCCTGCCATTGCTTTGGTAAACACATTGAGGGATGCGGCTGGAGAAATGTACAGTAACCACTCTCAAATTCATAGACAGAGCTATGGATGCAAGGACTGACCATCCATGATATAAACATTATACTTTTAATGTTTTGAGACAGTGTTTGTTTACAATTACTTTGTTTACAAACAATGGACTGAAACAAGCTTATCTTTTGGGTTCTGATGACATTTAAGTTATAATAAGAGTCAACAGGTATATCATTAATTTATTTTGACTCCCTTATGACCATTAAAAAACATGATGTCCTAAATCTTTCCATCAACTTCCATGTTGTCATGATGAAAGGCCTGAAACAGATGCTTAAAGACAAAAGTAAACAAACGCTAGGCACAAGCATGGGAGAGAAAAAGTATACTGTAAATGTGTCCTCCTTTCTCTGGACAGAGTTGTAGCAGTGGCCTCGACAGGCTGCTAGCGGTCGCTGTTGTTCCTGTCTCTCGAGGCTAAGTTGGCAGCTGACATGAATGCTGATTGGCTGAAAGCCGTGGTATATTTAAGCAATAAGGCACGACGGGTGTGGAATATGGCCAATATACCATGGCTAAGGGCTGTTCTTCAGCACGACGCAACGCAGAGTGCCTGGATACAGCCCTTAGCCGTGGTATACTGGCCATATACAGTTGAAGTCGGAAGTTTACATACACTTAGGTTGGAGTCATTAAAACTCGTTTTCAACCACTCCACAAATTTCTTGTTAACAAACTATAGTTTTGGCAAGTCGGTTAGGACATCTACTTTGTGCATGACACAAGCCGTCATACAGCTCAGGAAGGAGACGAGTTCTGTCTCCTAGAGATGAACGTATTTGGTGTGAAAAGTGCAAATCAATCCCAGAACAACAGCAAAGGACCTTGTGAAGATGCTGGAGGAAACAGGTACAAAAGTATCTATATCCACAGTAAAACGAGTTCTATATCGACATAACCTGAAAGGCCGCTCAGCAAGGGAGAAGTCACTGCTCCAAAACCGCCATAAATAAAACAGACTATGGTTTGCAACTGCACATGGGGACAAAGATCATACTTTTTGGAGTAATGTCCTCTGGTCTGATGAAACAAAAATAGAACTGTTTGGCCATAATGACCATCGTTATGTTTGGAGGAAAAAGGGGGAGGCTTGCAAGCCGAAAAACACCATCCCAACCGTGAAGCACGGGGGTGGCAGCATCATGTTGTGGGGGTGCTTTGCTGCAGGAGGGACTGGTGCACTTCACAAAATAGATGGCATCATTAGCAAGGAAAATTATGCGGATATATTGAAGCAACATCTCCAGACATCAGTCAGGAAGTTAAAGCTTGGTCGCAAATGGGTCTTCCAAATGGACAATGACCCCAAGCATACTTCCAAAGTTGTGGAAAAATGGCTTAAGGACAACAAAGTCAAGGTATTGGAGTGGCCATCACAAAGCCCTGACCTCAATACCATAGAAAATTTGTGGGCAGAATTGGGAAAAACTGAGTTTAAATGTATTTGGCTAAGGTGTATGTAAACTTCCGACTTCAACTGTACAACAAACCCCTGAAGTGTTCTTTTTGCTATTATAAACTGGTTATCAACGTAATTAGAGCCATAAAAATCTATGTTTTGTCATACCCGTGGTATAAATCTGATATACCACAGCTTTCAGCCAATCAGAATTCAGGGCTCCAACCACCCAGTTTATAACAGACCTATACCAAGGGTATGACCAAACATATATTTTTACTGCTCTAATTATGTTGGTAACCCGTTTATAATACAATACAACTTGTATAACAGAATATGCTACTTACATTTAAACATACAGTATTAATTTAGTGACTTCAATTGCTAGTGAAAGGAACAAATATTGGCTGCTCTTGTGTCGCTACAGCATACCAGAGTGCTGCACCGGAAGATGTACGGACTGAATTTACTGCAACTCAATACCCTTTTCCGTCCTCTATCGTGTCTACTTCGGCAAGAAGATGGTAAGCGCGGATGCAGTGTAACCTGAAAATCTGAAATCATCCGCTTTAATGAACGTTCTCATTTGATCAACTACATGTTTGTTGTGAAGATGAAAGCATTGAATTACGGCAGACCTCAGTATTTCATGGTGTTAGTTTCATAATCGCTCCAAACCCGATTAATGAACTGTAACGTAACAAACACTGAACGTTAGCTACTGTATGTCGCAGACGCTAGAAGTAGATGGGTATCTTCCAAATAATGTTCAATCAGCATTTCAAATTGACTGCTATTATTTTGGTCCCCATAAAGGAAACGATTTTGACAATAGCATTCATTAGTATGTCCATGTCATCCTGCAAAACAAGGAAAGTGGCTAGTTTTCTCAGGTGGAACCAGCTAGCATCATTCAACATTAGCCTGTTAACGGTAGCATGTAGTTAACGTATACAGCCATCGTTTGTGATGTATTGTTATGAATGAACTGTCAATTCTAATTGGTCACCATAAATGTGTTTGCACCTGTTTCACAGACGAAGGGAACGTCATCATTTGGTAAACGTCGCAACAAGACGCATGCCCTATGTCGTCGGTGCGGCTCCAAGGCATACCACCTTCAAAAGTCTTCCTGCGGAAAGTGTGGCTACCCCGAAAAGCGCAAGAGAAAGTGTGAGTGGCTCGTGCTGTTTTCTTGGCAGATAGTTTAGTAAAATTTGTTCAGTCAATTTGATCAGTCAGTGCAGTCCATTCATGTTACCAATAGGGACCATCATCAGTGACGCTAGCTAGATGGATGGATGCTGCCAGGGATCTTACCAGAGCTCAACCTGTCAAAAGTTTCCAGTGATGCAAATGTCAAACAAGCTGAAATATTCCAGATGTCCTCACATGCAATAGTGACTTTTTGCACTTCCAGACTTTTGTTTTGTGGGAGTTTGGTCAAGCTGACCTTGTTGTCATGCTGATGTATGTGTCTGTACAGCGGTTTTGCTCTTCATTGATTCTATCCTTAAACTTTTGCAGATAACTGGAGTGCCAAGGCCAAGAGACGCAACACCACCGGGTCTGGCCGTATCAGACACCTGAGGGTTGTCTACCGCAGATTCAGGTGAGTCCAACATCCTCCCTGCAATGAATTTCAGGGCTGATTTGCATAATACATCAGGTGCAAACAGAAGAAAATGTTTCCTCGGAATACAAAGATGAGCTGTTCTTTAGGCAGGAGTATGTACCTCTATTTCTCCAAAGCTTGCTTTTTTTGTCTGTTGAATGTGAAATTGGTATCATTTTTAACTGCAGAGAAGCACCTATTTTGCCCCTCTTTTCTGACCTGCGGAATCAGTTGAGATGAATCTGGTCTGTCCTTAATTGGCCCTATGTAATGTAACCAGTATGATATCGCTAGCTAGTTTTGCCAAGGTGGATTAGGTTGCTCTGCACAGATGCTTTTCAGTGCTGGGTTGAACCCTCTTAGTTTTGTTGGTGTTGAGATATGATTGTCTTACGATACACCAGGAAGGAAGGTGATGGGATGTTGGTTTTATTTGGAGTTGGTGACTGTTAAACTACTCATGAAATGTTTTTCTGCATGATAAATGGTGTGTCACTGCCATGATTTGACAAGTGCCCATTGCTGTGAGTGACTGAAGTGCTTGCTGACTAATCATTTTACTTTTGATATCGTGAATGCCATTTAACTTGCAGTGCATTCAGAAAGTATTCAGACCCCTTGACTTGTTCTACATTTTGTTACATTTTGTTGCAGCTAGGGATGCACCAATATGACTTTTTTGGCCGATACCGATAACCAATATTTTCCTTGCCAAATAAAAAGATATCGATTACAGATATTTTACATTTTAGTGGCCATTTAAGCATTCTAGTACAGTTAAATAGTTAACACACATGGATGCAGCGGTCTAAGGCACTGCATCTCAATGCAAGAGGCGTCACTACAGACCAAGGTTCGAATCCAGGATGTATCACATCTGGCCATGATTGGGAGTCCCATTGGGCGGCGCACAATTGGCCCAGCGTCGTCCGGGGTAGACTGTCATTGTAAATAAGAATTTGTTCTTAACTGACTTGCCTAGTTAAATAAATAAAGGTTACACACACCACACTGACCAAAAGGTTATTTTGTTGGCATTTACGTACATCCCCATTACCAGTAAAACATCATCAAAACCTATTTCTTTCACTTGCTGTGCTGTTTTGTTGTTCATTTGTTCAGTCTCAACCAGGATTTCATCATACATGTCAAGCAGTGAAGTTTCAGCTCTGTCTGTCCGTAGCCTCTCTTCCTCGGTGCGCACTGTCACTGTGTCTGTTTCCATCTTGTCCAGCTGTGTATGTTAACATTTCACGTGAACTCTGTTTCTTGTCTGCATCGAGCATGGTGGCGACACAGTAAAGAGGCTCAGAGAGAATGCCACCGAATCGCTTGTTCACAGCCTGGAGTACTTTTTAAGTTTTAACCCCACGGTTTGTGTGGGCAGTTTTGTTGAGCAGGCGTTTCACTGCCATGACAGAGGGTATCACGTCTGCTGCAGACGCAGTTGATGAGCTTATTTCTCCAGTCAGTTGTTCAAATGGCGCTAGGAGTGTGTTCATGTTTCCAAGTTTCAAACATGTTCTCAAATGCCATTGAAATGGCAGCAGTGGTATGAGAACCAGCACATTCTTGAGCATGCAACACGGCCCTCCTCAGTATGAAATCCTCGTCGACCCACTGTGCTGTCAGACTCGGCATACTCATGGGGCTGACATCGCTGGTCCAAGTGTCAGTTGTGACGCCCATAGCAAGTAGCATAAGGAATTCCATGATCTTTTGCTGTCAACCGATTTCGCCTTTGAGTTGTCTCGCTGAAATGTTCCTACTCTTTCAAATGACTGCTCAACTTGAACTTGTTTAGTTGTTGGAAGTGTGTGCTTAGTATTTTTCTACTGTTGTGCTGTATTTTTCGTGGCGTCATTACGTCATCTACTTACGTTATATATGTATCCACGTCAGCTTTGATATCGGTTTTGCACATAGGCGCTAAACACAAAATCAGGCTGATGCCGATGTTGGCATTTTTAGCTAATATCGTCCGATTCGGATATGCTCACCGATATATCATGCGTCCCTAATTGCAGCCTTATTCTATATAAGGTCCCTCAGTTGACAGTGCATGTCAGAGCAAAAACCAAGCCATGAGGTTGAAGGAATTGACCGTAGGGCTCCGAGACAGGATTGTGTCGAGGCACAGATCTGGGGAAGGGTACCAAAAAAGGTCTTTAGCATTTAAGGTCCCCAAGAACAGTGTCCTCCATCATTCTTAAATGGAAGAAGTTTGGAACCACCAAGACCCTTCGTAGAGCTGGCTGCCCGGCCAAACTGAGCAATCAGGGTAGAAGGGTCTTGGTCAGGGAGCAAAGTACAGAGAGATCCTTGATAAAACCTGTTCTAGAGCGCTCAGGACCTCAGAATGGGGTGAAGGTTCACCTTCCAACAGAACAACGACCCTAAGCACACAGCCAAGACAACGCAGGAGTGGCTTCACGACATGTCTCTGAATATCCTTGAGTGGCCCAGCCAGAGCCCGGACTTGAACCCGATCTAACATCTCTGGAGAGACCTGAAAATAGCTGTACAGTGATGCTCCCCATCAGCAGAGAAGAATGGGAGAAACCCCCCAAATACAGGTGTGCCAACCTTGTAGCGTCATACCCAAGAAGACTTGAGGCTATAATTGCTGCCAAAGGTGCTTTAACAAAGTACTGAGTAAAGGGTCTGAATACAAATGTAAATGTGATATTTCATTTTTTTTTTAAATTTACATTTGCAAACATTTCTCAACATGTTTTTGCTTTGTCATTATGTAGTATTGTGTGTAGATTGATGGGAAAAAAACAATTTGAATTAATTTTAGAATAAGACTGTTGTGTTACAAAATGTGGAAAAAGTCTAGGGGTCTGAATACTTTCCTGAATGCACTGTACCTGGCACGAGTAGATGTTGCTATGTATGTTGTAGTGAAAGACCAGACTCTCATCACATTTCTCAGACCTAAGACTTGATGTTAGATTCATTTCAAGTTTTGTCACGTACACGAGTACAGTGAAATGCCTTTCTTGCAAGCTCTTTCCCAACAATGCACTAATCAATATCAGTAGGAAAAATATTATACTATAAAATGAATAGAACAACTTGGCAAGTCAGTTAAGAACAAATTCTTATTTACAATGACTGCCTACCCCGGCCAAACTCTCCCCTAATCCGGATGAAACTGGGCCAATTGTGCGCCGCCCTATGGGACTCCCGATCACGGCCAGTTGTGATACAGCCCGGGATCGAACCAGGTTCTGTAGTGACGCCTTAGACCGCTGCGCGACTTGGGGGAAAGGAATATTACAATCTTCCTAGCATGTGGTACATGTTCGTAATGGATGGGGTTACCTACCTGTAAAACATTTGAGACCTAGTAAGGGGCACTGTGTGTGTACACTGAACAAAAATATAAACGCAACAATTTAAAAGATTTTACTGAGTTACAGTTCATATAAGGAAAGCAGTCAATTTAAATACATTCATTAGGCCCTAATCTATGGATTTCACATGACTGGGAATACAGATATACATCTGTTGGTCACAGATACCTTAAAAAAAGGTTAGGGTCGTGGATCAGAAAACCAGTCAGTATCTGGTGTGACCACCATTTGCCTCATGCAGCACGACACATCGCCTTCGCATAGAGTTGATCAGGCTGTTGATTGTGGCCAGTGGAATGTTGTCCCACTCCTCTTCAATGGCTGTGTGAAGTTGCTGGATATTGATGGGAACTGGATCACGCTGTCGTACACGTCGATCCAGAGCATCCCAAACATGCTCAATGGGTGACATGTCTGGAGAGTATGCAGGCCATGGAAGAACTGGGAAATTTTCAGCGTCCAGGAATTGTGTACAGATCTTTGTGACATGGAGCCATGCATTATCATCCTGAAACATGACGTGATGGCGACAGGAATGGCACGACAATGGGCCTCGAGATCTCATCACGGTATCTCAGTGCATTCAACTTGTCATCGATTAAAATGCAGTTGTGTTCGTTTTCCGTAGCTTATGCCTGCCCATACCATAACCCCACGGCCACCATGGGGCTCTTTGTTCTGCCGTCTGCCCGGTACAGTTGAAATCAGGATTAATCCGTGAAGCGCACACTTCTCCAGCATGCCCGTGGCCATCGAAGGTGAGGACAACGAACATGCAGATGAGTTAACCTGAGACGTTTTTTGACAGTTTGCAAATTCTTCGGTTATGCAAACTCGGTTTCATCAGTTTCTCCAAAACAACGTTGGATGCGGCTTATGGTAGAGAAAAATATTAAATTCTCTGGCAACAGCTCTGGTGAACATTTCTTAAGTCAGCATGCCGATTGCATGCTTCCTCAACTTGAGACATCTGTGGCATTGTGTTGTGACAAAACTGCACATTTTAGTGTGGTCGTTTATTGTCCCCACCACAAGGTTGCTACCATGTTGTCATGTTCTGTTGCTGCCATGCTATGTTTTCTTAGGTCTCTCTTTATGTAGTGTTGTCTCTATTTTTGTAATGTCTGTTTTGTCTTATTTTTGTGTTTTTATTTTTAATCCCAGCCCCTGTCCCCGCAGGTGGCCTTTTTCCTTTTGGTAGGCCGTCATTGTTAACCAGAATTTCTTCTAAACTGACTTGCCAAATTAAATAAAAAGTAAAGGTGCACCTGTGTAATGATCATGCTGTTTAATCAACTTCTTGATATGCCACTCCTGTCAGGTGGATGGATTATTTTAGCAAAGGAGAAATGCTCACTAACAGGGATGTAAACAAATTTGAGCAAAAAGTATGCTTTTTTGTGCATATGGGAAATTTCCGATATCTTTGATTTCAGCTCATGAAACATGGGACCAACACTTCATGTTGTGTTTTCCATATTTTGTTCAGTATAGTTTACAATTCATTGTCATCCTTCCTCAATGTGTTTTCTCTGGTCTTTTCCAGGAATGGATTCCGTGAGGGAACTGTCCCCAAGCCCAAGAGAGCAGCAGTGGCTGCCTCCAGCTCTTAGACTCTGAGTCTGAAATAAAGTCATCATAAAATGACAACTTCATCGCCTCTCGTCCTCTTTGGTCAGTTATAAGTTATACAATGAAGATAAACAACATTGAAATGTTATCTCTGACAATAACCCTAGCAGAAACCAGTAAGTCATAGGACTTTCAGTTGTATCACTAGAACTTGTTTGATGGAAGGGTTTTTCTGCAACCAGCAGAGGGACACATTTCTCCATGGTTCTTTGTTTCTAGAAGCTCCACAAAACAAACAAAAACATCTGAAATAATCCACTGTTATACTAAACATTTTTCTGCCTTTTGAAGTATAACAGTCAAAGGCAGAAAAATGTTTAGGGAGTCACAGTATTGTGATTTGACAAAGGAGACACGAAGGACTGAAAAAACATTAGATATTTAGCAGTTCAGTCAAGAAATATATTTCCCACAACTCAAACTACTAGATGAGATGTGAAAATGACATGGGTCTCAGTGACTCCATGGAGAGAGACTAACTGCTATGGTAACCAGTAGTCGGATTCAATACATTTTATTAAAAATCACTACTTTTGTCAGGAAATTCAAAGGGTTTCACTACGGCTGCTATCCAGACGGTGATCCTTGTGGTTAACCAAACATTATGCTGTGTCCGTTTTCAATAGGCCCAAACCTATACATCCTCTATAGCAAGGATGGGCAGCTCCTGTCCTAGTGTAAAGGTAGAGTTGAAGTCAGAAGTTTACATACACCTTAGCCAAATACATTTAAACTCAGTTTTTCACAATTCCTGACCTTTAATCCTAGTAAAAATTCCCTGTCTTAGGTCAGTTAGGATCACCACTTTATTTTAAGAATGTGAAATGTCAGAATAATAGTAGAGAGAATGATTTATTTCAGCTTTTATTTCTTTCATCACATTCCCAGTGGGTCAGAAGTTTACATGCATTCAATTAGTATTTGGTAGCATTGCCTTTAAATTGTTTAACTTGGGTCAAACGTTTCGGGTACCCTTCCACAAGCTTCCCACAATAAGTTGGGTGAATTTTGGCCCATTCCTCCTGACAGAGCTGGTGTAACTGGGTCAGGTTTGTAGGCCTCCTTGCTCGCACATGCTTTTTCAGTTCTGCCCACAAATGTTCTATGGGATTGAGGTCAGGGCTTTGTGATGGCCACTCCAATACCTTGACTTTGTTGTCCTTAAGCCATTTTGCCACAACTTTGGAAGTATGCTTGGGGTCATTGTCCAGTTGGAATACCCATTTGCGACCAAGCTTTAACTTCCTAACTGTCTTTTGATGTTGCTTCAATATATCCACCAAATTTTCCTTTCTCGTGATGCTGTCTATTTTGTTAAGTTTTTTATTTTTTTATTTCACCTTTATTTAACCAGGTAGGCAAGTTGAGAACAAGTTCTCATTTACAATTGCGACCTGGCCAAGATAAAGCAAAGCAGTTCGACAACATACAACAACACAGAGTTACACATGGAGTAAACAACATACAGTCAATAATACAGTAGAAAAAAATAAGACTATATACAATGTGAGCAAATGATGTGAGATAAGGGAGGTAAAGGCAAAAAAATGCCATGGTGGCAAAGTAAATAAAGTATAGCAAGAAAAACACTGGAATGGTAGATTTGTAGTTTGAAGAAAGTTCAAAGTTCAAATATAAATAATATGGTGCAAAGGAGCAAAATAAATAAAATAAATAAATACAGTAGGGGAAGAGGTAGTAGTTTGGGCTAAATTATAGATGGGCTATGTACAGGTGCAGTGATCTGTGAGTGCACCAGTCCCTCCTGCAGCAAAGCACCCCCACAACATGATGCTGCCACTCCCGTGCTTCACGGTTGGGATGGTGTTCTTCGGCTTGCGAGCATCCCCCTTTTTCCTTCAAACATAACGATGGTCATTATGGCCAAACAGTTCTATTTTTGTTTCATCAGACCAGAGGATATTTCTCCAAAAAGTACCATCTTTGTCTCCATGTGCAGTTGCAAACTGTAGTCTGGCTTTTTTATGGAGGTTTTGGAACAGTGGCTTCTTCCTTGCTGCGCGGTCTTTCAGGTTATGTCAATATAGGACTCGTTTTACTGTGGATATAGATACTTTTGTACCTGTTTCCTCCAGCATCTTCACAAGGTCCTTTGCTGTTGTTTGGGATTGATTTGAACTTTTTGCACCAAAGTACATTCATCTCTAGGAGACCGAACGCGTCTCCTTCCTGAGCGGTTTGACGGCGGCGTGGTCCCATGGTGTTTATACTTGCGTACTATTGTTTGTACAGATGAACGTGGTACCTTCAGGTGTTTGGAAATTGCTCCCAAGGATGAACCAGCCTTGTGGAGGTCTACAATTTTTTTTCTTCAGGTCTTGGCAGATTTTTTAAAGATTTTCCCATGATGTCAAGCAAAGAGGCACAGAGTTTGAAGGTAGGCCTTGAAATACATCCACAGGTACACCTACAATTGACTCAAATGATGTTAATTAGCCTATCAGAAGCTTTTAAGGCCATGACATTATTTTCTGGAATTTTCCAAGCTGTTTAAAGGCACAGTCAACTTAGTGTATGTAAACTTCTGACCCTCTGGAATGTGATACAGTGAATTATATTATTATATTATTATTGGAAAAATTACTTGTCATGCACAAAGTAGATGTCCTAACCGACTTGCCAAAACTATAGTTTGTTAACAAGAAATTTGTGGAGTGGTTGATAAAACGAGTTTTAATGACTCCAACCTAAGAGTATGTAAACTTCCGACTTCAACTGTAGGTGGTAGTGGAGTGTTATTACATTTGAACATTTCCATGTGACTGTTTTGGAGACGCTTGACAGAAAATGTCGAATTGGAATATGGGTCCCTGATATTAGTAGCTGACCCCGTATAAGGTGGGAGTGGTGTTTTGCTTTACAGTGAAAGTTCTCTCCATCTTTTCCAGTTTCCCATTAGCCCATGGCATAGTAGATCTCCAATTTAATTGGATTTCCATGGCTGTATATGCTTGTTTTCTATCAGAATCCAGAAGGAGCTTCATCATAACAAAGTAGCTGGTCGTCTTTACAGTGAAGACTCTAAAAAGACATTCAAAATAAACACTGGTTAGTCCATACAGGATGTAGAGGCGGAAATGAAGATAGTTTATCACAGCAGGAAAGGAGAAGAACGTGTCAGTCATGTCGGCCAGATAGGGTTTAAGGTTTGGGTAAAAACCCTTGATAGTGACAGCTATGACAGTTGATGATGTGGTTTCTCAGGTCAGGGTAAATTGTTTAATTATTCTGGAACATTTTCAAACTAGAGGTCACGGGTGAGGAGAGCTTATGATAAGCATCATGATGGCGTGTGTCAGCACTTAGGAGGAACTTTACCTGCGTTTGTTTTTCTTACTGACAGTGTTGCAAGGAGACAACACTTTTTAAAAGACTAAACTTGATACGAAGTGCATAAAATGTGAGGGATTTTACTCCAGTGTAGTCTGTTGGTGTTGATGGATTCTGGGTTCTGACTCCTAAACCTGGAATAGTGTTAATTATCAGGTATCCTATTGAAATATTGAGTGCTATAGTCTAGGAGGGTCTACCTACACCACAAGTTCAAGTCTGTAGGAGGAATGTATATGGTGGCGGGCAATTAAGCTTGGAATGTACTGAGTGAAGGGGTGGAGAGATGGGGTTTAGTGAGGAAGGCGGCCGAGGTCGGGCCACGTTAAGGGAGAAGGAAGGAGAGGAGGAGATTCCACCCCAAATTGGGGTGTATATATACTATCACTGGTGGAACGATGTCTTTGTCTTATGCAGCTGTATGACCCAATGGGTGATTTAAACTTGGTTTGAGCTTTATTAAGTGTCTTGAGTTTTATTAGGTTAATTTAGAACCTAACAGTATGTCAGCATCAACTAAGTACAAAAGGTAGCTGGACTTCAGAGGTCCCTTTGTAGAAGGGTTATATAGCCTACCAATGGATCCATATCAAACAGCCTGATATGTCCAAACTCATGACGGGTTCTGACTTCTAAACTTGAAATGTCCGGTTACGTTAAGGGAGAAGGCAGTTTAATACCCGCATCACTTAACTTCCTGCCTAGCAATACAGATGTATTGTTTAGAAGGAAGGAGGATACTTCACCTAAATTGGGGTGTATATACTTGTGCTGGTGGGAACATGTCTTTGTCTGACCATTTGGGTGAATAAACTTAGTTTGAGCTTTACTAATCGTCCGTGAGTTTCTACTCGGTTCATTTAGAACCTAACACATGTTTTTTTATTTAGGCTACTCCTTTAGTTTCCACTCTGCTTCAAGTGTTCTGGGAGTGTTTACACAACCGAATGGTTTACAACTCAAGAGTTCTACCCCAACACTTAGACCTAGCTGTCATGGCCATCTTAATTCCAGTAGAAACTCCTCACAGTGCATTGAGTTCTATATGAAATCTTCAGAAGATGGTTTACCTCTGACGTGTGTGATAGAAAAGGGAGAAGATAAGCCAACCACGCAAATGCATAACAGCTTGACTCTTTGTTATTGTGGAACAGGGTCGTTGCAGTTTGGAATTTCACGGAAAGGAAACAAGTGAATGTTGCTACAAAGGATGTGGGCCCTAGATGTTTGTCCTTTGAAATTGTTGAATAAAGAAACCACTGGCACAGAAGGTCTGGGGTTGTTATTAGTGCAAAGTTCAGAATGATCAAACCTTCAAATTTATAATGACTAAACCTAATGTTTGTTACGTCATTATTGATTATCAAACCCAGCTTTGTTATTAGGCAGCAATGTTCTTCACATCAGCTCAAAGTGAGTTAACTGGATTGTCTGGTCTCATTGCCTTGTTTGCTCATCACATTCAGGGGGACTTATTGGTAGGTTTATTCATTTGTGTTTCACATCTCAGTGACGGTGAATCCCCTATTAGCACACCTAAGCCCGGCGGATCTAACCTTGTATTTTATAGTGTGTGTAGTACAAGTTTCAGCATGTCCTTGTATGAGACGGTGTAACGTCCGTCATTCAAGGTAGACCAAGGCGCAGCGTGAGTTGAGTTCATCATCTTTTATTGTAAAGGTGAACCAGCAAAAAACAACACAACGAACGAAAAGCTTCGTAGTGCTAAATACATGCAACCAAACAAAGACAAGATCCCACAACTGACTGTGGGGGAAAAGGGCTGCCTAAGTATGATTCCCAATCAGAGACAACGATAGACAGCTGCCTCTGATTGGAAACCATACTAGTCCAATCAAAGGAAAAATCAACAGAATTACAACACACAGAATGCCCACCCCATGTCACACCCTGACCTAACCAAACAGAGAAAAACCGGCTCTCAGGTCAGGGCATGACAGACGGCAATTTGTTGCCAAAACCTGATCCTCAACCAGTGAATACTCAACAGGAAATCTGTTTAGGGTTCTGGGTGAACAGAGGTGAACTGTAACAGATGTTAAACTGATATCTCAAAGTACATTGCTGAGAAGGTATCTCTGTATTACATGATTAATATAATGATAAAACAATGAAAAACAGCCAAGCACATTGCTTATTCTATTCTTACAAAGAAGTTATAATTCAGCTATTCTAAGTATAATGAAATATATATCCTTATCATAGCAGCATGACTTCACTGTTCGAATGAAGGGTCAGGTTTCCCTCATTAAGGAGGGTGGATGTAATCCGAGGAGATCTCAGTTCCTGTAAAACTCATTGTGACCACAATCCTGGAAGAAAAGGAGAGAGAGGACACTAATATGACTCCTTTTAAAGGCTCTCCCTCCCCAGAAACCTTTTTGGCATGGCCCTCATTGGAGCACTTCACCCCACATCTGCAGTCCCTTAGATCTTGACGTATTTGCTAGGTCCAGCTCCCTGCTAACACACTTAGAGGCGACATCAGATACAGTGTGTGTGAATAAGCGCAGTTGTCATCTGTTTCCAACCTCTGGTAAAGCACTTACCATTTGTGTTGATCAACGCCACTTACAATTTGAATCCTTGCCCCAAACAGTGGAAATGAGTGTGAGAAAGAAGTTTGGGGGGGTAAGGCAGACTTCAGCCATAGACGGATATGCCAGAGATTTATCCAAATTATGACATTTGATCAAATTATTAAATTCATTGTTTCACAATAATACAGTACATTAGTGTTTGAAGCTTTACTGAACCAAGTTCTGAAATAGCTTGCAAAGAGTACATTAACACACACACACACACACACACAATAGTTTGATTGTACAATAAGTCCCTGTTCCCATATATATAAAAAAGTCAGAAATGTTCTCTTTTGCTTATTGGTAAGTCACTGAGTTCATGTTAACTCGTAAAACATGTCAGGGTGTCTGAAAGCTGATGAATTTATGACCAGTTGTTGTTTTGCCATGTCTTCCAGGGTGACCATTTTACTAGATCCAGTTCCCCATGTCCACTGCTTACTATAAGGTTCCCACGCTTCCCATTGGCTGTAAGACATTTATATCACTCATTCAATCACACACCTGAAGGGAGGGAAGCCATGTTAAATATTATTCCCTAACAAATACTGTTTCACATCAGTTTTCTGAGAACCCGCCATTAAAACAGACACACAGTTGGGAACCAGACTGCAGTCAGTGCTGGCTGGCCCTGGGCATGGCCAGAGTTTGGTATTATGGGATACTGGGCACTCTCATATAGAGAGCCAGGACACCATGCTAAGATACAACATGGGCACTATATAAACATACAATATGGTCCAGACAACTTCCCAGGCACTTCCAAGAGTTCATATGAAATTTGACCAGAGTAAAGCACCATCCCAGAGTATCTGGAAAGGCTCAGTGGTTAAATTCAATGATTATGTTTGTAATGGGTGATTAGTCGTGGGGAAAATGGGAGAATTCTGCACTATTTTTGCTAGGTAACGTCTGTGAATAATCATGATGAAAAATGAACCAAAACATACTCAAATTGGGCTCTTGTGAAAGTCTGAAATCGTCTCTGAGTGGAGACCGGAGTTGGCTGGTACACTAGCTTTTAGCTGGGAAATGCTTGTGTGTTTCCAGTATGTTAGTCACATGACTGTATTGCTGTACTTTTCTAGAGGTCTAATACAGCCTTACTCCTCTTTGCTCGCTGTGGTGCATCAGTATGTATGCAATATATTTTCTTTGACATTTTGTCTTGAACAACCGGCAAACCAACAAAGAATGTATACTCTTTAATTATGACCACTGACAGTACTTTCCTAATTTTGGGACAGGGAAGTGGATGTCAGTAATAATAAAGGTTTATCCTTCTACTGAGTGTATTTTTTTGTTTTGTTTTATGCTATGTTGAAATGTTGAACTTAATATTATCCATTGCTTTATTATGTGTCCGCTGAAGAGGTCTGAAGCCTAAGCAGTTAAATGGTCCGTTATCATGGATTTATATGAACTGCACCTGTTCCCCCTTTCAACTCCATTGACCTCGATAACAAGAATGACACCAATTAATTCATGGCTTTCATCAAAAGGTTTCTACCCTGTCTGTTTTCTGGGGACCTCAACAACAGATGTACATTTTGGCCTCTTGGTTTCTTGGGTTAACAATGACACAAGTGAAGGTGTTTAATGACACTTAATCTGAACACAATAATGGAAGACCATTTCAAACCAAATCACATTCAAGAGTAAGTGCCAAGTCAAGTTTGTTTATTCTTACTGTTGGCCTCAATGTGTGTGTATTCAACTCGATGGGCACATCTGCACGTTCCCTCTGTTCCCTTGGGTGCATCTCTATTGCTGAATATGTTTTGCTTGTATGGAGGTAAATGCGTTCACATCTTGCGAGATCTTTAGCACATTGTTTTGTTTGAATCATATCTGATGGGCTTTACTTTGTGATTCTATTCAGGTCATCTTGAACGTCTAAGACTTTGCTATTTGTTTTGGTTGATGTTACACAATGAGGATCAACGTGTAATTAATAACTGGTTTCATGGGAACGGGCTGTGTTTAATACTGTTCTGAACCCCATGAATGAAGCCTGTATTCAGAGTCCTAACTATGTTTGTGTAGGGCTTAACAGAGTCAGAAGGTTGACTAATTCCTGAAGCTTTTTAGATCATCTTCTCCCTCCCTGGTCTGCTAACACTGTATGGCTTCAGCTACAGCACTGATGCAGTGCCTCAATTAGTGAAATACTCATTATTTACAGATTTTACGTGCCTAAAATGAATGACACTGTTATACACCATTACCACCTGTACCCTGAGAAAAAAGTATTGTTTTTACAAGGTTCCAACCATTGCCTGGTCTTTCTCTTTACATTAGATTTGTATTTTCTCCCCACTACCTGAGAAAGACAGCTTATGCACATCACTGAGGGTTTATCATCTCTACCATCCCATAGTTTCTGGTCTCTGTCATGTATAATGCTATAATAACCAGGACGTAGTGGTCTACTGTCCTGTTCATCTGTAGCTGACAGCAGATGTGCCATGATGCTGAGCAGTCAGTGTCATGGCCCCCGGGAGACACTGGACAGAGAATTGATGTTGGCGTGCGTCCTGTTGACTTAAAGCAGATTTATGTTTCCTTGTTACTGTAATGTGATGCACAGAACGGCAACGTATGTGTAGTTACTGACATTATATGGCCATGTTACAGGAGAAAGGACGGGAGTGTGGCCACTGGCTCAAACCAGACCCTGAAACCTAATAGCTTATGAACTTGCCCGCCAACTCTATGCCCATTTTTGTCCATTAAGAGTGTCCATGAGCATCTACTGGCTCTATCTTATGAAAGTGTAGTTTGTGGAAGAGGCATAAACACATGTGGTAAAAGTGTGTGTCACGTAAGGTTGCAATCAGACCTGGGTCAATATACAAGACAATTACTGCAGTGAACAAGCCCTGTTGTCTCCTTGGAAGTACTCCATGCAACAGTGTTTTGATAAATTACAGCCTTTCACAGTTTATCTGCTCTCTCCACCACACATCACGTGGCTGTTGTGGTTACTCATGTTGAGGTTGGTTGCTCTCACACACTCTGTGTTGATATCCCATTCTCAGCATATTTGTCAAAGCATTGCTAGTTCAAGCTTAAAGGCCCAATGCAGTCGTTTCTATATCAATATCAAATCATTCAGGGGTACTAATTATGTACCTTACTGTAATAGATTTTCATTAAGGACAAAAATATATTTTTAGCAAAAAACTATTTCTCAAGCAAGACTGTCTGGGAGTGGTCTGAGTCAAATCCAATGTTATTTGTCACATGCGCCGAAATACAACAGGTGTAGACCTTACCGTGAAATGCTTACTTACAAGCCCTTAACCAGCAATGCAGAGTAGGGTGAGGAAAACTGAAGACTAGCTATTATTGGCAGAGAGGTTTGGAACTCTCTTTGTTATTGGTCAATTAACCAATTTGCCGCATAGTAATGTCACCATGGAAAGTCGAAACTCCCGCCCATGCAAACCTGCTGATTAGAAGGTCGTGTAGATTGCATTTTCAACCAGCAACTATCAGTAAATAACACTGATTTTAAAAAATCACACCTTTTACAGTGTTAATTTCATCAGGTGTTGTACAATATGGTATAAGGAAAAACTCTTTTGACTGCACTGGACCTTGAATCATGTTGAATAGGAGCCATAGACATTTGTTGTTTTATGAAAGATGCTGCCTCAGTCAAGTTATGGGAAGTCTGCCTTCTGCTCATCACAATAGTGTGTGTGTGTGTGTGTGTGTGTGTGCAGTTACTAACTAGTAGATCTGGGATTCTTTTTGCGTGTTTGAACCTGAATTCATCGTTAACAGCCTTGGACTCAAGTTTGTTTGTTTAGCCAATTATACTTGTGTAAACTTGGAAAGCAGTGGCCTGTACCTTTCAGTATCATCTGTGTGCTAACAGGATCACAATATGACCTCTAAACTCTGTCAGGAATCTGAGTCTGAGAACCTTCCTGCTTACATAAATGATTTCCGCTTGTTCTTAGATGACATGTAGTTTAATGACACACACACACACTGCCTGGCACTAACTCATGTGCGTGATGTTTTGCACATACACACGTTCAGTCTCATAGGTGGTCCAAAGGAAATGGAGTCATGCACAAATCCTTGAAGCCAAAAGGTGGGTCTCAATTACTGTTAATCAATTGAATTCATTTTTAGAATGTATTGCTTAAATTAATATTCTATAGGGTGGACACAACATAAGCATATTGGATTTAAAACGAAAAAGTCTGTCATTTTAGGGGGTTTACAGATATGGCAGAACATAATATTTCAAAATTGATAAGGACCTTTCATATTATGCTATTGTAACATTTCATGGCGGAATTGAATAACTTGAAACTTCTCACAGAGAAGAATTTGCATCAACCTGATCTCAGAGCATTTCGTATTATTCTGTACATAAATCCGAGACACTCCATTTATTATGATATGTTACGTTTCGTATGGTATGTATTAATTTGTGGATGTCCATCATCCATTTCATGTGATATGTTACGAATTACAAAATGTACAATATGTTATGAATTTGCAAAACATATGAAATGTTACAAATTCCAATTTGTTGTGGCTAACGTTAGGTAGCTGGCTAATGTTAGCTAGGCTAGGGGTTAAGCTTATGAGTTAGGTTAAAGGGTTAAAGTTAGGGTTAGGGGAAAGGTTAACTGACATACTAAGTAGTTGCAAAGTTGCTAATTATCTAAAATGCTAAAGTTGTCCATGATGAGATTCGCACACGCAACCTTTGGGTTGCTAGACGTTCGCGCTAGACGTTTGCGTTACATGCCGACTAACCGCCCTCCTTTCATTTTTCCTTAAGTAACCTTCTGTCTTATGTAATCATACCAAACGTAACATGTAATACGAATCTGGTGTCCCTGATTTATGTATACTAGTATATGAGACCAGGCTGATTTGCGTAAGTCACTAAATAATGACAATGACAATACTTTGGTGAATCACTGATAATATGATAAACATTCAAAAACTGGTACCAGAGTAATAGAAATACATATACAGAGTTTGGCAAACTACCCTGCATGTTGGCACAACTCATTCCATGACTAAGGCATTCTAAAAAGCCTTCTAATTCGCAATTTGACATACTCCTCACCTGAAGGACGACACATGGATAATGTTATTACACACAATACTGCACTATACATTAACTCTCTAAAGCTATTATGTGATGCAAAACAGTCAAGCGAAGTGTATCTCTGAACAGCAAACCTTCTACAGACAAATAGTTTTGTGAGAAGGGACTTTTCCTTGGTGTTATCATGGCAGTTTGGCACGTCATGGCAGGCCCTATACTACATTCCTTTCAATGAATCATAATAACTATTCTGTACTTCTCCATCATTGTAGCTTAAGTACTCTAAATACTAACTCACAGTTTGCACAATGATTGAAAGAAGCTAGTGTTTAAACTGTTTAGCTACAGTGTACAGCCAATGCCCCTTTAGGCCATGGAGAAGCTGCTCTGCTCTTACAGCCTTGCTCCCTGACCTGTGCGAGAAGACAGGAAAAACAAACAAACATTGATGTTTCTGGTCGAGGTAGCTTGACATCAAAAGTGGAGCGGACATCCTCTCTCTCTCTCACAGTTGTCTCTCTCTTGTTTGTCCTTCCTCCTGTCTGGCTTACCAAAAGCTTTTCAACATTGTTTAAATGTGCCATTTCTCGTCTTTAGAGGATGTCAAATGAGTCCTCCTGGGAGCCAATCTATTTCTGTTGGCACTAACACTTCCGCTAACCGAATAAGTCCCTTAGGAGAACAGAAGCTGTCTGAAAAGGCATCTTGGGCAGTCTGAAGGCAGTGCCGTCAATGTATGTGTGGACATCCCTCTGACTCACAGAAACTTCACAATAATATGAGGAGTCTTAGAGAAGCTGTTGAAGTAACTGTTCATGTGATTCCAAATAAACAAGATCTATATGCATTTCTCCTGTACTGTCTCATTACTTAGCAACACATGAAGAGCCTGGTCTTTCACACATGACTGAGTGGTCTTTTCTCCCACACCAGAGTGGTCCCTGGTTAGGTTTATCACCTCTTTCCTCCCATCCTGTGTACTTCTCTGTTCTGACAAATAAGAACTTTGGGGGTCTTGGACAGAGGAATTGCGGAGCCCAACCTGCTCTCCTGTGTGATGACAGCTTCCATCAGGAAGGTAGAGGACGACCTGAGAGGTGCTGGACACCTCCTTCAGCTCGCGGGACACCAACGACGGGAACTCTTGTGAAGAGATGATGGAGTGGAGCTGGTGTTCATCAATGCAGTGGCAGTTCTGTGCTCCCTGTCTCTGCTGCCTCCGTGCTCCTATCTTACAGAACAGACACTTGATCTGCTCAGTGAGCTTGAGGAGCACCGCCTTGCGGAGGAGGATGTAGATCCAGGGGTCCAGGATGGGGTTGAAGGAGGCGAAGCGGATCGCCCGTAGATCTGGGTTCTTCTCCAGTCTCAGCTCCACCGGAGTCTTATAAATCTGGTTCAGAAACACTTGCACCTGCAAAGGAGAGGGAATAAATTGAATTTTGTTTTGCCCTGATGTATTTAATTGACATTGATGCTTATGTTTTTATACAGCTTTTTGACACCTACATCTGCAAGAGAAATTGAATTGAATCTGATTGAATTCTGCCCAAGGGGAACACCAGGTGTGGCACTCAGTAAAAACATACACAACTAACACACACACCACACAATTAATGATGCTTATTTGTGTGGCGCGCATGTGTGTGTGTGTGACCGTGTGTGATATTTCACTTTTTAGTCATTTAGACTTACAATTAGTGTATTCGTCTTCAGATAGCTAGGTGAGACAACACATCACATATATTATCAAGTACATTTCCCCTCAACAAAGTATTTATCAGCTAAGTCAGTGCTAGTACACAAAGCAGAATAAAATGAGTGTACAAAACATTAGGAACACCTGATCTTTCCATGACAGACTGACCAGATGAAGCCAGGTGAAAGCTATGATGCCTTATTGATGTCACTTCAATCAGTGTAGATTTGTATTTATTATGGATCCGCATTAGCTGCTGCCTTCTTGGGGCTCAGCAAAATTAAGGCAGTTATACAATTTGTAGATGAAGGGGAGGAGACAGGTTAAAGGATTTTTAAGCCTTGAGACAATTGAGACGTGTATGTGTCATTCAGAGGGTGAATGGGCAAGACACAAGATTTAAATGCCTTTGAACGGGGTATGGTAGTAGGTGCCAGGTGCACCGGTCTGTGTAAAGAACTGCAATGCTGCTGGGTTTTTCATGCTCAACAGTTTCCTGTGTGTATCAAGAATGGTCCACCAACCAAAGGACATTCAGCCAACTTGACACAACTGTGGGAAGCATTGAAGTCAACATGAGCCAGCATCCCTGTGGAATGCTTTCGACACCTTGTAGAATGAATGCCTCGATGAATTGAGGCTGTTCTGAGGACAAAAGGTGCGAGTGCAATTCAATATTAGGAAGGTGTCCTTAATGTTTTGTACACTAAGTGTACACAGAGTGTACGAACATTAGGAACACCTTCCTAATATTGAGTTGCACCCCCTTTGTCATCAGAACAGCCTCAATTCGTCGAGGCATGGATTCTACAAGGTGTCGAAAGCATTCCACAGGGATACTGGCCCAGTCTATGTCATGGAAAGATCAGGTGTTCCTATTGTTTTATACACTCTGAACATGTATTACACTACTATGTACATAAACTATGAGAAAACAACGGACTCTAACTTACATTCACAATGTGCGTAAAATATGAACTCGTGCGTACATTTAAGTCGTGCGCATAAAGTTTTAAAATGGTCTTTCTGCGAATAGGAAAAATAAATAAATGGTTCACAAAGTGAGAAGAGAAACTTACAACAAGTGGAATGGAGCATATAAGCACCACCGCTGAGGTGCAAATGAGTACAATTACCATCTGGATCTCTGCGCCGGCCAGATGCCCGAAGCTGCGTCTCCTTCTCCGTCCAGGGTCTGTCCACAATGACATCTTCCGAACAAACCGCCGGTGCATCCGAATCAGAGCACCGCATACCAGAACGTTACAGATCACTGTGGCTAGAATTAGAATCGAACTGAACCCCGCGTACATATATGAAAAGGCGGCATCGGTACTCACGTTGCTCCGCCACTCTATGAAGCACCAGGTTTGTGGGTACTGCTTTTTGACTTGTCCCAGACCCATGCTAGGTAGAGCGCAGAAAAGCACGTTGGAGATGTAGATAGCCAGAAGCGTCATGCCCGCCAGTCTCTGATCCACATAGTCGTTGTAGAAATACGCGTGGTTTATCGCCAAGTATCTCTCCACGGACATGGCGCATATAATGCTGAGACCCGCTAGAGAGAAGAAAAGCATGATGAATCCAAAATACTGGCACAGTGGTTCCCCGCCTGGCCACGAGCCTTTCACATAGGTTGCGATGGTGACTGGACTGGCCAGTAGTGTCCCCAAAAGGTCGGTAACCGCCAGACCGCATACCAGCGTGTAGAACGTGGTCTCCTTCTGCTCTTTCCTGGACTTGCAGAGCACCACGATGGCAATGACATTTCCCACCACCCCGAAAATAAACATGATGGACGGTATAGTCGGGATCATGATCCTCCCGGCCACAGTGTTGTTACTCATTTTAAACAAATATTTAGTCACATTATAGGCTATCATTAATATTTCCCAATAAGAAATACAGTAGATGCATTAGGCATTGTATCTACACAAATTAAGCGTATCAATCATGATTGAAATCTTCATCCTGAATGTGAGCTGAATCAATATATTCACAACAGAAGTTAGAACGCCTTCAGTTGATTTTGTCCAAGTATCTGTAACCCGCCGACGTCATTGTCGTATCCCCTGTCCATTGACGTTTACAAATGACTGATCCATGTTTAGGATTCATGTTCAGTCGTCTGCCTGTATAATGTACAGTTAGTTGACTGATATGATTGAGTGTGTGTCTGTGTGCTTTTTAAATTCCCCTCTGCATGAGCACTGGCCCGCCCCCTGCTCCAAGCCTCCAGCTGTCAAAACCTCTTAGATGTAGTTTGCTGCTTAAACACACACCGGTTTAGAGTTCCTCACTTTCCATCATTAGGCTATGCCCACAGAACTTCCCGAATGTTCTCTGCATATCTGAGATTGATATCATTTTTTAAATCTAATATTTCAGTACAGCTCATCAGTAACATTATTGCAGCAGAAACAGAAATAACACGCTATGTAAGTGGAGGGAAGGCCCGTTACAGTAGACAAGTATCATTTATATTATTGTGTGGTCTCAACATAATAGGCCTATCAACGGCTTCCTAAAACAGAATCGGTCAGAGGCTGGACTGACCTTGCTTTCACTGACACTGTTTGAGGTTCATCCTGGAAGCTTATGTTTTCTCTGCACACAGAAAGGGTGTTTGCTGAAACATAGTTGTTTGCGTGTAAGTATGTGTGTGTGTGTGTGTGGGAGGAGGAGGAGGAGGAGGGGGGGTTATGCGACAGTGTGAGCCTCTTTATTCTTCTGAGCCATTCACTTTATATTTGTATTGTTATCTTTCATTATTTCTTACTGTTGATTCATTGTCGAGAAGGAGCCTGCAATTAGGTATTTCATTGGATGGTGTATACCACGTGTATCACTTACATATGACTAATACATTTCAAATATATACATTTTTAACTTTATATATATATACTGCTCAAAAAAATAAAGGGAACACTTAAACAAATCATCCTATATCTGAATGAAAGAAATAATCTTATTAAATACTTTTTTCTTTACATAGTTGAATGTGCTGACAACAAAATCACACAAAAATAATCAATGGAAATCCAATTTATCAACCCATGGAGGTCTGGATTTGGAGTCACACTCAAAATGAAAGTGGAAAACCACACTACAGGCTGATCCAACTTTGATGTAATGTCCTTAAAACAAGTCAAAATGAGGCTCAGTAGTGTGTGTGGCCTCCATGTGCCTGTATGACCTCCCTACAATGCCTGGGCATGCTCCTGATGAGGTGGCGGATGGTCTCCTGAGGGATCTCCTCCCAGACCTGGACTAAAGCATCCGCCAACTCCTGGACAGTCTGTGGTGCAATGTGGCGTTGGTGGATGGAGCGAGACATGATGTCCCAGATGTGCTCAATTGGATTCAGGTCTGGGGAACGGGCGGGCCAGTCCATAGCATCAATGCCTTCCTCTTGCAGGAACTGCTGACACACTCCAGCCACATGAGGTCTAGCATTGTCTTGCATTAGGAGGAACCCAGGGCCAACCGCACCAGCATATGGTCTCACAAGGGGTCTGAGGATCTCATCTCGGTACCTAATGGCAGTCAGGCTACCTCTGGCGAGCACATGGAGGGCTGTGCGGCCCCCCAAAGAAATGCCACCCCACACCATGACTGACCCACCGCCAAACCGGTCATGCTGGAGGATGTTGCAGGCAGCAGAACGTTCTCCACGGTGTCTCCAGACTCTGTCACGTCTGTCACGTTCTCAGTGTGAACCTGCTTTCATCTGTGAAGAGCACAGGGCGCCAGTGGCGAATTTGCCAATCTTGGTGTTCTCTGGCAAATGCCAAACGTCCTGCACGGTGTTGGGCTGTAAGCATAACCCCCACCTGTGGACGTCGGGCCCTCATACCATCCTCATGGAGTCTGTTTCTGACCATTTGAGCAGACACATGCACATTTGTGGCCTGCTGGAGGTCATTTTGCAGGGCTTTGGCAGTGCTCCTCCTGCTCCTCCTTGCACAAAGGCGGAGGTAGCGGTCCTGCTGCTGGGTTGTTGCCCTCCTACGGCCTCCTCCACGTCTCCTGATGTACTGGCCTGTCTCCTGGTAGCGCCTCCATGCTCTGGACACTACGCTGACAGACACAGCAAATCTTCTTGCCACAGCTCGCATTGATGTGCCATCCTGGATGAGCTGCACTACCTGAGCCACTTGTGTGGGTTGTAGACTCCGTCTCATGCTACCACTAGAGTGAAAGCACCGCCAGCATTCAAAAGTGACCTAAACATCAGCCAGGAAGCGTAAGAACTGAGAAGTGGTCTGTGGTCACCACCTGCCGAACCACTCCTTTATTGGGGGTGTCTTGCTAATTGCCTATAATTTCCACCTGTTGTCTATTCCATTTGCACAACAGCATGTGAAATTTATTGTCAATCAGTGTTGTTTCCTAAGTGGACAGTTTGATTTCACAGAAGTGTGATTGACTTGGAGTTACATTGTGTTGTTTAAGTGTTCCCTTTATTTTTTTGAGCAGTGTATATAAGAGTAGCTTACCTACAGTCCAGACATTAGATTATGGAATAGTCTAAAATATATAACAACAATGGCTCTTCATAGTTGTCAGGATGGCCTAGTTGTCTAAGGCGCTAGACTCAAGGAGTGAATCCTTCCTCGAGATATGGGTTTTCTGTTTTCCAAATGGAGGTCTGGGTTCAAATCCCACTTCTGACAGTGATCTTCCCTAAAGAAGTCGGACTTAAACAATCTACATAGAGGACTCCCCCAAATGGTGAAAAGAAAACAAATGAAACGGGAATAATTGTTTGACACAGGTCATCAATTACCTATAGCTTTGAATGTGCTCACTTATTAAATGTCCTTAAAAAAACAGTTTTTACTTCAGTCATACCATATTTACTCATCTGTATATCCTTTTGTCTGTTACAGAGAGTATTGGAGCTGGATGCCCATGTAATTCGCCATTAATTTATTTATGTGGATGAGGTTGGCTTCAACCTCACCAAACCCAGGCGCCGCGGAAGAAATGTAATCGGACAGAGGGCAATTACCAATGTCCCTGGACAGCGTGGGCGTAATATAACTATGTGTGCTGCCATCACTCAAAACGGGGTCCTCCATCACAATGCCACACTGGGTCCGTACAACACCGGCCATATGCTCACTTTTCTGGATGCAATTTACACAATGCTTGTCCCTGATCCAGATCAGGAGCCTGCTCGATTTGTGGTTTTATGGGACAATGTTAGTTTTCACTGGGCTGTTCTGGTCCAAAACTGGTTTGCCACCCATCCACAATTTGTAATTTTGTACCTACCCCCATATTCACCTTTTCTAAATCCCATAGAGGAATTCTTCTCAGCCTGGCGCTGGAAAGTGTATGATCGCCAACCCTATGCCCGCATGCCGCTTCTCCAGGCAATGAGGACGCATGTGGGGACATAGAGGTTGCCTCTGTCCAAGGTTGGATACGCCATGCTAGGAGTTACTTCCCTTGATGTTTGGCAAGAGAAAACGTATCTTGTGATGTGGACGAAGTATTGTGGCCAGACCCAGCCCGGAGAAGAGATGAAGCGTAGCTTAGCACTGGTGACTGCCCCCCCCCTACCAATTCCTGGACTGCCCCCCCGGACCCCACACACACAATTGTGTTCTTTACTGTACTCTAAAGAATATACTTTTGGTTTACATATGTTTATGGTTTTGTTGTATGCTACTGTATACAACAGTAATGTTTGGCCTAATAAATATTTTCTGTTTCTACATTACATTGGTGTTTACAGTGTACTTGTTACCCCTCTCAGCAGATTACTTCACTGTAGAACATTGTATTGAAATGTAGATATAAGCCTATGAAAGACCAAAGAGCTTTAGATTTAGAACAACAGTGTTTACATGGTATATCCAAAAATGTACTATTATGAAAGCAGTGTTTGCCATTTAATGCAAATGCTTTATTCTGACATGTGTTTATGGCATTTTGAATGCAGTGTTACATTTTGAAGGAGATGTGAGGCATTTTGCATTTTGTGTGTGCAGTTTTGGGAATTGTGTGTAGAGTTTTGAAAAAAGGAGAGAGTTTTGAAAACGTGTGTAAGCAGTTGGAAAAAACTGTAAGATACAAAGAACAGAAAACAAAATAATGCTAAAATCTAATGAAAGATACTTTTTCAAACCTTATAGACCACTGACAAATACAAAACCTTAAAATTAATGTTTTTCACGATTCTGTAATATAAGGTTTGATATGTCCGATGGAAACATGCAGAACTTAAGATACAAGGAACAGAAAACCAAAAAATGCTCAAATCTAATGAAAGATATTGTAAAAACATTTTTTTAAAGGAGTTTGCGTAAGTGAGTGAATTATAAGCTAGGCTTATAATGACCTGTATCGAACAATTATTAACGTTTCATTTGTTTTCTCTTCTCAAATTATGAGATCTATGAAACTATTCATCACTGTTCATGTGTTTTACTTTCTCCATTTTGAGAAATTCTCGGTGTAGATGAAAAGCTACTTTTTTAGGCAAAATCTCTGTCAGAAGAGGGATTTGAACCCTCGCCTCCAATCAGAGACCAGAACACCCCTACAACCAGGAAGGATTCTCACCTTGAGTCTGGCGCCTTAGACCACTCGGCCATCCTGACAACTACAAAACCTTAAAATTCATATGTTTTTCACGAATCTGTAACATAAGGTTTGATATGTCAGATGGAAACATGCAGAACTTAAGATACAAAGAACAGAAAACAAAAAAATGCTAAAATCTAATGAAAGATATTTTAAAAACATTTTTTTAAAGGAGTTTGCGTAAGTGAGTGAATTATAAGCTAGGCTTATGATGACCTGTATCGAACAATTATTAACGTTTCATTTGTTTTCTGTTCTCAAATTATGAGATCTATGAAACTATTCATCACTGTTCATGTGTTTTACTTTCTCCATTTTGAGAAATTCTCGGTGTAGATGAAAAGCTACTTTTTTAGGCAAAATCTCTGTCAGAAGAGGGAGTTGAACCCTCGCCTCCAATCGGAGACCAGAACACCCCTACAACCAGGAAGGCTTCTCACCTTGAGTCTGGCGCCTTAGACCACTCAGCCATCCTGACAACTACAAAACCTTAAAATTCATATGTTTTTCACGATTCTGTAATATAAGGTTTGATATGTCCGATGGAAACATGCAGAACTTAAGATACAAAGAACAGAAAACCAAAAAATGCTCAAATCTAATGAAAGATATTGTAAAAACATTTTTTTAAAGGAGTTTGCGTAAGTGAGTGAATTATAAGATAGGCTTATGATGACCTGTATCGAACGATACTTAAAGTTTCATTTGTTTTCTGTTCTCAAATTATGAGATCTATGGAACTATTCATCACTGTTCATGTGTTTTACTTTCTCCATTTCGAGAAATTCTCGGTGTAGATGAAAAGCTACTTTTTTAGGCAAAATCTCTGTCAGAAGAGGGATTTGAACCCTCGCCTCCAATCGGAGACCAGAACGAATCTGTAACATAAGGTTTGATATGTCAGATGGAAACATGCAGAACTTAAGATACAAAGAACAGAAAACAAAAAAATGCTAAAATCTAATGAAAGATATTGTAAAAACATTTTTTTAAAGGAGTTTGCGTAAGTGAGTGAATTATAAGCTAGGCTTATGATGACCTGTATCGAACAATTATTAACGTTTCATTTGTTTTCTCTTCTCAAATTATGAGATCTATGAAACTATTCATCACTGTTCATGTGTTTTACTTTCTCCATTTCGAGAAATTCTCGGTGTAGATGAAAAGCTACTTTTTTAGGCAAAATCTCTGTCAGAAGAAGGATTTGAACCCTCACCTCCAATCAGAGACCAGAACGAATCTGTAACATAAGGTTTGATATGTCAGATGGAAACATGCAGAACTTAAGATACAAAGAACAGAAAACAAAAAAATGCTAAAATCTAATGAAAGATATTGTAAAAACATTTTTTTAAAGGAGTTTGCGTAAGTGAGTGAATTATAAGCTAGGCTTATGATGACCTGTATCGAACAATTATTAACGTTTCATTTGTTTTCTCTTCTCAAATTATGAGATCTATGAAACTATTCATCACTGTTCATGTGTTTTACTTTCTCCATTTTGAGAAATTCTCGGTGTAGATGAAAAGCTACTTTTTTAGGCAAAATCTCTGTCAGAAGAGGGATTTGAACCCTCGCCTCCACTCAGAGACCAGAACACCCCTACAACCAGGAAGGGATTCTCACCTTGAGTCTGGCGCCTTAGACCACTCGGCCATCCTGACAACTACAAAACCTTAAAATTCATATGTTTTTCACGAATCTGTAACATAAGGTTTGATATGTCAGATGGAAACATGCAGAACTTAAGATACAAAGAACAGAAAACAAAAAAATGCTAAAATCTAATGAAAGATATTTTAAAAACATTTTTTTAAAGGAGTTTGCGTAAGTGAGTGAATTATAAGCTAGGCTTATGATGACCTGTACCGAACAATTATTAACGTTTCATTTGTTTTCTCTTCTCAAATTATGAGATCTATGAAACTATTCATCACCGTTCATGTGTTTAACTTTCTCCATTTTGAGAAATTCTCGGTGTAGATGAAAAGCTACTTTTTTAGGCAAAATCTCTGTCAGAAGAGGGAGTTGAACCCTCGCCTCCAATCGGAGACCAGAACACCCCTACAACCAGGAAGGCTTCTCACCTTGAGTCTGGCACCTTAGACCACTCAGCCATCCTGACAACTACAAAACCTTAAAATTCATATGTTTTTCACGATTCTGTAATATAAGGTTTGATATGTCCGATGGAAACATGCAGAACTTAAGATACAAAGAACAGAAAACCAAAAAATGCTCAAATCTAATGAAAGATATTGTAAAAACATTTTTTTAAAGGAGTTTGCGTAAGTGAGTGAATTATAAGCTAGGCTTATGATGACCTGTATCGAACGATACTTAAAGTTTCATTTGTTTTCTGTTCTCAAATTATGAGATCTATGGAACTATTCATCACTGTTCATGTGTTTTACTTTCTCCATTTCGAGAAATTCTCGGTGTAGATGAAAAGCTACTTTTTTAGGCAAAATCTCTGTCAGAAGAGGGATTTGAACCCTCGCCTCCAATCGGAGACCAGAACGAATCTGTAACATAAGGTTTGATATGTCAGATGGAAACATGCAGAACTTAAGATACAAAGAACAGAAAACAAAAAAATGCTAAAATCTAATGAAAGATATTGTAAAAACATTTTTTTAAAGGAGTTTGCGTAAGTGAGTGAATTATAAGCTAGGCTTATGATGACCTGTATCGAACAATTATTAACGTTTCATTTGTTTTCTCTTCTCAAATTATGAGATCTATGAAACTATTCATCACTGTTCATGTGTTTTACTTTCTCCATTTCGAGAAATTCTCGGTGTAGATGAAAAGCTACTTTTTTAGGCAAAATCTCTGTCAGAAGAAGGATTTGAACCCTCACCTCCAATCAGAGACCAGAACGAATCTGTAACATAAGGTTTGATATGTCAGATGGAAACATGCAGAACTTAAGATACAAAGAACAGAAAACAAAAAAATGCTAAAATCTAATGAAAGATATTGTAAAAACATTTTTTTAAAGGAGTTTGCGTAAGTGAGTGAATTATAAGCTAGGCTTATGATGACCTGTATCGAACAATTATTAACGTTTCATTTGTTTTCTCTTCTCAAATTATGAGATCTCTGAAACTATTCATCACTGTTCATGTGTTTTACTTTCTCCATTTTGAGAAATTCTCGGTGTAGATGAAAAGCTACTTTTTTAGGCAAAATCTCTGTCAGAAGAGGGATTTGAACCCTCGTCTCCACTCAGAGACCAGAACACCCCTACAACCAGGAAGGATTCTCACCTTGAGTCTGGCGCCTTAGACCACTCGGCCATCCTGACAACTACAAAACCTTAAAATTCATATGTTTTTCACGAATCTGTAACATAAGGTTTGATATGTCAGATGGAAACATGCAGAACTTAAGATACAAAGAACAGAAAACAAAAAAATGCTAAAATCTAATGAAAGATATTTTAAAAACATTTTTTTAAAGGAGTTTGCGTAAGTGAGTGAATTATAAGCTAGGCTTATGATGACCTGTATCGAACAATTATTAACGTTTCATTTGTTTTCTGTTCTCAAATTATGAGATCTATGAAACTATTCATCACTGTTCATGTGTTTTACTTTCTCCATTTCGAGAAATTCTCGGTGTAGATGAAAAGCTACTTTTTTAGGCAAAATCTCGGTCAGAAGAGGGAGTTGAATCCTCGCCTCCAATCGGAGACCAGAACACCCCTACAACCATCAAGGCTTCTCACCTTGAGTCTGGCGCCTTAGACCACTCAGCCATCCTGACAACTACAAAACCTTAAAATTCATATGTTTTTCACGATTTTGTAATATAAGGTTTGATATGTCCGATGGAAACATGCAGAACTTAAGATACAAAGAACAGAAAACCAAAAAATGCTCAAATCTAATGAAAGATATTGTAAAAACATTTTTTTAAAGGAGTTTGCGTAAGTGAGTGAATTATAAGCTAGGCTTATGATGACCTGTATCGAACGATACTTAAAGTTTCATTTGTTTTCTGTTCTCAAATTATGAGATCTATGGAACTATTCATCACTGTTCATGTGTTTTACTTTCTCCATTTCGAGAAATTCTCGGTGTAGATGAAAAGCTACTTTTTTAGGCAAAATCTCTGTCAGAAGAGGGATTTGAACCCTCGCCTCCAATCGGAGACCAGAACGAATCTGTAACATAAGGTTTGATATGTCAGATGGAAACATGCAGAACTTAAGATACAAAGAACAGAAAACAAAAAAATGCTAAAATCTAATGAAAGATATTGTAAAAACATTTTTTTAAAGGAGTTTGCGTAAGTGAGTGAATTATAAGCTAGGCTTATGATGACCTGTATCGAACAATTATTAACGTTTCATTTGTTTTCTCTTCTCAAATTATGAGATCTATGAAACTATTCATCACTGTTCATGTGTTTTACTTTCTCCATTTCGAGAAATTCTCGGTGTAGATGAAAAGCTACTTTTTTAGGCAAAATCTCTGTCAGAAGAAGGATTTGAACCCTCACCTCCAATCAGAGACCAGAACGAATCTGTAACATAAGGTTTGATATGTCAGATGGAAACATGCAGAACTTAAGATACAAAGAACAGAAAACCAAAAAATGCTAAAATCTAATGAAAGATATTGTAAAAACATTTTTTTAAAGGAGTTTGCGTAAGTGAGTGAATTATAAGCTAGGCTTATGATGACCTGTATCGAACAATTATTAACGTTTCATTTGTTTTCTCTTCTCAAATTATGAGATCTATGAAACTATTCATCACTGTTCATGTGTTTTACTTTCTCCATTTCGAGAAATTCTCGGTGTAGATGAAAAGCTACTTTTTTAGGCAAAATCTCTGTCAGAAGAGGGAGTTGAATCCTCGCCTCCAATCGGAGACCAGAACACCCCTACAACCATCAAGGCTTCTCACCTTGAGTCTGGCGCCTTAGACCACTCAGCCATCCTGACAACTACAAAACCTTAAAATTCATATGTTTTTCACGATTCTGTAATATAAGGTTTGATATGTCCGATGGAAACATGCAGAACTTAAGATACAAAGAACAGAAAACCAAAAAATGCTCAAATCTAATGAAAGATATTGTAAAAACATTTTTTTAAAGGAGTTTGCGTAAGTGAGTGAATTATAAGCTAGGCTTATGATGACCTGTATCGAACGATACTTAAAGTTTCATTTGTTTTCTGTTCTCAAATTATGAGATCTATGGAACTATTCATCACTGTTCATGTGTTTTACTTTCTCCATTTCGAGAAATTCTCGGTGTAGATGAAAAGCTACTTTTTTAGGCAAAATCTCTGTCAGAAGAGGGATTTGAACCCTCGCCTCCAATCGGAGACCAGAACGAATCTGTAACATAAGGTTTGATATGTCAGATGGAAACATGCAGAACTTAAGATACAAAGAACAGAAAACAAAAAAATGCTAAAATCTAATGAAAGATATTGTAAAAACATTTTTTTAAAGGAGTTTGCGTAAGTGAGTGAATTATAAGCTAGGCTTATGATGACCTATATCGAACAATTATTAACGTTTCATTTGTTTTCTCTTCTCAAATTATGAGATCAATGAAACTATTCATCACTGTTCATGTGTTTTACTTTCTCCATTTCGAGAAATTCTTGGTGTAGATGAAAAGCTACTTTTTTAGGCAAAATCTCTGTCAGAAGAGGGATTTGAACCCTCACCTCCAATCAGAGACCAGAACGAATCTGTAACATAAGGTTTGATATGTCAGATGGAAACATGCAGAACTTAAGATACAAAGAACAGAAAACAAAAAAATGCTAAAATCTAATGAAAGATATTTTTAAAACATTTTTTTAAAGGAGTTTGCGTAAGTGAGTGAATTATAAGCTAGGCTTATGATGACCTGTATCGAACAATTATTAACGTTTCATTTGTTTTCTGTTCCCAAATTATGAGATCTATGAAATTATTCATCACTGTTCATGTGTTTTACTTTCTCCATTTCGAGAAATTCTCGGTGTAGATGAAAAGCTACTTTTTTAGGCAAAATCTCTGTCAGAAGAGGGAGTTGAACCCTCGCCTCCAATCGGAGACCAGAACACCCCTACAACCAGGAAGGCTTCTCACCTTGAGTATGGCGCCTTAGACCACTCAGCCATCCTGACAACTATAAAAACTTAAAATTCATATGTTTTTCACGAATCTGTAA
This sequence comes from Salmo trutta, assembly GCF_901001165.1. Classification (NCBI taxonomy): domain Eukaryota; kingdom Metazoa; phylum Chordata; class Actinopteri; order Salmoniformes; family Salmonidae; genus Salmo; species Salmo trutta. The sequence goes on from NC_042965.1 coordinate 32,933,872, forward strand.
CATAAGGTTTGCTATGTCCGATGGAAACATGCAGAACATAAGATACAAAGAACAGAAAACCAAAAAATGCTAAAATCTAATGAAAGATATTGTAAAAACATTTTTTTAAAAGAGTTTGCGTAAGTGAGTGAATTATAAGCTAGGCTTATGATGACCTGTATCGAACAATTATTAACGTTTCATTTGTTTTCTGTTCCCAAATTATGAGATCTATGAAATTATTCATCACTGTTCATGTGTTTTACTTTCTCCATTTCGAGAAATTCTCGGTGTAGATGAAAAGCTACTTTTTTAGGCAAAATCTCTGTCAGAAGAGGGAGTTGAACCCTCGCCTTCAATCGGAGACCAGAACACCCCTACAACCAGGAAGGCTTCTCACCTTGAGTATGGCGCCTTAGACCACTCAGCCATCCTGACAACTACAAAACCTTAAAATTCATATGTTTTTCACGAATCTGTAATATAAGGTTTGATATGTCCGATGGAAACATGCAGAACTTAAGATACAAAGAACAGAAAACCAAAAAATGCTAAAATCTAATGAAAGATATTGTAAAAACATTTTGTTAAAGGAGTTTGCGTAAGTGAGTGAATTGTAAGCTAGGCTTATAATGACCTGTATCGAACGATAATTAACGTTTAATTTGTTTTCTGTTCTCAAATTCTGAGATCTATGAAACTATTCATCACTGTTCATGTGTTTTACTTTCTCCATTTCGAGAAATTCTCGGTGTAGATGAAAAGCTACTTTTTTAGGCAAAATCTCTGTCAGAAGAGGGATTTGAACACTCGCCTCCAATCGGAGACCAGAACACCCCTACAACCAGGAAGGCTTCTACACTCTTGAGTCTGGCGCCTTAGACCACTCGGCCATCCTGACAACTACAAAACCTTAAAATTCAAATGTTTTTCACGAATCTGTAACGTAAGGTTTGATATGTCCGATGGAAACATGCAGAACTTAAGATACAAAGAACAGAAAATCAAAAAATGCTAAAATCTAATGAAAGATATTGTAAAAACATTTTGTTAAAGGAGTTTGCGTAAGTGAGTGAATTGTAAGCTAGGCTTATAATGACCTGTATCGAACGATAATTAACGTTTAATTTGTTTTCTGTTCTCAAATTCTGAGATCTATGAAACTATTGATCACTGTTCATGTGTTTTACTTTCTCCATTTCGAGAAATTCTCGGTGTAGATGAAAAGCTACTTTTTTAGGCAAAATCTCTGTCAGAAGAGGGATTTGAACCCTCGCCTCCAATCGGAGACCAGAACACCCCTACAACCAGGAAGGCTTCTACACTCTTGAGTCTGGCGCCTTAGACCACTCGGCCATCCTGACAACTACAAAACCTTAAAATTCAAATGTTTTTCACGAATCTGTAACATAAGGTTTGATATGTCCGATGGAAACATGCAGAACTTAAGATACAAAGAACAGAAAATCAAAAAATGCTAAAATCTAATGAAAGATATTGTAAAAACATTTTGTTAAAGGAGTTTGCGTAAGTGAGTGAATTGTAAGCTAGGCTTATAATGACCTGTATCGAACGATAATTAACGTTTCATTTGTTTTCTGTTCTCAAATTATGAGATCTATGAAACTATTCATCACTGTTCATGTGTTTTACTTTCTCCATTTCGAGAAATTCTCGGTGTAGATGAAAAGCTACTTTTTTAGGCAAAATCTCTGTCAGAAGAGGGATTTGAACCCTCGCCTCCAATCGGAGACCAGAACGAATCTGTAACATAAGGTTTGATATGTCAGATGGAAACGTGCAGAACTTAAGATACAAAGAACAGAAAACAAAAAAATGCTAAAATCTAATGAAAGATATTGTAAAAACATTTTGTTAAAGTAGTTTGCGTAAGTGAGTGAATTGTAAGCTAGGCTTATGATTACCTGTATCGAACGATTATTACCGTTTCATTTGTTTTCTGTTCTCAAATTATGAGATCTATGAAACTATTCATCACTGTTCATGTGTTTTACTTTCTCCATTTCGAGAAATTCTCAGTGTAGACGAAAAGCTACTTTTTTAGGCAAAATCTCTGTCAGAAGAGGGATTTGAACCCTCGCCTCCACTCAGAGACCAGAACACCCCTACAACCAGGAAGGTTTCTCACCTTGAGTCTGGCGCCTTAGACCACTCGGCCATCCTGACAACTACGAAACCTTAAAATTCAAATGTTTTTCACGAATCTGTAACATAAGGTTTGATATGTCAGATGGAAACATGCAGAACTTAAGATACAAAGAACAGAAAACAAAAAAATGCTAAAATCTAATGAAAGATATTGTAAAAACATTTTTTTAAAAGAGTTTGCGTAAGTGAGTGAATTATAAGCTAGGCTTATGATGACCTGTATCGAACAATTATTAACGTTTCATTTGTTTTCTGTTCCCAAATTATGAGATCTATGAAATTATTCATCACTGTTCATGTGTTTTACTTTCTCCATTTCGAGAAATTCTCGGTGTAGATGAAAAGCTACTTTTTTAGGCAAAATCTCTGTCAGAAGAGGGAGTTGAACCCTCGCCTCCAATCGGAGACCAGAACACCCCTACAACCAGGAAGGCTTCTCACCTTGAGTATGGCGCCTTAGACCACTCAGCCATCCTGACAACTACAAAACCTTAAAATTCATATGTTTTTCACGAATCTGTAATATAAGGTTTGATATGTCCGATGGAAACATGCAGAACTTAAGATACAAAGAACAGAAAACCAAAAAATGCTAAAATCTAATGAAAGATATTGTAAAAACATTTTGTTAAAGGAGTTTGCGTAAGTGAGTGAATTGTAAGCTAGGCTTATAATGACCTGTATCGAACGATAATTAACGTTTCATTTGTTTTCTGTTCTCAAATTCTGAGATCTATGAAACTATTCATCACTGTTCATGTGTTTTACTTTCTCCATTTCGAGAAATTCTCGGTGTAGATGAAAAGCTACTTTTTTAGGCAAAATCTCTGTCAGAAGAGGGATTTGAACCCTCGCCTCCAATCGGAGACCAGAACACCCCTACAACCAGGAAGGCTTCTACACTCTTGAGTCTGGCGCCTTAGACCACTCGGCCATCCTGACAACTACAAAACCTTAAAATTCAAATGTTTTTCACGAATCTGTAACGTAAGGTTTGATATGTCCGATGGAAACATGCAGAACTTAAGATACAAAGAACAGAAAATCAAAAAATGCTAAAATCTAATGAAAGATATTGTAAAAACATTTTGTTAAAGGAGTTTGCGTAAGTGAGTGAATTGTAAGCTAGGCTTATAATGACCTGTATCGAACGATAATTAACGTTTAATTTGTTTTCTGTTCTCAAATTCTGAGATCTATGAAACTATTCATCACTGTTCATGTGTTTTACTTTCTCCATTTCGAGAAATTCTCGGTGTAGATGAAAAGCTACTTTTTTAGGCAAAATCTCTGTCAGAAGAGGGATTTGAACCCTCGCCTCCAATCGGAGACCAGAACACCCCTACAACCAGGAAGGCTTCTACACTCTTGAGTCTGGCGCCTTAGACCACTCGGCCATCCTGACAACTACAAAACCTTAAAATTCAAATGTTTTTCACGAATCTGTAACATAAGGTTTGATATGTCCGATGGAAACATGCGGAACTTAAGATACAAAGAACAGAAAATCAAAAAATGCTAAAATCTAATGAAAGATATTGTAAAAACATTTTGTTAAAGGAGTTTGCGTAAGTGAGTGAATTGTAAGCTAGGCTTATAATGACCTGTATCGAACGATAATTAACGTTTCATTTGTTTTCTGTTCTCAAATTATGAGATCTATGAAACTATTCATCACTGTTCATGTGTTTTACTTTCTCCATTTCGAGAAATTCTCGGTGTAGATGAAAAGCTACTTTTTTAGGCAAAATCTCTGTCAGAAGAGGGATTTGAACCCTCGCCTCCAATCGGAGACCAGAACGAATCTGTAACATAAGGTTTGATATGTCAGATGGAAACGTGCAGAACTTAAGATACAAAGAACAGAAAACAAAAAAATGCTAAAATCTAATGAAAGATATTGTAAAAACATTTTGTTAAAGTAGTTTGCGTAAGTGAGTGAATTGTAAGCTAGGCTTATGATTACCTGTATCGAACGATTATTACCGTTTCATTTGTTTTCTGTTCTCAAATTATGAGATCTATGAAACTATTCATCACTGTTCATGTGTTTTACTTTCTCCATTTCGAGAAATTCTCAGTGTAGACGAAAAGCTACTTTTTTAGGCAAAATCTCTGTCAGAAGAGGGATTTGAACCCTCGCCCCCACTCAGAGACCAGAACACCCCTACAACCAGGAAGGTTTCTCACCTTGAGTCTGGCGCCTTAGACCACTCGGCCATCCTGACAACTACGAAACCTTAAAATTCAAATGTTTTTCACGAATCTGTAACATAAGGTTTGATATGTCAGATGGAAACATGCAGAACTTAAGATACAAAGAACAGAAAACAAAAAAATGCTAAAATCTAATGAAAGATATTGTAAAAACATTTTTTTAAAAGAGTTTGCGTAAGTGAGTGAATTATAAGCTAGGCTTATGATGACCTGTATCGAACAATTATTAACGTTTCATTTGTTTTCTGTTCCCAAATTATGAGATCTATGAAATTATTCATCACTGTTCATGTGTTTTACTTTCTCCATTTCGAGAAATTCTCGGTGTAGATGAAAAGCTACTTTTTTAGGCAAAATCTCTGTCAGAAGAGGGAGTTGAACCCTCGCCTCCAATCGGAGACCAGAACACCCCTACAACCAGGAAGGCTTCTCACCTTGAGTATGGCGCCTTAGACCACTCAGCCATCCTGACAACTACAAAACCTTAAAATTCATATGTTTTTCACGAATCTGTAATATAAGGTTTGATATGTCCGATGGAAACATGCAGAACTTAAGATACAAAGAACAGAAAACCAAAAAATGCTAAAATCTAATGAAAGATATTGTAAAAACATTTTGTTAAAGGAGTTTGCGTAAGTGAGTGAATTGTAAGCTAGGCTTATAATGACCTGTATCGAACGATAATTAACGTTTAATTTGTTTTCTGTTCTCAAATTCTGAGATCTATGAAACTATTCATCACTGTTCATGTGTTTTACTTTCTCCATTTCGAGAAATTCTCGGTGTAGATGAAAAGCTACTTTTTTAGGCAAAATCTCTGTCAGAAGAGGGATTTGAACCCTCGCCTCCAATCCGAGACCAGAACACCCCTACAACCAGGAAGGCTTCTACACTCTTGAGTCTGGCGCCTTAGACCACTCGGCCATCCTGACAACTACAAAACCTTAAAATTCAAATGTTTTTCACGAATCTGTAACATAAGGTTTGATATGTCCGATGGAAACATGCAGAACTTAAGATACAAAGAACAGAAAATCAAAAAATGCTAAAATCTAATGAAAGATATTGTAAAAACATTTTGTTAAAGGAGTTTGCGTAAGTGAGTGAATTGTAAGCTAGGCTTATAATGACCTGTATCGAACGATAATTAACGTTTCATTTGTTTTCTGTTCTCAAATTATGAGATCTATGAAACTATTCATCACTGTTCATGTGTTTTACTTTCTCCATTTCGAGAAATTCTCGGTGTAGATGAAAAGCTACTTTTTTAGGCAAAATCTCTGTCAGAAGAGGGATTTGAACCCTCGCCTCCAATCGGAGACCAGAACGAATCTGTAACATAAGGTTTGATATGTCAGATGGAAACGTGCAGAACTTAAGATACAAAGAACAGAAAACAAAAAAATGCTAAAATCTAATGAAAGATATTGTAAAAACATTTTGTTAAAGTAGTTTGCGTAAGTGAGTGAATTGTAAGCTAGGCTTATGATTACCTGTATCGAACGATTATTACCGTTTCATTTGTTTTCTGTTCTCAAATTATGAGATCTATGAAACTATTCATCACTGTTCATGTGTTTTACTTTCTCCATTTCGAGAAATTCTCAGTGTAGACGAAAAGCTACTTTTTTAGGCAAAATCTCTGTCAGAAGAGGGAGTTGAACCCTCGCCTCCACTCAGAGACCAGAACACCCCTACAACCAGGAAGGTTTCTCACCTTGAGTCTGGCGCCTTAGACCACTCGGCCATCCTGACAACTACGAAACCTTAAAATTCAAATGTTTTTCACGAATCTGTAACATAAGGTTTGATATGTCAGATGGAAACATGCAGAACTTAAGATACAAAGAACAGAAAACAAAAAAATGCTAAAATCTAATGAAAGATATTTTAAAAACATTTTTTTAAAGGAGTTTGCGTAAGTGAGTGAATTATAAGCTAGGCTTATGATGACCTGTATCGAACAATTATTAACGTTTCATTTGTTTTCTGTTCTCAAATTATGAGATCTATGAAACTATTCATCACCGTTCATGTGTTTTACTTTCTCCATTTTGAGAAATTCTCGGTGTAGATGAAAAGCTACTTTTTTAGGCAAAATCTCTGTCAGAAGAGGGAGTTGAACCCTCGCCTCCAATCGGAGACCAGAACACCCCTACAACCAGGAAGGCTTCTCACCTTGAGTCTGGCACCTTAGACCACTCAGCCATCCTGACAACTACAAAACCTTAAAATTCATATGTTTTTCACGATTCTGTAATATAAGGTTTGATATGTCCGATGGAAACATGCAGAACTTAAGATACAAAGAACAGAAAACCAAAAAATTCTCAAATCTAATGAAAGATATTGTAAAAACATTTTTTTAAAGGAGTTTGCGTAAGTGAGTGAATTATAAGCTAGGCTTATGATGACCTGTATCGAACGATACTTAAAGTTTCATTTGTTTTCTGTTCTCAAATTATGAGATCTATGGAACTATTCATCACTGTTCATGTGTTTTACTTTCTCCATTTCGAGAAATTCTCGGTGTAGATGAAAAGCTACTTTTTTAGGCAAAATCTCTGTCAGAAGAAGGATTTGAACCCTCACCTCCAATCAGAGACCAGAACGAATCTGTAACATAAGGTTTGATATGTCAGATGGAAACATGCAGAACTTAAGATACAAAGAACAGAAAACAAAAAAATGCTAAAATCTAATGAAAGATATTGTAAAAACATTTTTTTAAAGGAGTTTGCGTAAGTGAGTGAATTATAAGCTAGGCTTATGATGACCTGTATCGAACAATTATTAACGTTTCATTTGTTTTCTCTTCTCAAATTATGAGATCTCTGAAACTATTCATCACTGTTCATGTGTTTTACTTTCTCCATTTTGAGAAATTCTCGGTGTAGATGAAAAGCTACTTTTTTAGGCAAAATCTCTGTCAGAAGAGGGATTTGAACCCTCGTCTCCACTCAGAGACCAGAACACCCCTACAACCAGGAAGGATTCTCACCTTGAGTCTGGCGCCTTAGACCACTCGGCCATCCTGACAACTACAAAACCTTAAAATTCATATGTTTTTCACGAATCTGTAACATAAGGTTTGATATGTCAGATGGAAACATGCAGAACTTAAGATACAAAGAACAGAAAACAAAAAAATGCTAAAATCTAATGAAAGATATTTTAAAAACATTTTTTTAAAGGAGTTTGCGTAAGTGAGTGAATTATAAGCTAGGCTTATGATGACCTGTATCGAACAATTATTAACGTTTCATTTGTTTTCTGTTCTCAAATTATGAGATCTATGAAACTATTCATCACTGTTCATGTGTTTTACTTTCTCCATTTCGAGAAATTCTCGGTGTAGATGAAAAGCTACTTTTTTAGGCAAAATCTCTGTCAGAAGAGGGAGTTGAATCCTCGCCTCCAATCTGAGACCAGAACACCCCTACAACCATCAAGGCTTCTCACCTTGAGTCTGGCGCCTTAGACCACTCAGCCATCCTGACAACTACAAAACCTTAAAATTCATATGTTTTTCACGATTCTGTAATATAAGGTTTGATATGTCCGATGGAAACATGCAGAACTTAAGATACAAAGAACAGAAAACCAAAAAATGCTCAAATCTAATGAAAGATATTGTAAAAACATTTTTTTAAAGGAGTTTGCGTAAGTGAGTGAATTATAAGCTAGGCTTATGATGACCTGTATCGAACGATACTTAAAGTTTCATTTGTTTTCTGTTCTCAAATTATGAGATCTATGGAACTATTCATCACTGTTCATGTGTTTTACTTTCTCCATTTCGAGAAATTCTCGGTGTAGATGAAAAGCTACTTTTTTAGGCAAAATCTCTGTCAGAAGAGGGATTTGAACCCTCGCCTCCAATCGGAGACCAGAACGAATCTGTAACATAAGGTTTGCTATGTCCGATGGAAACATGCAGAACATAAGATACAAAGAACAGAAAACCAAAAAATGCTAAAATCTAATGAAAGATATTGTAAAAACATTTTTTTAAAAGAGTTTGCGTAAGTGAGTGAATTATAAGCTAGGCTTATGATGACCTGTATCGAACAATTATTAACGTTTCATTTGTTTTCTGTTCCCAAATTATGAGATCTATGAAATTATTCATCACTGTTCATGTGTTTTACTTTCTCCATTTCGAGAAATTCTCGGTGTAGATGAAAAGCTACTTTTTTAGGCAAAATCTCTGTCAGAAGAGGGAGTTGAACCCTCGCCTCCAATCGGAGACCAGAACACCCCTACAACCAGGAAGGCTTCTCACCTTGAGTATGGCGCCTTAGACCACTCAGCCATCCTGACAACTACAAAACCTTAAAATTCATATGTTTTTCACGAATCTGTAATATAAGGTTTGATATGTCCGATGGAAACATGCAGAATTTAAGATACAAAGAACAGAAAACCAAAAAATGCTAAAATCTAATGAAAGATATTGTAAAAACATTTTGTTAAAGGAGTTTGCGTAAGTGAGTGAATTGTAAGCTAGGCTTATAATGACCTGTATCGAACGATAATTAACGTTTAATTTGTTTTCTGTTCTCAAATTCTGAGATCTATGAAACTATTCATCACTGTTCATGTGTTTTACTTTCTCCATTTCGAGAAATTCTCGGTGTAGATGAAAAGCTACTTTTTTAGGCAAAATCTCTGTCAGAAGAGGGATTTGAACACTCGCCTCCAATCGGAGACCAGAACACCCCTACAACCAGGAAGGCTTCTACACTCTTGAGTCTGGCGCCTTAGACCACTCGGCCATCCTGACAACTACAAAACCTTAAAATTCAAATGTTTTTCACGAATCTGTAACGTAAGGTTTGATATGTCCGATGGAAACATGCAGAACTTAAGATACAAAGAACAGAAAATCAAAAAATGCTAAAATCTAATGAAAGATATTGTAAAAACATTTTGTTAAAGGAGTTTGCGTAAGTGAGTGAATTGTAAGCTAGGCTTATAATGACCTGTATCGAACGATAATTAACGTTTAATTTGTTTTCTCTTCTCAAATTATGAGATCTCTGAAACTATTCATCACTGTTCATGTGTTTTACTTTCTCCATTTTGAGAAATTCTCGGTGTAGATGAAAAGCTACTTTTTTAGGCAAAATCTCTGTCAGAAGAGGGATTTGAACCCTCGTCTCCACTCAGAGACCAGAACACCCCTACAACCAGGAAGGATTCTCACCTTGAGTCTGGCGCCTTAGACCACTCGGCCATCCTGACAACTACAAAACCTTAAAATTCATATGTTTTTCACGAATCTGTAACATAAGGTTTGATATGTCAGATGGAAACATGCAGAACTTAAGATACAAAGAACAGAAAACAAAAAAATGCTAAAATCTAATGAAAGATATTTTAAAAACATTTTTTTAAAGGAGTTTGCGTAAGTGAGTGAATTATAAGCTAGGCTTATGATGACCTGTATCGAACAATTATTAACGTTTCATTTGTTTTCTGTTCTCAAATTATGAGATCTATGAAACTATTCATCACTGTTCATGTGTTTTACTTTCTCCATTTCGAGAAATTCTCGGTGTAGATGAAAAGCTACTTTTTTAGGCAAAATCTCTGTCAGAAGAGGGAGTTGAATCCTCGCCTCCAATCGGAGACCAGAACACCCCTACAACCATCAAGGCTTCTCACCTTGAGTCTGGCGCCTTAGACCACTCAGCCATCCTGACAACTACAAAACCTTAAAATTCATATGTTTTTCACGATTCTGTAATATAAGGTTTGATATGTCCGATGGAAACATGCAGAACTTAAGATACAAAGAACAGAAAACCAAAAAATGCTCAAATCTAATGAAAGATATTGTAAAAACATTTTTTTAAAGGAGTTTGCGTAAGTGAGTGAATTATAAGCTAGGCTTATGATGACCTGTATCGAACGATACTTAAAGTTTCATTTGTTTTCTGTTCTCAAATTATGAGATCTATGGAACTATTCATCACTGTTCATGTGTTTTACTTTCTCCATTTCGAGAAATTCTCGGTGTAGATGAAAAGCTACTTTTTTAGGCAAAATCTCTGTCAGAAGAGGGATTTGAACCCTCGCCTCCAATCGGAGACCAGAACGAATCTGTAACATAAGGTTTGATATGTCAGATGGAAACATGCAGAACTTAAGATACAAAGAACAGAAAACAAAAAAATGCTAAAATCTAATGAAAGATATTGTAAAAACATTTTTTTAAAGGAGTTTGCGTAAGTGAGTGAATTATAAGCTAGGCTTATGATGACCTGTATCGAACAATTATTAACGTTTCATTTGTTTTCTCTTCTCAAATTATGAGATCTATGAAACTATTCATCACTGTTCATGTGTTTTACTTTCTCCATTTCGAGAAATTCTTGGTGTAGATGAAAAGCTACTTTTTTAGGCAAAATCTCTGTCAGAAGAGGGATTTGAACCCTCACCTCCAATCAGAGACCAGAACGAATCTGTAACATAAGGTTTGATATGTCAGATGGAAACATGCAGAACTTAAGATACAAAGAACAGAAAACAAAAAAATGCTAAAATCTAATGAAAGATATTTTTAAAACATTTTTTTAAAGGAGTTTGCGTAAGTGAGTGAATTATAAGCTAGGCTTATGATGACCTGTATCGAACAATTATTAACGTTTCATTTGTTTTCTGTTCCCAAATTATGAGATCTATGAAATTATTCATCACTGTTCATGTGTTTTACTTTCTCCATTTCGAGAAATTCTCAGTGTAGACGAAAAGCTACTTTTTTAGGCAAAATCTCTGTCAGAAGAGGGATTTGAACCCTCGCCCCCACTCAGAGACCAGAACACCCCTACAACCAGGAAGGTTTCTCACCTTGAGTCTGGCGCCTTAGACCACTCGGCCATCCTGACAACTACGAAACCTTAAAATTCAAATGTTTTTCACGAATCTGTAACATAAGGTTTGATATGTCAGATGGAAACATGCAGAACTTAAGATACAAAGAACAGAAAACAAAAAAATGCTAAAATCTAATGAAAGATATTGTAAAAACATTTTTTTAAAAGAGTTTGCGTAAGTGAGTGAATTATAAGCTAGGCTTATGATGACCTGTATCGAACAATTATTAACGTTTCATTTGTTTTCTGTTCCCAAATTATGAGATCTATGAAATTATTCATCACTGTTCATGTGTTTTACTTTCTCCATTTCGAGAAATTCTCGGTGTAGATGAAAAGCTACTTTTTTAGGCAAAATCTCTGTCAGAAGAGGGAGTTGAACCCTCGCCTCCAATCGGAGACCAGAACACCCCTACAACCAGGAAGGCTTCTCACCTTGAGTATGGCGCCTTAGACCACTCAGCCATCCTGACAACTACAAAACCTTAAAATTCATATGTTTTTCACGAATCTGTAATATAAGGTTTGATATGTCCGATGGAAACATGCAGAACTTAAGATACAAAGAACAGAAAACCAAAAAATGCTAAAATCTAATGAAAGATATTGTAAAAACATTTTGTTAAAGGAGTTTGCGTAAGTGAGTGAATTGTAAGCTAGGCTTATAATGACCTGTATCGAACGATAATTAACGTTTAATTTGTTTTCTGTTCTCAAATTCTGAGATCTATGAAACTATTCATCACTGTTCATGTGTTTTACTTTCTCCATTTCGAGAAATTCTCGGTGTAGATGAAAAGCTACTTTTTTAGGCAAAATCTCTGTCAGAAGAGGGATTTGAACCCTCGCCTCCAATCCGAGACCAGAACACCCCTACAACCAGGAAGGCTTCTACACTCTTGAGTCTGGCGCCTTAGACCACTCGGCCATCCTGACAACTACAAAACCTTAAAATTCAAATGTTTTTCACGAATCTGTAACATAAGGTTTGATATGTCCGATGGAAACATGCAGAACTTAAGATACAAAGAACAGAAAATCAAAAAATGCTAAAATCTAATGAAAGATATTGTAAAAACATTTTGTTAAAGGAGTTTGCGTAAGTGAGTGAATTGTAAGCTAGGCTTATAATGACCTGTATCGAACGATAATTAACGTTTCATTTGTTTTCTGTTCTCAAATTATGAGATCTATGAAACTATTCATCACTGTTCATGTGTTTTACTTTCTCCATTTCGAGAAATTCTCGGTGTAGATGAAAAGCTACTTTTTTAGGCAAAATCTCTGTCAGAAGAGGGATTTGAACCCTCGCCTCCAATCGGAGACCAGAACGAATCTGTAACATAAGGTTTGATATGTCAGATGGAAACGTGCAGAACTTAAGATACAAAGAACAGAAAACAAAAAAATGCTAAAATCTAATGAAAGATATTGTAAAAACATTTTGTTAAAGTAGTTTGCGTAAGTGAGTGAATTGTAAGCTAGGCTTATGATTACCTGTATCGAACGATTATTACCGTTTCATTTGTTTTCTGTTCTCAAATTATGAGATCTATGAAACTATTCATCACTGTTCATGTGTTTTACTTTCTCCATTTCGAGAAATTCTCAGTGTAGACGAAAAGCTACTTTTTTAGGCAAAATCTCTGTCAGAAGAGGGAGTTGAACCCTCGCCTCCACTCAGAGACCAGAACACCCCTACAACCAGGAAGGTTTCTCACCTTGAGTCTGGCGCCTTAGACCACTCGGCCATCCTGACAACTACGAAACCTTAAAATTCAAATGTTTTTCACGAATCTGTAACATAAGGTTTGATATGTCAGATGGAAACATGCAGAACTTAAGATACAAAGAACAGAAAACAAAAAAATGCTAAAATCTAATGAAAGATATTTTAAAAACATTTTTTTAAAGGAGTTTGCGTAAGTGAGTGAATTATAAGCTAGGCTTATGATGACCTGTATCGAACAATTATTAACGTTTCATTTGTTTTCTGTTCTCAAATTATGAGATCTATGAAACTATTCATCACCGTTCATGTGTTTTACTTTCTCCATTTTGAGAAATTCTCGGTGTAGATGAAAAGCTACTTTTTTAGGCAAAATCTCTGTCAGAAGAGGGAGTTGAACCCTCGCCTCCAATCGGAGACCAGAACACCCCTACAACCAGGAAGGCTTCTCACCTTGAGTCTGGCACCTTAGACCACTCAGCCATCCTGACAACTACAAAACCTTAAAATTCATATGTTTTTCACGATTCTGTAATATAAGGTTTGATATGTCCGATGGAAACATGCAGAACTTAAGATACAAAGAACAGAAAACCAAAAAATTCTCAAATCTAATGAAAGATATTGTAAAAACATTTTTTTAAAGGAGTTTGCGTAAGTGAGTGAATTATAAGCTAGGCTTATGATGACCTGTATCGAACGATACTTAAAGTTTCATTTGTTTTCTGTTCTCAAATTATGAGATCTATGGAACTATTCATCACTGTTCATGTGTTTTACTTTCTCCATTTCGAGAAATTCTCGGTGTAGATGAAAAGCTACTTTTTTAGGCAAAATCTCTGTCAGAAGAAGGATTTGAACCCTCACCTCCAATCAGAGACCAGAACGAATCTGTAACATAAGGTTTGATATGTCAGATGGAAACATGCAGAACTTAAGATACAAAGAACAGAAAACAAAAAAATGCTAAAATCTAATGAAAGATATTGTAAAAACATTTTTTTAAAGGAGTTTGCGTAAGTGAGTGAATTATAAGCTAGGCTTATGATGACCTGTATCGAACAATTATTAACGTTTCATTTGTTTTCTCTTCTCAAATTATGAGATCTCTGAAACTATTCATCACTGTTCATGTGTTTTACTTTCTCCATTTTGAGAAATTCTCGGTGTAGATGAAAAGCTACTTTTTTAGGCAAAATCTCTGTCAGAAGAGGGATTTGAACCCTCGTCTCCACTCAGAGACCAGAACACCCCTACAACCAGGAAGGATTCTCACCTTGAGTCTGGCGCCTTAGACCACTCGGCCATCCTGACAACTACAAAACCTTAAAATTCATATGTTTTTCACGAATCTGTAACATAAGGTTTGATATGTCAGATGGAAACATGCAGAACTTAAGATACAAAGAACAGAAAACAAAAAAATGCTAAAATCTAATGAAAGATATTTTAAAAACATTTTTTTAAAGGAGTTTGCGTAAGTGAGTGAATTATAAGCTAGGCTTATGATGACCTGTATCGAACAATTATTAACGTTTCATTTGTTTTCTGTTCTCAAATTATGAGATCTATGAAACTATTCATCACTGTTCATGTGTTTTACTTTCTCCATTTCGAGAAATTCTCGGTGTAGATGAAAAGCTACTTTTTTAGGCAAAATCTCTGTCAGAAGAGGGAGTTGAATCCTCGCCTCCAATCTGAGACCAGAACACCCCTACAACCATCAAGGCTTCTCACCTTGAGTCTGGCGCCTTAGACCACTCAGCCATCCTGACAACTACAAAACCTTAAAATTCATATGTTTTTCACGATTCTGTAATATAAGGTTTGATATGTCCGATGGAAACATGCAGAACTTAAGATACAAAGAACAGAAAACCAAAAAATGCTCAAATCTAATGAAAGATATTGTAAAAACATTTTTTTAAAGGAGTTTGCGTAAGTGAGTGAATTATAAGCTAGGCTTATGATGACCTGTATCGAACGATACTTAAAGTTTCATTTGTTTTCTGTTCTCAAATTATGAGATCTATGGAACTATTCATCACTGTTCATGTGTTTTACTTTCTCCATTTCGAGAAATTCTCGGTGTAGATGAAAAGCTACTTTTTTAGGCAAAATCTCTGTCAGAAGAGGGATTTGAACCCTCGCCTCCAATCGGAGACCAGAACGAATCTGTAACATAAGGTTTGCTATGTCCGATGGAAACATGCAGAACATAAGATACAAAGAACAGAAAACCAAAAAATGCTAAAATCTAATGAAAGATATTGTAAAAACATTTTTTTAAAAGAGTTTGCGTAAGTGAGTGAATTATAAGCTAGGCTTATGATGACCTGTATCGAACAATTATTAACGTTTCATTTGTTTTCTGTTCCCAAATTATGAGATCTATGAAATTATTCATCACTGTTCATGTGTTTTACTTTCTCCATTTCGAGAAATTCTCGGTGTAGATGAAAAGCTACTTTTTTAGGCAAAATCTCTGTCAGAAGAGGGAGTTGAACCCTCGCCTCCAATCGGAGACCAGAACACCCCTACAACCAGGAAGGCTTCTCACCTTGAGTATGGCGCCTTAGACCACTCAGCCATCCTGACAACTACAAAACCTTAAAATTCATATGTTTTTCACGAATCTGTAATATAAGGTTTGATATGTCCGATGGAAACATGCAGAATTTAAGATACAAAGAACAGAAAACCAAAAAATGCTAAAATCTAATGAAAGATATTGTAAAAACATTTTGTTAAAGGAGTTTGCGTAAGTGAGTGAATTGTAAGCTAGGCTTATGATGACCTGTATCGAACGAATATTAACGTTTCATTTGTTTTCTGTTCTCAAATTCTGAGATCTATGAAACTATTCATCACTGTTCATGTGTTTTACTTTCTCCATTTCGAGAAATTCTCGGTGTAGATGAAAAGCTACTTTTTTAGGCAAAATCTCTGTCAGAAGAGAGATTTGAACCCTCGCCTCCAATCGCCGGAGACCAGAACACCCCTACAACCAGGAAGGCTTCTACACTCTTGAGTCTGGCGCCTTAGACCACTCGGCCATCCTGACAACTACATAACCTTAAAATTCATATGTTTTTCACGAATCTGTAACATAAGGTTTGATATGTCCGATGGAAACATGCAGAACTTAAGATACAAAGAACAGAAAATCAAAAAATGCTAAAATCTAATGAAAGATATTGTAAAAACATTTTGTTAAAGGAGTTTGCGTAAGTGAGTGAATTATAAGCTAGGCTTATGATGACCTGTATCGAACGATTATTAACGTTTAATTTGTTTTCTGTTCTCAAATTATGAGATCTATGAAACTATTCATCACTGTTCATGTGTTTTACTTTCTCCATTTCGAGAAATTCTCGGTGTAGATGAAAAGCTACTTTTTTAGGCAAAATCTCTGTCAGAAGAGGGATTTGAACCCTCGCCTCCAATCGGAGACCAGAACGAATCTGTAACATAAGGTTTGATATGTCCGATGGAAACATGCAGAACTTAACATACAAAGAACAGAAAACCAAAAAATGCTAAAATCTAATGAAAGATATTGTAAAAACATTTTGTTAAAGGAGTTTGCGTAAGTGAGTGAATTGTAAGCTAGGCTTATGATGACCTGTATCGAATGATTATTAACGTTTAATTTGTTTTCTGTTATCAAATTATGAGATCTATGAAACTATTCATCACTGTTCATGTGTTTTACTTTCTCCATTTCGAGAAATTCTCGGTGTAGATGAAAAGCTACTTTTTTAGGCAAAATCTCTGTCAGAAGAGGGATTTGAACCCTCGCCTCCAATCGGAGACCAGAACACCCCTACAACCAGGAAGGCTTCTCACCTTGAGTCTGGCGCCTTAGACCACTCGGCCATCCTGACAACTACTAAACCTTAAAATTCATATGTTTTTCACGAATCTGTAACATAAGGTTTGATATGTCCGATGAAAACATGCAGAACTTAAGATACAAAGAACAGAAAACCAAAAAATGCTAAAATCTAATGAAAGATATTGTAAAAACATTTTTTTAAAGGAGTTTGCGTAAGTGAGTGAATTATAAGCTAGGCTTATGATGACCTGTATCGAACGAATTATTAACGTTTCATTTGTTTTCTGTTCTCAAATTATGAGATCTATGAAACTATTCATCACTGTTCATGTGTTTTACTTTCTCCATTTCGAGAAATTCTCGGTGTAGATGAAAAGCTACTTTTTTAGGCAAAATCTCTGTCAGAAGAGGGATTTGAACCCTCGCCTCCAATCGGAGACCAGAACGAATCTGTAACATAAGGTTTGATATGTCCGATGGAAACATGCAGAACTTAACATACAAAGAACAGAAAACAAAAAAATGCTAAAATCTAATGAAAGATATTGTAAAAACATTTTGTTAAAGGAGTTTGCGTAAGTGAGTGAATTGTAAGCTAGGCTTATGATGACCTGTATCGAACGATTATTAACGTTTAATTTGTTTTCTGTTATCAAATTATGAGATCTATGAAACTATTCATCACTGTTCATGTGTTTTACTTTCTCCATTTCGAGAAATTCTCGGTGTAGATGAAAAGCTACTTTTTTAGGCAAAATCTCTGTCAGAAGAGGGATTTGAACCCTCGCCTCCAATCGGAGACCAGAACACCCCTACAACCAGGAAGGCTTCTCACCTTGAGTCTGGCGCCTTAGACCACTCGGCCATCCTGACAACTACTAAACCTTAAAATTCATATGTTTTTCACGAATCTGTAACATAAGGTTTGATATGTCCGATGAAAACATGCAGAACTTAAGATACAAAGAACAGAAAACCAAAAAATGCTAAAATCTAATGAAAGATATTGTAAAAACATTTTGTTAAAGGAGTTTGCGTAATGATTGAATTGAAAGCTAGGCTTATGATGACCTGTATCGAACGATTATTAACGTTTCATTTGTTTTCTGTTCTCAAATTCTGAGATCTATGAAACTATTCATCACTGTTCATGTGTTTTACTTTCTCCATTTCGAGAAATTCTCGGTGTAGATGAAAAGCTACTTTTTTAGGCAAAATCTCTGTCAGAAGAGGGATTTGAACCCTCGCCTCCAATCGGAGACCAGAACGAATCTGTAACATAAGGTTTGATATGTCCGATGGAAACATGCAGAACTTAAGATACAAAGAACAGAAAACCAAAAAATGCTAAAATCTAATGAAAGATATTGTAAAAACATTTTGTTAAAGGAGTTTGCGTAAGTGAGTGAATTGTAAGCTAGGCTTATGATGACCTGTATCGAACGATTATTACCGTTTCATTTGTTTTCTGTTCTCAAATTATGAGATCTATGAAACTATTCATCACTGTTCATGTGTTTTACTTTCTCCATTTCGAGAAATTCTCGGTGTAGATGAAAAGCTACTTTTTTAGGCAAAATCTCTGTCAGAAGAGGGATTTGAACCCTCGCCTCCAATCGGAGACCAGAACACCCCTACAACCAGGAAGGCTTCTCACCTTGAGTCTGGCGCCTTAGACCACTCGGCCATCCTGACAACTACAAAACCTTAAAATTCATATGTTTTTCACGAATCTGTAACATAAGGTTTGATATGTCCGATGGAAACATGCAGAACTTAAGATACAAAGAACAGAAAACCAAAAAATGCTAAAATCTAATGAAAGATATTGTAAAAACATTTTGTTAAAGGAGTTTGCGTAAGTGAGTGAATTAGTAAGCTAGGCTTATGATGACCTGTATCGAACGATTATTAACGTTTAATTTGTTTTCTGTTCTCAAATTATGAGATCTATGAAACTATTCATCACTGTTCATGTGTTTTACTTTCTCCATTTCGAGAAATTCTCGGTGTAGATGAAAAGCTACTTTTTTAGGCAAAATCTCTGTCAGAAGAGGGATTTGAACCCTCGCCTCCAATCGGAGACCAGAACACCCCTACAACCAGGAAGGCTTCTCACCTTGAGTCTGGCGCCTTAGACCACTCGGCCATCCTGACAACTACTAAACCTTAAAATTCATATGTTTTTCACGAATCTGTAACATAAGGTTTGATATGTCCGATGGAAACAAGCAGAACTTAAGATACAAAGAACAGAAAACCAAAAAATGCTAAAATCTAATGAAAGATATTGTAAAAACATTTTGTTAAAGGAGTTTGCGTAAGTGAGTGAATTGTAAGCTAGGCTTATGATGACCTGTATCGAACGATAATTAATGTTTCATTTGTTTTCTGTTCTCAAATTATGAGATCTATGAAACTATTCATCACTGTTCATGTGTTTTACTTTCTCCATTTCGAGAAATTCTCGGTGTAGATGAAAAGCTACTTTTTTAGGCAAAATCTCTGTCAGAAGAGGGATTTGAACCCTCGCCTCCAATCGGAGACCAGAACACCCCTACAACCAGGAAGGCTTCTCACTCTTGAGTCTGGCGCCTTAGACCACTCGGCCATCCTGACAACTACAAAACCTTAAAATTCAAATGTTTTTCACGAATCTGTAACATAAGGTTTGATATGTCCGATGGAAACATGCAGAACTTAAGATACAAAGAACAGAAAACCAAAAAATGCTAAAATCTAATGAAAGATATTGTAAAAACATTTTGTTAAAGGAGTTTGCGTAATGATTGAATTGAAAGCTAGGCTTATGATGACCTGTATCGAACGATTATTAACGTTTCATTTGTTTTCTGTTCTCAAATTATGAGATCTATGAAACTATTCATCACTGTTCATGTGTTTTACTTTCTCCATTTCGAGAAATTCTCGGTGTAGATGAAAAGCTACTTTTTTAGGCAAAATCTCTGTCAGAAGAGGGATTTGAACCCTCGCCTCCAATCGGAGACCAGAACACCCCTACAACCAGGAAGGCTTCCTCACCTTGAGTCTGGCGCCTTAGACCACTCGGCCATCCTGACAACTACAAAACCTTAAAATTCAATATGTTTTTCACGAATCTGTAACATAAGGTTTGATATGTCAGATGGAAACATGCAGAACTTAAGATACAAAGAACAGAAAACCAAAAAATGCTAAAATCTAATGAAAGATATTGTAAAAACATTTTGTTAAAGGAGTTTGCGTAAGTGAGTGAATTGTAAGCTAGGCTTATGATGACCTGTATCGAACGATTATTACCGTTTCATTTGTTTTCTGTTCTCAAATTATGAGATCTATGAAACTATTCATCACTGTTCATGTGTTTTACTTTCTCCATTTCGAGAAATTCTCGGTGTAGATGAAAAGCTACTTTTTTAGGCAAAATCTCTGTCAGAAGAGGGATTTGAACCCTCGCCTCCAATCGGAGACCAGAACACCCCTACAACCAGGAAGGCTTCTCACCTTGAGTTCTGGCGCCTTAGACCACTCGGCCATCCTGACAACTACTAAACCTTAAAATTCATATGTTTTTCACGAATCTGTAACATAAGGTTTGATATGTCCGATGGAAACATGCAGAACTTAAGATACAAAGAACAGAAAACCAAAAAATGCTAAAATCTAATGAAAGATATTGTAAAAACATTTTGTTAAAGGAGTTTGCGTAAGTGAGTGAATTGATAAGCTAGGCTTATGATGACCTGTATCGAACGATTATTAACCTTTCATTTGTTTTCTGTTCTCAAATTATGAGATCTATGAAACTATTCATCACTGTTCATGTGTTTTACTTTCTCCATTTCGAGAAATTCTCGGTGTAGATGAAAAGCTACTTTTTTAGGCAAAATCTCTGTCAGAAGAGGGATTTGAACCCTCGCCTCCAATCGGAGACCAGAACGAATCTGTAACATAAGGTTTGATATGTCAGATGGAAACATGCAGAACTTAAGATACAAAGAACAGAAAACAAAAAAATGCTAAAATCTAATGAAAGATATTGTAAAAACATTTTGTTAAAGGAGTTTGCGTAAGTGAGTGAATTATACGGTAGGCTTATGATGACCTGTATCGAACAATTATTAACCGTTTCATTTGTTTTCTGTTCTCAAATTATGAGATCTATGAAACTATTCATCACTGTTCATGTGTTTTACTTTCTCCATTTCGAGAAATTCTCGGTGTAGATGAAAAGCTACTTTTTTAGGCAAAATCTCTGTCAGAAGAGGGATTTGAACCCTCGCCTCCAATCGGAGACCAGAACACCCCTACAACCAGGAAGGCTTCTCACCTTGAGTCTGGCGCCTTAGACCACTCGGCCATCCTGACAACTACTAAACCTTAAAATTCATATGTTTTTCACGAATCTGTACATAAGGTTTGATATGTCCGATGAAAACATGCAGAACTTAAGATACAAAGAACAGAAAACCAAAAAATGCTAAAATCTAATGAAAGATATTGTAAAAACATTTTGTTAAAGGAGTTTGCGTAAGTGAGTGAATTATAAGCTAGGCTTATGATGACCTGTATCGAACGATTATTAACGTTTCATTTGTTTTCTGTTCTCAAATTCTGAGATCTATGAAACTATTCATCACTGTTCATGTGTTTTACTTTCTCCATTTCGAGAAATTCTCGGTGTAGATGAAAAGCTACTTTTTTAGGCAAAATCTCTGTCAGAAGAGGGATTTGAACCCTCGCCTCCAATCGGAGACCAGAACGAATCTGTAACATAAGGTTTGATATGTCCGATGGAAACATGCAGAACTTAACATACAAAGAACAGAAAACCAAAAAATGCTAAAATCTAATGAAAGATATTGTAAAAACATTTTGTTAAAGGAGTTTGCGTAAGTGAGTGAATTATAAGCTAGGCTTATGATGACCTGTATCGAACGATTATTAACGTTTCATTTGTTTTCTGTTATCAAATTATGAGATCTATGAAACTATTCATCACTGTTCATGTGTTTTACTTTCTCCATTTCGAGAAATTCTCGGTGTAGATGAAAAGCTATGTTTTTAGGCAAAATCTCTGTCAGAAGAGGGATTTGAACCCTCGCCTCCAATCGGAGACCAGAACGAATCTGTAACATAAGGTTTGATATGTCAGATGGAAACATGCAGAACTTAAGATACAAAGAACAGAAAACAAAAAAATGCTAAAATCTAATGAAAGATATTGTAAAAACATTTTTTTAAAGGAGTTTGCGTAAGTGAGTGAATTATACGGTAGGCTTATGATGACCTGTATCGAACAATTATTAACCTTTCATTTGTTTTCTGTTCTCAAATTATGAGATCTATGAAACTATTCATCACTGTTCATGTGTTTTACTTTCTCCATTTCGAGAAATTCTCGGTGTAGATGAAAAGCTACTTTTTTAGGCAAAATCTCTGTCAGAAGAGGGATTTGAACCCTCGCCTCCAATCGGAGACCAGAACGAATCTGTAACATAAGGTTTGATATGTCCGATGGAAACATGCAGAACTTAAGATACAAACAACAGAAAACCAAAAAATGCTAAAATCTAATAAAAGATATTGTAAAAACATTTTGTTAAAGGAGTTTGCGTAAGTGAGTGAATTATAAGCTAGGCTTATGATGACCTGTATCGAACGATTATTATCGTTTCATTTGTTTTCTGTTCTCAAATTATGAGATCTATGAAACTATTCATCACTGTTCATGTGTTTTACTTTCTCCATTTCGAGAAATTCTCGGTGTAGATGAAAAGCTACTTTTTTAGGCAAAATCTCTGTCAGAAGAGGGCTTTTAACCCTCGCCTCCAATCGGAGACCAGAACAACCCTACAACCAGGAAGGCTTCTCACCTTGAGTCTGGCGCCTTAGACCACTCGCCATCCTGACAACTACTAAACCTTAAAATTCATATGTTTTTCACGAATCTGTAACATAATGTTTGATATGTCCGATGGAAACAAGCAGAACTTAAGATACAAAGAACAGAAAACCAAAAAATGCTAAAATCTAATGAAAGATATTGTAAAAACATTTTGTTAAAGGAGTTTGCGTAAGTGAGTGAATTGTAAGCTAGGCTTATGATGACCTGTATCGAACGATAATTAATGTTTCATTTGTTTTCTGTTCTCAAATTATGAGATCTATGAAACTATTCATCACTGTTCATGTGTTTTACTTTCTCCATTTCGAGAAATTCTCGGTGTAGATGAAAAGCTACTTTTTTAGGCAAAATCTCTGTCAGAAGAGGGATTTGAACCCTCGCCTCCAATCGGAGACCAGAACACCCCTACAACCAGGAAGGCTTCTCACTCTTGAGTCTGGCGCCTTAGACCACTCGGCCATCCTGACAACTACAAAATCTTAAAATTGATATGTTTTTCACGAATCTGTAACATAAGGTTTGATATGTCCGTTGGAAACATGCAGAACTTAAGATACAAAGAACAGAAAACCAAAAAATGCTAAAATCTAATGAAAGATATTGTAAAAACATTTTGTTAAAGGAGTTTGCGTAATGATTGAATTGAAAGCTAGGCTTATGATGACCTGTATCGAACGATTATTAACATTTCATTTGTTTTCTGTTCTCAAATTCTGAGATCTATGAAACTATTCATCACTGTTCATGTGTTTTACTTTCTCCATTTCGAGAAATTCTCGATGTAGATAAAAAGCTACTTTTTTAGGCAAAATATCTGTCAGAAGAGGGATTTGAACCCTCGCCTCCAATCGGAGACCAGAACACCCCTACAAGCAGGAAGGATTCCTCACCTTAAGTCTGGCGCCTTAGACCACTCGGCCATCCTGACAACTACAAAACCTTAAAATTCAAATGTTTTTCACGAATCTGTAACATAAGGTTTGATATGTCCGATGGAAACATGCAGAACTTAAGATACAAAGAACAGAAAACCAAAAAATGCTAAAATCTAATGAAAGATATTGTAAAAACATTTTGTTAAAGGAGTTTGCGTAAGTGAGTGAATTATAAGCTAGGCTTATGATGACCTGTATCGAACGATTATTACCGTTTCATTTGTTTTCTGTTCTCAAATGATGAGATCTCTGAAACTATTCATCACTGTTCATGTGTTTTACTTTCTCCATTTCGAGAAATTCTCGGTGTAGATGAAAAGCTACTTTTTTAGGCAAAATCTCTGTCAGAAGAGGGATTTGAACACTCGCCTCCAATCGGAGACCAGAACACCCCTACAACCAGGAAGGCTTCTCACCTTGAGTCTGGCGCCTTAGACCACTCGGCCATCCTGACAACTACTAAACCTTAAAATTCATATGTTTTTCACGAATCTGTAACATAAGGTTTGATATGTCCGATGGAAACATGCAGAACTTAAGATACAAAGAACAGAAAACCAAAAAATGCTAAAATCTAATGAAAGATATTGTAAAAACATTTTGTTAAAGGAGTTTGCGTAATGATTGAATTGAAAGCTAGGCTTATGATGACCTGTATCGAACGATTATTAACGTTTCATTTGTTTTCTGTTCTCAAATTATGAGATCTATGAAACTATTCATCACTGTTCATGTGTTTTACTTTCTCCATTTCGAGAAATTCTCGGTGTAGATGAAAAGCTACTTTTTTAGGCAAAATCTCTGTCAGAAGAGGGATTTGAACCCTCGCCTCCAATCGGAGACCAGAACGAATCTGTAACATAAGGTTTGATATGTCAGATGGAAACATGCAGAACTTAAGATACAAAGAACAGAAAACAAAAAAATGCTAAAATCTAATGAAAGATATTGTAAAAACATTTTTTTAAAGGAGTTTGCGTAAGTGAGTGAATTATAAGCTAGGCTTATGATGACCTGTATCGAACAATTATTAACCTTTCATTTGTTTTCTGTTCTCAAATTATGAGATCTATGAAACTATTCATCACTGTTCATGTGTTTTACTTTCTCCATTTCGAGAAATTCTCGGTGTAGATGAAAAGCTACTTTTTTAGACAAAATCTCTGTCAGAAGAGGGATTTGAACCCTCGCCTCCAATCGGAGACCAGAACGAATCTGTAACATAAGGTTTGATATGTCAGATGGAAACATGCAGAACTTAAGATACAAAGAACAGAAAACAAAAAAATGCTAAAATCTAATGAAAGATATTGTAAAAACATTTTGTTAAAGGAGTTTGCTTAAGTGAGTGAATTGTAAGCTAGGCTTATGATTACCTGTATCGAACGATTATTACCGTTTCATTTGTTTTCTGTTCTCAAATTATGAGATCTATGAAACTATTCATCACTGTTCATGTGTTTTACTTTCTCCATTTCGAGAAATTCTCGGTGTAGATGAAAAGCTCCTTTTTTAGGCAAAGTCTCTGTCAGAAGAGGGATTTGAACCCTCGCCTCCAATCGGAGACCAGAACGAATCTGTAACATAAGGTTTGATATGTCCAATGGAAACATGCAGAACTTAAGATACAGAAAACCAAAAAATGCTCAAATCTAATGAAAGATATTGTAAAAATATTTTGTTAAAGGAGTTTGCGTAAGTGAGTGAATTAAAAGCTAGGCTTATGATGACCTGTATCGAACGATTATTAACGTTTCATTTGTTTTCTGTTATCAAATTATGAGATCTATGAAACTATTCATCACTGTTCATGTGTTTTACTTTCTCCATTTCGAGAAATTCTCGGTGTAGATGAAAAGCTATGTTTTTAGGCAAAATCTCTGTCAGAAGAGGGATTTGAACCCTCGCCTCCAATCGGAGACCAGAACGAATCTGTAACATAAGGTTTGATATGTCAGATGGAAACATGCAGAACTTAAGATACAAAGAACAGAAAACAAAAAAATGCTAAAATCTAATGAAAGATATTGTAAAAACATTTTTTTAAAGGAGTTTGCGTAAGTGAGTGAATTATACGGTAGGCTTATGATGACCTGTATCGAACAATTATTAACCTTTCATTTGTTTTCTGTTCTCAAATTATGAGATCTATGAAACTATTCATCACTGTTCATGTGTTTTACTTTCTCCATTTTGAGAAATTCTCGGTGTAGATGAAAAGCTACTTTTTTAGGCAAAATCTCTGTCAGAAGAGGGATTTGAACCCTCGCCTCCAATCGGAGACCAGAACGAATCTGTAACATAAGGTTTGATATGTCCGATGGAAACATGCAGAACTTAACATACAAAGAACAGAAAACAAAAAAATGCTAAAATCTAATGAAAGACATTGTAAAAACATTTTGTTAAAGGAGTTTGCGTAAGTGAGTGAATTGTAAGCTAGGCTTATGATGACCTGTATCGAACGATTATTAACGTTTAATTTGTTTTCTGTTATCAAATTATGAGATCTATGAAACTATTCATCACAGTTCATGTGTTTTACTTTCTCCATTTCGAGAAATTCTCGGTGTAGATGAAAAGCTACTTTTTTAGGCAAAATCTCTGTCAGAAGAGGGATTTGAACCCTCGCCTCCAATCGGAGACCAGAACGAATCTGTAACATAAGGTTTGCTATGTCCGATGGAAACATTCAGAACTTAAGATACAAAGAACAGAAAACAAAAAAATGCTAAAATCTAATGAAAGATATTGTAAAAACATTTTTTTAAAGGAGTTTGCGTAAGTGAGTGAATTATAAGCTAGGCTTATGATGACCTGTATCGAACGATTATTACCGTTTCATTTGTTTTCTGTTCTCAAATTATGAGATCTATGAAACTATTCATCACTGTTCATGTGTTTTACTTTCTCCATTTCGAGAAATTCTCGGTGTAGATGAAAAGCTACTTTTTTAGGCAAAATCTCTGTCAGAAGAGGGATTTGAACCCTCGCCTCCAATCGGAGACCAGAACGAATCTGTAACATAAGGTTTGATATGTCAGATGAAAACATGCAGAACTTAAGATACAAAGAACAGAAAACCAAAAAATGCTAAAATCTAATGAAAGATATTGTAAAAACATTTTGTTAAAGGAGTTTGCGTAATGATTGAATTGAAAGCTAGGCTTATGATGACCTGTATCGAACGATTATTAACGTTTCATTTGTTTTCTGTTCTCAAATTCTGAGATCTATGAAACTATTCATCACTGTTCATGTGTTTTACTTTCTCCATTTCGAGAAATTCTCGGTGTAGATGAAAAGCTACTTTTTTAGGCAAAATCTCTGTCAGAAGAGGGATTTGAACCCTCGCATCCACTCAGAGACAAGAACACCACTACAACCAGGAAGGCTTCTCACCTTGAGTCTGGCTCCTTAGACCACTCGGCCATCCTTACAATTACAAAACCTTAAAATTCAATTTTTTTTCACGAATCTGTAACATAAGGTTTGATATGTCCGATGGAAACATGCAGAACTTAAGATACAAACAACAGAAAACCAAAAAATGCTAAAATCTAATAAAAGATATTGTAAAAACATTTTGTTAAAGGAGTTTGCGTAAGTGAGTGAATTATAAGCTAGGCTTATGATGACCTGTATCGAACGATTATTAACGTTTCATTTGTTTTCTGTTCTCAAATTATGAGATCTATGAAACTATTCATCACTGTTCATGTGTTTTACTTTCTCCATTTCGAGAAATTCTCGGTTTAGATGAAAAGCTACTTTTTTAGGCAAAATCTCTGTCAGAAGAGGGATTTGAACACTCGCCTCCAATCGGAGACCAGAACACCCCTACAACCAGGAAGGCTTCTCACCTTGAGTCTGGCGCCTTAGACCACTCAGCCATCCTGACAACTACTAAATCTTAAAATTCATATGTTTTTCACGAATCTGTAACATAAGGTTTGATATATCCGATGGAAACATGCAGAACTTAAGATACAAAGAACAGAAAACCAAAAAATGCTAAAATCTAATGAAAGATATTGTAAAAACATTTTGTTAAAGGAGTTTGCGTAAGTGAGTGAATTGTAAGCAAGGCTTATGATGACCTGTATCGAACGATAATTAATGTTTCATTTGTTTTCTGTTCTCAAATTATGAGATCTATGAAACTATTCATCACTGTTCATGTGTTTTACTTTCTCCATTTTGAGAAATTCTCGGTGTAGATGAAAAGCTAAGTTTTTAGGCAAAATCTCTGTCAGAAGAGGAATTTGAACCCTCGCCTCCAATCGGAGACCAGAACGAATCTGTAACATAAGGTTTGATATGTCCGATGGAAACATGCAGAATTTAAGATACAAAGAACAGAAAACAAAAACATGCTAAAATCTAATGAAAGATATTGTAAAAACATTTTGTTAAAGGAGTTTGCGTAAGTGAGTGAATTGTAAGCTAGGCTTATGATTAGCTCTATCGAACGATTATTACCGTTTCATTTGTTTTCTGTTCTCAAATTATGAGATCTATGAAACTATTCATCACTGTTCATGTGTTTTACTTTCTCCATTTCGAGAAATTCTCGGTGTAGATGAAAAGCTACTTTTTTAGGCAAAATCTCTGTCAGAAGATGGATTTGAACCCTCGCCTCCACTCAGAGACAAGAACACCCCTACAACCAGGAAGGCTTCTCACCTTGAGTCTGGCGCCTTAGACCACTCGGCCATCCTGACAACTACTAAAACTTAAAATTCATATGTTTTTCACGAATCTGTAACATAAGGTTTGATATGTCCGACGGAAACATGCAGAACTTAAGATACAAAGAACAGAAAACCAAAAAATGCTAAAATCTAATGAAAGATATTGTAAAAACATTTTGTTAAAGGAGTTTGCGTAAGTGAGTGAATTGTAAGCAAGGCTTATGATGACCTGTATCGAACGATAATTAATGTTTCATTTGTTTTCTGTTCTCAAATTTTGAGATCTATGAAACTATTCATCACTGTTCATGTGTTTTACTTTCTCCATTTTGAGAAATTCTCGGTGTAGATGAAAAGCTACTTTTTTAGGCAAAATCTCTGTCAGGAGAGGGATTTGAGCCCTCGCCTCCAATCGGAGACCAGAACACCCCTACAACCAGGAAGTCTTCTCACTCTTGAGTCTGGCGCCTTAGACCACTCGGCCATCCTGACAACTACAAAATCCTAAAATTGAAATGTTTTTCACGAATCTGTAACATAAGGTTTGATATGTCCGATGGAAACATGCAGAACTTAAGATACAAGGAATAGAAAACAAAAAAATGCTAAAATCTAATGAAAGATATTGTAAAAACATTTTGTTAAAGGAGTTTGCGTAAGTGAGTGAATTGTAAGCTAGGCTTATGATTACCTGTATCGAACGATTATTACCGTTTCATTTGTTTTCTGTTCTCAAAATATGAGATCTATGAAACTATTCATCACTGTTCATGTGTTTTACTTTCTCCATTTCGAGAAATTCTCGGTGTAGATGAAAAGCTACGTTTTTAGGCAAAATCTCTGTCAGAAGAGGGATTTGAACCCTCGCCTCCAATCGGAGACCAGAACAAATCTGTAACATAAGGTTTGATATGTCAGATGGAAACATGCAGAACTTAAGATACAAAGAACAGAAAACAAAAAAATGCTAAAATCTAATGAAAGATATTGTAAAAACATTTTTTTAAAGGAGTTTGCATAAGTGAGTGAATTATACGGTAGGCTTATGATGACCTGTATCGAACAATTATTAACCTTTCATTTGTTTTAAGTTCTCAAATTATGAGATATATGAAACTATTCATCACTGTTCATGTGTTTTACTTTCTCCATTTCGAGAAATTCTCGGTGTAGATGAAAAGCTACTTTTTTAGGCAAAATCTCTGTCAAAAGAGGGATTTGAACCCTCGCCTCCAATCGGAGACCAGAACGAATCTGTAACATAAGGTTTGCTATGTCCGATGAAAACATGCAGAACTTAAGATACAAAGAACAGAAAACCAAAAAATGCTAAAATCTAATGAAAGATATTGTAAAAACATTTTGTTAAAGGAGTTTGCGTAAGTGAGTGAATTGTAAGCTAGGCTTATGATTACCTGTATCGAACGATTATTACTGTTTCATTTGTTTTCTGTTCTCAAATTCTGAGATCTATGAAACTATTCATCACTGTTCATGTGTTTTACTTTCTCCATTTCGAGAAATTCTCGGTGTAGATGAAAAGCTACTTTTTTAGGCAAAATCTCTGTCAGAAGAGGGATTTGAACCCTCGCCTCCAATCGGAGACCAGAACACCACAACAACCAGGAAGGCTTCTCACCTTGAGTCTGGCGCCTTTGACCACTCGGCCATCCTGACAACTACTAAACCTTAAAATTCATATGTTTTTCACGAATCTGTAACATAAGGTTTGATATGTCCGATGGAAACATGCAGAACTTAAGATACAAAGAACAGAAAACCAAAAAATGCTAAAATCTAATGAAAGATATTGTAAAAACATTTTGTTAAAGGAGTTTGCGTAATGATTGAATTGAAAGCTAGTCTTATGATGACCTGTATCGAACGATTATTAACGTTTCATTTGTTTTCTGTTCTCAAATTCTGAGATCTATGAAACTATTCATCACTGTTCATGTGTTTTACTTTCTCCATTTCGAGAAATTCTCGGTGTAGATGAAAAGCTACTTTTTTAGTCAAAATCTCTGTCAGAAGAGGGATTTGAAAACTCGCCTCCAATCGGAGACCAGAACGAATCTGTAACATAAGGTTTGATATGTCCGATGGAAACATGCAGAATTTAAGATACAGAAAACCAAAAAATGCTAAAATCTAATGAAAGATATTGTAAAAACATTTTGTTAACGGAGTTTGCGTAAGTGAGTGAATTGTAAGCTAGGCTTATAATGACCTGTATCGAACGATAATTAACGTTTCATTTGTTTTCTGTTCTCAAATTATGAGATCTATGAAACTATTCATCACTGTTCATGTGTTTTACTTTCTCCATTTCGAGAAATTCTCGGTGTAGATGAAAAGCTACGTTTTTAGGCAAAATCTGTGTCAGAAGAGGGATTTGAACACTCGCCTCCAATCAGAGACCAGAACGAATCTGTAACATAAGGTTTAATATGTCAGATGGAAACATGCAGAACTTAAGATACAAAGAACAGAAAACAAAAAATGCTAAAATCTAATGATAGATATTGTAAAAACATTTTTTTTTAAAGAGTTTGCGTAAGTGAGTGAATTATACGGTAGGCTTATGATGACCTGTATCGAACAATTATTAACCTTTCATTTGTTTTCTGTTCTCAAATTATGAGATCTATGAAACTATTCATCACTGTTCATGTGTTTTACTTTCTCTATTTCGAGAAATTCTCGGTGTAGATGAAAAGCTACTTTTTTAGGCAAAATATCTGTCAGAAGAGTGATTTGAACCCTCGCCTCCAATCGGAGACCAGAAACACCCATACAACCAGGAAGGATTCTCACCTTGAGTCTGGCGCCTTAGACCACTCGGCCATCCAGACAACTACAAAACCTTAAAATTCAAATGTTTTTCACGAATCTGTAACATAAGGTTTGATATGTCCGATGGAAACATGCAGAACTTAAGATACAAAGAACAGAAAACCAAAAAATGCTAAAATCTAATGAAAGATATTGTAAAAACATTTTGTTAAAGGAGTTTGCGTAAGTGAGTGAATTATAAGCTAGGCTTATGATGACCTGTATCGAACGATTATTAACGTTTCCTTTGTTTTCTGTTCTCAAATTATGAGATCTATGAAACTATTCATCACTGTTCATGTGTTTTACTTTCTCCATTTCGAGAAATTCTCGGTGTAGATGAAAAGCTACTTTTTTAGGCAAAATCTCTTTCAGAAGAGGGATTTGAACCCTCGCCTCCACTCAGAGACCAGAACACCCCTTACAACCAGGAAGGCTTCTCACCTTGAGTCTGGCGCCTTAGACCACTCAGCCATCCTGACAACTACAAAACCTTAAAATTCAAATGTTTTTCAGGAATCTGTAACATAAGGTTTGATATGTCCGATGGAAACATGCAGAACTTAAGATACAAAGAACAGAAATCCAAAAAATGCTCAAATCTAATGAAAGATATTGTAAAAACATTTTGTTAAAGGAGTTTGCGTAAGTGAGTGAATTATAAGCTAGGCTTATGATGACCTGTATCGAACGATTATTAACGTTTCATTTGTTTTCTGTTCTCAAATTATGAGATCTATGAAACTATTCATCACTGTTCATGTGTTTTACTTTCTCCATTTCGAGAAATTCTCGGTGTAGATGAAAAGCTACTTTTTTAGGCAAAATCTCTGTCAGAAGAGGGATTTGAACCCTCGCCTCCAATCGGAGACCAAAACGAATCTGTAACATAAGGTTTGATATGTCCGATGGAAACAGTCAGAACTTAAGCCACAAAGAACAGAAAACAAAAAAATGCTAAAATCTAATGAAAGATATTGTAAAAATATTTTGTTAAAGGAGTTTGCGTGAGTGAATTGTAAGCTAGGCTTATGATGACCTGTATTGAACGATAATTTACCTTTCATTTGTTTTCTGTTGTCAAATTATGAGATCTATGAAACTATCCATCACTGTTCGTGTGTTTTACTTTCTCCATTTCGAGAAATTCTCGGTGTAGATGAAAAGCTACTTTTTTAGGCAAAGTCTCTGTCAGAAGAGGGATTTGAACCCTTGCTTCCAATCAGAGACCAGAACACCCCTACAACCAGGAAGGCTTCTCACCTTGAGTCTGACACCTTAGACCACTCGGCCATCCTGACAACTACAAAACCTTAAAATTCATGTGTTTTTCACGAATCTGTAACATAGGGTTTGATATGTCCGATGGAAACATGCAGAACTTAAGATACAAAGAACAGAAAACCAAAAAATGCTAAAATCTAATGAAAGATATTGTAAAAATATTTTGTTAAAGGAGTTTGCGTAAGTGAGTGAATTGTAAGCTAGGCTTATGATGACCTGTATCGAACGATAATTAACCTTTCATTTGTTTTCTGTTCTCAAATTATGAGATCTATGAAACTATCCATCACTGTTCGTGTGTTTTACTTTCTCCATTTCGAGAAATTCTCGGTGTAGATGAAAAGCTACTTTTTTAGGCAAAATCTCTGTCAGAAGAGGGATTTGAACCCTCGCCTCCAATCGGAGACCAGAACGAATCTGTAACATAAGGTTTGATACGTCCGATGGAAACACGCAGAATTTAAGATACAAAGAACAGAAAACAAAAAAATGGTAAAATCTGATGAAAGATATTGTAAAAACATTTTGTTAAAGGAGTTTGCGTAAGTGAGTGAATTGTAAGCTAGGCTTATGATGACCTGTATCGAATGATTATGAACGTTTAATTTGTTTTCTGTTATCAAATTATGAGATCTATGAAACTATTCATCACTGTTCATGTGTTTTACTTTCTCCATTTCGAGAAATTCTCGGTGTAGATGAAAAGCTACTTTTTTAGGCAAAATCTCTGTCAGAAGAGGGATTTGAACCCACGCCTCCAATCGGAGACCAGAACACCCCTACAACCAGGAAGGCTTCTCACCTTGAGTCTGGCGCCTTAGACCACTCGGCCATCCTGACAACTACAAAACCTTAAATTCATATGTTTTTCACGATTCTGTAACATAAGGTTTGATATGTCCGATGGAAACATGCAGAACTTAAGATATAAAGAACAGAAAACAAAAAATGGTAAAATCTGATGAAAGATATTGTAAAAACATTTTTTTAAAGGAGTTTGCGTAAGTGAGTGAATTATAAGCTAGGCTTATGATGACCTGTATTGAACGATTATTAACGTTTCATTTGTTTTCTGTTCTCAAATTATGAGATCTATGAAACTATTCATCACTGTTCATGTGTTTTACTTTCTCCATTTCGAGAAATTCTCGGTGTAGATGAAAAGCTACTTTTTTAGGCAAAATCTCTGTCAGAAGAAGGATTTGAACCCTCGCCTCCAATCAGAGACCAGAACGAATCTTAACATAAGGTTTGATATGTCCGATGGAAACAGTCAGAAATTAAGATACAAAGAACAGAAAACAAAAAAATGCTAAAATCTAATGAAAGATATTGTAAAAACATTTTGTTAAAGGAGTTTGCATAAGTGAGTGAATTGTAAGCTAGGCTTATAATGACCTGTATCGAACGATATTTAACCTTTCATTTGTTTTCTGTTCTCAAATTATGAGATCTATGAAACTATCCATCACTGCTCATGTGTTTTACATTCTCCATTTCGAGAAAATCTCGGTGTAGATGAAAAGCTACTTTTTTAGGCAAAATCTCTGTCAGAAGAGGGATTTGAACCCTCGCCTCCAATCGGAGACCAGAACACCCCTACAACCAGGAAGGCTTCTCACCTTGCGTCTGGCGCCTTAGACCACTCGGCCATCCTGACAACTACAAAATCTTAAAATTCATGTGTTTTTCACGAATCTGTAACATAAGGTTTGATATGTCCGATGGAAACATGCAGAACTTAAGATACAAAGAACAGAAAACCAAAAAATGCTAAAATCTAATGAAAGATATTGTAAAAATATTTTGTTAAAGGAGTTTGCGTAAGTGAGTGAATTGTAAGCTAGGCTTATGATGACCTGTATCGAACGATAATTAACCTTTCATTTGTTTTCTGTTCTCAAATTATGAGATCTATGAAACTATTCATCACTGTTCATGTGTTTTACTTTCTCCATTTCGAGAAATTCTCGGTGTAGATGAAAAGCTACTTTTTCAGGCAAACTCTCTGTCAGAAGAGGGATTTGAACCCTCGCCTCCAATCGGAGACCAGAACACCCCTACAACCAGGAAAGCTTCTCACCTTGAGTCTGGCGCCTTAGACCACTCGGCCATCCTGACAACTACAAAACCTTAAAATTCATATGTTTTTCACGATTCTGTAACATAAGGTTTGATATGTCCGATGGAAACATGCAGAACTTAAGATATAAAGAACAGAAAACAAAAAATGGTAAAATCTGATGAAAGATATTGTAAAAACATTTTTTTAAAGGAGTTTGCGTAAGTGAGTGAATTATAAGCTAGGCTTATGATGACCTGTATTGAACGATTATTAACGTTTCATTTGTTTTCTGTTCTCAAATTATGAGATCTATGAAACTATTCATCACTGTTCATGTGTTTTACTTTCTCCATTTCGAGAAATTCTCGGTGTAGATGAAAAGCTACTTTTTCAGGCAAACTCTCTGTCAGAAGAGGGATTTGAACCCTCGCC
Organism: Salmo trutta; assembly: GCF_901001165.1. NCBI lineage: Eukaryota > Metazoa > Chordata > Actinopteri > Salmoniformes > Salmonidae > Salmo > Salmo trutta. Next base: position 32,968,841 of record NC_042965.1, read on the forward strand.
TCCAATCGGAGACCAGAACGAATCTGTAACATAAGGTTTGATATGTCCGATGGAAACAGTCAGAACTTAAGCTACAAAGAACAGAAAACAAAAAAATGCTAAAATCTAATGAAAGATATTGTAAAAACATTTTGTTTAAGGAGTTTGCGTAAGTGAGTGAATTGTAAGCTAGGCTTATGATGACCTGTATCGAACGATAATTAACCTTTCATTTGTTTTCTGTTGTCAAATTATGAGATCTATGAAACTATCCATCACTGTTCGTGTGTTTTACTTTCTCCATTTCGAGAAATTCTCGGTGTGGATGAAAAGCTACTTTTTTAGGCAAAATCTCTGTCAGAAGAGGGATTTGAACCCTCGCCTCCAATCGGAGACCAAAACGAATCTGTAACATAAGGTTTGATACGTCCGATGGAAACAGTCAGAACTTAAGCTACAAAGAACAGAAAACAAAAAAATGCTAAAATCTAATGAAAGATATTGTAAAAATATTTTGTTAAAGGAGTTTGCGTGAGTGAATTGTAAGCTAGGCTTATGATGACCTGTATTGAACGATAATTTACCTTTCATTTGTTTTCTGTTGTCAAATTATGAGATCTATGAAACTATCCATCACTGTTCGTGTGTTTTACTTTCTCCATTTCGAGAAATTCTCGGTGTAGATGAAAAGCTACTTTTTTAGGCAAAATCTCTGTCAGAAGAGGGATTTGAACCCTCGCTTCCAATCAGAGACCAGAACACCCCTACAACCAGGAAGGCTTCTCACCTTGAGTCTGACGCCTTAGACCACTCGGCCATCCTGACAACTATAAAACCTTAAAATTCATGTGTTTTTCACGAATCTGTAACATAGGGTTTGATATGTCCGATGGAAACATGCAGAACTTAAGATACAAAGAACAGAAAACAAAAAAATGCTAAAATCTAATGAAAGATATTGTAAAAATATTTTGTTAAAGGAGTTTGCGTAAGTGAGTGAATTGTAAGCTAGGCTTATGATGACCTGTATCGAACGATAATTAACCTTTCATTTGTTTTCTGTTCTCAAATTATGAGATCTATGAAACTATCCATCACTGTTCGTGTGTTTTACTTTCTCCATTTCGAGAAATTCTCGGTGTAGATGAAAAGCTACTTTTTTAGGCAAAATCTCTGTCAGAAGAGGGATTTGAACCCTCGCCTCCAATCGGAGACCAGAACGAATCTGTAACATAAGGTTTGATATGTCCGATGGAAACACGCAGAATTTAAGATACAAAGAACAGAAAACAAAAAAATGGTAAAATCTGATGAAAGATATTGTAAAAACGTTTTTTTAAAGGAGTTTGCGTAAGTGAGTGAATTATAAGCTAGTCTTATGATGACCTGTATCGAACGATTATTAACGTTTCATTTGTTTTCTGTTCTCAAATTATGAGATCTATGAAACTATTCATCACTGTTCATGTGTTTTACTTTCTCCATTTCGAGAAATTCTCGGTGTAGATGAAAAGCTATTTTTTAGGCAAAATCTCTGTCAGAAGAAGGATTTGAACCCTCGCCTCCAATCAGAGACCAGAACGAATCTGTAACATAAGGTTTGATATGTCCGATGGAAACATGCAGAACTTAAGATACAAAGAATAGAAAACCAAAAAATGCTAAAATCTAATGAAAGATTTTGTAAAAACATTTTGTTAAAGGAGTTTACGTAAGTGAGTGAATTGTAAGCTAGGATTATGATGACCTGTATAGAACGATAATTAACATTTCATTTGTTTTCTGTTTTCAAATTATGAGATCTATGAAACTATTCATCACTGTTCATGTGTTTTACTTTCTCCATTTCGAGAAATTCTCGGTGTAGATGAAAAGCTACATTTTTAGGCAAAATCTCTGTCAGAAGAGGGATTTGAACCCTCGCCTCCAATCGGAGACCAGAACACCCCTACAACCAGGAAGGCTTCTCACCTTGAGTCTGGCGCCTTAGACCACTCGGCCATCCTGACAAGTACAAAACCTTAAAATTCATATGTTTTTCACGATTCTGTAACATAAGGTTTGATATGTCCGATGGAAACATGCAGAACTTAAGATATAAAGAACAGAAAACAAAAAATGGTAAAATCTGATGAAAGATATTGTAAAAACATTTTTTTAAAGGAGTTTGCGTAAGTGAGTGAATTATAAGCTAGGCTTATGATGACCTGTATTGAACGATTATTAACGTTTCATTTGTTTTCTGTTCTCAAATTATGAGATCTATGAAACTATTCATCACTGTTCATGTGTTTTACTTTCTCCATTTCGAGAAATTCTCGGTGTAGATGAAAAGCTACTTTTTTAGGCAAAATCTCTGTCAGAAGAAGGATTTGAACCCTCGCCTCCAATCAGAGACCAGAACGAATCTTAACATAAGGTTTGATATGTCCGATGGAAACAGTCAGAAATTAAGATACAAAGAACAGAAAACAAAAAAATGCTAAAATCTAATGAAAGATATTGTAAAAACATTTTGTTAAAGGAGTTTGCATAAGTGAGTGAATTGTAAGCTAGGCTTATAATGACCTGTATCGAACGATATTTAACCTTTCATTTGTTTTCTGTTCTCAAATTATGAGATCTATGAAACTATCCATCACTGCTCATGTGCTTTACTTTCTCCATTTCGAGAAAATCTCGGTGTAGATGAAAAGCTACTTTTTTAGGCAAACTCTCTGTCAGAAGAAGGATTTGAACCCTCGCCTCCAATCAGAGACCAGAATGAATCTGTAACATAAGGTTTGATATGTCCGATAGAAACAGTCAGAACTTAAGGTACAAAGAACAGAAAACAAAAAAATGCTAAAATCTAATGAAAGATATTGTAAAAACGTTTTGTTAAAGGAGTTTGCATAAGTGAGTGAATTGTAAGCTAGGCTTATGATGACCTGTATCGAACGATATTTAACCTTTCATTTGTTTTCTGTTCTCAAATTATGAGATCTATGAAACTATCCATCACTGATCATGTGTTTTACTTTCTCCATTTCGAGAAAATCTCGGTGTAGATGAAAAGCTACTTTTTTAGGCAAAATATCTGTCAGTAGAGAGATTTGAACCCTCGCCTCCAATCGGAGACCAGAACACCCCTACAACCAGGAAGGCTTCTCACTTTGAGTCTGGCGCCTTAGACCACTCAGCCATCCTGACAACTACAAAATCTTAAAATTCATGTGTTTTTCACGAATCTGTAACATAAGGTTTGATATGTCCAATGGAAACCTGCAGAACTTAAGATACAAAGAACAGAAAACCAAAAAATGCTAAAATCTAATGAAAGATATTGTAAAAACATTTTTTTAAAGGAGTTTGCGTAAGTGAGTGAATTATAAGCTAGGCTTATGATGACCTGTATCGAATGATTATTAACCTTTCATTTGTTTTCTGTTCTCAAATTATGAGATATATGAAACTATTCATCACTGTTCATGTGTTTTACTTTCTCCAATTCGAGAAATTCTCGGTGTAGATGAAAAGCTACTTTTTTAGGCAAACTCTCTGTCAGAAGAGGGATTTGAACCCTCGCCTCCAATCGGAGACCAGAACACCCCTACAACCAGGAACGATTCTAACCTTGAGTCTGGCGCCTTAGACCACTCGGCCATCCTGACAACTACAAAACCTTAAAATTCACATGTTTTTGACGAATCTGTAACATAAGGTTTGATTTGTCCGATGGAAACAGTCAGACCTTAAGGTACAAAGAACAGAAAACCAAAAAATGCTAAAATCTAATGAAAGATATTGTAAAAACATTTTGTTAAAGGAGTTTGTGTAAGTGAGTGAATTGTAAGCTAGGATAATGATGACCTGTACAGAACGATAATTAACATTTCATTTGTTTTCTGTTCTCAAATTATGAGATATATGAAACTATTCATCACTGTTCATGTGTTTTACTTTCTCCATTTCGAGAAATTCTCGGTGTAGATGAAAAGCTACTTTTTTAGGCAAACTCTCTGTCAGAAGAGGGATTTGAACCCTCGCCTCCAATCGGAGACCAGAACGAATCTGTAACATAAGGTTTGATATGTCCGATGGAAACAGTCAGACCTTAAGGTACAAAGAACAGAAAACCAAAAAATGCTAAAATCTAATGAAAGATATTGTAAAAACATTTTGTTAAAGGAGTTTGCGTAAGTGAGTGAATTGTAAGCTAGGCTTATGATGACCTGTATCGAACGATAATTAACCTTTCATTTGTTTTCTGTTCTCAAATTATGAGATCTATGAAACTATCCATCACTGTTCGTGTGTTTTACTTTCTCCATTTCGAGAAATTCTCGGTGTAGATGAAAAGCTACTTTTTTAGGCAAAATCTCTGTCAGAAGAGGGATTTGAACCCTCGCCTCCAATCGGAGACCAGAACGAATCTGTAATATAAGGTTTGATATGTCCGATGGAAACATGCAGAATTTAAGATACATAGAACAGAAAACAAAAAATGCTAAAATCTAATGAAAGATATTGTAAAAACATTTTTTTAAAGGAGTTTGCGTAAGTGAGTGAATTATAAGCTAGGCTTATGATGACCTGTATCGAACTTTTATTAACCTTTCATTTGTTTTCTGTTCTCAAATTATGAGATCTATGAAACTATTCATCACTGTTCATGTGTTTTACTTTCTCCATTTCGAGAAATTCTCGGTGTAGATGAAAAGCTACTTTTTTAGGCAAAATCTCGGTCAAAAGAGGGATTTGAACCCTCGCCTCCAATCGGAGACCAGAACACCCCTACAACCAGGAAGGCTTCTCACTTTGAGTCTGGCGCCTTTGACCACTCGGCCATCCTGACAACTACAAATCCTTAAAATTCATATGTTTTTGACGAATCTGTAACATAAGGTTTGATATGTCCGATGGAAACATGCAGAACTTAAGATACAAAGAACAGAAAACCAAAAAATGCTAAAATCTAATGAAAGATTTTGTAAAAACATTTTGTTAAAGGAGTTTACGTAAGTGAGTGAATTGTAAGCTAGGATTATGATGACCTGTATAGAACCTAGGCAAGACGGAGCTGCTCTTCCTCCCGGGGAAGGACTGCCCGTTCCATGATCTCGCCATCACGGTTGACAACTCCCTTGTGTCCTCCTCCCAGAGTGCTAAGAACCTTGGCGTGATCCTGGACAACACCCTGTCGTTCTCCACTAACATCAAGGCGGTGACCCGATCCTGTAGGTTCATGCTCTACAACATTCGCAGAGTACGACCCTGCCTCACACAGGAAGCGGCGCAGGTCCTAATCCAGGCACTTGTCATCTCCTGTCTGGATTACTGCAACTCGCTGTTGGCTGGGCTCCCTGCCTGTGCCATCAAACCCCTACAACTCATCCAGAACGCCGCAGCCCGTCTGGTGTTCAACCTTCCCAAGTTCTCTCACGTCACCCCGCTCCTCCGCTCTCTCCACTGGCTTCCAGTTGAAGCTCGCATCCGCTACAAGACCATGGTGCTTGCCTACGGAGCTGTGAGGGGAACGGCACCTCCGTACCTTCAGGCTCTGATCAGGCCCTACACCCAAACAAGGGCACTGCGTTCATCCACCTCTGGCCTGCTCGCCTCCCTACCTCTGAGGAAGCACAGTTCCCGCTCAGCCCAGTCAAAACTGTTCGCCGCTCTGGCACCCCAATGGTGGAACAAGCTCCCTCACGATGCCAGGACAGCGGAGTCAATCACCACCTTCCGGAGACACCTGAAACCCCACCTCTTTAAGGAATACCTGGGATAGGATAAAGTAATCCTTCTAACCCCCCCCCCCCCCTTTAAAAGATTTAGATGCACTATTGTAAAGTGGTTGTTCTACTGGATATTATAGGTGAATGCACCAATTTGTAAGTCGCTCTGGATAAGAGCGTCTGCTAAATGACTTAAATGTAAATGTAACGATAATTAACATTTCATTTGTTTTCTGTTCTCAAATTATGAGATCTATGAAACTATTCATCACTGTTCATGTGTTTTACTTTCTCCATTTCGAGAAATTCTCGGTGTAGATGAAAAGCTACTTTTTTAGGCAAAATCTCTGTCAGAAGAGGGATTTGAACCCTCGCCTCCAATCGGAGACCAGAACACCCCTACAACCAGGAAGGCTTCTCACCTTGAGTCTGACGCCTTAGACCACTCGGCCATCCTGACAACTACAAAACCTTAAAATTCATGTGTTTTTCACGAATCTGTAACATAGGGTTTGATATGTCCGATGGAAACATGCAGAACTTAAGATACAAAGAACAGAAAACCAAAAAAAGCTAAAATCTAATGAAAGATATTGTAAAAACATTTTGTTAAAGGAGTTTGCGTAAGTGAGTGAATTGTAAGCTAGGATTATGATGACCTGTATAGAACGATAATTAACATTTTATTTGTTTTCTGTTCTCAAATTATGAGATATATGAAACTATTCATCACTGTTCATGTGTTTTACTTTCTCCATTTCGAGAAATTCTCGGTGTAGATGAAAAGCTACTTTTTTAGGCAAACTCTCTGTCAGAAGAGGGATTTGAACCCTCGCCTCCAATCGGAGACCAGAACGAATCTGTAACATAAGGTTTGATATGTCCGATGGAAACAGTCAGAACTTAAGCTACAAAGAACAGAAAACAAAAAAATGCTAAAATCTAATGAAAGATATTGTATAAACATTTTGTTAAAGGAGTTTGCGTAAGTGAGTGAATTATAAGCTAGGCTTATGATTACCTGTATCGAACGATTATTACATTTTCATTTGTTTTCTGTTCTCAAATTATGAGATCTATGAAACTATTCATCACTGTTCATGTTTTTTACTTTCTCCATTTCGAAAATTCTTGGTGTAGATGAAAAGCTACTTTTTTAGGCAAAATCTCTGTCAGAAGAGGGATTTGAACCCTCGCCTCCAATCGGAGACCAGAACGAATCTCTAACATAAGGTTTGATATGTCCGATGGAAACAGTCAGAACTTAAGATACAAAGAACAGAAAACCAAAAAATGCTCAAATCTAATGAAAGATATTGTAAAAACATTTTGTTAAAGGAGTTTGCGTAAGTGAGTGAATTGTAAGCTAGGATTATGATGACCTGTATAGAACGATAATTAACATTTCATTTGTTTTCTGTTCTCAAATTATGAGATATATGAAACTATTCATCACTGTTCATGTGTTTTACTTTCTCCATTTCGAGAAATTCTCGGTGTAGATGAAAAGCTACTTTTTTAGGCAAACTCTCTGTCAGAAGAGGGATTTGAACCCTCGCCTCCAATCGGAGACCAGAACGAATCTGTAACATAAGGTTTGATATGTCAGATGGAAACAGTCAGAACTTAAGCTACAAAGAACAGAAAACAAAAAAATGCTAAAATCTAATGAAAGATATTGTAAAAACATTTTGTTAAAGGAGTTTGCGTAAGTGAGTGAATTGTAAGCTAGGCTTATGATTACCTGTATCAAACGATAATTAACCTTTCATTTGTTTTCTGTTGTCAAATTATGAGATCTATGAAACTATCCATCACTGTTCGTGTGTTTTACTTTCTCCATTTCGAGAAATTCTCGGTGTAGATGAAAAGCTACTTTTTTAGGCAAAATCTCTGTCAGAAGAGGGATTTAAACCCTCGCCTCCAATCGGAGACCAGAAAACCCCTACAACCAGGAAGGCTTCTCGCCTTGAGTCTGACGCCTTAGAACACTCGGCCATCCTGACAACTACAAAACCTTAAAATTCATGTGTTTTTCATGAATCTGTAACATAAGGTTTGATATATCCGATGGAAACATGCAGAACTTAAGATACAAAGTACAGAAAACCAAAAAATGCTAAAATCTAATGAAAGATATTGTAAAAACATTTTGTTAAAGGAGTTTGCGTAAGTGAGTGAATTGTAAGCTAGGATTATGATGACGTGTATAGAACGATAATTAACATTTCATTTGTTTTCTGTTCTCAAATTATGAGATATATGAAACTATTCATCACTGTTCATGTGTTTTACTTTCTCCATTTCGAGAAATTCTCGGTGTAGATGAAAAGCTACTTTTTTAGGCAAACTCTCTGTCAGAAGAGGGATTTGAACCCTCGCCTCCAATCGGAGACCAGAACGAATCTGTAACATAAGGTTTGATATGTCCGATGGAAACATGCAGAACTTAAGATACAAAGAATAGAAAACAAAAAAATGCTAAAATCTAATGAAAGATATTGTAAAAACATTTTTTTAAAGGAGTTTGCGTAAGTGAATGAATTATAAGCTAGGCTTATGATGACCTGTATCGAACGATTATTAACGTTTCATTTGTTTTCTGTTCTCAAATTACGAGATCTATGAAACTATTCATCACTGTTCATGTGTTTTACTTTCTCCATTTCGAGAAATTCTCGGACTAGATGAAAAGCTACTTTTTTAGGCAAAATCTCTGCCAGAAGACGGATTTTAACCCTCGCCTCTAATCGGGGACGAGAACACCCCTACAACCAGGAAGACTTCTCACTCTTGAGTCTGGCGCCTTAGACCACTCGCCCATCCTGACAACTACAAAAGCTTAAAATTCAAATGTTTTTCACGAATCTGTAACTTAAGGTTTGATATGTCCGATGGATACATGCAGAACTTAAGATACAAAGAACAGAAAACAAAAAATGCTAAAATCTAATGAAAGATATTGTAAAAACATTTTTTTAAAGGAGTTTGCGTAAGTGAATGAATTATAAGCTAGGCTTATGATGACCTGTATCGAACGATTATTAACATTTCATTTGTTTTCTGTTCTCAAATTACGAGATCTATGAAACTATTCATCACTGTTCATGTGTTTTACTTTCTCCATTTCGAGAAATTCTCGGACTAGATGAAAAGCTACTTTTTTAGGCAAAATCTCTGCCAGAAGACGGATTTTAACCCTCGCCTCTAATCGGGGACGAGAACACCCCTACAACCAGGAAGACTTCTCACTCTTGAGTCTGGCGCCTTAGACCACTCGCCCATCCTGACAACTACAAAACTTTAATATTCAAATGTTTTTCACGAATCTGTAACATAAGGTTTGATATGTCCGATGGAAACATGCAGAACTTAAGATACAGAAAACAAAAAAATGCTAAAATCTAATGAAAGATATTGTAAAAACATTTTTTTAAAGGAGTTTGCGTAAGTGAGTGAATTATAAGCTAGGCTTATGATGACCTGTATCGAACGATTATTAACGTTTAATTTGTTTTCTGTTCTCAAATTATGAGATCTATGAAACTATTCATCACTGTACATGTGTTTTACTTTCTCCATTTCGAGAAATTCTCGGTTTAGATGAAAAGCTACTTTCTTAGGCAAAATCTCTGTCAGAAGAGGGATTTGAACCCTCGCCTCCAATCGGAGACCAGAAAGAATCTGTAACATAAGGTTTGATATGTCCGATGGAAACAGTCAGAACTTAAGATAAAAAGAACAGAAATCAAAAAAATGCTAAAATCTAATGAAAGATATTGTAAAAACCTTTTGTTAAAGGAGTTTGCGTAAGTGAGTGAATTGTAAGCTAGGATTATGATGACCTGTATAGAATGATAATTAACCTTCCATTTGTTTTCTGTTGTGAAATTATGAGATCTATGAAACTATCCATCACTGTTTTTGTGTTTTACTTTCTCCATTTCGAGAAATTCTCGGTGTAGATGAAAAGCTACTTTTTTAGGCAAAATCTCTGTCAGAAGAGGGATTTGAACCCTCGCCTCCAATCGGAGACCAGACCACCCCTACAACCAGGAAGGCTTCTCACCTTGAGTCTGACGCCTTAGACCACTCGGCCATCCTGACAACTACAAAACCTTAAAATTCATGTGTTTTTCACGAATCTGTAACATAGGGTTTGATATGTCCGATGGAAACATGCAGAACTTAAGATACAAAGAACAGAAAACCAAAAAATGCTAAAATCTAATGAAAGATATTGTAAAAACATTGTGTTAAAGGAGTTTGCGTAAGTGAGTGAATTGTAAGCTAGGCTTATGATGACCTGTATAGAACGATAATTAACATTTCATTTGTTTTCTGTTCTCAAATTATGAGATATATGAAACTATTCATCACTGTTCATGTGTTTTACTTTCTCCATTTCGAGAAATTCTCGGTGTAGATGAAAAGCTACTTTTTTAGGCAAACTCTCTGTCAGAAGAGGGATTTGAACCCTCGCCTCCAATCGGAGACCAGAACGAATCTGTAACATAAGGTTTGATATGTCCGATGGAAACAGTCAGAACTTAAGCTACAAAGAACAGAAAACAAAAAAATGCTAAAATCTAATGAAAGATATTGTATAAACATTTTGTTAAAGGAGTTTGCGTAAGTGAGTGAATTATAAGCTAGGCTTATGATTACCTGTATCGAACGATTATTCACTTTTCATTTGTTTTCTGTTCTCAAATTATGAGATCTATGAAACTATTCATCACTGTTCATGTGTTTTACTTTCTCCATTTCGAGAAATTCTCGGTGTAGATGAAAAGCTACTTTTTTAGGCAAAATCTCTGTCAGAAGAGGGATTTGAACCCTCGCCTCCAGTCGGAGACCAGAACGAATCTGTAACATAAGGTTTGATATGTCCGATGGAAACAGTCAGAACTTAAGATACAAAGAACAGAAAACCAAAAAATGCTAAAATCTAATGAAAGATATTGTAAAAACATTTTGTTAAAGGAGTTTGCGTAAGTGAGTGAATTGTAAGCTAGGCTTATGATGACCTGTATCAAACGATAATTAACCTTTCATTTGTTTTCTGTTGTCAAATTATGAGATCTATGAAACTATCCATCACTGTTCGTGTGTTTTACTTTCTCCATTTCGAGAAATTCTCGGTGTAGATGAAAAGCTACTTTTTTAGGCAAAATCTCTGTCAGAAGAGTGATTTGAACCCTCGCCTCCAATCGGAGACCAGAACACCCCTACAACCAGGAAGGCCTCTCACCTTGAGTCTGGCGCCTTAGACCACTAGGCCATCCTGACAACTACAAAACCTTAAAATTCATGTGTTTTTCACGAATCTGTAACATAAGGTTTGATATGTCCGATGGAAACATGCAGAACTTAAGATATAAAGAACAGAAAACCAAAAAATGCTAAAATATAATGAAAGATATTGTAAAAACATTTTTTTAAAGGAGTTTGCGTAAGTGAGTGAATTTTAAGCTATGCTTATGATGACCTGTATCGAACGATTATTAACATTTCATTTGTTTTCTGTTCTCAAATTATGAGATCTATGAAACTATTCATCACTGTTCATGTGTTTTACTTTCTCCATTTCGAGAAATTCTCAGTGTAGATGAAATGCTACTTTTTTAGGCAAAATCTCTGTCAGAAGAGGGATTTGAAACCTCGCCTCCAATCGGAGACCAGAACGAATCTGTAACATAAGGTTTGATATGTCCGATGGAAACATGCAGAACTTAAGATACAAAGAACAGAAAACAAAAAAATGCTAAAATCTAATGAAAGATATTGTATAAACATTTTGTTAAAGGAGTTTGCGTAAGTGAGTGAATTATAAGCTAGGCTAATGATTACCTGTATCGAACGATTATTAACTTTTCATTTGTTTTCTGTTCTCAAATTATGAGATCTATGAAACTATCCATCACTGTTCATGTGTTTTACTTTCTCCATTTCGAGAAATTCTCGGTGTAGATGAAAAGCTACTTTTTTAGGCAAAATCTCTGTCAGAAGAGGGATTTGAACCCTCGCCTCCAGTCGGAGACCAGAACGAATCTGTAACATAAGGTTTGATATGTCCGATGGAAACAGTCAGAACTTAAGATACAAAGAACAGAAAACCAAAAAATGCTAAAATCTAATGAAAGATATTGTAAAAACATTTTGTTAAAGGAGTTTGCGTAAGTGATTGAATTGTAAGCTAGGCTTATGATGACCTGTATCAAACGATAATTAACCTTTCATTTGTTTTCTGTTGTCAAATTATGAGATCTATGAAACTATCCATCACTGTTCGTGTGTTTTACTTTCTCCATTTCGAGAAATTCTCGGTGTAGATGAAAAGCTACTTTTTTAGGCAAAATCTCTGTCAGAAGAGTGATTTGAACCCTCGCCTCCAATCGGAGACCAGAACACCCCTACAACCAGGAGGCCTCTCACCTTGAGTCTGGCGCCTTAGACCACTAGGCCATCCTGACAACTACAAAACCTTAAAATTCATGTGTTTTTCACGAATCTGTAACATAAGGTTTGATATGTCCGATGGAAACATGCAGAACTTAAGATATAAAGAACAGAAAACCAAAAAATGCTAAAATATAATGAAAGATATTGTAAAAACATTTTTTTAAAGGAGTTTGCGTAAGTGAGTGAATTGTAAGCTAGGATTATGATGACGTGTATAGAACGATAATTAACATTTCATTTGTTTTCTGTTCTCAAATTATGAGATATATGAAACTATTCATCACTGTTCATGTGTTTTACTTTCTCCATTTCGAGAAATTCTCGGTGTAGATGAAAAGCTACTTTTTTAGGCAAACTCTCTGTCAGAAGAGGGATTTGAACCCTCGCCTCCAATCGGAGACCAGAACGAATCTGTAACATAAGGTTTGATATGTCCGATGGAAACATGCAGAACTTAAGATACAAAGAATAGAAAACAAAAAAATGCTAAAATCTAATGAAAGATATTGTAAAAACATTTTTTTAAAGGAGTTTGCGTAAGTGAATGAATTATAAGCTAGGCTTATGATGACCTGTATCGAACGATTATTAACGTTTCATTTGTTTTCTGTTCTCAAATTACGAGATCTATGAAACTATTCATCACTGTTCATGTGTTTTACTTTCTCCATTTCGAGAAATTCTCGGACTAGATGAAAAGCTACTTTTTTAGGCAAAATCTCTGCCAGAAGACGGATTTTAACCCTCGCCTCTAATCGGGGACGAGAACACCCCTACAACCAGGAAGACTTCTCACTCTTGAGTCTGGCGCCTTAGACCACTCGCCCATCCTGACAACTACAAAAGCTTAAAATTCAAATGTTTTTCACGAATCTGTAACTTAAGGTTTGATATGTCCGATGGATACATGCAGAACTTAAGATACAAAGAACAGAAAACAAAAAATGCTAAAATCTAATGAAAGATATTGTAAAAACATTTTTTTAAAGGAGTTTGCGTAAGTGAATGAATTATAAGCTAGGCTTATGATGACCTGTATCGAACGATTATTAACGTTTCATTTGTTTTCTGTTCTCAAATTACGAGATCTATGAAACTATTCATCACTGTTCATGTGTTTTACTTTCTCCATTTCGAGAAATTCTCGGACTAGATGAAAAGCTACTTTTTTAGGCAAAATCTCTGCCAGAAGACGGATTTTAACCCTCGCCTCTAATCGGGGACGAGAACACCCCTACAACCAGGAAGACTTCTCACTCTTGAGTCTGGCGCCTTAGACCACTCGCCCATCCTGACAACTACAAAACTTTAATATTCAAATGTTTTTCACGAATCTGTAACATAAGGTTTGATATGTCCGATGGAAACATGCAGAACTTAAGATACAGAAAACAAAAAAATGCTAAAATCTAATGAAAGATATTGTAAAAACATTTTTTTAAAGGAGTTTGCGTAAGTGAGTGAATTATAAGCTAGGCTTATGATGACCTGTATCGAACGATTATTAACGTTTAATTTGTTTTCTGTTCTCAAATTATGAGATCTATGAAACTATTCATCACTGTACATGTGTTTTACTTTCTCCATTTCGAGAAATTCTCGGTGTAGATGAAAAGCTACTTTTTTAGGCAAAATCTCTGTCAGAAGAGGGATTTGAACCCTCGCCTCCAATCAGACACCAGAATACCCCTATCACCAGGAAAACGTATCTTCTTAAGGCTGGCGCCTTCGACTACTCAAGCATCCTGCCAACTACAAGCCCTTCAAAAACATTTTTTTTTAAGGAAATTGCGTATGTGAGTGAATTCTAACCTAGGCATATGATGAACTGAATCGAAAGATTTTTCCCGTTTCATGTGTTTTCTGTTCTCAAATTACTACCTCCTCCAATCGGACACCAGAGTACCGCTGTAACCAGGAAGGATTCGCACCTTGAGTCTGGCGCCTTAGAACACTCGGCCGTCCTGACAACTATAAATTCTTCAAATTCTTTAAATTCTTATGTTTTTCACTATTCTGTAAAATAAAGTCTGATCTGTAGGTAGGATGCAGACAGGATTTAAGGAAGTGAAAAAAAAAAAATTCTGAAACCTAATACAACACATATTAAAAACATTTTTTTTAAGGAAAGTACATAAGTGTGTGAATTCTAATCTAGGCAAATGATGACCTGTATCAAACGATTATTCCCGCAATTGATGACGTGTATGAACCTACAAATCACTGTTCATGTTATTTCCTTTCACCATTTGGAGAAATTCTCTGTGTATATTACCAGCTATTATTATAGTCACGATGGCAGAGTTAACCTATAGGTTCCATTCACACGGTTGTCACACAATGTCCTACAGTGATAGTGGCTCTGCACGTTGAATCTGAGTGGTCACTCTGGTTATTCACAGGTAACTCAGACTCTTGTAAATTATGCACTGACATCCATGGGAGATTTACATTAACATTTTAGTTTCACATGGGCATCTCAAGCTAGGATCCAGCAACCTTGTTTATATTCTGAGGAATGAGCAGCCTTTTCTGTGAATCATTAAACATGTAAACAAGTGCATGAAGCGTAATTATTCACATAGTCGTGCCCAAGGTCCTTGGACAGCCATCAGGAACATTTATGTCTCACTTTCCAGACCACTTTCTGGCACACAGTGGAAACAGGTGCTTGTGGTATCAACCTGAGGAGGCATATATTTAGTTGAGTTTTTTAGGAACCAATGTATAACATACTGAATTTGACTCTGAAGTTGATGATGTTTAGGTGTTACTGGAAAACAGATGATATGGCCTAATTTTAGGGGTTTTATATTGTGAATAATCACATTTTATTTGTCATATGCGCCGGATAGTCGAGGTAATTGACGTAATATGTACATGTAGGTAGAGTTAACGTGACTATGCATAGATAATAAACAGAGAGTAGCAGAAGCGTAAAAGAGGGGACTGGGTAGGCATTTGATTAGCTGTTCAGGAGTCTTATGGCTTGGGGGTAGACGCTGTTAAGAAGCCTTTTGGACCTAGACCCGGCGCTCCGGTAACGCTTGAAGTTTGGTAGCAGAGAGAACAGTCTATGACTAGGGTGGCTGGAGTCTTTGACAAATTTTAGGACCTTCCTCTGACACCGCCTGGTATAGAGGTCCTGGATGGCAGGAAGCTTGGTCCCAGTGATGTACTGGACTGTATGCACTATCCTACGTAGTGCCTTGCAGTTGGAGGCCGAGCAGTTGCCATACCAAGCAGTGATGCAACCAGTCAGGATGCTTTCGATGGTGCAGCTGTGGAACCTTTTGAGGATCTGAGGACCCATGACAAGTCTTTTCAGTCTCCTGAGGGGGACTAGGTTTTGTCGTGCCCTCTTCGACTGTCTTAGCGTGTTTGGACCATGACAGTTTGTTGGTGATGTGGACACCAAGGAACTTGAAGCTCTCAACCTGCTCTACTGCAGCCCTGTCGATGAGAATGGGGGCGTGCTCAATCCTCCTTTTCCTGTAGTCCACAATCCGCTCTTATTCATGTTGAGGGAGAGGTTGTTGTCCTGGCACCACACGGCCAGGTCTCTGACCTCCTCCCTATAGGCTGTCTCATCATTGTTGGTGATCAGGCCTACCACTGTTGTGTCATCGGCAAAACTTGATGATGGTGTTGGAGTACAGGAGGGGACTAGAGTACAGGAGGGGACTGAGCACGTACCCCTGAGGGGCCCCCGTGTTGAGGATCAGCGTGGCGGATGTGTTTGTTACCTACCCTCACCACCTGGGGCAGCCCGTCAGAAAGTCCAGGATCCAGTTGCAGAGGGAGGTGTTTAGTCCCAGGGTCCTTAGCTTAGTAATGAGTTTTGAGGGCACTATGGTGTTAAACGCTGAGCTGTAGTCAATGAATAGCATTCTCACATAGGTGTTCCTTTTGTCCAGGTGGGAAAGGGCAGTGTGGAGTGCAATAGAGAGTGCATCATGTGTGGATCTGTTGGGGCGGTATGCAAATTGGAGTGGGTCTAGGATTTCTGGGATAATGGTGTTGATGTGAGCCATGACCAGCCTTTCAAAGCACTTCATGGCTACAGACGTGAGTGCTACGGGTCAGTAGTCATTTCGGCAGGTTAACTTAGTGTTTAGGGACTATGGTGGTCGGCTTGAAACATGTTGGTATTACAGACTCAGTCAGGGACAGGTTGAAAATGTCAGTGAAGACACTTGCCAGTTGGTCAGCGCATGCTCGGAATACACGTCCTGGGAATCCGTCTAGCCCTGCGGCCTTGTGAATGTTGACATGTTTAAAGGTATTTCTCACATCAGCTACGGAGAGCGTGATCACACAGTCGTCCGGAACAGCTGACGCTCTCATGCATGTTTCAGTGTTGCTCTACTCGAAGTGCTCATAAAAGTAATTTAGCTGTGCTTCCCTTTTTAGTCTGTAATAGTTTGCAAGCCCTGCCACATCCGACGAGTGTCGGAGCCAGTGTAGTACGATTCGATCTCAGTCCTGTATTGACGCTTTGCCTGTTTTAATGGTTCGTCGGAGGGCATAGAGGGATTTCTTATAAGCTTCCGGGTTAGAGTCCCGCTCCTTGAAAGCGGCAGCTCTACTCTTTAGCTCAGTGCGGATGTTGCCTGTAATTCATTGCTTCTGGTTGGGGTATGTACGTACAGTTTCTGTGGGGACAACGTCGTCGATGCACTTATTGATGAAGCCAGTGACTGATGTGGTGTACTCCTCAATGCCATTGGAAGAATCCCGGAACATATTCCCAGTCTGTGTTAGCCATACAGTCCTGTAGCTTAGCATCTGCTTCATTTGACCACTTTCTTAATGACAGAGTCACTGGTGCTTCCTGCTTTAGTTTTTGCTTGTAAGCAGGAATCAGGAGGATAGAATTATGGTCAGATTTGCCAAATGGAGGGCGAGGGAGAGCTTTTTACACGTCTCTGTGTGTGGAGTAAAAGTGGTCTAGAGTTTTTTTCCCCTCTGGCTGCACATTTAACATGATGGTAGAAATGAGAAAAAAGGATTTGATTTTCCCTGCATTAAAGTCCCCGGCCACTAGGGGTGCCGCCTCTGGATGAGCGTTTTCCTGTTTGCTTATGGCCATATACAGCTCATTGAGTGCGGTCTTAGTGCCAGCATCGGTTTGTGGTGGTGTATGGACAGCTATGAAAAATACAGATGAAAACTCTCTTGGAAAATAGTGTGGTCTACAGCTTATCATGAGATACTCTACCTCAAGTGAGCAAAACCTTGAGACTTTCTTAGATTTCGTGCACCAGCTCTCGTTTACAAATATACATAGACCGTTCTATCCTGCCGAACAAGCTTAAAACTCACCAGCTGTATGGTATTCATGTCATTCAGTCACGACTCGGTGAAACATAAGATATTACAGATTTTAACGTCCTGTTGGTCGGATATACGTGATTATAGTTTGACTATTTTTATTATCGATTGATTGTACGTTGACTAATAGGACCGATGGTAACGGTAGATTACCCTCTCGGCAAAGGATCCTTACAAGGCACCCGGACCTTCGTCCCCGATACCTCCGTCTCTTTCTCCTGCGAATGACGGGGACGAGCGCCTTGTCGGGCGTCTGAAGTAAATCCTTCCCATCCGTCCGACTCGTTGAAGAAAATGTATTCCTCCAGTACAGGGTGGATAATCGCTGTCCTGATATCTAGAAGCTCTTTTCGGTCATAAGACATAGTGGCAGAAACGTTATGTACATAATAAGTTACAAATAACGTGAAAAACATACACAATAGCACAATTGGTTACGGGATCGTAAAACGGTAGCAATCTCCTTCGGCGCCATTCTAATATGTGAATCATTTAGTTTAATAAACCCATTAATCAGGTTAAGTAAGTAAGCCTTTTCAATAAAGTCTCTTATCTAGACCCAGAACTACCTCCCTTTCATTCCCATCTCACAGGTTGTACAGTATGTGAAATTTGTCTATAAATCATTTTATGATTTTTTCATCCAACTATATTTGCTAGTTCCACTCTTAGTTAGGTTGAGTGTTGTGATTGTACTCTACTTCATCAAACGTAAAAAGGTTCATTTGTTTACATACTGCTACGGTACTGTAGCCCTACCTCTCTCAATGTTGCCCAGTGAGAGTGTGCAAAACTGTCATCAAGGCAAAGGGTGGCTACTTTGAAGAATCTCAAATATAAAATATATTTTGATTTGTTTAATACTTTTTTGGTTACTATATGATGCCATATGTGTTATTTCATAGTTTTGATGTCTTCACTATTTTTATAAAATGTAGGAAATAGTAAAAATAAAGAAAAAAACCTGTAATCAGTAGGTGTGTACAAACCTTTGACTGGTACTGTATATCATGACCACGTCAGGAGGGCAGTAGAATTGCTGTGTCCCCAGAGTCTGAGGGCAGCGGAGGCTCCCACGTAACTCATACTTACTGTAGGGTCACTCAGACAGTATCTACATCAAAGCTCTCTCTTCACAACCTTCACACCATTGTTTGTATATCCAGTTATTTAAGCTGTAGCTATACAGGCTTAGAAGTAGTAGGTTATTCATTGGTTTGAATTGAATGACTTCAAAGGTATGTGTTTAATTTCAAGCCATGCCTGGAGGCTGAAGGAACTTCTGTCAGATGCTACTACCAGTCAGAAGATACTGTTTATGTAGGCTACTGTTTTTGGAAGAAGGGAAATACAGAGAGAAATTAGAGAGCAATGAGAGTAATCTCATATGTAAATGCAGATTTTATGTTTTCACGTTTGCCATGTTTGTGCAATATTCTGTAAAAACATAACACGTCTGCAAACCCTCAAAACAAATCAGTTTGAGCTTATTTGCTCTCATGAATCTTTTAGCAGGCTTTAAATGATGAAATATGCAGCATTTCTCTTGATGAATTACTTTAGATTAATAAACACTTCTCTCCAGAGACACCAGTGCTGCGAGTTGCTGAGCCAACAAAAACATACCCTTGCAGGATCTTATCCTATAATATGTTTTAAAGTATTTACAGACACAGCACACACAGGGGAGAGGCTGTCATGTCACAAGCTGCAGAAAATGTTATTTTACCATTACATCTGGACCCAAAAAAGAGTAGCTGCTGCCAAGTGAGCTAATGGGGATCCTTAATAAATACAAATACAAATCTGTACGTCACATGTAAAAATCAAGAGAGAAAAGAGTTCTGGGAACTTCAACTTGTAATTCCAGAAAACAAGCAGCACAGAGGAGGAATAGAATAACATGAGCATTTGTTGATCAAGCATTTTTGAGGACCCGCACTACAGTCGTTTGAGGGAACACTGAGTTTTCTACAGGGGTGATGGAACACTCTTCTGAAGTCAAGAGGTTTTCTCACAGTTTCTAAATAGCCATCACTCATTAATGTGTCATATCAGAAAACATATTTAAACAGGATGACATACAACATTCCTTTAGACAAGCAGTTAATGTACAGTATGTTTTATAATGTATATTAGTTCAGATACAGTAGAAATGTATTTAATAGAACATTGATGATCTTATGTTGTGTGCTATAGAGCATTTTGACACCTAATTTATTACATTTCTATCTGCATTGTTCTAAAACCCCACTGGAAATATAGTACCAGTCAAAAGTTTGGACACACCTACTCATTCAAGGGCTTTTCTTTATTTTTACAATTTTCTACATTCTAGAATAGTAGTGAAGACATCAAAACTATGAAATAACACATATGGAATTATGTAGTAACCAAAAAAGTGTTAAACAAACAAAAAATATATTTTCTATTTTAGATTCTTCAAAGTAGCCATACTTTGCCTGATGACAGCTTTGAAAACTCTTGGCATTCTCTCAACCAGCTTCACCTGGAATGCTTTTCCAACAGTCTTGAAGGAGTTCCCACATATGCTGAGCACTTATTGGCTGCGTTTCCTTCACTCTGCGGTCCAACTCATCACAAACCATCTCAATTGGGTTGAGGTCGGGTGATTGAGGAGGCGAGGTCATCTGATGCAGCACTACATCACTCTTCTTTTTGGTCAAATAGCCTTAACACAGCCTGGAGGTGTGTTGGGTCATTGTCCTGTCGAAAAACAAATGATAGTCCCACTAAGTGCAAACCAGATGGGATGGAGTATCGCAAGTCAGTTAAGAACAAATTCTTATTTACAATGACGGCCTACCCCGGCAAAACCCGGACGATGCTATGCCAATTGTGCGCCGCCCTGTGGGACTCCCAATCACAGCCTGATGTGATGCAGCCTGGATTCAAACCAGGGACTGCAGTGACGCTTCTTGCACTGAGATGCAGTGCCTTAGATCGCTGCGCAACTTGGGAGCCCAGGGTGGTGAATGCTGTGAGTGCTGTGGTAGCCATGCTGGTTATGTGTGCCTTGAAATCTAAGTAAATTACAAACAGTGTCACCAGCAAAGCACCCCCCACAACATCACACCTCCTCCATGCTTCACGAAGGGAACCACACATGCGGAGATCATCCATTCACCTACTCTGCGTCTCACAAAGACAAGGTGGTTGGAACCAAAAATCAGACCAAAGGACAGATATCCACCAGTCTAATTTCCATTTCTCGTGTTTCTTGGCCCAAGCAAGTCTCTTCTTCTTTTTGTGTCCTTTAGTAGTGATTTCTTTGCAGCAATTCGACCATGAAGGCCTGATTCACGCAGTCTCTTCTGAACAGTTGATGTTGAGATGTGTCTGTTACTTGAACTCTGTGAAGCATTTATTTGGGCTGCAATTTCTGAGGCTGGTAACTCTCATGAACGTATCCTCTGCAGCAGAGGTAACTCTGGGTCTTCCTTTCCTGTGGTGGTCCTCATGAGAGCCAGATTCATCATATCGCTTGATGGTTTTTGTGACTGCACTTGAAGAAACCTTGAAAGTTCTTGAAATGTTTCAGATTGACTGACCTTCATGTCTTAAAAGTAATGATGGACTGTCATTTCTCTTTGCTTATTTGAGCCATTCATGACATAATATGGACTTGGTTATTTACCAAATAGGGCTATCTTCTGTATACCACCTCTACCTTGTCACAACACAACTGATTGTTTCAAACACATTAAGAATGAAAACAATTCCACAAATGAACTTTTAACAAGGCACACCTGTTAGTTGAAATGCATTCCAGGTGACTATCTCATGAAGTTGGTTAAGAGAATGCCAAGAGTGTGTCAAGGTCCATCCCTGGATGGGAGACCAGATGCTGCTGGAAGTGGTGTTGGAGGGCCAGTAGGAGGCACTCTTTCCTCTGGTCTAACAAATATCCCAATTCCCCAGGGCAGTGATTGGGGACACTGCCCTGTGTAGGGTGCCGTCTTTCGGATGGGACGTTAAACGGGTGTCCTGACTCTCTGAGGTCATTAAAGATCCCATTGCACTTATCGTAAGAGTAGGGGTGTTAACCCCGGTGTCCTGGCTAAATTCCCAATCTGGGCCTCATACCATCACGGCCACCTAATCATCCCCAGCTTACAATTGGCTCATTCATCCCCCTCCTCTCCCCTGAAACTATTCCCCAGGTCGTTGCTGTGAATGAGAATGTGTTCTCAGTCAACTTACCTGGTAAAATAACTGTAAAATAAAATAAATAAATAAATAAATAAATTAAAGGTAAAGGGTATCTACTTTGAAGAATCTAAAATTACTTTAGTTTGTTTAACACTTTAAATTCCTTATTTTACCAGGCAAGTCATTTAAGATCAAATTCATATTTACAATGACAGGCTACCCAGGGCCCATCGTGATACAGCCTGGACTCAAACCAAGGTCTGTAATGATGCAGTGCCTTAGACCACCGCGCCACTCGGGAGCACTTCATGATTACTACATGATTTCACATGTGCTTTTTCATAATTTTGATGTCTTCACAATTTTTCTACAATGTAGAAAATAGTAAAAACAAAGAAAAATCCTTGAATGAGCAGGTGTGTCCAAACTTTTGACTGGTAATGTATATCAGCGCCACACTTCAAACATGGAACATTATTGATGGTTACTCCTTCCTAGGCAATCCTCTCTACTTAAGTTGCTGTTAGTGATCTCAAACAGACCATGACAGAGTTTGAGCCACGTACGGCCTGTTATTTGGGACTACATTAACGTTCCAAATTAGACACAACCCCAAACCTGAGGCTTTTAGTGCACTTTAACCATCGCAGTCAGAGCTTCCAATAACCAGTGACCTGAATAAGAAACTTCCTGACTATCAGACATGCTGATTGGCTTCATTTCACTCGCTGCTTGCACACCTGGTGGAAGGACAGTCCGAGACCCAAATGTCACATTTATTTTGGAAATTGTGTTTGACAAGTATAGTTAAAAAATTTGTTTTTCCATAGTAGGCCTATACTTTGAGCAAAAATGCTTTAAAAAAAAATACAAGAGAGATAGAAAAGACTTCTAAATAGAAATGACGGATGTTCCCAAAAGGAGTCTTGTGTAGGCCTTAGGTTAGGGAAAAATGGTATCATTGTGAGATAAGATAAGCTATGATAGAATATTAGTCATCCTCACGAAAATATAATGAACCATCAACTAACCATGATGACCTGGCCATAATTTCCCTCTAAAGTAATGATGATCAAAGCAGAAATTGTACATTGCCAGAAGATCAGTGAGGTCTCTATTCTCACTGTACTGATTATGCCTAACCCTATCACATGAAGACAGGGTCATCTGGCCATTTCAACATTAGATGTAACACTGTTTTTGTGAAAAGGGCTAAATGTGAAAGCAAATATTGCACGTAGGAAGTGTGAAATCTAAAGATCAATATTTACTCTGATTGAGATGAGGGATGCTTGGGACAAGGTTTACATTCATGGGTTATCTATTTGGCGTATATGAGAAAGTGCAGATTTGTATTTTTTGTAAGATATATCTCCTTATCTCAGCTCACTGGTCACCATAGCAGCACCCACTCGTAGCACACGCTCCAGCAGGTATATCTCACTGGTCACCCCCAAAGCCAATTCCTCCTTTGGTCATATTTCCTTACAGTTCTCTGTTACCAATGACTGGAACGAACTGCAAAAATCTCTGAAGCTGGAGACTCATATCTCCCTCACTAGCTTTAAGCACCAGCTGTCAGAGCAGCTCACAGATCACTGCACCTGTACATAGCCCATCTGTAAATAGCCCATCCAACTACCTCATCCCCATACTGTATTTATTTATCTTGCTCCTTTGCACCCCAGTATCTCTACTTGCACATTCATCTTCTGTACATCTACCATTCTAGTGTTTAATTGCTATATTGTAATTACTTCGCCACCATGGCCTATTTATTGCCTTAACTTACCTCATTTGCACTCACTGTATATAGACTTATTTTCTTTTGTTCTACTGTATTATTGACTGTATGTTTTGTTTATTCCATGTGTAGCTCTGTGTTGTTGTATGTGTCGAATTGCTATGCTTTATCTTGGCCAGGTCACAGTTGCAAATGAGAACTTCTTCTCAACTAGCCTACCTTGTTAAATAAAGGTGAACATTTTTTTAAACCTAGTCGAATATTTAGTATACACTTTGATCTTCTTAGCTCTCAATAAAAGCAAGCATGCTTTCTACATTTTTTTTACTTAAATTGAACAGATGCGTAGATCTGTAGAATATAACTCTTTTTAGCAAATAAAGATCATTCTAACTAGACATTCCAACTCTCAGGGAGTTAATGTGGAGCCTCAAGACAACAGGCTCAAGACAACAATGGCTCTTGTTTGTGACAAACTATTTGTGCCTTATATTCATCTTAGTCTGCATAGCAGGCAGTTTCCCAAGCCCATGCCGTGAATGGGCAATAGCATAATGTGGAATGAACACATTGTGAGCCACAACATCTTTTTCCTCATTGATTACTTATCTCCCTCAAACAAAAATAACAGGGAGAGCCTAGCCTGAGATATTTACACCTGTGGTATTTGAGTAGCCTGTTGCAGTTAGTTGACGTCTATTAAAGTTTACTAAGTTACTTTAGTCTTCTTACTTTACTGTTATGCCACTGTTGATACTGTCGATTTCCAGACGACACATAAAGACCTGTCAACTTCTAAACAAGGGCCAAGCAATTCAACACTGTGATGGTGTTTTTCTTTGTGGCAATGGCCGACAGGATAAGGCTAAGAAATTCAACTGTATTCATGCCTGTGTAAAGAACAAACTTTGCTTCCCCTAGATCAGTCATCAGCTCCCCTAGGATTGTATAAGACCCCCCCCCCACACACCCAACGGTCTACATGTGCTCTCACAAACACCTCATTCTGAGAGAAGAGAGGAAAGGGAGTGGGAGGATGTGAAGCCATGATTTCCCCCGCTTTCCTCCTTTTCTGCTTACATGAGGTCATAGTGGCCATAAGGCCTAACAATCACTAGACTGGAGCTAGACCAAAAACATCAAGTTGCTGTCCACAACAGGAAATACAACATATTTTCGAAGAAAACTCAGAAATCTCAAGAAAACGAAGCTAAGGATGAAATAGAGGTTTCGAGTCTTATGTGTAACAATGCATGTAACTACAAACCAAGCTCTCTGATTTGTTCATATTTGAGTATAAAGCAAGTCAAGAATCATCATTATTTCTTGATCATGATAATTTAATACAGACAAACTTCTATCATGGGGAGTTCACATCTTGTTCACGGTACATTGCTAAACTGTGAATGGCATTTGTACAAAAGACACAAACGAAAAGGTTACAAGAAATAAACTGATTTCAGGAGACAACAGATTATATTATATATTTCAAAAACGACCCTCACTTTTCATGCATGTTTCACTGCAGAAGATGTAGGGACCCCACAGGTTATGAAAAAGTACCAGTAATATGTATTGATGCTTTGTGGTGGTATACACTGCAAGGAATGCACCATGAACACCCTCCAGCTGTGTGTTCAGTGCTATTGTGCGGCTGCCTTGGCTGCCTGACGGGCCTGTCTCTCTTCCTCAGCCCTCTCCCTCATATCCTTCTCTCTTCTGATGAGCTGCTGCCTCTCTGCCTCCCACTCCCCTACCTTCCTGTGGTACTGCTCCATGTCAGGGCCCTCTGCTGAGGCCAGGCCCTGCTGGACCAGGCTGGAGACCAGCACCTGCAGGGGACTAGGGTCCACCTTACCCCCAGACTGGAGCTGCCCACTCAGCTCCTACACACGGTCAGAGGAGAGGTGGTGGTTAGAAATGGGGTCTAGGGAAAAGGAGCGATTAAGTGTAACTGTTGTTATAGACTAAGAGTGCTTAATAGCAATTTATTCACCTTCTCAAAATGAGAAATCTGTAATCATAACACAACATACATATACTGTACATACACACTCTTTCCCTGTTTGACTGATTGATCTTTGCCCAGTCTCTACCTTGAACCTGCTGGCATAGAGCGGTAGTTTTTCTCTCTCTGCCTGGACGTCTTCATCCTCCTCCTCCTTCTTCCCCTCCTCCTCTCCTCCTAACTCGTCCTCATCAGAGGAGGACTTGGAGTCCAAGGCAGAGGAGAGGTCCTGTAGCAGGCCCTCCAGGTAATCAAGCTAAGAGAAACACACACACACACACACACACAGATGTAAGGAAAAACACAACTGGGACCGCCGGACATGCACTCACACAGACACAATAACTTGCGAAGCGAAGCCACACTGGAGCATCCTCTCAGAAGTCCATCAGGACAAAAGACAGACATGAAAACAAAAACGCAAACAGACAATGACACAGAATTAATAGGTCCTGTCCGTTCTGACCTACACAGAGTCATCAGGTCTGACACTGTCCTGCTTTCTAGCAAACCTGGTTTGGTGCCCAAAGGACAGATTCTTACAGATTTCCCCTGGGCTCCAGACTCCCATAAATCATATTACTTTGTTCAGAGTTGAACTATTTAACTAGACAGGGCTAGAAGAGTGCTGCACCAGGGTGCACTGACGTGTGTCAGGGTATAAATAACACAGATATGACAGTGTCGCTCCATCTCAACACTAAGCCCTGCAGAGAAAGACTGCGTCATACATCGTACCTGGACAGTAACAGCTTTCTACTGCCACCAGGTTTGTGTCATATAGTAACTGTGTTATTTGATGAGTTAACTGAAATTGCTAACAATAAGCTATGTAGCAGTATAAACTGCATGCTTCTTACTCGATGGTGCACGCTTTACAAAGAGTTACTATTATGTGTGTAATGTGTTACTAACAATGTTGTTAGTGTGAGACAGTAATTGAACAATTGCAGAAAGTACAGCACTGAGACATGTATTGGTAAGTAGGCAACGTACAGCGTCCTTTGATAGTTTTCTATCTCCAGGAGCGGCAGCTACTCTCTCCATAATGGCCAGGGCCCGGCCCAGATACCCTGGGGTCCACATCAGAGGCATGCCCCTGAACACAGCATGGATCCCAGCCGCCATCTCCACCTTACCTAGAGACAGACAAAGAGAGAGGAGCAGGGAGAGGAAACTATCAGAGACTTGATCAGCACAACATGACAACCAGGGCAAAGACCATGTGGCATGGAGAGAGAGAGAGGTTGATTTCAATGATGTTTGACAAGAAGATGAAGAGAAGGGATTCTTGAGAAATGGAGAGAAAACCTCCTCCTTCTGCCATCACCAAAGGGTTAGGAACATGAGGAAGGGCTTGATTTAGGCCCAGGTCTGAGGTATGACTAGAGGAACACATACCTAACAGAGCACAACCCAACAGTTGAGCGCTGAGGCCTGTAGAGTTGTCCTGCTTCAGACCACATATCAGCAGTGCTGCTCCCAGAGCCCTCTGCTCTGACACCTGTAGTGAACCAACACACACACACACACACACACACACACACACACACACACACACACACACACACACACACACACACACACACACACACACACACACACACACACACACACACACACACACACACACACACAAACACACTTCAGACAGCACTAGCACAACGTTTTCAAAAAGCATAAAAACGAATTTATACAGAAAAAACTGTGGCTGCTGAATTCAAACTCCGGCATACACATATTTTTTTTATGGGAATGATGTTGTGCTGGGATCAGACTTAACTTCTCTACACAAATAGGATTATGTCCTCCTTAAGTTTCCAACAAATCGTTCAGTTCTACACAATCCAGACATTCCAAATATACTTTGGCATGATAACTTCTCCAAACATGTTGGTACACACACAGTACCAAGCAGTGAATGCTACTTTACTTACACTGAGCTCTGGTTTGGTTGCTAGGTAACCGCTCAGCGCATACATGGACAAGATCTGTGTTGATGGTAGATCAAAAGACTCCTGAAGCATCACCTCTTCCACGACAGAACAGGCACCTACAGAAGAGGACAAACCTTTTTAGGTTTTAAGGTACATATTATGTGTGGGAGTATAGAATATACACTACCGTTCAAAAGTTTGGGGTCACTTATTGCATCTTTAATCAGCCCCACAGTTTTCAGCTGAGCTAACATCATTGCAAAAGGGTTTTCTAATGATCAATTAGCCTTTTAAAATGATAAACTTGGATTAGCTAACACAGCATGCCATTGGAACACAGGAGTGACGGTTGCTGATAATGGGCCTCTGTACGCCTATGTAGATATTCCATAAAAAATCTGTTGTTTCCAGCTACAAGTCATTTACAACATCAACAATGTCTATACTGTACTTCTGATCAATTTGATGTTATTTTAATGGACAAAAAAATAGTTTTCTTTCAAAAACAAGGACAATTCTAAGTGACCCCAAACTTTTGAACACTAGTGTACATTATTGGTTTCGTTGAGTTTAACTGAGTTTTTCCAAAGGACCCCTGGGTTAACTTTACAGTTTGACAAATAATAATTTCAGACGTCATAGACTCTTCACCTTTGAAGTCTTCATCTTTAATGAAGGAATCTATCAGCAGGTTGAACGTGAAATCATCTGGGAACATTCCATATTGCACCTAAATACAGAAACAGAGAAAGGTAATAAAAAAAAAAACTTTAAAAAACCCCAGCACTATTATAGTCAAACTCAGAAATGGAGGTTGTCAAACTCTTTAGAATGTAGGTTTTCAACAGGCACCATGTATTGGACAATACAACTGTAGTTAGAATGCAAATGATTTTATGTTCATTAATGCGTTTAATCACCATCTCTATTATCTCTGCAGGCTATATATTTTAATGTATTTCAAAGCCAGCTCTTTAAAAGTGTAGTTTGGATGTTGATGGTGAAAATCTATTGAATGATAATGAAAATGCTGGGCAGGAGTTTTCTTTTAGGAAATTCACTGATAATGAAGTCCTGGATGCTTCGCTAACACTAGACAAAAAAAAATCCACAGGGGCTGATCATTTGAAGCATGGTCTGCTTAAGCGTGCAGCTCCCTTTATTGCTGGCTCAGTAGCCCACATGTTTTATTTAACATTGTTATCAGGAAGTATTCCAAAAGCATGGAAATCCGTATATGTGCTGCCACTCCATACGGGTGGGGATACAAATGATCTTGACAACTATCGCCCCATTTCAAGACTACCTTCTTTAGCTAAGATTCTTGAATCCTTGGTTAATGTACAACTTCGTTCCTTTTAATCTGATAATTGTATTTTTAATATAAATCATTCAGGGTTTAGGCCTGGGCATAGTACTAGCACAGCAAACACACTAGTTGTTATTGATCTTGTCAATGCATTGAATGATAAAAACAGATGTGCTGCCTTGTTTACTGATCTGTCAAAGGCGTTCAACACTGTTGATCATTCGGTTTTGCTGAAAAAGTTATCAAAAATAGACCTGGGATATACAACCTGTTCATGTTTTCAAAATTATCTTAGCGACAGAACCCAGGCCGTCTTGACAGATGTGGATAAATCTGAATTTCTTGAGATTCAAAAAGGTGTAACTCAGGGTTCAATTTTGGGTCCATTATTGTTCACCTTGTATATTAATGACATAGTAAACACTGTTAATACTTGTAACATTCATCTCTATGCAGATGACACAGTTTTGTGGTCCTGTGACACCTTGGTGCAGCAGGCCATTCGTGAACTTCAGCATGACTTTGATTCAATTCAGAAATCACTTACAGATCTTAAATTAGTGTTAAATACAAGTAAAATCAAGCTCATGCTGTTCTCTAGGTCACGAAATGTTGACCCTGAGGACCGGCATATTTGCGCAACAAATGGAGCACAAATTGTCTCTAACCCAAAGTACCTGGGTGTCTGGATTGATGACAAGTTGTCCTTGGTAACGCATATAGAAAATATGACTACAAAGCTTAGATCCAAGATAGTTTTTTTTATATATAAATAAATCATGCCTCAGTATTGAAAATAAGAGAAAGATTGTTCAAACAACGCTTCTCCCTGTATTGGATTTTGGTGATATTGTTTACATGCATGCGGCAACCTTTGTTTTGCAACCCTTGGACGCAGTCTACCATTCCGCAATACGTTTTATCACAGGGGACAATTTTAGGACTCATCATTTTAGTCTCTATAAAAATGTCTGTAAGAAGTGAGCTTCATTCTCTTATTTATTTACAAATCAATCTTACAGAAACTGCCTCCATATTTTTTTTTATTTAACTAGGCAAGTCAGTTAAGAACAAATTCTTATTTACAATGACGGCCTAGGAACAGTGGGTTAACTGCCTTGTTCAGGGACAGAACGACAGATTTTTACCATGTCAGCTCGGGGATTCAATCTAGCAACCTTTCGGTTACTGGCCCAACGCTCAAACCACTAGGCTACCTGCAACCCCCAAACATATGTAACGTCCTTAATTAAGTTAAGACTTACCAAACCCGTTCTCAGGAATGGACAACAACAGAGATCCCTTCAGTCGCCACAGATTCGGGAAAATCTGCATTTTGTTTTTTTGCCCCTAATTTGTGGAACAATCTGCAGAGTTCACTGCAGTTAGATGTGCTGGTGTCACTCAGGCAGTTTAGATGATTTATTATGTAGCTGAATGTGATTGCTTTTATTAAATATGTTTATTTTGTTATTGTGTGCTGAATTACATTGTTTTATACATTGTTCTACTTGCACATCATCATCTGCACATCTATCACTCCAGTGTTAATGCTAAATTGTAATTATTTCGCCTCTATGGCATATTTATTGCCTTACCTCCCTACTCTTCTACATTTGCACACACTACATAGATTTTTCTATTGTGTTATTGACTGTACGTTTGATTATCCCATGTCTAACTCTGTGTTGTTGTTTTGTTGCACTGCTTTGCTTTATCTTGGCCAGGTCACGGTTGTAAATGAGAACTTGTTCTCAACTGGCCTACCTGGTTAAATAAAGGTGAAATAAAAAATAAATACACATATTGAAGTGTATGTTTTATTATTCTGTTTTTATTGTAATGTATACAGGGCTGTCTTGTAAAATAGATTTTTAATCTCAATGTTACTCCCTGTTTAAATAAAAAATGAATAAAAAAGAATAGTATGGCCATGGAAGGTTGTGTGCCAAAATGGAGGACAGTTTGTGGACCCTTGTTTCTATGGCTCTGCTCGGCATAATGTAGAACTACCTTGTTCTTGAGGGTGTGTAAGGCCTTGTCTCTGGCCCCGTATCTGAGACACTGTCTCACCCAGCTGTGGACGGTCCAGTCTCTGAGGTACCAACAGTTTGGGCTGTGGCGAAATCTACAGAAGAGAAATGTTCAAACATTAAAAAACAACAACATACAAGACAGTAATGTTTATGACTTCTGTTAGGTAATTATTATGATGCCTTTATGATAGATGAGTCAAGTCAAGTGTAATCGCTTCTTAATTCATAGGCTTGCAACACAATATTCATGTAAATCTTTTAATCGCATAAGAAACAGATTCCAGAAAAGGGGTAAAACAGGAAAGCTCTAACACAGCACAGAACAACGAAACATGCATGTGACTGAACATAAACACGCCAGAAAAGACTAGGACAAAACAGAGGTCTGAACATAGAGGATTAGCCAGCAACTTAGACCAGGAAGTGAACACCCTAACAAAGAAATAATATTACAGGGGGTGAAAATGAGGCTTACTTATAAAGATAGTACTCTGCTTGATCAACCTCTTCTCTTGACGATATGTTGTCAACAAACTGAAAAAGAAAATACACAGAGAAATGATGGATTCTGTTTTGGCTAGGGTTGCACAATTCCAGGAACTTTCAATAAATTGTTTTTCCAGAAATTCTAGTGTGAGGATTTCAGAT
The DNA here is from genome assembly GCF_901001165.1 of Salmo trutta. Classification (NCBI taxonomy): domain Eukaryota; kingdom Metazoa; phylum Chordata; class Actinopteri; order Salmoniformes; family Salmonidae; genus Salmo; species Salmo trutta. Next base: position 33,000,191 of record NC_042965.1, read on the forward strand.
TTCTTTCTTATTCCCTCCTTATTCCAGGAATCCTCCAACCGGGATTTCGGGAAAACGACGGAATTTATTGAAAGTTTCTGAAATTTTGCAACCCTAGTTTTAGCCAACATATCGGATTCTGTTTTAGCCTAAATGTATCAGATACGACAATGAAGCAGTTTTCTAAAGGAGGAACAGGCTGACATCTGGGCTAGAAGGGTGTAATCTCTCTGCACTCTAACATGCTCTTACCCGTGATATTGTCAGCGAGCTGACAGGGAAGTTTCGGTCATAAATCCTGTCCATCAAGGCGGCCATCAATGCTGTAGAATGGCATACTCACATTAAGCTTTACTTTCACAACAACTAGTCCAAGCTCAAACTCTCTGCCATTTAAAAATATGATTTCAACCCTTGAAGCATTTTACAGCATGAATGACACAGTATAGTAACTGTCAATATGTAGCTAGCTAACACTGCCCTCCTGTGTTCATTTGGTGCAGACACTCACAGACATTGTCATCGACTTACAGTTGTCTTCGGGTACTTATGCACAGAATGTCTATTCTATATTCACATGGGTTTCAGAAAACTAAAACGCAACTGATGTCATGTCCACTTACTTGACAGCTAATGTGTGACAGCTGTGTTTGAGATCCACTATTTATTAGTTGTGTTGGGTAGTGACAAAGGGGATGGTTAGTAATGAACAATACATCATTGGTAATGAGTGTATTGGGTGGATAGCTTACCCAGATTTTGATGATCTTTCTCTCTCTCCTCCCATAATTTGGTGTCTGTGTATGCTGCTGAAAGTAGACATCTTCTGTCTGTAGGATATAAACAATAATGATTACAAGTTACATTGGGTAGACAATGCTGGAACTGAAGGTAACATGCACAATGCAATTAATTGCGATTTCAGTACAAGCAAATACTAAGGTCAATAATTGAACAAACGAGAGAAGATGTATCTTATTTAGACAGTTATGAGTTAGGTCAGAATGGATTAATTTTAGGAAGCCAAATGGCTAGCCTGCTAGCTACTCGCGTGGAAAAATAAAAATAGTTCAGAAAAAAAAGTGAATCAATCAATGATAGCAAATGTTACTGATTTATATACTTATATTTTACATCTACAAATATGTACCTATAAAACTGTAAGTCCCACATTTGTGGATACATTTGACAGCTCCTAAACAGCGTTGCAACAGGGAGGCTGCCATCTTGGGACGATGCCACTATGACAAGGGGTGCAACAATTTTGAGTGAGAGAAAGAGCATTTGTAATGCGGACCGTAACACCATGAAAAACTGAATATATAATAATGAAATAGAAACTACGTTAATATTTCTAAATACTGTAATTATGTACGTTTCATTTAAGATATCAAACATAACATTTGAATGAACCCCTTTCTATGTCTTGGTACGGCCTCAAGCGCCTGTTGTGGTGAACATCCAATGTCAATTGCCCCAGTGGCTAATTCATTGGTAGTATCAAGTGTGGTACCTTCCATTGTTTGGGCCAGAATATTTTCTCACTGCAGTTTGTAGGCCCTACTTAGTGCCTTCTGCCTACTAGTCTTTTTCTTCACACATAGTCGTCAACCTGTGTCATTTGTTCTTCTATGCTCTTATATGTTTATGGAAATTGTTCTATCCCCCTCCTCTTATTGGAAAGTCCAGTGAAGCTGATCAGTGCCTATGGGGAAACTGATGACATCGGGTACCATGCCAAAAGAAGGGGGACCAAGGAGGTGAACCTGCTCAAGTTCATGCCCAGATACAGGCTCCTGGACATCAACTATCTGGAATTTGTTGGGGAGAATGTAAGAATGACCTCACACACATGATGTCCTGTAAAAGGATCATGTTGTCCCTCTAGGTCAGCGACAGCAGGACTTTTAGTTTGAAGTAAAGTACTGTATTTTACTTTACTCTTGGGCAGGAACGGGTCAAACATGATTGAATGAATTGGAATTGATATTGGTATCGGGAGGTAGTATCCTTAGCTTACAACATGTCACTGGAACAGTATGGACTGGCAACACAGTATTAACACAGTACTTCCTCTTCCATTGCCAGTTACTGTCCCTGTCGAACATACAGTACACACTACCACTGCAAGGTCACAAAGGTGCCAAAGCTCAACAGGAAAAATCACAGAATTTGTGTAAATTACCCCTCTTTCACTTCATGGTCTAAGCACTTTCATTTTATAGTCTAAGCATTTTATCCATAAAGCTTTCTGACATCTCTTACCTTTCCCTGCTCCTTCCCATGTCTCCCTCTCTCTCTATCGATCTCAGATTGAGCCGATGATTGAGCACCTGGACCTGGTCCCCACATGCTGGTCTATGGCTGCCCCTTGTCTTTGAACCAGACCTACGTGCAGAAATGCTTCACGGGGGGACCAGCGGATGAATGCTTCAGAGTGGTGTTTGCCTGGGGTGTGGGAGGAGGGGTAAGAGACTGCCCCGTTCTGGGGACATTAATACATACACCCATGCATGCGTAAACACACATCAACACGCATGTTGTCTGAGCTCTGTCTCTACAGTGTCTTCTCCATTCCAGGCTTTCGATCTTCCAGAAATTCGCTGGCATCCCTATTGGAGGACAGGATTATGATTACTTCTACAGGCTGGAAATTTACTACAGCAACCCAGCCCAACAACCCATTTCACTAGCTACTAGCTGGTAGTAAGAACAATTTTCCAAGCCACTGATATAGGATCATCGGTCTTACCCTGCTCCAATCTTCATGATTCTAGCCTTTTGGGGGCCCTACGTGAGATTTGGTTGCCCCACCTCGCGGCAAAACATTTTAGTGGCCCTCCTCTTCATGGTGGATAGAATTGTTTTTAGTTTTAAAGTTCATTTCCTGCGATATAATAATTTTTACATGGGAGTGTAGAGAAAATGTTGCCTTTTAAAGCAAATTTTCTACAATTCTACACATTTTCCATTGGGGTTAAGAGAAATGTTTGCTATTTTAAAGTTAATTTCCTGCAATTCTACATATTTTGTAACGACTTATGCCATGTTGATATGATATCTGAGTGAGAATGACTAAGAAAATCAATGGGGGCCCACTGGAGGTCAGGGCCCCTGGGCACATACCGGTCGGTATTCGGTATTTAGATACAGTGCCTTTAGAAAGTATTCACACCCCTTGACTTTTTCTATATTTTGTTGTGTTACAGCCTGAATTTAAAATTGATAAAATTTACATTTTGTTTTGTCACTGGCCAACACACAATACCCCATAATGTCAAAGTGGAAATACGTTATTTTTTATTTTTTTTAAAGAAAACATGTTGGAAAAAGATCAAAATTGGGCTGCCTGCGTAAAAGCAGCCAAGGATGTCCAGAAAGGAAGGCAGTTGCTGGGCTGAGCTGTGTTCCCTGCAAGCTTGATCTGATCAATGTTAAAGATAGACTAATTTATGTTAATTATCTTGTATTGTTCACCTTGTGTAAACCTGCTTGATTTAAAAGCATTTGCAGAAACCTAGAACTGCTAACATTCTTATGTTAAATAATGTATGTACTTGAAAAGAAACATAGGCTGCATACTCCTATCCAAGATGGCGTAGCAGTCAGACGTCTTTGTCCTGTCGTGTCCCTTGTATATATCTTTTTACATCTTTTTCTTCTTTTTTACATCTTTTAAAAATATTTTCCTAAACCTCAACTTCTAAATACTCTCCTGCAACCCGCCTCACCCAATGTGGCGTGGATCTGTATTTTTTTCCAAAGTATTTCTATTTACTTTGGATCTGGAATCCCTCAACTGAAGCTAGCCAGCTAACTACCTACCAGCTATCAGTCAGCAAACCATTGCTAGTGGTCATCAGCTAACCTTTAGCTCGGAAAGCTCTCGCCAGTTCGAACAACGTGACTCAAACCAGAGCATAACGGACCAATTTTTTTTTCCTCTCCATATCCCCGGATTCCTACCGCAAACTCTGAACATTTTCATCTGGATCTTCGCAACTAGCAAACCGCAATCCCGGGTGACTACTCCTGGCTAGCGTTTCCATCCCGGAGCAAGCACCAATTAGCCCGAAGCTATCCCGGCTAGGGCTCCTGTGCTACCACCGAAGCCCACTCCTGGGCTACAATATCCGGACCCCTTCTACAGCCGGTACGGGGCACGGAACCCCGCTGATCCTCTATGCCTGGAATACCGACATAATCTGACCGAGGATTCCAACAGGCCCCTCAGGTGTGACGTCCGCTGAAGGCCCATTCTGCTAACCGCGGCCTGCTAGCTACCTAGAGCTACTTGGAACCCTACTAATCCACGACTGGTCTATCGACGTCACCACACGAAGAGGAAAAACACAGACTTACCTCCATCGCGACGTCCCCCAAAGGCCCTTCTGATAACCTGCTAGCCCCGGTCTGCTAACTGCTAGCTTGCTTGCCCCGGTCTGCTAACTGCTAGCTTGCTTGCCCCGGTCTGCTAACTGCTAGCTTGCTAGCCCCGGTCTGCTAACTGCTAGCTTGCTAACCCCGGTCTGCTAACTGCTAGCTTGTTTAGCCCCGGCCTACTAGCTGTTAGCATCGGCCTGCTAGCATCGGCCTGTCCCCAGTCAGCCCAACCACTCACTGGACCCATATGATCACTTGGCTACGCATGCCTCTCTCTAATATCAATATGCCTCGTCCATTACTGTCCTGCTTAGTGATTACTGTCTTATTTCATTGTAGAGCCTCAACCCTGCTCAATATTCCTTAACCAACCATGTTCTTCCACCTCCTACATATGCGACGACATCACCTGGTTTGAACGTCTCTAGAGACTATATCTCTCTCATCATTACTCAATGCCTAGGTTTACCTCCAATGTACTCACATCCTACCTTACCTGTCTGTACACTATGCCTTGAATCTATGCTATCGTGCCCAGAAACCTGCTCCTTTTACTCTCTGTTCTGAACGTGCTAGACGGCCAGTTCGTAGAGCCTTTTTCCGTACCCTTATCCTACTTCTCCTCTGTTCCTCTGGTGATGTAGAGGTTAATCCAGGTCCTGCAGTGCCTAGCTCCACTCCCACTCCCCAGGTGCTCTCATTTGTTGACTTCTGTAACCGTAAAAGCCTTGGTTTCATGCATGTTAACATTAGAAGCCTACTCCCTAAGTTTGTTTTACTTACTGCTTTAGCACCCTCTGCCAACCCGGATGTCTTAGCCGTGTCTGAATCCTGGCTTAGGAAAACCACCAAAAACCCTGAAATCTCCATCCCAAACTATAACATTTTCCGCCAAGATAGAACTGCCAAAGGGGGCGGTGTTGCAATCTACTGCAAAGATAGCCTGCAGAGTTCTGTATTACTATCAAAGTCTGTACCCAAACAATTCGAGCTTCTACTTCTAAACATTCACCTTTCCAGAAACACGTCTCTCACTGTTGCCGCTTGCTATAGACCACCCTCTGCCCCAGCTGTGCCCTCGACACCATATGTGAATTGATTGCCCCCCCATCTATCTTCTGAGCTCGTGCTACTAGGTGACCTAAACTGGGACATGCTTAACACCCCGGCCATCCTACAATATAAGCTTGATGCCCTCAATCTCACACAAATGATTAATGAACCTACCAGGTACAACCCCAAATCCGTAAACACGGGCACCCTCATGGATATCATCCTAATTAACTCGCCCTCCAAATACACCTCTGCTGTTTTCAATCATAATCTCAGCGATCACTGCCTCATTGCCTGCATCCGTAATGGGTCTGCGACCAAACGACCAGCCCTCATCACTGTCAAATGCTCTCTAAAACACTTCTGCGAGCAGGCCTTTCTAACCTGGCCAGGGTATCTTGGAATGACATTGACCTCATCCCGTCAGTAGATGATGTCTGGTTATTCTTTAAAAGTGCCTACCTCACCAACTTAAATAAGCATGCCCCATTAAAAACAATTGAGAACTAGGAATAGATATAGACCGTGGTTCACTCCAGACCTGTCAAATCAAATTTATTTATATAGCCCTTCTTACATCAGCTGATATCTCAAAGTGCTGTACAGAAACCCAGCCTATAACCCCAAACAGCAAGTAATGCAGGTGTAGAAGCACGGTGGCTAGGAAAAACTCCCTAGAAAGGCCAAACCCTAGGAAGAAACCTAGAGAGGAACCAGGCTATGAGGGGTGGCCAGTCCTCTTATGGCTGTGCCGGGTGGAGATTATAACAGAACATGGCCAAGATGTTCAAATGTTCATAAATGACCAGCATGGTCAAATAATAATAATCACAGTAGTTGTCGAGCGTGCAACAAGTCAGCACCTCAAGAATAAATGTCAGTTGGCTTTTCATAGCCGATCATTGAGAGTATCTCTACCACTCCTGCTGTCTCTAGAGAGTTGAAAACAGCAAGTCTGGGACAGGTAGCACATCCGGTGAACAGGTCAGGGTTCCATAGCCGCAGGCAGAACAGTTGAAACTGGAGCAGCAGCACGGCCAGGTGGACTGGGGACAGCAAGGAGTCATCATGCCAGGTAGTCCTGAGGCATGGTCCTAGGGCTCAGGTCCTCCGAGAGAGAGAAAGAAAGAGAGAATTAGAGAGAGCATACTTAAATTCACACAGGACACTGGATAAGACAGGAGAAATACTCCAAATATAACAGACTGACCCTAGCCCCCCGACACATCAACTACTGCAGCATAAATACTGGAGGCTGAGACAGGAGGGGTCAGGAGACACTGTGGCCCCATCCGATGATACCCCCGGACAGGGCCAAACAGGCAGGATATAACCCCACCCACTTTGCCAACACACAGCCCCCACACCACTAGAGGGAAAGCTGTCTGCCCTTGACCAGCACAAAAAATCCTGTGGCGTTCTGCAATAGCATCGAATAGCCCCCGTGATATGCAACTTTTCAGGGAAGTTAGGAACAAATATACACAGGCAGTTAGGAAAGCTAAGGCTAGCTTTTTCAAACAGAAATTTGCATCCTGTAGTACAAACTCAAAAAAGTTCTGGGACACTAAAGTCCATGGAGAATAAGAGCACCTCCTCCCAGCTGCCCACTGCTCTGAGGCTAGGAAACACTGTTACCACCGATAAATCCACTATAATTGAGATTTTCAATAAGCATCTCTCTACTGCTGGCCATGCTTTCCACCTGGCTACCCTTACCCCGGTCAACTGCCCGGCACCCTCCACAGCAACCCGCCAAAGCCCCCACCATTTCTCCTTCAGCCAAATCCAGATAGCTGATGTTCTGAAAGAGCTGCAAAATCTGGACCCCTACAAATCAGCCGGGCTAGACAATCTGGACCCTCTCTTTCTACAATTATCTGCCGAAATTGTTGCAACCCCTTTTACCAGCCTGTTCAGCCTCTCTTTCGAATCGTCTGAGATTCCCAAAGATTGGAAAGCTGCCGCGGTCATCCCCCTCTTCAAAGGAGGTGACACTCTAGACCCAAACTGCTACAGACCTATATCTATCCTACCCTGTCTTTCTAAGGTCTTCGAAAGCCAAGTTAAAAAACAGATTACCCACCATTTCGAATCCCACCGTACCTTCTCCGCTATGCAATCTGGTTTCAGAGCTGGACATGGGTGCACCTCAGCCACGCTCAAGGTCCTAAACGTCATCATAACCGCCATCGATAAGAGACGTTACTGTGCAGCCGTATTCATCGACCTGGCCAGGGCTTGCGACTCTGTCAATCACCACATTCTTATTGGCAGACTCGACAGCCTTGGTTTCTCAAATGATTTCCTTGCCTGGTTTACCAACTACTTCTCTGATAGAGTTCAGTGTGTCAAATCGGAGGGCCTGTTGTCAGTACTTCTGGAAGTCTATGGGGGTACCACAGGTTTCAATTCTCGGGCCGACTCTCTTCTCTGTATACATCAATGATGTCGCTCTTGCTGCTGGTGATTCTCTGATCCACCTCTACGCAGACGACACCATTCTGTATACTTCTGGCCCCTCTTTGGACACTGTTAACTAACCTCCAGACGAGCTTCAATGCCATACAACTCTCATTCCGTGGCCTCCAACTGCTCTTAAGTGCAAGTAAAACTAAATGCATGCTATTCAATCGATCACTGCCCGCACCTGCCCGCCCGTCCAGCGTCACTACTCTGGACGGCTCTGACTTAGAATACATGGACAACTACAAATACCGAGGTGTCTGGTTAGACTGTAAACTCTCCTTCCAGACTCACAATAAGCATCTCCAATCCAAAATGAAATCTAGAATCGGCTTCCTATATCGCAACAAAGCATCCTTCACTAATGCTGCCAAACATACCCTCGTAAAACTGACCATCCTACCGATCCTCGACTTCGGCGATGTCATCTATAAAATAGCCTCCAACACTCTACTCAACAAATTGGATGCAGTCTATCACAGTACCATCGTTTTGTCACCAAAGCCCCATACACTACCCACCACTGCGACCTGTACGCTCTCGTTGGTTGGCCCTCGCTTCATACTCGTCGCCAAACCCACTGGCTACAGGTTATCTACAAGTCTCTGCTAGGTAAAGCCCTGCCTTATCTCAGCTCACTGGTCACCATAGCAGCACCCACTCGTAGCAGGTATATCTCACTGGTCACCCCCAAAGCCAATTCCCCCTTTGGTTGCCTTTCCTTCCAGTTCTCTTCTGCCAATGACTGAACGAACTGCAAAAATCACTGAAGCTGGAGACTCATATCTTCCTCACTAGATTTAAGCACCAGCTGTCAGAGCAGCTCACAGATCACTACACCTGTACATAGCCCATCTGTAAACAGCCCATCTATCTACCGCATCCCCATACTGTATTTATTTATTTATTTATCTTGCTCCTTTGCACCCCAGTATCTCTACTTGCACATTCATCTTCTTCACATCTACCATTCCAGTGTTTAATTGCTATATTGTAATTACTTCGCCACCATGGCCTATTTATTGCCTTAACTCCCTTATCTTACCTCATTAGCACTCACTGTATATAGGCTTGTTTTCTTTTTTTCTACTGTATTATTGACTGTATGTTTTGTTGATTCCATGTGTAACTCTGTGTTGTTGTATGCGTCGAATTGCTATGCTTTATCTTGGCCAGGTCGCAGTTGCAAATGAGAACTTGTTCTCAACTAGCCTACCTGGTTAAATAAAGGAGAAATAAAATAAATAAATAACATTTTTACAAGCACCACACTTCTGATGTTTTTTCCATTAATTGGTCTTTTGACCAATCACATCCGATCTTTTCACATTAGATCTATTTCAGAGCTGATCTGAATAGTCAAAAGACCAATTACAGGAAAAACACAAATAATTGAAAAAATATCAGAATTAAACTACATACAAATATGCTTTATTTTATATTTTTCCAGGTTTTCAGGTTGGATGCTTTTTTTTAAGTACTTTTGTTGATAAAGGAGGTACCACACATCCAATCCCTAAACCTGATTTATTTTAATTAAATCCATGAAGGAATAATTTGTACACATTCAATATTTTAAAGTAATGTCCAGTCATAAAGTAAAGGCGATAATAATGCTTCTCGTGTACATACTGGAGATGCCATTTGCTGTAGAAAAAAGGGAAAACTTGCAACAGTCATGCATTATGTTGTACAAAGTAACACTATGTTTAAACAAACCATCATAACTTTTGATAGGATCCAGTTACAAACAAAATGATGTGTACTCCAGAAATGGTAAAACGCAATTTTCATTGTATACACTGAACACAAAAATATGAATGCAACATGAAACAATTTCAAAGATTTTACTGAGTTACAGTTCATATAAGGAAATCATCAATTGAAATAAATACAGATATGCATCTGTTGGTCACAGATAGCATAAAACAAAGGTAGGGGTGTGGATCAGAAAACCAATCAGAATCTTGTGTGACCACCATTTGCCTCACACAGAGTTGGTCAGGCTGTTGATTGTGGCCTGTCTAAAGTTGTGCTTTGCTTTCACCAAGCACACCTTATAACACAGAACTCTGGTAGGCTCTATTTATACATACTCCAGATAACATCAGTATTTATTTTCTCTCCTTCAGGATTATCATGCCACAAGCAATGGCTTCCCCTTGGTGGATGAGAAACAGAACTACACTCTCCTGACTGAGGCAGATGGTCAAACCACATTGACCTTCTGGAGGACCATCCAGTCATGCGACGAGGAAAACTTCCGCATCACTGCGAGTCAACTGTTTCGCAGACAAACTGTTAAAAAGTAAAGCGAACTGAAAGTGCTGTAATGGGAATTGTAATGTTTGTGCTTTTCTTATAACTCATTTCTGTGTTCATGTGCTGTTCTTATAACCAAGATTGACTTCGAGTGTCCCTGTGTAAGAATTTCCACAACAGCGCTAAAAGGATTAAAGTGGAAAATCAGGTTCCCTTATTGACTTTCTATTCAGAAAAGGTTTGCTAATATCGACTCAACCTAAAGCCTGCTGAGTTGTTGTATTCTGCAGAACGAAGTTATATTAGTTTCTCAAGGGAGGATGGGCCAAAATATCCTTCCCCAGGAGGAAATCTGTGCCACGGTAATAATGACATGGCCTTTTATACTAGACCATGGATCTCCAACCCTTTTCCTACAGAGCTACCGTTCTGTAGTGTTTTTCACTCCAACCCTTATCCATCATGCATTTTTAATCAACTGTTTGGTAAGGTAAATCGGGTGAGTTATAACAGAGGTTGGAGTGACCTTATAGGTGGGTTGTTCTCCAGGAACAGTGTTGGAGTGATCCTACAGGAGGGTACTCTCCAGGAACAGTGTTGGAGAGCCCTGCGCTGGACCATGGTTTCCTGGGTTCACGTTTTGGTTTTTGCCCTAGAAATCCACAACTGATTCAAATAACCAACTAATCAAGCTTAGACTATTTGATATGGCTGTAGTGCTAGGGCAAAAACTGGGACACAGGACTGAGTTTGAGGGGGGGACTGTGCTAGTGTTACTTTGACCTACTGGTTATTTTATTTTTAGTAATTTGCCAAAAACGACAGAATGAACACAGGGACGCTTGCAAACATTCTCAAAAGTGAGCTGTTGCAACCCTACATTGTTCCCGAGGGATTCAGAAAACAATGCAGTTTAAATGGCCTTATTCAAGACATTGGTGTCATAACTTCAATGACTCAACATTATGTAGACACTACTAGGAATTTTCTAAATACTTATTTCCCTCATTAAAATGCAAATCAATTTCTAACATTTTTGACATGCGTTTTTCTGGATTTTTTTGTTGTTATTCTGTCTCACTGTTCAAATAAACCTACCATTAAAATTATAGACTGATAATTTCTTTGTCAGTGGGCAAACGTACAAAATCAGTAGGGGATCAAATACTTTTTCCCCCTCACTGTACATGTTTCAGGCAGACCACCATAGTCCCTGTGCCCAAGAACAATAAGATAACCTGCCTAAATGACTACCGACCTGTAGCACTCACATATGTAGTCATGAAGTGCTTTGAAAGGCTGATCATGACCCTGGGACTAAATACCTCCCTCTGCAACTGGATCCTGCACTTCCGGACGGGCCGCCCCCAGATGGTAAGGGTAGGCAACAACATGTCTGCCACGCTGATCCTCAACACTAGGGCCCCTCAGGGGTGTGTGCATAGTCCCCTCCTGTACTCCCTGTTCACCCACAAGTGTGTGGCCAAACACGACTCCAACACTATCATTACGTTTGCTGATGACACAACAGTGGTAGGTCTGATCACTGACAACGACGAGACAGCCTATAGGGAGGAGGTCAGAGAACTGGCAGTGTAGTGCCAGGACAACAACCTCTCCCTCAATGTGAGCAAGACAAAGGAGCTGATCGTGGACTACAGGAAAAGGCAGGCCGAACAGGCCCCCATTAACATCAATGGGGCTGTAGTGGAGCGGGTCGAGAGCTTCAAGTTTCTTGGTGTCCACATCACCAACAAACTATTATGGTCCAAACACACCAAGACAGTCGTGAAGAGGGCACGACAAAACCTTTTCCACTTCAGGAGACTGAAAAGATTTGGCATGGGTCCCCAGATCCTCAAAAAGTTCTACAGCTGCACCATCGAGAGCATCCTGACTGGTTGCATCACCGCCTGGTATGGCAAATGCTCGTTATCTGACCGTAAGGCACTACAGAGGGTAATGCGTATGGCCCAGTACATCACTGGGGCCAACCTTCCTGCCATCCAGGACCTATATAATAGGCGGTGTCAGAGGAAAGTCCATAAAATTGTCAGAGACTCCAGTCACCCAAGTCATAGACTGTTTTCTCTGCTACCACACGGCAAGCAGTACCATAGTGCCAAGTGTAGGACCAAACGACTCCTCAACAGCTTCTACCTCCAAGCCATAAGACTGCTGAACAATTAATCAAATTGCCGCCTGACTATTACATTGTCCCACCCATTTGTTTTGTACATTGCTACTACTCACTATTTACTATCTATGCATAGTCACTTCACCCCTACCTACATGTAAAAATTACCTCAACTAACCTATACCCCCGCAAACTGACTCAGTACCGGTATTCCCTGTATCTAGCCTCGTTATTGTTATGTTATTGTGTTACTTTTATTATTTTTTTATTTGTATTTTTACTTTAGTTTATTTGGTAAACATTTTCTTAACTCTTCTTGAACTGCACTGTTGGTTAATGGCTTTTAAGTCAGCATTTCACGGTAAGGTCTACACTTGTTGTATTCGGCCCATGTCACAAATACATTTGATTTGATTTGATTTAACCTGTGATTTTTGTTTTTATCTTGTATGTGTTTTCGATTTGACGTTTTGTTCTATCCTCTCTCATAATACAGTCCAGTGACGCTGAACTATGACTATGGGAAAACTGACATTGGCTGCCATTGTAAAAGTACCGCCTGGTACCAGTCCACTGGTCAGCAACAATGGTGGGTCCCCCCACACGCAATAGGAGAAGTGTAAATGTGTATTTATTCAAGATGAAAATATTGGTTAATAAGTAAGGAATAATCCACTAAACTTCTTATGCTTTATATTACATGTCTTACCATGTTTGAACATTATACACTGACAGATGTATCATTTTGGTCTTAGATTGGAAGCAAAATGTGAATCTTATAAATCTGTTGCAGCTCAAGTCTACAAAACCCGCTAGGTCAACTGGACCTTGGTTTTAATCGAGACACAATCAATCATTTTCCTTTATATGGGCTTGTCTGATCAAAACCATCAATGAATTTAACTAGACTATAAAGTCTAGCTATTATGGGCATGCAGACTTACGGCATCACCCTGCTGATTCAAGGATTGGAGACTGAGGCAGTTACTGGGGTCTAATTGCTGTGTATAAAGCAGTTTTGACAGTTTACTGTGCCAGTAATTATAGCCAGCTTAGGATGGTAGTAAGGGAAATAGAGTTACTGTAACTGTGTCCCACCACTCACATAGGCTACCTCAAATCCAAGACAAATCTTCCTATAATGGCTTAGTCTTTGAGTCATTTGAACTAACTGATTGAAGGTAATGCATAGGGCAGGCCTTTTTAACCAGATCATATGGCAACGAAAGTAGTTTTATGTATTTGTCAGATTTTAGTTCTTCACTTTGAGCCAAAGTTTTTATATACAAAACAGGGTAATCTGTTTAATATATCAAATTGTATTTGTCACATGCTTTGTAAACAGGTGTAGATTAACAGTGAAATGCTTCCTTACTTGAGGACAATCCTTGACCAATTTTATGTGAAATTCTTCTCTCAAGGGAGGTGAAAGGTTGTGCCCTGGGTGGCTCTTTTATTAAACAAAAGCAGGAAGAATTTCTGCACCCACCCTTTAGTCCACTGACCACCAAAACAGGAAGTCCTTACCTGAGAACCGTGCCAAAGGGAACGTGCAGGAAGTGAACCATTTTAGTCTCAACACTGGGGCTGCAGACAGAACGCTGTCCTTCATCCGGAGATGGACACTAGTGCCTCTGTGAAACTTAGCATGGAGAGCTGTGTGTTCCTGGCAATAGTGAAGGGTGAGGCTACACACCCAACTTCAATAGTCTTACAGCATTTTATATAAAAGCATGACGTCAGGCTACACATTATGCATTGATTCAGGCAGACATACAGAACAAAAATATAAACGCAATATGTGAAGTGTTGGTTTCATGGGCTGAAATAAAAGATCTCTGAAATGTTTCATACGCATGAAAAGCTTATTTCTCTCCGATTTTGTGTACAAATTTGTTTACCTCCCTGTTAGTGAGCATTACTTTTTTTGCCAAGATAATCCATCCACATGACAGGTGTGGCATATTAAAACAGCATGATCATTACACAGGTTCACCTTATGCTGGGGACAATAAAAGGCCATTCTAAAATGTATAGTTTTGTCACAACACAATGCCACAGATGTCTCAAGTTTTGAGGGAGCGTGCAATTGGAATGCTGACTGCAGGAATGTCCACCAGAGCTGTTGCCAGATAATTAAATGTTCATTTCTCTACCGTAAGTAGTTTTAGAGAATTTGGCAGTACATCCAACCGGCCTCACAACCGCAGACCACATGTAGCCACGCCAGAACCTCCACATCTGGCTTCTTCACCTGCGGGATCATCTGAGACCAGCCCAACTTGACAGCTGATGAAATGGAGTATTTCTGTCTGTAATAAAGCCCTTTTGTAGGGGAAAACAATTCTGATTGGCTGGGCATGGCTCCCAAGTCCCACCCCTGGCTGCGCCCCTGCCCAGTCATGTGAAATCCATAGATTAGGGCAAGGTTACTCAACTCCTACCCTATGAGGTCTGGAGCCTGCTGGTTTTCTGTTCTACTTGATCATTAATTGCACACACCTGCTGTCCCAGGTCTAAGTCAGTTGCTGATTAGAGGGGAACAATGAAAAAATGCAGTGGAACTGACTTTGAGGTCCAGAGTTGAGTTTGAGGGGATTAGGGGCTAATGAATTTATTTAATTTGACTTATTTCCTTATATGAACTGTAACTGAGTAAAATCGTAGAAATTGTTGCGTTCAGTATAAATGTATCCTTGGAGTTTCATATCCTACCAGTTCATTTGTACAACTCCATGTCACAAACTCTTTAAAAAAAATTGACCTGATAAAGAATTGGTGATAAAGAATCCAGAAGTAATTTTTGTTCAGTACCAGTATTAACACCCCAGAGTTAATACTTGGTGGAAGCAGCTTTGTCAGCTATTGAAGATGTGAATCATTTGGAATAAGATTCTACCAAGTTTGCAAACGCTAACCTCTCATCATTACAAATGACAGGGGAGGTTAGCATGTCTTGGGGGTATGATCTTTGACTAACTTTCTCACTTATCATTATTCACGATTCATTCAGGATGGTTCGTAATCATGGTAGCATCCACATTAATGTGGAAGTGTTTAGAAACTTCAAAATGACAATACATCGTTATTTACCATTCCTTTCCATTGGGCACAAAATAATCCGAAACACAACCAATACGATGACAAATGCATCCAACAAGTTTGTAGAGTCACAAGCTTGATGTAGTCATTTTATGCTAGGAATATGGACAAAATACTATACATTTGAATACTTTATTCATAAAAATCTTTAAGGGTGTCAATCATTTTTACCCCTACTTGTAACGCGGGTCGTATAAAGGGGACCAAGGCGCAGCATGTATAGTGCTCATATTTACTTTTTAATGAATACACTTTAACAAACCGACCGACAACTGTTCCGTCAGGTGACATACACTAAACAGAAAACAACTACCCACAAAAACCCAGGAAGAAAAACCCCTACTTAAATATGATCTCCAATCAGAGGCAATGAGGATCAGCTGCCTCCAACTGGAGTTCAACCCAAACAACCCCAACATAGAAATAGAAAACTAGAACTAAAACATAGAAATAGAAAACATAGAAAAACCCAAAACACCCCCTGTCATGCCCTGACCTACTCTACTATAGAAAATGACATCTTACTAGGGTCAGGATGTGACACTACCTTTGAGAAAAAATATGTACATGTTAAACAAAATCTATTTCTTGGAGCATTTGTATTAGTATAAAATAATATAACTTCCCAATTTATTTTAGTATACAATATACAGTGCCTTCAGAAATTATTCACACCCCTTGACTTTTTTCAACATTTTGTTGTGTTACAAAGCGGGATTACAATTTTTGGTCAATGATTTACACAAAATACTGTGTATTGTCAAAACAAATATGAACAATAAAATACTAATATCTTGATTAGATAGGTATTCAACCCCCTTAGTAAATATGCGTTAGAATCACCTTTGGCAGCGATTACAATTTTAACCTCTTACGACACCAATCGCATAGGGGGCAGTATTGTCACTTTCGGAAAAATATGTGCCCATATTAAACTGCCTCCTACTCAAACTCAGAAGCTAGGATATGCATATTATTAGTAGATTTGGATAGAAAACACTGTGAAGTTTCTAAAACTGTTTGAATGATGTCTGTGAGTATAAAATAACTCATATGGCAGGCAAAAACCTGACAAAAAAATCCTACCAGGAAGTGAAGTTCTGATGCATGGGCTCTTTTCAAGTCATTGCCTATCGAACACACATTTACATTTACATTTTAGTAATTTAGCAGACGCTCTTATCCAGAGCGACTTACAGTAGTGAATGCATACATTTAATTTAATTAATTAATTAATTTTGTACACCCATTGACGTAGTAATCATTGTGCACTTCCTCAGGCTTCCACTAGATGTCAACAGTCTTTAGAAAGTTATTTGAGGCGTCTACGATGAACAGAGACCGAACAATAAGGCTGGGAAGTTGTAGACCCAGGGAAGGACATCAGTTCATTGGCCCGCATTCACGTGAAAAACACGTGAGGAGGTAGCTGTGTTCCAAAACGTTTTTCAAGACACTGGAACCGGTTGGAATATTACAGAATTTTCACGTTCTAAAGGCCCTAAAGATTGATGCTTTACAACGTTTGACATGTTTGAACCAACGTAAATAGATTTTCTTTTTACTTTTTGTCGTGAACTTTTGGGCGCGCTTCCTACATTTGGAGTAGTTGAACTGAACGCGCGACCAACAAGGAGCTATTTGGACATAAATTATGGAGTTTATCGAACAAAACAACATTTATTGTGGACCTGGGATTCCTGGAAGTGCCTTCTGATGAAGATTATTAAAGTAAGTGAATATTTCTAATGCTATTTATGATTTTAGATGACTCCAAAATGGCGGCTATCTGTTTTGCCTAGTGTATTTCTCTGAGCGCAGTACTCAGATTATTGCAAAGTGTGCTTTCCCAGTAAAGTTATTTGGAAATCTGTCAATGTGGTTGCATAAAGGAGATGTTCATCTATAATTCTTTGAATGACAGTTTAATATTTTATCAACGTTTATGACGAGTATTTTTGTAAATTGTAGTGCTGATTCACCGGCAGTATGTGAGGGAAAATATTTTCTGAACATCACGCGCCAATGTAAAATGCTGTTTTTAGATATAATGCTAGTTGCTAGCATGCTAGTTGCTTGGAAATGGCTGTGTGGTTATTTGTGTCTATGTACTCTCCTAACATAATCTAATGTTTTGCTTTTGCTGTAAAGCCTTTTTGAAATCGAACAACGTGGTTCGAGTCAGGAGAAGTGTATCTATAAAATGGTGTAAAATAGTCCTATGTTTGAGAAATTGAAATGATTAGATTTGTGGTTTTGAATCTGGCGCTCAGATTTTTCACTGGCTGTTGTCAAACTCAGTCCCGGTTACGGGATCGTTGTCGTCTTTCTGGGTAAGTCTCTAAGAGCTTTCCACACCTGGATTGTGCAACATTTGCCCATTATTCTTTTGAAAATTCTTCAACCTCTTTCAAATTGGTTGTTTTATTAATTGCTAGATAACCAGTTTCAGGTCTTGCAATAGATTTTCAAGCAGATTTAAGTCAAAACTGTACCTCGGCCACTCAGGAAGCAACTTCAGTGTATATTTGGCCTTGTTTTTTAGGGTATTGTCTTGCTGAAAAATGAATTAATCTCCCAGTGTCTAGCAGATAGTAGACTGAACCAGGTTTTCCTGTAGGATTTTTGCCTGTGCTTCGCTCCATTCCGTTTCTTTTTTATCCTGAAAAACTCCCCAGTCCTTAATGTTTACAAGCATGCCCATAACATGATGCAGCCACCACTATGTTTGAACATATGGAGAGTGATACGCAGTAATGTGTTGTATTGGATTTGTCCCAAACATAACACATTGTATTCAGGACAAAAAAGTTAATTGCTTTGGCAATTTTTTTTTGCAGTATTATATTAGTGCCTTGTTGCAAACAGGATGCATGTTTTGGAATATTTTTATTCTTTCAGGTTTCCTTCTTTTCACTCTGTTAATTAAGTTATTATTGTGGAGTAAATACAATGTTGTTGCTCCATCCTTAATTTTCTCCTATCACAGTCATTAAACTCTGTAACTGTTTTAAAGTCAACATTGGCCTCATAGTGAAATCCTTAAGTGGTTTCCTTCCTCTCCGGCAATTGAGTTAGGAAGGACACCTTTATCTTTGTAGTGACTGGGTGTATTGATACACCCTCCAAAGTGTAATTAATAACTTCACCATGCTCAAAGAGATATTGAATGTCTGTTTTTTACCCATCTACCAACAGGTGTCCTTCTTTGCAAGACAATGGACAACCTCCCTGGTCTTTGTGGTTGAATGAAATTCATTGCTCGACTGAGGGACCTTACAGTTTATTGTATGTGTGGGGTACAGAGATGAGGTAGTCATTCAAAAAACATGTTAACTTCTTTGGGATAGGGGGCAGTATTTTCATGGCCGGATAAAAAACGTACCCGGTTTAATCTGGTTACTACTCCTGCCCAGAAACGAAAATATGTATATAATTAGTAGATTTGGATAGAAAACACTCTAAAGTTTCTAAAACTGTTTGAATGGTGTCTGTGAGTATAACAGAACTCATATGGCAGGCCAAAACCTGAGAAGATTCCATACAGGAACTGCCCTGTCTGACAAGTTGTTGTCCTTCTGTTGCATCTCTATCAAAAATACAGCATCTGTGCTGTAATATGACACTTTCTAAGGCTTCCATTGGCTCTCTAAAGCCGCCAGAAAGTGGAATGGGGTGTCTGCTGTCTCTGGGCAAAGTATAGGAGCAGAGTTTGTAAGTGGTCAGCCTGGGGACAGTGAGACTGGAGATGCGCGTTCACGAGACTTCTCAATTTTTTTCTTTCAGTCTTTGAATGAATACAACATTGCCCGGTTGGAATATTATCGCTATTTTACGATAAAAATAGCATAAAAATGTATTTTAAACAGCGTTTGACATGCTTCTAAGTACGGTAATGGAATATTTTGAAATTTTTTGTCACGAAATGCGCTTGCGCGTTACCCTTCGGATAGTGACCTGAACGCACAAACAAAACGGAGGTATTTGGATATAACTATGGATTATTTGGAACCAAAACAACATTTGTTGTTGAAGTAGAAGTCCTGGGAGTGCATTCTGACGAAGAACAGCAAAGGTAATCCAATCTTTCTAATAGTATTTCTGAGTTTAGGTGACCCCGAAGTTGGCGGATGTCAAAATAGCTAGCCGTGATGGCCGAGCTATGTACTCAGAATATTGCAAAAAGTGCTTTCGCCGAAAAGCTATTTTAAAATCGGACATAGCGATTGCATAAATGAGTTCTGTATCTATAATTCTTAAAATAATTGTTATGTATTTTGTCAATGTTTATCATGAGTAATTTAGTAAATTCACCGGAAGTTTTTGGTGGGAATGCTAGTTCTGAACATCACATGCTAATGTAAAAAGCTGTTTTTTGATATAAATATGAACTTTATTGAACAAAACATGCATGTATTGTATAACATAATGTCCTAGGAGTGTCATCTGATGAAGATCATCAAAGGTTAGTGCTGCATTTAGCTGTGGTTTGGGTTCATGTGACATATATGCTTGCTTGGAAAATGGTTGTGTGATTATTTGCGTCTATGTACTCTCCTAACATAATCTAATGTTTTGCTTTCGCTGTAAAGCCTTTTGGAAATCGGACAACGTGGTTCGATTCAGGAGAAGTGTATCTATAAAATGGTGTAAAATAGTCCTATGTTTGAGAACTTTGAATTATGACATTTTGTGGTTTTAAATTTGGCGCTCTGATTTTTCACTGGCTATTGAATAGTGTGGGACGATTTCGTCTCACCTCCCCTAGAGAGGTTAAACACTGTTATCGCATACAGTCAGGCCATGCAACTTCATTGACTTGTTAAGCAAATTTTTACTCCTGAACTTATTTAGGCATACCATAACAAAGGGCTGGAATACTTATTGACTTAAGACATTACAGCTTTTCATTAATTAATTTGTAAACATTTCAAAAAACATAATTCCTTTTTCACCTTATGCTGTATTGTGCATTTTAAATTCAGGGGTGTGAGTACTTTCTGAAGTCACTGTAGCTCAGTATTTGAATTATTTCTTTTATACAGTCATTATTGCTCATCTAGGTGTCAATTTTAGACCGCACTGTATATATGTATTTATATCTGTGGGGGAAGTCCAGAGAGGGATGCTGCTCCTGGGCTTAGCTATGTTCACCGCAAGTTTGATATGATTTATAATAAAGGTAGATTATGCGATATGAAGTAGATGCAGAAAGTAAACAGCATAGTAGGTCAATTTCTGCAACAACTAAGAGCGTTTAAGCATGAGGCACAACTTCTCCTCTCTTTTGGTCCTGTGGCTGCCACTCTGTGAACAGCGTAAAGCGAACCTGTGCACATGCTCAAACACTGTGTGACAGAAAATCTTGCTTCTCACTCATCTCAATATCTGCGGTGCTGCTCGTGGAAACATCATGTCGCTGAGTCTACCTTTCATTATTCATCTTGTGTCGAATTACCCTTGTGTATACCTGCCTAATTTAAAAGCATCAGCAGAAACCTACAATTCTAAAACTTTTCACATTCTTATGTTGAGAACATTTGTAGCTCTGTTACCAGTAATATTAAAGTACATACTAATATAATTTTTTTGTAGATATTTTGATGTTTTTAGGTTGGATACTTTTTCCAAAAATAAACATTTGTTGGTTTTCAGTAATGGAGATAGAGGTAACGGAGGTACCACACACCCAATTCTAAAACCTGATTTAATTAAAGCCATAAACAAATAATTGGCAAATGAGAAATGCTCACAAACAGGGATGTTAACAAATTTGTGCACAAAATTTGAGAGAAATAATATTTTTGTGGGTCTGGAACATTTGTGGGATCTTTTATTTCAGCTCATGAAACATGGGACCAACACTTTACATGTTGTGTTTATATTTTTGTTCAGTACATACATACAGTATATACTGTACATTCACACTGAGTATACAAAACATTAAGCATCTAAGCATGATCAGACAGGGCGAGAAAGACAAATAATCCATAGCTTGTGCCTTGGCCCATAGCTCATAGGAGAGGGATAGAGAGAAAGACAGTGTACACTGAGTTTACAAAACATTAGGAACACCTGCTCTTTCCACGATATAGACTGACCAGGTGAATCCAGGTGAAAGCTATGATCCCTAACTGATGTCACTTGTTCAATCCGTGTAGATGAAGGGGAGGAGAGGCATGTGAGCGTATATAAATGTAAGCAAGGTTTGAAATGTGTGGTTTAGTCAAACATCTGTTTGGGCTTCATGCGGTCAACATGCAGATTATTTGTGATTATGTTCCGTCCACTCAAGAGAGAAATCGGCCCTTGGCTGAATCTAGCTGATGATGCCTGATGTAGGCCCTACTTAGTGCTTACTAGGACTTTTCTAAACAGTCCTTAACCTGTTTTTATCCTGTACTTTTCTTTTGTATGTTTTGTTTGTTCCCCTCTCATAGGACAGTCCATTGAAGCTGATCTATGCCTACGGGAAAACGGATGCCATCGGCTACCATGGCAAAAGTAGGGGGACCAAGGAGGTGAACCTGCGCACCATGGCTAGATCCAGCCCCCTGGTCAGCAACAATGGCGACAGTCCCGCACTCGCCATAGGAGAGAAATATAATGAATACAGATTATTGACACATGTCAATAATGCTTGGTCTAAGACTGGAAGCAAAATGTGAAAATCCAATGAATTTAGACTGAACAAAAATATAAATGTAACAATTTCAAAGATTTTACTGAGTAAGGAAATCAGTCAAATAAATTCATCAGGCCCTAATTTATGGATTTTGCATGACTGTTGGTCAGATAACTTAAACGTAGGGACATGGAGCAGCAAAGTCAGTATCTGGTGTGACAACCATTTGCATAATGCAGTGTGACACCTATGCATTGAGTTGCTCAGGCTGATTGTGGAATGTCGTACCACTCTTCAATGGCTGTGCGACGTTGCTGGATATTGGCGGGAACTGGAATGCTCTGTCGTACACCGATCCAGAGCATCCCAAACATGTTCAATGGGTGACATCTGTAAAGCCATGGCATAACTGGGATATTTTCAGCTTCCTGGAATTGTGTACAGATCCTTGTGACGTGGGGCTGTGCATTATGTTGCAACATGAGGTGACGGTGGTGGATGGATGACATAAATGGGCCTCAAAATCTCAAAGGATCACTGCATTTAAATTGACATTGATTTAAATACTAGTCTGTAGCTAATGCTTGCCCATTCCAAAGCCCCTCTGTTCACAACGTTGACATCAGCAAACCACTCGCCCGCATGACATACGATCTGCCCATTGAAACTGTGAGTCATCCATGATGAGCACGCTTCACCATGCCAGTGGCCATTGAAGGTGACCATTTGTCCACTGAAGTCTGTTATGACGCCAAACTGTAGTCAGGTCAAGACCCTGGTAAGGACAATGCGCCTACCTGAGACAGTTTGTGCAGAAATTCTTCCGTTGTGCGCACCCAGTTTCATCAGCTGTGTGGGTGGCTGATCTCAGATGATCCCGCAGGTGACGCAGCTGGATGTGGAGATCCTGGGCTGGCTTGGTTACGTGTGGTCTGTAGTTGTGAGGTCGGTTGGACGTACTGCCAAATGATCGAAATTGATGGAATTGGCTTATGGTAGAGAAATTAACATTCAATTATCTGGCAACAGCTCTGATTGGCATTCCTGCAGTCAGCATGCCAATTGCACACTCCCTCAACTTGAGACATCTGTGGTCTTGACCATCCTGCTAATTTTGTGGCCTTTTATTGTCCCCAGCACAAGGTGCACCTGTGTAATGATCATGCTGTTTAATCAGCTTGAAATGCCACATCAATCAGGTGGATGGATTATCTTGGCAAAGGAGGAATGCTCACAAACAGGGATGTAAACATTTGCGCAAAGAATTTTACAGAAATACGCTTTTCATGCCCATTGAACATTTCTGGGATCTTTATTTTATCACTTTACATGTGTTTTATATTTCGTTCAGTACAATTTCATGAAATCAAAGTCTAGCTATTATGAGTCTAAGATGTATGGCTTCACTCCTGTGTAATGTATAGTTCTTCCAGTAGATGGCAACATTGATCCATAACCCTACTGAATGAAACAGAATTGGGGAAACCCTCAAACAGTATCTAAACCGAGAGGCAACATCGCGAAACATCCGGGAACGCTTGTGAATCAGACTAAGCAGACCAGGCCCTGGTTTGGGAATTCAATGGGAGAAGTGAGAAATTCTAACTTTGTTAATTTTCTCAATCTGAAGGTACACACTAGATTCCAAAAAGAAAAGGAGAGCCGCACACTAGGTGCTGAGATGCAGTAATTTAATACCAACGTTTTGACAGCAAACCTCTCTTCATCAGCGTATAATGACAAGCACCGCCGGTCACTAGATATTGGCCTATAGTTTTAAAGGAAACACACAGATGTCTGTGGCTTGATTTCATTGGTCTATTTACAGCTAAACTCAGCAAAAAAAGAAACGTCCTCTCACTGTCAACTGTGTTCATTTTCAACAAACTTGTAAATATTTGTATGAACATAACAAGATTCAACAACTGAGACATAAACTGAATAAGTTCCACAGACATGTGACTAACAGAAATTGAATAATGTGTCCCTGAACAAAAGGGGGGGTCAAAATCAAAAGTAACAGTCAGTATCTGGTGTGGCCACCAGTTGCATTAATTACTGCAGTGCATCTCCTCCTCGACTGCACCAAATAAAAATCTTAAGTTCAATGTGTTTCTATTGTATTTTCAACTCTACCAATAGTTTTGTCACACTGTTGCATTAAATAGACACCTGTGCTGTGACCAACAGCTCGCATATACAGTGCTGGTTGGCTAGTCTACATGAGATTGTTATGGATAGCCAATCAGAGAATATTTGTCAAACTGCAGTCAAGTATCGATCAGGTCATCAGAATAAGACCCTCAATATTTATTGTAAAGCAGCATCAAGCTCATCACCATGCACTTTCAGCACCCTGTGAAGTTTATAATTTATTTAATCTGTAGCCTAATAAACTGCATGGTTTCCTGAGTCACAGTCAGAGGACCCCACACCATATCATCACATGACTCAAAATGTACTTCTATATGATGGCTATTATATAAAAATTACACCGACACTTGTTTCCATCACAGCTGTCATGATTTTTTGTTTATATACAGTATGACTTTACTCCCCTAAATACTGTGGATGGAAACGTGGTTATTGAAGTTTTTTTATATACAGTATGACTTTACTCCCCTAAATACTGTGGATGGAAACGTGGTTATCTAAGTTTTTTTATATACAGTATGACTTTACTCCCCTAAATACTGTGGATGGAAACATGGTTATTGAAGTTTTTGTTATATACCGTATGACTTTACTCCCCTAAATACTGTGGATGGAAACGTGGTTATTGAAGTTATTAGGGTCGAATTCATCAGACACCAAACGGACTGAAACGGGGAGGGACTACCTGGACTTGTCCAATAAGGAATGCCTATTTTCTTCAGGGGGCTAGTGAGATACCCAATTTAAGGCCATGTGGCAAACAATGCAGACACTAGGGATGGGAGACTGAGCATGCAGATGAGATGTAGTCATTTGTGTCCGTCTGTAAGTTGTTGTTTGTATGTGGATGTTTGGAGAAACACAATTAAAAATGTAATATAAAAAAAGAAGAAATGTGTGTTTTTCTTTTTCGTTACATTGTGTGCTATTTATGATCTTGATGTCATACCTTGCCCTCTGTCACCTGTTCAGGTACTGTGGCTGCGGATGAGCCAATGAAATGACAGGCTCTCCTGTCGATCTCAGCTGCCCTAACAAAACGTTTGCTTCCCCTGCAAAAAAAAAGGACCCAGAAGGTAGTTGTGCGGGTATCAATACCAACTTATTTAAGTGCAGCTGCCACCTCTCCACAAACTTGAAGCTAACGAGAGGGAGACAAACCCATTTCATTCAATACATGTAAAGTACTTCCATCCATTATGGTCCTCTTGATTTTGAAGTGCAACTTGCTGTGTCTATAGCATTATTCTTTACTGTTTACTGTGCCAGTCATTGTAGCCAATTTAGGATAATAGTTAGTTCATTTCCCTAACTGTATTGCAATTGACACAAGTTACTGTAACTGGTATGTATTCCACCCTGAATCCACCACTCACATATACCTCAAATTCTAGAGAACTTTAATGGCCTTATCTTCTCTGAATCAATTGAATAAATGAATTTACCAATGGTAAGGCATAGAGCAGGCCTTTCTAACCAAAGACAATATAGCTACTAAAGTAGTCTAAGGTATTTGTGTCAGATCACAGTCCTTGACTTTGAGCCAATGTTTTTATATTCAAAACATAGTGTAATCTATTTGTTAGCTAAATCAAATAACATTTGATGTAAGCTAACAGTGGAATGTTTTCTTACTAGGGGAAACCATGACTGATGTATGTAACTTCTTGGTCTAGGGAGGTGACAGGTCGTGCCCTGGGTGGGTCGTTGTTATTGAACAAAAGCGGGAATAATTTCTGTACGCTTTAGTCCAGTGACCACTGATACAGGAAGTCCTTACCTGAGAAACGTGCCAAAGAGAACACACAGGGAGTGAACCGTTTTGGTCACAACAGTGGGGCTGCAGACAGAATGCTGTCCCTCATCCAGAGACAGACACTATTGCCTCTGTGCAACTTTATGTGTTCCTGGCTATAGTGAATGCAAAGAGGGAGAGAAGCTACACACCCAACTTCAATAGTCTTACAGCATTTTATAAAGGCCTGACAGCAATATCTCTACACATTATGCATTGATTCAAGCAGACATAAGAGTTATCCTTGCAGTTTGATATCCTACCAGTTTATTTTTACCATTTCAAGTCACAAACTATTATTTTTTATTGACCTTCCAGGTCTAAAAAGGTTTTTCTCCGTGACTGTGAGGCGGTGATAAAGAATCCAGAAGTAATCTTTTTCAGTACCTTAAGTGGCTTTCATCCCGTAAACTGGTTCCTCTTTATTCCAAGCTAAATGTAGCCTGATTTGTGTGTACAATCTATCCCCACTGACCAGTACGGAAAAAAATGCATGAAATGTATGCATTCACTACTGTAAGTCGCTCTGGATAAGAGTGTCTGCTAAATGACTAAAATGTAAAATGTAATGTAAATGAATCTGTATAGTTCAACTGAGCCATTCATGGTGATTACTGATATTACACCCATCTATTATTACATATTGTTCAAATGTAATGTCAAACTGCACACTGAAACACTCTCAGGACTCTAATAACAGTTTGGAAATCTACAACCCAGTTT
Source organism: Salmo trutta (assembly GCF_901001165.1). NCBI lineage: Eukaryota > Metazoa > Chordata > Actinopteri > Salmoniformes > Salmonidae > Salmo > Salmo trutta. The sequence goes on from NC_042965.1 coordinate 33,026,870, forward strand.
GGGGCTCTGATGACAATTACAACCAAGTTGCAAGGACACGATCATCCCCATGAGAACAGACAGAAGGTCTGGCCAGGGGAGAAGAAAGGAATGGTAGAAATGTACATTGAATAAGGCAGAGGAAGAGTCTGTATTTGAAATCGAACGATAATAACACATTAAGTAAAAAAACACAAAATGGTGGCAGTAACTGCCTACAGCTCTAGCTGCTGTTGTTCAATAAATTCACCAAAATACACAGTGTACAAAACATTAGGAACTCTTTCCATTACATCGACTGACCAGGTAAAGGCTGTGGATGAAGTGGAGGAGACAGGTTAAAGAAGGATTTTTAAGCCTTGAGATAATTGAGACATGGATTGTGTATGTGTGCCATTGAGGGTAAATGGGCCAGACAAAATATTTAAGTGCCTTTGAACGGGGTATGGTAGTAGCTTCCAGGAGCAGCGGTTTGAGTGTGTCAAGAACGGCAACGCTGCTGGGTTTTTCACGCTCAACAGTTTCCCGTGTATATCAAGAATGGTTCACCACCCCAAGGACATCCAGCCAACTTGACACAACTGTGGGAATCATTGGAGTCAACATGGGTTAGCATCCCTGTGGAACACTTTCGACACCTTGTAGAGTCCATGCCCTTACTAATTGAGGCTTTTCTGACGGCAAAAGGGGGTGCAAATCAATATTGGGAATGTCTAATGTTTTGTACACTGTGTGTATATCTGGCTTTGAAATGGAATTCAGCTTTGTTATGTAGATTGATCCTGGTTTGATGTGGCCGTTAGCGATCATGAGACAAACACCATACTGCCTGGTAAGGTCAAAACAGAACCCTTTCGGGCCAATCACTAATGGCCACATTAACTTTTATTCCACGACAGGACACCTTTTCCAGTCAGAATGAGTGACTCATTTACCAGAATGGCTTTGTCCTCACTCCCCCAACAGTTTCACTTCTGCAGAACCTGAGCTAGAGTGAACCCCACTACCTCTTTCAGAGGTGTTCTCTCTGTGGTCGATCTGGACCAGCAAGAAGTTGCCTTTAAAGGAAAACTCCACTCAAAAACAATATTGTGGGATTTGTTTTCATTAGTCCGCTGTTGATACAGCCCCACACTGTTTTGCATGTCAGCAGTCAAGTTTTCAAGATCTTGGACTTTCAAGAAGCAAAGTGCAAAATGCATCATATAATGCAAAACACATCATTATGATTACGTGTCATGTCACACTGCTTTTTAAAAGTCCAATATCTTGAAAACTTGACCGCTGACATGACAAAACATTTTGGGACTGTATGAACAGTGGACTAATGAAAACAATGACAACATAGTGTTGGAGTGGATTTTTCCTACAACTGCTGATGTAATGTCAGTTTAGCATTTTCCCTCTCATGGTTAAGGTTCAGATTGGGGGAGGTTGAGCTGACCTTCTTTGCCTTTCCTTTCTGTCGTGTAGCTGGTGGTTGGGATCGAAACATTTAGGTCAAGAGAGAAGAGAAGAAGAGGAGGATCTGAGAAGTTCCTCTTACCATTTGCAGTTTCATCCCTGGGATTTGGTGGTCTCTCTTGATAGAATAGGGTAGCATTCATACTTTGTTTTCTTATTTTAAAAGAAATATCTAGAAAATTACCTTAGATGACATAAATGGTGGGCTGGCTGTTCCAAATGTCCAATGATCAACAGGTCAGTGATCAAGAACTGGTCTTGACTTTCAAAATAACACTAAGTTAAACTCACAAGTACAATGCACACACTCCCCTTTTCCTACAATCAACAACAAAATGCTTTATTCTGAATCACGTAAGAGTTCTGGAGACGTGTTGTCTGGGACACCCACAGAGTCTAGTGAACAATTGTTTGATCAGGACCTAAAAGAGGTATGAGGAGAGATGTTTTCTCTTCCTCTTCCTCTCCTTTGTGAGAGAAGTGAGAGATCTCTGTTCCCGGAGAAGAAAGGCAACTAATTTGAAAGTCATTGTGATCATCTCTGGTTCTGTATTGTTCAGTTTCAGAGAGGAGGTAATGTGGCAGGTGGATGATACTTAGTGCCTGGGGGGAAGAGGAGACATGAGTCTTACATTCGTGTGTCTGTTAGTCTCCTAAGTACACCTCCTATTATGGGTGTCTCACTGTTTCTGATGTCACAATGCTACGTTATTGCCTAGCCAATAAATACAACTATAAATTGTCTAAAGCAGAAACAAACTGGCAACATTGCAAAGCCTAAGTGGGGAAATACTGTCAGTATATATATATATATATATATATATATATGTAACAGTGTAGGTTCCGTCCCTCTCTTCGCCCCAACCCGGGCTCGAACCAGGGACCCTTGCACACATCAACAACTGACACCCCACGAAGCATCGTTACCCATCGCGCCACAAAAGCCACGGCCCTTGCGACGCAAGGGGAAACCCTACTTCAAGTCTCAGAGCGAGTGACGTCACCGATTGAAACGCTATTAGCACGCACCACCACTAACTAACTAGCCATTTCACATCGGTTACACTCACCCCCCCCTTTGACCTCCTCCTTTTCCGCAGCAACCAATGATCCGGGTCAACAGCATCAATGTACCAGTGCAGGTTCCGTCCCTCTCTTCGCCCCAACCCGGGCTCAAACCAGGGACCCTTCCACACATCAACAACTGACACCCACCGAAGCATCGTTACCCATCGCGCCACAAGAGCCACGGCCCTTGCGACGCAAGGGGAAACCCTACTTCAAGTCTCAGAGCGAGTGACGTCACCGATTGAAACGCTATTAGCGCGCACCACCGCTAACTAACTAGCCGTTTCACATCGGTTACATATATACACAGTTGAAGTCGGACGTTTACATACACCTTAGCCAAATACATTTAAACTCAGTTTTCACAATTCCTGACATTTAATCCTAGTCAAATTCCCTGTTTTAGGTCAGTTAGGATCACCACATCATTTTAAGAATGTGATATGTCAGAATAATAGTAGAGAGAATGATTTATTTCAGCTTGTATTTCTTTCATCACATTCCCAGTGGGTCAGAAGCATACATACATTCAATTAGTATTTGGTAGCATTGCCTTTAAATTGTATAACTTGGGTCAAACGTTTCGGGTAACCTTCCCGGGTAACCTTCCACAATAAGTTGGGTGAATTTTGGCACATTCCTCATGACAGAGCTGGTGTAACTTAGTCAGGTTTGTAGACCTCCTTGCTTGCACACACTTTTTCAGTTCTGCCCACACATTTTCTATAGGATTGAGGTCAGGGCTTTGTGATGGCCACTCCAATACCTTGACTTTGTTGTCCTTAAGCCATTTTGCCACAACTTTGGAAGTATGCTTGGGGTCATTGTCCATTTGGAAGACCCATTTGCGACCAAGCTTTAACTTCCTGACATCTTGAGATGTTGCTTCAATATATCCAAATAATTTTCAGTCCTCATGATGCCATCTGTTTTGTGAAGTGCACCAGTCCCTCCTGCAGCATAGCACCCCCACGACATGATGCTGCCACTCCCATGCTTCACGGTTGGGATGGTGTTCTTCGGCTTGCAAGCCTCCCCCTTTTTCCTCCAAACATGTGGTCATTATGGCCAAACAGTTCTATTTTTGTTTCATCAGACCAGAGGACATTTCTCAAAAAAGTACGATCTTTGTTGCAAACCGTAGTCTGGCTTTTTTATGGCGGTTTTGGAGCAGTGGCTTCTTCCTTGCTGAGCGGCCTTTCAGGTTATGTCGATATAGGACTCGTTTTACTGTGGATATCGATACTTTTGTACCTGTTTCCTCCAGCATCTTCACAAGGTCCTTTGCTTTTGTTCTGGGATTGATTTGCACTTTTCGCACCAAAGTACGTTTATCTCTAGGAGACAGAACGCGTCTCCTTCCTGAGTGGTGTGATGGCTGCGTGGTCCCATGGTGTTATACTTGCGTACTAATGTTTGTACAAATGAACGTGGTACCTTCAGGCATTTGGGAATTGCTCCCAAGGATGATCCAGACTTGTAGAGGTCTACAATTTTGTCTTGAGGTCTTGGCTGATTTCTTTTGATTTTCCCATGATGTCAAGCAAAGAGGCACTGAGGTTGAAGGTAGACCTTGAAATACATCCACAGGTACACCTCCAATTGGCTCATATGATGTCAATTAGCCTATCAGAAGCTTCTAAAGCCATGACATCATTTTCTGGAATTTTCCAAGCTGTTTAAAGGCACAGCCAACTTAGTGTATGTAAAGTTCTGACCCACTGCAATTGTGATACAGTGAATTATAATGCAAATTAATTACTTAAAAATCATACAATGTGATTTTCTGTATTTTTGTTTTAGATTCCGTCTCTCACAGTTGAAGTGTACCTATGATAAAAATTACAGACCTCTACATGCTTTGTAAGTAGGAAAACCTGCAAAATCGGCAGTGTATCAAATACTTGTTCTCCCCGCTGTATATTTTTAAGCTGTTTCACATGACAGGCTAGAAATGGAAATTCACTATTCATTATTCCAGTGTTGTCATTTTTCTCTCTTATCGTCAGCCATGTGGATACATACAGTAGATTACTGGCAATTGCATCACTGCCTGGTATGGCAACTGCTCGGCCTCCGACCACAAGGCACTACAGAGGGTAACACGATCGGCCCAGTACATCGCTGGGTCCAAGCTTCCTGCCATCCAGGACCTCTAAACCAGTCGGTGTCAGAGGAAGGCCCTAAAAATGGTCAAAGACTCCAGCCACCCTAGTCATAGACTGTTCTCTCTGCTACCGCACGGCAAGCGATACCGGAGTGCCAAGTCTAGGTCCAAGAGGCTTCTAAACAGCTTCTACCCCCAAGCCATAAGACCCCTGAACACCTAATCAAATGGCTACCCAGACTATTTACATTGCCCCCCCTTTTACACTGCTGCTACTCTCTGTTGTTATCATTTCTGCATAGTCACTTTAATAACTCTTCCATCATGTACATATTACCTCAACTAGCCGGTGCCCCCGCACATTGACTCTGTACCGGTACCCCCTTGTATATAGTCTCACTATTGTTATTTTACTGTTGCTCTTTACTTTGTACTTTTATTATTTATTCTTATCCATATTTTTTTTTAACTGCTTTGTTGGTTAGGGGCTCATAAGCATTTCACTGTAAGGTCTACACCTGTTTTACTCGGCACATGTGACTAATACAATTTGATTTGATTTGATTTGAATTATCAGCAGGCCATTTCGCCATATACACAATGCTTTGACAGAGTCATATTGAAAGATGCTGTGGAGTTGATAAGACAGGAAGGGACTGCAGATAGGCTACTACTCAACTCTATATGGGGCAGATACCCTATGTGGCCCAGGGGTGCTGTACTACTGTGGCTGACCCTTTAAAACAACACATTTTACTGGATCTATCTGGTGTATATGACTATATATTATAGCCTTCATACCCTGTGGTGTGCCTTCTCACTATCCTCTACACGTGAAAATATAAAACACAACCTTGTGTCTTAAAATCTCAGTTTATTTTTTATAAATAAAGATTACAGATACTTTCATTTATTTCAAAGTCAGTCACTCAAATGTTTATAAGAAATCACAAAATCATGGCTTCCCTCATTAGATGAAATAACTTTTGTTGACTCATTACATCACACAACAAAACAACACAATTTACAGACTGATTAAAACTGTCAGTAGAAAATCATTTAAAACTACCATTACAAAAGATAAATGATTGTTATCACATTGAAATCCCATGCTCATTAATTACAGAGTGGCTTTATAAAAGTACTAGTTAAAAAGTAACAATTTAGGACAAAATATTTTCATACTTTCTCAACAATTTTCATTTACATCACAATTTCTTGCAAATGTAAGCCTAACATTTTCTTAATGACACATATTTTCACATGCACAAGTATTGTCAGTTCTATCAGTCTGAAATACAATACGCTTCACAGCTTATTCAAGGTACTACATAATTATCTCCCCACCCCTTTTGGAATAGTCCTCTACCCTCTTCTCTTCAGCAGTCCCTACTCCTATTCCTCCTGCTAAGAACGTCTATGCTTCTTCCTCTGTTCTTCCTTTACCCTGCTTCCAGCTCTCACCAAATCCTATTCTTTCTCCTCATCAGGCCCTATGGTTTCTGTTAATAAACACCTGGGTCTGAGTGGTAGTCTCTTTCAAATGGTTCAGGTGTGTCCATCATCTCTTCACCTGCGTCAGAATGGTAAACCTGGTCACCTATCTCTAGCTGGTCAGGGTCGGGCTTATACAACTGGTCATCTAACTCTGAATCTGAGTGGTACACATGTTTACCTGTATTACCTGACCCAGGGTAACGCACATTGTCACCGATGTGGTGTCCACCTGCCTCTTGTTCATACAGCTGGCCCCCCAGCTCAGAGTCAGAGTCATACACCTGTCTACCTGTCACACGCTGGTACACTTGTTCCTCTGCATCACCTGGCTCTGACACAAGCTGATAAACCTCTTCACCTGCCCTAGGCGGATTTACCTGTCCACCTGTCTCCATGTCCCGTCCATCTGTCTCAGACCTGTACCCCTGTCCCCTAGTGTGGTGTTGGTAGACCTCAGGGCTGTACTGGCACCTCCTGTACAGGCTGTCTTCCTCATCCTCCTCCTGGCAGGAGCTCCCTGGGACGCTCTCCCCGTCCGACTGGGAGAGGCGCAGGCTGGGCCGTGGCGGCCGGGGCTTCTGGGAGAGGTCAAAAGGCTCTTCCTGGCTGGAGCGTGTCAGAAGACCCAGAGGGGCCGACAAGCAGAACCGCCCCCGCCGCCTGAACACTGGAGGAGAGACACATGATACAATCTAAATTTGTTGAACACTGGAGAACAGAGACACATGATACAATCTAAATTTGTTGAACACTGGAGAACAGAGACACATGATACAATCTAAATTTGTTGAACACTGGAGAACAGAGACACATGATACAATCTACATTTGTTGAACACTGGAGAACAGAGACACATGATACAATCTAAGTTTGTTGAACACTGGAGAACAGAGACACATGATACAATCTAAATTTGTTGAACACTGGAGAACAGAGACACATATCACAACAGAGACACGTATTTAGTATTATATTAGGATCCCCAATTAGCTGCTGTCAAGGCAGAGGCTACTCTTCCTGGGGTCCAAACAGGAAACAAAACACAACAAATAGAATACATAAAATACATATTATACATGACACACCTAATACAATTTTAAATACAATACATAACACAATATATAATACATAATACAAAATATAATACAAGATATAATTCAATATATAATAAAATACATAATATAATATATAATTCAATATATAATACAATACATAATGCAATATATAATACAATAGACAGTTCGATACCTTCAACACATCAACACCTCGCACAAAGACCAATAGTGTGCAGTCAATCTCTAGTCAACTTTGAGCCAGGAGAGATAGACATGCATGTCAAGACATTCGCCCTCCATGTACATCTAAGTGCAATATGTGCTGCTCTGTTCTGGACCAACTGCAATTTGCTTATGTCCTTCTTTGGTGCACATGACCTCACAACTGGGAAGTAGTCCAGGTGCGACAAAACGAGGGCCTGTAGTACCTGTCTGGTTGATTGAGATGTCACTTATTTACATAAGTATTCAGACCCTTTGCTATGAGACTCGAAATTGAGCCCAGGTGCATCCTGTTTCCATTGATCATCCTTGAGATGTCTCTACAACTTGATTTAAGTCCACTTGTGTTAAATTCAATTGATTGGACATTATTTAGAAAGGCCCACACCTGTCTATATAAGGTCCCACAGTTGAAAGTGCATGTCAGAGCAAAAACCAAGACATGAGGTCGAAGGAATTGTCCGTAGAGCCCAGAGACATGATTGTGTCGAGGCACAGATCTGGGGAAGGGTAGGAAAAAAATGTCTGCAGCATTGAATGTCCCCAAGAACACACTGGCCTCTATCATTCTTGAATGGAAGAAGTTTGGAACCACCAAGACTCTTCCTAGAGCTGGCCACCTGGGCCAATCTGAGCAATTGGGGGAGAAGGGCCTTGGTCAGGGAGGTGACCAAGAACCCAATGGTCACTCTGACAGAGCTCCAGAGTTCCTCTGTGGAGATGGGAGAACCTTCCAGAAGGACAACCATCTCTGCAGCACTCTACCAATCAGGCTTTTATGGTAGAGTGGCCAGATGGATGCCACTCCTCTGTAAAGGCTCATCTGTGGGGATGTTTTTCAGTGGCATGGACTCGGAGACTAGTCAGGATCGAGGCAAAGATGAATGGAGTAAAGTACAGAGAGATCCTTAATGAAACCTGCTCCAGAGCGCTCAGGACCTCAGACTGGGGCAAAAGTTTCCCCTTCCAACAGGACAACAACCCTAAGCACACAACCAAGACATTGCAGGAGTGGCTTTGGGACAAGTCTCTGAATGTCCTTGAGTGGCCCAGCCAGAGCCCGGACTTGAACCCGATTGAAAATCTCTGGAGAGACCTGAAAATAGTTGTGCAGCAACACTCCCCATGCTACCTGACAGAGCTTGAGAGGATCTGCAGAGAAGAATGGGAGAAACTCCCCAAATACAGGTGTGCCAAGCTTGCAGAGTCATACCCAAGAAGACTCGAGGCTGTAATCGCTGCCAAAGGTCCTTCAACAAAGTACTTATGTTAATTATATATTGCCGTTTTTTTATTTTTTATAAATTAGCAAACATTAAAAAAAATATGTTTTTGCTTTGTCATTATGGGGTATTGTGTGTAGATTGATGAGGGGGAAAAAACAATTCAATACATTTTAGAATAAGGTTGTAACCTATCAAAATGTAGAAAAGTACTTTCCGAAGGAACTGTTTATCCCAATCTGACTGGCTGATTCTGATTTAGCTTCAGGGTAGGAAGGTTATAGAAAGTCTCACTGCAGAAAGGGAGGAACCATATGATGCATTTATCCATAGCCTGGAGTGCTTACCTCTTGCATTCAGGTCCATGTCCATGATCCCGTGCTTGACCTTCATATGGCGGGTGAGGTTCCCCTTCAGAGTGAACTTGCTGGGGCAGTAGCGGCACTTGAAGGGCCTGCTGTCAGAGTGCAGGTGCATATGGCCCATCAGGTTATGCATTCTGTTGAACTCCTTCCCACACAGCTGAAAACAAGGAAGAACACAAATAAAATAGTCAGATATGTGCTCACGGACGAACCAATAAGGCACATGAATTGAAGAACAAACAGAAAGTGGAACAGATTTATTTTCGGCATTAAAAGACTTCATCAGGCTCCTAGGAAAGCAGTGCATGTGCTTGGAAGCAACAGACATTCAGCTGATAAACCCAAACCAGCATTTTGGCAAAGAATTATTGTAATTTTTCCTCAAACAAATGCATTGAATACCAACTATTGAAATAGTTTGTGTACGCATTCCTTGATTACAATTTGTGAATTCCATTATTCCTCGAACCACATCATAGCACTTCCTGGTATAGTAAACACCATTCAATGGCAGAAAAACGACGACAAGTCTAGAACTGTGTCCACTTATCAGACAACTGATGTGTTAGATGACGAATCCTCAAAGCATTCAGAGCTGTAATAGGAGCTGGACGTAATCATGAATGTATGTGTGTGTGCGCACGCGCGCACACACACACACACACACACACACACGCACACACACGCACACACACACACACAAACACACACAATACACACACAGAGAGAAAGGGCCAGAAGAGGAGGGATGGGAAGGGCAACTCCTGCGCTGTCCTTCCTCTGTATTCTTTTTGATTAGGGTTTCCTTCAGGAGGAGAGAGGGACTGTAAACTGTCCAAGAGGACCGTGAGAAAACAGGAAGTGTTCCCTCCAGCAGCAGAGAAAGCGAGATGAAATCTATTTGCGGGACCTGATCTCCGGGGAGGCTGGGGGCCATTGTTAGAGAGGCAGTTTGTGCAGCGATATCCTTCCTATGGAAGAGGAGGGATTCCACTGCCAAATCTTCTCTCTGTCTACATTCTCCTCATCGTCTCAACTCTTCTATTAGTGAACAAGTTCACACAGACACTCAGAAACAGTGTTGAGCTGCTTCAGAGAGTCTATTGGCTTCTCTAGACTTTATATTATAGTAATAAAACTATTGTTTGTGTTATTTTGTTTTTAAATGTTCGAATTTCGTGATATCCAATTGGTAGTTACAGTCTTGTCCCATCGCTGCCACTCCCGTGCGGACTTGGGAGAGGCGACGTTCGAGAGTCATGTGTCCTCTGATACACGCCCTGCCAAGCCGCACTGCTTCTTGACACACTGCTCGCTCAACCCGGAAGCCAGCCACACCAATGTGTTGGAGGAAACACCGTACAGCTGGCGACCGAAGTCAGCGGGCATGCTCCCGGCTGCCACAAGGAGTCGCTAGAGCACGATGGGACAAGGACATCCCAGCCGGCCAAACCCTCCCCTAACCCGGATGACGCTGGGCCAATTGTGCGCCGCCTCATGGGTGTCCCGGTTGTGGCTAGCTGCAACACAGCCCGGGATTGAACCCGGATCTGTAGTGACACCTCTAGCGCTGATCAGTGCCTTAGACCGTTGGGCCACTCAGGAGGCCCAGAACACTACTTTTCCCTAAAACATCCCTCGGTGTTCAAGTAACCAAGCAGGGTTAAATTGCTGCACAAAATATGCACACAGACATGCAAGGCAGACAGTGGGACTATTGACATGAATTTATCTTCAGATACCCTGGCTTTAATAAAAGGAGTTGTTGCAGTTGATTTGAAAATGTCATAAATGAAACTGTCCCTAGCGCTCTCCTCAACATATTGTACCATAAGAACACTCACCTTGCATTTGTAGGGTTTAATGTCAGAGTGGACGATCATGTGGGCCTTGAGGGTCTGTTTCTGGACAAAGCTCTTGAAGCAGAGGTGACACTGGTAAGACCTGATGTTAGTATGTATCAAGACGTGGCGCTTCATGTTTGCCAAGAGGGTGAACTCCCGACCACAGATACGACACTTGTGCTCCTTCACCCCCTGAGAGAAGAGAAGAGAATGTTTTAATTAATTGTTGTTTGTTTAAATAACCATCATAGTGGAAAATTGTTTTACATGTTGACAAGCAAGGCCGTCAGGGACAAGAACGACAAGAAAGACATGTTAGCATGACAACAAGAGAGTGGATGCCTTGTATCGTCTGAAAAAGGCAGAATAATAGGATTCTCACAATTTTACATGACTGAACTTGTAGCTACGGTTACTGTAGCATGCACTCACATCTCTCTCTAAAGTCTCATTTGTCTGTTTGCTGGGCTCAAGGTTTTTGAGGAGAGCTGCTCTTTGTCCTGGCTTCACCATGTAGTACTAAAAGACAGTTTGAAGCAGAAACAATGATGTGAAATTTGTAGTATGAAAGTCATCATACTGTCATGTACAAAACAAAACCATTTAATGTCAACAAATGTAAAGGCCCTTGATGTAGGCTACGTGTCATGGCACCAGCCAGCTGATGCTGTCAACAGGTAAAGCCTGCCTTAACACCCATTTGACCCAAAGACACTTCATCTTCACAACACCACACAACCTAGCTGTGTAAAGACACATCCCTCCAAACACACATGTTGACATTAGTGGACAGTAGTACGTGGACAGTATGAAAACCCCACCCAGTCTTACCTTATGTGTGAGTGTGTGCTGTTTGAGGTGATGGGACTGTATAAACTCCATGCCACACTCGCTGCAGATGTATGGCCGGATGTCTTTGTGCTTCATCATGTGGTTCTGCAGCTGGCTGGGGTACTGGAAGCTCTTCTGGCACTCACTACACCTGGACAGAAAACAGACACTTGATACACCTGGACAGAAAACTATCGAAATAGAATGAGAATTAGAATTGAGATATAATGAAATAGAAGTATAATTCTATACAGAAAACCCACACTCTGATGTGGCCTGGATTTAGCCAAAAAGTCGGTTTGACAGTTTTTTTTACTGTCAAACCCACAAATCTTCCAGTGAGGTAATGTAAAATATCTATAAGCAGAAATAGGGGTAACAGACACATGAGGTAATGTGCAGCCCATCGGGTGTTTCTGGGCATATGTTATGTAGGCTACCTGTAAAGGGTGGGTCCTCTGTGGGCTGTCAGGTGTCTCTTGAGCTGGGCCAGAGTAGGGAAGTCCAAACCACACTCCACACACACGTTCTCCTGGCCTTTTTCATGCTTAAGCTCATGGGCCCGCAGCTCACTAGGGTAGGCAAAACCCCTCCCACACACCCCACAACTAGAGAGGAGAGGATAGGATAGGAGAGGAGTAGAAACAATACACAAAATTAATCATTTGACCAAATATTTAGGAAGAGGTCATCATTTCATGGAGTCTGTGAAGGAAGAAACCACATGGAAAAAGTGATAAGCAAGTTATGTAAAAAAAAAAAAAGATGTATTGTGTTAGAGATTTCATAAAGCTTGTATCTAAACCAAAGTAAATCATTTGAAGATTGCTCTATGCATCAGTTGGGGTCTCTACACAGTTGGGGTCCCAAAATGGTTCTTCGGCTGTGCCCATAGGAGAACCCTTTTTGGTTCAAGGTAGAACCACGCTCAGTGGACAGTTTACTAGGTACACCCATCTAGCACCGGGTTGGACCCCCTTTGCCTCCAGAACAGCCTGAATTCTTCAGGGCATGGAAACGTTGCTCATATCATATTAAAGGACCTAACGTGTGCCAGGAAAAAATTCCCCACACCATTACACCACCACCACCAGCCTGTACCGTTGATACCAGGCAAGATTGGGCCATGGACTCATGCTGCTTACGCCAAATCCTGAATCTTCCAACAGCATGATTCAACAGGAACCGGGATTCGTCAGACCAAGCAAGATTTTTCCACTCCTCAGTTGTCCAGTGTTGGTGATGGCTTGCCCACTGGAGCTGCTTCTTCTTGTTTTTAGCTGATAGGAGTGGAACCCGGTGTGGTCGTCTGCTGCAATAGCCCATCCATGACAAGGGCCGACTAATTGTGCGTTCCGAGATGCCGTTCTGCACGCCACTGTTGTACTGCGCCGTTACTTGCCTGTTTGTGGGCCTCCTGTTAGCTTGCACGATTCTTGCCATTCTCCTTCGACCTCTCATCAACAAGCTGTTTTCGCCCCCAGGTGTGCCACTGACTGGATGTTTTATGTTTGTTACACCATTCTCGGTAAACCCTAGACACTGTTGAGTGTGAAAGGTCCTAGGAGGGCCTGAGATACTGGATCCATTACGCCTGGTACCGATGATCATACCTCAAATCCTCTTAGGTCTCTCTTTTGCCCATTCGAACATTCAATTGAACAGTAACTGAATGCCTCGATGCCCGTCTGCCTGCTTTATATAGCAAGCCATGGCCACGTGACTCACTGTCTGTAGGAGTGAGCCATTTTCGTGAACTGGGTGATGTACCTAATAAACTGAGAAAACTGAGTCTATGTAGATACCTTTGTTAGAAAGAATACTATATTTCCCTTGATGGAGTGATGCTGAATGTAAAAATAAATTGGTCAACTTACCCAACTCTCCCATACTAATGACAATTCATGGACAGGTCTATCTTTGGTCTAAGTTTGTTCTATCCTTGGTCTACGTTTGAGTCAAAGACTAGGCATGTAATGTAAGGTCCTTGTTGATTAACACATTTTCTTAATTCTCGGCTAGACTAAGTAAAGAGTAACTCTAGTCTAGTAACTCTAATCTAGACAAAGATGGTGCCATTACTGACCTGTACGGCTTCACGTCACTATGCTGCATCATATGTCTCTTCAGGTGGCTGGTCTGGGTGAAGGCCTTGTGGCACACCTGGCACTTGTGTGGCCGTGTGCCCTGGTGGGTGAGCAGGTGAGTGTGCAGGTGGCTCAGCTGCTTGAACCGATTCCCACACAGATGGCAGCTGTGAGGCTTGATCCCGCTGTGGCCCAGGATGTGTGTGACCAGGTTATACTTGGATGTGTATGACTTCTCACACGTACGGCACTTCCAACGCTTCTGGTTTCCTCCTACATCTACGTGGTAGCTGTCGTCAATGCGGATGTTGAGACCCAGCTTCTCAGCGCTGGTCATCCCACCTCGGGGCCCTCCGTCTGGGCTGCGCCGGCTAGGTCGTAGTGCCTCTCTGGGGTAGAAGGCTCCAGGAGAGAGGTGCATGATGGGCCCAGGCATGAAGAAGGGGAAGGGGAGGAGGCTGGGGTGGAGAGGGGGGAAGAATAGGGGAGGAGGGTGGTGATGGAGGAGTGGAGAGGGAGGCCACAAAAGTGAGGGGCTGAGTGGTTCCTGTTTCACCTGCAATGGGAGGCCCATAGTTGGCTCATATCTGGACATAGCCCTGTGGTGCAGCTGGAGCCGGCTCAGGTCGATCATACCTGGGATGGACATGGGAGAGGGAGGGAGACGTGGGCGAGGAGGGAGGGAGAACGGAAGGTGGGAGAGATCAACAGTCCTGGTGTTGCCTCGACGCTCCACCTCCTCCATGTCTCCTGTAGGGGATTCGGAACCCTCCATTTTTTGTGGCCTTCTTTTGCGTTTTTGGGAGCCTTCCCTCTGGGTGTAATGCATGCCCTCAGAGCCCAGGGGCCGATGGTGAGTCAGGGGGCTGTAGGCCTCTCTGGCCGGGAAGAGGGAGAGTTTGGTCGGGTTCAGGTAGAGTGGAGGTGGGCTCAGATAAAGACTGTGGTGAGAGACAGGTCTCAGGTCTTCCCTATGAGGACTCCTCCTGTCTGGTCTGAAACCTAGAGTGTCTGTGTCCATCCTTTATCTGCATGGGGATATATACAGAGGAAATCAGTTATGTATGTCAACCATTACAATATGATTACCATAAGCATGCTTCTCCAACAACTGAGGAATAGAAACAGTCCTTCTGGAGTTACCTACCTACTGCACAGGTAGCCGTGACAACACTAATCGCTGTCCTCTCTGTTACACCTTTATAACCTGTCACTTTTCGCTTCTGTACTACCATCCCTTCTTCTTCTACCATCCATTCCTCTGAAACAGGAACTAACGTTCACTTCTCCTCCTCTCTCTGCTTTGTTCATCTTTTTGCATGGATTGGTGGAAGGGCACTTCTCCTTTTGTCCTCCACTACAACTCTGTGTTAGATTTCTTACTTTGCTCTAGAGAAGTTCCAAACAAATTGACCACTTTGTAGATCTGCATACTCTGCTTAAGAAGAGCCAACCAACTACATCCACTATAGAGTGGCATGTGAATGATCGGATTAATGTTGGCATTTTTGTAGTTATGAGCTGAAGACAGTTGGTGGGAGGGACACAGGAAATTGGCTGTGATAGAGGGAATCAGACAATCAAACAATGAAGTGTTCTACTTCTGCAGTTTGGCTAAAAGAGGACGAGACAATACTGTTAGTTGCCCTTTCCTGCAGTCAATGACCAAAAGCGCTCTTTGGCCTCATGGGTGGAATGTTATTCATATTTTTCATAATTCTATTATTAATAAAGATTATAAAAAATACTGTGCTTCAATGTCAAATAAAGTATAATATTGGAATGCAAACTCAAAATTTTATAGATTTCATCTCTACAGTGCATTCGGAAAGTATTCAGACCCACATTTTGTTATGTTACAGACTTATTCTAAAATGGATTAAGTAATTTTTTTCCCCTCATAAATCTACACCCAATACCCAATATTGATGAAGCATTGAAGGTCCCCAAGAACACAGTGGCCTCCATCATTCTTAAATGGAAGAGGTTTGTAACCACCAAGATTCTTCCTAGAGCTGGCCGCCTAGCCAACCTGAGCAATCGGGGGAGAAGGGCCTTGGTGAGGGATGTGACCAAGAACCCGATGGTCACTCTGAAAGAGCTACATAGTTCCTCTGTGGAGATGGGAGAACCTTCCAGAAGGTGGTGGCAGCATCATGCTGTGGAGATATCAAAGTACAGAGAGATCCTTGATGAAAACCTGCTACAGAGCGCTAAGGACCTCAGACTGGGGTGAAGGTTCACCTTCAAACAGGACAACAACCCTAAGCACACAGCCAAGACGACACAGGAGTGGTTTTGGGACAAGGTTCTGAATGTTCTTTGAGTGGCCGAGCCATAGCCCGGACTTGAACCCAATCGAACATCTCTGGAGAGACGAGGAAATTGCTGTGCAGCAACACTCCCCATCCAACCTGACAGAGCTTGAGAGAATATGCAGAGAGGAATGGGAGAAACTCACCATATACAGGTGTGCCAAACTTATAGCGTCATACCCCAGAAGACTCGAGGCTGTAATTGCTGCCAAAGGTGCTTCAACAAATTACTGAGTAAAGGGTTGAATACTTACATAAATGTGATATTTTTGTTTTTTATTTGCAAGACATTTGCAAATATTTCTAAAAACCTGGTTTTGATTTGTCATTTTGGGTTATTGTGTGTAGATTGACAAAGGGAAAAAAACTATTTAATCCATTTTAGAATAAGGCTAAATGTGGAAAAAGTCAAGGTGTCAGAATACTTTCCAAATGCACTGTATATCTGACATTATACAGGTGTCTTATTTTTGTTGTTGTTTCCCATAACCATGTGTGTCAGGTGTATACTTTTGTTTCAAAGTCGATTTTTTTTGCCCAATGCTGTAAAAGGTTCATTAATAATGATGCCAGTTATGTAAATACAGTGTGTGTGATATTTCTCTGAACTGCTATCAATCTACAGAGCAAAACCACTGAGAACTTCAAGGTTGATAGGGATGGGGATGGGGATCATCAAGGATAAAGATCAGGTCACAATTCAATTATTGTTAATAAAAAGACACTTAATAATGGGCTACTCTAAGCTTCAATGTGTTATTGCAGTCACAGTGTGAAAAGAAAATAATTATGTAAATTATGCGATATAAACATATTACGATATTATGAAAACCTGTTAAATCAAATGTTTCCTCAAATGCACACAGATGACAAGTAACCAGTCACAGGTAACCTGACTGTCAGACACTCAAGCAATTCATTATCAACCAGATGTCAATGCATATTCAAACACTTTCTCTATTCATTTTTAAGAACCACATCAAATACAATCACTAAATTACTCTGCTCCACACACAGTACTGTCAGATACACAAGTACTTCAAATATCTGTATTTCGGCAATACACACAGTTTCTCAAAAAAATTTAAACGCAAAAAGTTTCTCCAGAACCATGCCCTTACAGTCTATTCTACACAGTATTGAAACACCACTCTGTCTCTTCCTCTCTCTCTCTGTCTGCTCTGCCAGTGTATATCCCCAGTGAGTACAATACAACACAACTAAGACAATAAAACAAAAGCCCCCCTCACCCTCCTGTCATGCCATGCCCTGTTAGTCCTCAGTTGGACCTGAGAGACTCACCAGCTCAGTGTAGCTCAGTGTAGGCTCAACCTCTCTGTCCAGCGGTAGTGCAGTAGCTGTGTTAGGCTGTATTCCAGCTCCTGTAACGATCTCTCTGGCCTGCTGCTGTCCTGACAATGAGCCACCCGTCCACGGACAGCATTTGATGTGACTTAAGAAAGAGAACAGGAACAATCGCTTTGTTCTCATTTTTCAGATGAGTACCTTCGGAGAGAAGGAAGGAAGGGAGGGAGAGGAAGTCAACAAGCCTTCCTGCTGAAAAATAAGGAAACACTAGATAGACATCTCAATTTCTCTACAAAATAAGGATTTACACAGCTTTGGGAGAGACTGGATGAGGCTTGTTTTAAACAATTAAATAGTAGTACAATGCTGATTGAATGTTGTGCATTGGTAAACAAGCATGGAAGTCCAGGAGAGGAGTTTCCAACTGCCAACACCAACAGTTCTGGGATTCACTTTCACAACCCTGTTTTTCCCATCCTGGAGATTACCCCTCACATGCTAGATTCACACTGCTTAAACATAACATCTGTGACGTTAGTTAGTGCAATAATGGCTTCAGGATGTGTGGAATGTAATGCTGGAAAGACAATTATGCGTAGATTATTTAATTGGCCAATTAGGAACCACCACAGAAAGGTAATGAATATGTTGTCATGTGAAGCTGGTGTATGCTCTGTGAATGCTCATGGTTATGATATAACGTTTAAGTGTCTTGATGACATGACAGTATTCCAAGTCATTTAGACGCATGCCTAAATGAAAGTGAAGCTCTGTCTGATTTACACATATACTAGGGTATCAACGTAATGACTAGGAATATTAGAGTATTTCAAGGTATTGCTTTGTTCAACTATTCTGCTTTAGCCTCTTGGGTGATGGGTAGATTTTATTCAGCATAAACAGAAGGATTGAGTTGGCTCGTGTATGACAGTGTAACATGTAGTGAGTCAATACAGCCACATGTGGGAAGGATAACCCAACTGCACCATGGGAGAAGAGCTCAGTTGGGCCATTTCAAATACTCTTTAAAAGTGATGAAGGGTGCATATACAACATATTTGAACTGGGCCATCATTAATCTCTCAGTCAGGCCTATACACAAGCATATAGACATGTTCCTGGCAGCAAGACCAGGCCTTTACTTGTCTTACCTCACAGTGACTCTTCATAGTGGGTACTGGCTCTTAAAGGAAGAAAACTATTTTATCACATAAATCTTATGACACGTGTATGCAGCAATCATCTGACGTAAACTCGTCCCCCCCCAATTTGCGTATATATTCACCCTGCCTTTCTGCATCAATACAGGATGACTAAACCTGAAGGCACTAATTGAGCTCATCTCATTGGAAGAGTAAAAGTTTCTAATAGGAAGCCGATTAGCGTTGTCTGTGTTAATGGACTCGGTTAATCAATTAACCTAAGACCTCGACAATGTGTACTAATTGCTATGAGGTATTAGAAAGTTTATTAAGGTGACATATCAGGTCTATTGTGTGTGTGTGTGCTTGTGTGTGTGCTAGTGTGCCAATGTGTGTAGCCAATAAAAGCTCATTAAGTGCATTAATAAGATAACCCCTAGCGCAGGGTTCAACAACTGGGCTGAATTTGACCCAAGGGTGGTTTTATTTGGCCCCCCAAGTTTTCTGAGCAAAAATAATAATAATTACTTAAAAAATATATAAAAAATGGTGTGGAATTTTCATTGTTGGACATACCAGGAAATCAGCTCCAAGTGACTTTAATTTAAGAAATGTGTTTTTAGTATTCCCACGCATAATACAGAGACACGTGATAATACACAAATATAAACAAGGTTGGAAATTATTACATTTTAGTCAAACATTTTATCTGTTTATCTGTCAATTTTCAGTCTACAAATGATTTGTAATTATGTTCCGGCCACCAACCCTCTGCTCAAGCAAAAATTAGTCCCGCGACTGAGTCTAGTCGATGATCGATGCAATGGTGTATAATCTCAGTAGGTACAAATCTGTCTTCTTATTCCATTAGTACATGATGCTGTTTTCTCAATCCTTGATCTGGAACCATCTACAGGATATAGCCAACCAGTCTGTCAGATAGTTAGCTAACACTGAAATACACTGCTCTACAGTAATTGACTCACAATCACCATCTCATTACGTCATCGCTCTAATAATAGGTCATAGGTCCAGGTTCAACACATCCCCCCATCCCCATCTACACACCAAACACTTCCCGTTTGTCTCATTCCTCTAACACCTCTCCTCTTTCACATGCATAGTCACGGACACAGGCCCTCCACTAATGATTGTCTCTATGGCTGAGGCCGCGCCAGGCCACGCAATGTATGACTGTACTACTGGCCAAGCATCTGCCAAGCCCAAGCCAGGGGCCAGCGCTATCAGGAGGGAGGGTGAGTAAGACAGGCTCGTTAATTAACCCTAAGTGGATGTCAGGGGTCCGTGTCACTCCCCGGGAGAGAGGGGAGAGGGTATATAAGAGGTCTGGGTGCTACTGAAGATACAGAACTTCAACATTCACCTGGGAGTCACTCCGAAACACATTCGACTTGTACTCTATTCCTCTTCTCTCATTAGAGATGACTGGAGCCGCTGTGTCCTTGTGTTTATTCTTCCTCATGTCTTTCTGTTCAGCCTGCTACATCTCCAACTGTCCCATTGGGGGCAAGAGGTCCGTCATGGACTCTCCACAACGCAAGGTGAGTGGCAACTCGATCTGTCTAGAATCTAGATCTACACTCTTTAAATCTTATGTGTATTGTAAATTGCAGGTATGATTTGTCTTATGCATCAAGAGGAGCGGGAACTGAAAGTGAGGCTCTGTAGAAGCACTGAGTTCTGAAGAAACTGAATTCTGAGATTTGACAATGAACCGTTACCTTCCCTGTGAAAAAAGGGAGTAAGAATGTTGATAAGAATCTATGTTTTTGAATGATGGCACAACTTAATACCCGATTGTCCCTTCTCTCCTCCTGCAGTGCATGTTGTGTGGGCCAGGGGAGCAGGGCCGCTGCTTCGGCCCCAGTATCTGCTGTGGGGAAGGGTTGGGCTGCTGGATGGGCTCCCCAGAGACGGCACGCTGCATGGAGGAGAACTACCTGTCCACCCCCTGCCAGGCAGGAGGGAGACCCTGTGGATCTGAAGCAGGACGCTGCGCTGCACCAGGCATCTGTTGTGACTCAGGTAAAGAAACTTCAATGTCATGTTTCTGGGATGATCTCTATGGTTATTCCACTGGTTCTAATAGAGTGGTGGATACAATTCTTTGCTTTCTGTATCTCAGAGGGCTGCAATGCGGACCAATCCTGTCTGGCAGAGGAGGAAGGCGACAATCAAATCAGCCAGTCAGAGGGCAGCGATGACGTCCTCCTCAGGCTCCTTCACTTGGCTGGCCACACCCCTCCTCATCGAGTCCGCCAATGAGCTGCCAGTGATGCCAGGGTCCATGGGGGACACTTGAGAGATTGGTTGTTAGGATTTGTAGTTCAAAGTAACCTAGTTGTAGTTCATTGATCAATTCATCTATTTCACCTACCCACCCATTTACTGGCCTCCTTCTTCAGTTTATAGGCAACCTCACTGGATTGGACCCTGATAACTCCTCTGTAGATTGCCTTTGTATTGCATACTAATATATTTTACATACTGTATGTATAGGAATAGCTATGATTAATCTTACAAGTGTAAAGAGTCCACATGTGTATTTTAATAAAGCGTGAGAGTGTGCATGGTTTAGGCCTTTTTTCTCTATCAGCTAAACAATTACCAGTTGTTTAACATCTACATCTGAAACATGAAATGAGTGGCTAAGTGCTCTGCATCATGTAGTTCTCATATTTACTGTAACATTAGGCTCAGTATTTAGGCCAGCACAAAGTTCTGGTAAGTCACTACAATGGACCATGAAAAATCTGTTCTATGGACTTTACTCTCCTTCACTATCACAGCTGTCCTTAAATAATAATAATACCACACAAACCTTTGAGCGGATATCCTGTAGGTCATTTAGAACCATAAACAGGAACTGGAATTGCTGAATTTGATATCCAAAATAGGTTGTAACTGGGATAGTGACCTTAGGTTTCAAATAAAAACCCAGATAAAACTTTTTTGCATTACTACTACCAAGGTTCATATAGTAAACTAAATCTAATCAAGGAAAAACTATTTAGTAAACTGAAATAAAATAATTAGCAAACCCATTTGAAAAACTATATTGAAACTATTATCTTTGACTCCAAAACTAACTAAAATAAAACCATCATGACTTCTCAAAAAAAAAATTGGGGGGGGGCTACTTAAATCTGGCGGGTAATTGCAGCCAGGAGATGGCGATGTTTCAAAAAAGGTCTAGCTTGTACATCCCTATCACTAGCTATCACAAGCTAACAGAGGGAACAAAAATGTCTAAGCATTGGTGAAACATGGCCGAGAGAGAGTTTCCTTCCACTATATTTTATGCTCTGTTTTCGACCCGATTCCATTTAAATCCAAGTCACATTGAGATTTTCTTTATAATTTAAACCTAACCTGAGCTCTTGAGAAGCCAAGGCCATACAGCCATAAGGTTCTCATTTAAACAATTGGCCTTATCTGTTCTGACACACTCAAATGCAACGTGGTTTTGGAAACCGCCAAAATTCTACTTTCAGAATGATTTACAAATACAATAGATTCATATTTAGTGGAAATCTGTGGTTTAACAGCTAACAGTAAGTGTATAATTTGTAAGGTTATTTTTGAATGATAATCAACCTCTAAAAGTCTCAATCCCATGATTTGATGTATTGAATTTGGCCTTTATTACTATTGCCGTAGAAACGCATGGAATAACACATTCATAAATGGCAAAAAAGGCAGTCAAATAATACATCATAAGGTTGAGGTGTCTGTCCTGTATCTAGGAGATATATAAAAGCTCGGGAATGTGTGTTTTTTTGGACACATTTAACCCCTTGTTTGTTGGCACAAAACTACCTCCATACAAAATGTGAGAAGGAATAGCACAGAGACAGGTGCAAAAAAATATGGAAGGAAGCCCTCTTGCCCATGTTTACACCCAATACAATGCTTTTACACTTTTGTAGTAGGCCTAGTATATGTAAGAATGACGTTAGCTACCTAGCCAATTTTCAGTGAAAGCTAGTGATAGTGATGCAGAAACTAGGCATTTTTTTAAACATCTCCTAGACACATTTATCAGGAGCATTGAATCAAAGATAATTATTTCAGTATAGTTAGTTTTTCAAATGGGTTTGCAAATGATTTTATTTCAGTTTACTAAATAGTTTTTCCCATGATTAGTTTCAGCTTTAGTTTACATAATATCCTTGCAATATACCTACATCTAACAGCAGTTCAAAAATGCACGTTTTATTGTCCCGTATACATGATACAGCAGGTGTAAAACATTACAGTGAAATGCTTAACTTGTGAGCAATGCACAATAAAAGTTAATACTTTAGATATGAAGAAAAACACATGAAAAACAAGAAAAATAAGAAGAAAAACCACCAGGTCTATGACCTCCTCCCTGTAGGACAAGTCATCCCAATCAGGCCTACCACGTCACGTTATCAGCAAACCATATGGTGTTGGAGTCTGGTTTCAAGAGCAGGGCGCAGCAGGTGTTTATTTGTAAAGGACCACAGGAGGAGGCAGGTACCTGGGTCCAGGGGCAGGCCGAAGGTCATAAACAGGGGGTCCAAAAAGGCAACAGTACAGGTAGGTTAAAGGCTAGTGAGGTCATCTGGGAGATCAGGAAATAGGTTGATAGCAGGCTAAAGTACAGGCAGGGAATAGGCAAAAGGTGTCGTTAGTGAGGCAGGTCAAAACTATCATACACGTGAGGAGAAACTCACAGGAAACCCAGCACTCCAACTAGAAATGTGTCACAAAACAAACAATACCTCACAATGACAGGGTGCAAAGAACTGAACTAAATAGCGTGTGATAATGACATACAAGTGTGTGAACAGGTGATCAGAATTCAGGTGATTGGGATCTGGAGAGTGAGCTGCGTTCAGGGGATCTATGTGTTTGCGTGTGTGAGTTGTAGCAGACGTTACACGCAGAGTGCTGAGAAGTTAAAAGTAACTTGTTACATTACAACGTTACTTCCTTTAAAAGTAACTCATTATGGTATAACATTATTTGCTGTGGAAAGTAACCCAAAAAAACTGACTTATGCATGTTGGTTATTCTTAGGGTATTTCCTTTAACACTAGAAAAGCCAGGTCTTGATACCTCATAGGCTACCTAAGCCATTGATACAGCTTCTTGATATCAGCATTCTAAGTCTAATAAATACATTTCATATAGACCTATGTCTATCGCAAAAATAATAATTTGGTTGTGTTTATGAAGGTCTAAGCAACATTAGAATATGAAAGAAAATGTAGGCTATTTTAAAGAACACAATAGTATGTTCTTTAGTTTATATAGGCTATATGGAAAACACCACAATTCAAGTGTACTATAATCCATTAAATAAACATCACAAATATAATTAATTAATTATTCATTAAGGGCAGGTCTTAAAGAACATTATGAAACTCTGAAAATGTATTTCAAAAGAACAGGATGGCATACTTTGAGTTTAAATATATTACTGAGCTTTGAGTGTTGCAAGTGCATGTGGGGAGTGCATGGAATCACAGTAATTCTGCCCAAGAATAATATTTTGAAATAGAGCTCAGGGGGTCATTTTTATGAGTTGTTCGGCAAGTGTAGGTGATTTGGAAACTGCAGAATGTGTTTAGAAGTGTTTAATTTTAAATTTAGGCATTAACTCTGAAATCTTAAGTTCAGGCATTAACTCTGAATGTTTAAGGTAAGAGTTAAGGTTTGGGATAGGCTTAAAACAAAAATCTAAAAAACAACCCTTGGAATCAGATGGTTACAATCCATGGCTGTGACAGCGCCGTTCTCTCAGAAGTTGGGTGAGTGACAGAATGCATCCAGTTGAGCCGAACACGTCAGACCACACCACCGTCTCATCCATGTCAATGATATTGCTCACCTTTATCTTATTTTGCACAATCTTTACGGTACTCACTGAAGTTCACTCTAAAACAATTCATTTAGACCCGGCATTTATTTGAAACAGGCATTTATTTTCTGAAATGTGTGCCGATGCCCGGCTATGAAAAGGGACATTACAACCCCTCACATACCTGCTGCACACCTGTCAAATTAGTTTTGGCGGCTGTACAGGAGGCTTTGCAAAGGAAAACTTATGCACATTACAACATTCATGACTCAGAGTCAAAATAAAACTGCTCACCTTCAATCACACCTTGGTTATTTATTTCACTGCTTTCCTCCAAAGTAGCAATAAATTAGGGAGTTGTCCAAGAGCCAGTTGCTCTGGGAAACAGAAAGAGACCCTCAACAAACAGAGGGAGGGATGTTTCTTATTGTTCCAATTACTTGCTTATTTGAAAAAGTAACTAAATAACTGATTACTTAAGGTGAAAAACAAATGTGTTAAATTCCTCAACCACAAAAAATGTATCTGAGTAATCCAACACATTACTTTGTAAGGCATTACCCCCAACAATGGCAAACAAGGAGTACAGGAGGGGATTAAACACACATCCCTGTGGGGCCCTGTGTTGAGAGTCAGTGTGGCGGAGGTGATGTTGCCTACCCTTACCACCTGGGGTAGGCCTTTCAGAAACGACAGAAGTTTCCTCTTCCCTCTGCTTGTGTATGTGTGCACTGTGGGAGGACTGTTGTTCTTTGGCTGAGAATCTCCTCTGCTCTCCACAGTGACTGGGCTCACAGTCCCTCCTCACAACATAATAGAAGTTTACACCTCACATACCTGCTGCTGTCATAAGCTTCATTTTCTGATAAGGTGAAATCAGTATCGGACCAATACGCAGCAGATTGAGTGCTCATATTTACTTTTAATTTGTAAAGTGAACACGAAAAAACAATAAACAAAGAACGACAGTACGACAGTGTCGCAGGCTATACACAGCAGTGCAAAAACAATCTCCCACAAAGGGACAGGTGGAAAACAGGCTCCCTAAGTATGACTCTCAATCAGAAACAACGATGTACAGCTGTTCCTGATTGAGAGCCACACCAGGCCAACAAAAAAATACACAACATAGAAACCCTAGAATACAAAACAAGAACATAAACCAAAAACCCCGGAACACATAAATCCAACACCCCTCTACATACACACACACCCCGAATCATATAAAACAAATACCCCTCTACCTAAATACATAGCTCAAACCACATCAAACAAACACCCCCTGCCACGTCCTGACCAAACTATAATAACAAATAACCCCTATTACTGGTCAGGACGTGACAGCTGCATACTTGTCAAGTTAATTTTCCATACGTGACCATCCAATAAAATTGATGCAGAGACCAGTTGACCATGGTTGGTGTCCACTGATTTCAGATCTAACCTTTTGACCTCTCTCCTATGTTTCAGTCTGTGGTGATGAAGGAAGGTAACAAGCTGAAGGTCTCTCTGAAGGGGATTAAAAATGTCACAGATCTGGCGGATGCAAACACCATCGTCAACGTGAGTCCAGGGACATATGTATGGGGGGTTCATTTAACAACACTATTTTAGGGTTCATTTATCATTAAATTGTGAATTAATTAATTGTTTATGACTGATGTGACATGAATTCAATTCAACCCTTTGCCGCCATCTGTGCTCTTATTACAGCCTTATTAGCCCTATAGGCCTACTGTACTGGCATGGATATATTGAGTGTAATGATTAAATGTATCCACTAGATGAAGCTCTTTCTCTTTTCCGATCATGACTGTAGCTGGCACCGCAGCAAACGAATGTGCACTGGATTAATATCATTTAAAAGGCATGGAATAGTCTGGTCTCACTGCAATGCATTGTAATAGCATTTTACATACTTCGGTAGAACTTCAGGGAAAATTGAGAAATTCAGCAATAATGAGACACCAATGGTGGAATTTGGAAGAATATGGATCAGTGGAACAGTGGGATTCAGTGCATTAGGAAATCAGCACACAAAGCCAACAATTGATTTCTCAACAATTTTAATGTGACTTTACTTTTTTTATATAAAGTTAAAAAAGCCCAGCAGTGTAGAAAATAAAGCTAGAATTCTTAATTGAAACAATAACAAAGCGGTCACCCCTCCTCTGTTTTGGTATGAAGCCGATAGATGGGCCTGGAGAAATATAACCACTCTCAAATTGATATACAGAGCTATGGATGCAAGGACTGACCATCCACGATATAATAATCATAGTTTTACCCATGTTTTAAAGCTATACAGTGTTTGTTTACATTTCCATTGTTTACAAACATTGGAGTAAAAAAGCTTATATTTTGGGTTCTCATGGAGTGACAGTTGAACTAAGCTCATGAGGCATTTATAAGTTATATTCTTCAAGAATCAATAGGTATATATAATTGATTTATAAGTCCAAAAATAGATATAGCAACTAAGGATTCTAGCTTTAAAGCTTTGGTAGGGCCGTCCATCTAGTCTGTTACAATATAAGGGTTACCAGACGGGTCCGAATCCTTCCATTAAAGGGCCCATAATAGTTTAAAAGTGGCTTCTCCAATTTCTAGTGATTTTGAAAATGCAAGTTGGGTTAAAGCAATGGTGGATGTGTTTTGGGAATTTGCTTTTACTAGTTCTTTCCCACCAGTGTAGCTGACAAGGGGATACAGAGAGGGGATATGAGGGGTTTCCCAGCTACAGTATGGTTGGTGAGGAGCCATGGGTGTTGGAACTGAGAAGGGTTGATTCCTCTGACAATCTGTATGTAAACTGATATCAGGGTGTGTACTGTGTACACTGCTATGCTATTGTGTGTGTCTGTGTGTCTGTGTGTGTGTGTGTGGTGTGTGTGTGTGAGATCACTTCTTCTGCCGGCGGAAGAGATTCTTGACGCTCTCCGCCATAGGTTCATTCATCATGCTCATTGGCTGGTTCTTCAGGGCAGCCTCCCGCATACTTTTGTAAATATACTCATTCTCTCTAAACATCCTCAACTCCATTTCTGTCTGCATACGCATAGCCTAGGGAGAGGGGGAGGGATCAGGTCGTCGAGGTGACTTACTTTAATCTTGGAGATCGTTCCATGTGTGTGTGTGTTTCTATGTGAGAATGCATGTGTGTGTGTGCATGTCTCATGTCTTACCTCAAGGTCTTTGGTGATGGGATGTGTGGGTCCGTGTGTTCTCTGCAGGATGGCATAGGCCTTACAGATCATGCCGTGTCCCACCTCTATCTTCCCTGCCTGCCAGTGGGTCACTCCTGCCCTCATGGTTGCCATCCCCAGGTGGGCGTTGCATGGATGGTATAGCTTGCTGTCAAAATGTGATACAGTGATACATTTAATTACACTGTTTTTTCTTCGAAACTCTGAAAAGAGGTTTCTTATGGTCAATTGTACTTACTTGTATCCGTCCACCATTTTGCGTGCATAGTCAGCGGCCTCGTCAATAAACTGCAGGTAGGCTAACACCTCGCTGGCTGTGCTCCACATCCTTAGCTGGTAGATGTGTGTATCAGCCAACACTGGCTCCTGTTTCTCCATACACTCCCTGCATATCTTAATAACCTGGGAGGAGAGGAGAGAGGAGGAGAGCGGGAGGGTTGATTTAGGCTTGGAATCCAGTGTGTGTGTGTGTGTGTGTGTGTGTGTGTGTGTGTGTGTGTGTGTGTGTGTGTGTGTGTGTGTGTGTGTGTGTGTGTGTGTGTGTGTGTGTGTGTGTGTGTGTGTGTGTGTGTGTGTTTATGTTGTACCTCATGGTAGTTCCCCTCCAAGCGAGCCTTATCCATCTTCTGCAGCATCTGCAGACTGTACTCTGTTACCTCCTTCACCTGCTCCTCTGGTACCTACAGCACAAGAGAGGACAGGAGAAGACAGGAGAGGACAGGAGAGGACAGGAGAGGAGAGAAAAGGACAGGAGAGGAGAGAAGAGGACAGGAGAGGACAGTAGAGGAGAAAATAGAACAGGAGATGAGAGGAGAGAAGAGGACAGGGGAGTAGAGAAGAGGACAGGAGAGGACAGTAGAGGACAGGGGAGGAGAGGAGAAAAAAGGAAAGGGGAGGAGAGGAGGACAGGAGATGAGAGGAGAGAAGAGGACAGGAGAGGACAGGAGAGTAGAGGACAGGAGAGGTCAGGACATGAGAGGAGAGAAGCGAACAGGAGAGGAGAGAATAGGACAGGATAGGACAGTAGAGGTCAGGAGAGGAGAGGAGCCCTGGTTTAGAGAAAAATATTATTCTTCTGCTCTGCTCCCACCTCCCCCAGACAACACACACACACACACACACACACACACACACACTCATTGGAAGGAGCACAGTCAGCCGTAGTGCAGTGCTCCTGGAGCTTGTCTAAGTGCCTTGCTCAAATCAAATCACATTTTATTGGCCGCATACACATATTTACTAGATGAAATTGCGGGTGTAGCGAAATACTTGTGTTTTTAGCTCCAACAGTGCAGTAATATCTAGCAATACACAACAATCCACACAAATGTAAAAAGTAAAATAATGGAATTAAGAATGTCCAATGACTACGGAGTATACATATACAGTACCAGTAAAAAGGTTGGACACACCTGCTCATTCATGGGTTTTTCTTTATTTTTTACTGTTTTCTACATTGTAGAATAATAGAGAAGACATTAACACATATGGGATAATGTAGTAACCAAAAAAGTGTTAAACAAATCAAAACATATTTGAAATTTCACATTCTTGAAAGTAGCCACCCTTTGCATTGATGACAGCTTTGCACTCTCTTGGCATTCTCTCAATCAGCTTCAAGATGTAGTCACCTGGAAAGCATTTCAATTAACAGGTGTGCCTTGTTAAAAGTTAATTTGTGGAATTTCTTTCTGTCTTAAAACTTCTTCAGGATCAGTGGGTCCCCTGCGGGCGGTTGAGCTAACATAGGCTAATGCAATAAGCATGAGGTTGTAAACAACAAGAAAATTTCCCAGGACATAGACATGTCTGGTATTGGCAGAAAGCTTAAATTCTTGTTAATCTAACGGCACTGTCGAATTTACAGTAGCTATTACAGTGAAAGAATACCAAGCTATTGAGAGTGCACAGTTTTGAACATGAAAAGTTATTAATAAACGAATTAGGCACATTTGGGCGGTCTAGATACAACATTTTGAACAGAAATAAAATGGTTCATTGGATCAGTCTAAAACTTTGTACATACACTGCTGCCATCTAGTGGCCAAAATCAAAATTGCACCTGGGCTGGAATAATACATTATGGCCTTTCTCTTGAATTTCAAAGATGATGGTACAATAACAATACAAAAAAAAAGTTTTTTTTCTTTGTATTTTCTTTTGCCAGATCTAATGTGTTATATTCTCCTACATTCCTTTCACATTTACACAAACTTCAAAATGTTTCCTTTCAAATGTTACCAAGAAAATGCATATCCTTGCTTCAGGGCCTGAGCTACAGGCAGTTAGATTTGGGTATGTCATTTTAGGCAAAAATTGAAAAAAAGGGACCGATTCTTAAGAGTTTGAGCCATTAAGTTGTGTTGTAACAAGGTAGGGGTGGTATACAGAAGATAGCCTTATTTGGTAAAAGATCAAGTCCATATTATGGCAAGAACAGCTCAAATAAGCAAAGAGAAACAACAGTCCATCATTACTTTAAGACATGAAGGTCAGTCAATCCGTAAAATTTCAAGAACTTTGAAAAGTTTCTTCAAGTGCGGTAGCAAAAACCATCATGCGCTATGATGAAACTGTTTCTCATGAGGACTGCCACAGGAAAGAAAGACCCAGAGTTACCTCTGCTGCAGAGGATAAGTTCATTAGAGTTAACTGCGCCTCAGATTGCAGCCCAAATAAAGTTCAAGTAACAGACACATCTCAACATCAACTGTTCAGAGAAGACTATGTGAATCAGGCCTTCATGGTCTGATTGCTGCAAAGAAACCCATACTAAAGGACACTAATAATAATAAGAGACTTGCTAGGGCCAAGAAGCACGAGCAATGGACATTAGACCGGTGGAAATCTGTCCTTTGGTGTCATGAGTCCAAATTTGAGATTTTTGGTTGCAACCGCCTTATCTTTGTGAAATGCAGAGTAGGTGAACGGATTATCTCTGCATGTGTGGTTTCCACAATGAAGCACGGAGGAGGATGTGTGATGTGTGGGGGTGCGTTGCTGGTGACTCTGTCAGTGATTTATTTAGAATTCAAGGCACACTTAACCAGCATGGCTACCACAGCATTCTGCAGCGATGCGCCATCCCATTAGGTTTGCACTTAGTGGGACTATCATTTGTTTTTCAACAGAACAATGACCCAACACACCTCCAGGCTGTGTAAGGGCTATTTGACCAAGGAGAGTGATGGAGTGCTGCATCAGATGACCTGGCCTCCACAATCACATGACCTCAACCCAATTGAGATGGCTTGGGATGAGTTGGACTGCAGAGTGAAGGAAAAGCAGCCACACGTGCTCAACACATGGAAAAGCATTCCTCATGAAGCTGGTTGAGAGAATGCTATAAGTGTTTAAAGCTGTCATCAAGGCAAAGGGTGGCTACTTTCAAGAATCTCAAATATAAAATATATTTTGATTTGTTTAACACTTTTTTGGTTACTACATAATTCCATATGTGTTATTTCCTAGTTTTGATGTATTCACTACTACTCTACAATGTAGAAAATAGTACAAATAAAGAAAAACCCTTGAATGAGTAGGTGTTCTAGAACTTTTGACCGGTAGAGTATGTGTGCTGGAATACATGTGCGGGTAGTATATAACGTGTCACTAGACATGTCTCACATGTCAGTCTGGTCTTGTCAAAATTACACACTGATTGACACCGATGACAACACGTTATTATCACGTGACAATGCATTGTGCCTTGTTACCAATGTCACCGTTGCAGATGCTCAATAATGTTCTCTGTTTTCATAATGATGCCATCTGTGAACATACTGACTGACAAAAGCCCTAGGAACAGAATTCTAATTCTATAGTCCCAGTACTCTAATGTTAGGGTATTGCTTTTATGATCGTAGTCGTCGAGGGCAGCTGTCTTGGCTGGCTTTTGTCCTGAGTCTGACCTCTCAAGCAGTGACTCATCTAGATGTAGGAAAGAATGTGAGTGGACTCATGGCCTATTAGCAACTTTAAAGTGGTTTGATTTTATGTTACAGCTAGCAGTGATTTAGCCTACAGCAAGTCAACACATTCCCACAAGGCCTAATACAGGATGTGGTGTTCATAAATCGAAAGCAACACAAGGTTCAGTTCTTTTCAGTTCAACTTGAAATAATAATCAGTCCTAGGACCCATCATTTGATCCTATCATAATAAGTCATGCACTGAACCCAGTGGGATATTTCTTGGTCAAATTTAAATGACATACATGGGTGGATTTCACATTCACATGCTCCTACCTTTACCCCGTCCACCACCTTGCCTCCCATCTTGAGGTCATCTTTGATGTGACCTTTACAGTGTTCACAGGTGCAGTCAAAGAAGTAATGCATTTTTAGCTGTCTCTGTCTGTCCTCAGTCACGTTCAGGAAATCCACATAGGACACTGTCACCTCCTCACCCGGCTCGATCTTGCCCAGGGCACGCAGCTCAATCCTGGGGTGAGGAGAGGGGCAGAGAGGGGGTTATGTGGGGTGCATCTCAATAGTCTAAAATGGAATTCTGAGATGAACCCGTAGCTACAGTTGTAGATCACTGACATGTGACAATGCACAGATCACCTGAGGGGTCTTAGGCAACATTTGGTTACATTATTACACAGATCTTTTCATCAATATTTCCAAATACCAGCATAGAATTTGCTACTATCTACTATCACTCCCACGGCACTCTGTACAAGACAGACAAGGAGACACAGGGAGATAGACAGAGAGACAGAGAGAAAGGGAGACAGAGGGAGACAGAGGGTGACAGAGGCAGACAGACGGAGACAGAAGGAGACAGGGTGACAGAGCGGGACAGAGGGAGACAGAGATAGACAGACAGCGGGAGACAGAGGGAAACCCAAACACAATGTTCAGTGAAGAGCCAACAGCACAAAAGGAAGACATGAAGACAGGTGGACATTCCTTATGTTTGCTGAGCTTAGCTTTCAAACAGGTGGTGCTAGTGACTTGCAGGAGTGGAGTGGTGGAAAGGGGGAGGGCAGAGCCATATATATCTAAAGATATGGCTCTGGGAGAGGTAGGTGGAGTTGAAACTGAATTAGTAAGTTAGCAAGTGTTGCAGATGAGGATTTGTGAAACTCACTCCTCATTTACAATGGTGCCCTGACCCCAATCTGCAATTGCTCTAAGATCAATGCTGGGGTCGCTGCGGAGTGAGTTTAGGGGGTGAATGTAGCAGTTGGGGATTTGTGAAAATCCTCCACCTGAAGTGTCTCCACTTCACGACATCCCGACTGGGTAAGACACTTCAGGAAGGTGGTCATGTGTGTTTGCGAGGCAGAGGTCCTGGGTTTGAGCCTCAGTATGGGGTCGAATCAGGAGGAAGCAGTGTGATGTCCTTTACGCAAGCAACCATTTTTGATATGGTGAAGCAACTCAACTTTAAACTTGAAGTCAGGTCTTACTGAGCCCTTCCTATGAAGAACCCTGTTTCAAGTTTATCTCCGATAGTGATGCATCATAGGAGGGATGGGTGTGAGGTTTTTATTGATGATGTTGGAGATGAGGATACATGATGGTGAGATTTTAATTGATGATTTTTAGGAAGTTGTTGGGGTTATACTATTCTACCAGAAAGACCCACCTCATCTGAGAGTGATACACAGTATTCACAGCCGACTGACTGAAAGACAAAGCAAGAAGCAGTTTACACCAAACACACACACACACACACACACACACACACACACACACACACACACACACACACACACACACACACACACACACACACACACACACACACACACACACACACACAGCTTACAACTCAGTCAACCTCAATGCTCATGGTGTCCCTATTGTTATTGAATTACAGTACATACTTGCCATGGTTGAGGATGACAGTGCAGTTAGGCCAGCAGTCATGGTTGACCAGACACAGGTTAGGGAACAGACCCACTCCCACGGCATTTAGACCTCTCTGGTCACTCACTGTGAAGCCATTACAGTTGATCTACAGAGGGATGGAGAGGAACAGATGGACAGATTAAAACAGGAAAGTGATAGAATAAGAAGAAACAGGACGAGAAACAGGTAGAAATGGAGAGAAGAAAGAGAAGATGGAAGAACCTACCACTCCAAAGATGTGCGAGATGTCGTCTACACGGTGTTGCTTGCTGTTGCGTGGCCAGTAGTCCAAGAAGTTGTGGATGTCCACCTTCAGCTCCTTCAGATCATCCTCAGGCATGTCACTGATGTGGTTCTCCAGATCATCCAATGAGGTCATCTGCATGTCTGACATGACACCGCCCTCTTTATCGAGGCGCCACATGATGCGGGCGGCCAAACTGACAGGGACACGGAACATGAGTTGTTAGGTCAAACCTTAATGCTCATCCATAACATGATAATGACTCAATTGACAGTAAACTATTCAACATTGCACACTTTCTATCCCCCTGCATCCCACATACCCCCTCTCTCGCTCCCCATGCACCCCCCTAAGTCTTTGGCTCCTCTCTCTCTCTCTCTCTCTCTCTCTTTCTCATCTCCCACACGTCCTCTTCATCCCTCTATTCCCCCTCACCTCACTTCACCCACAATTGCCACCCACACACACAATCCCTCCTCACCGGATGTTCTCATTGGGTGCCTTGCCGAAGTTGTCCCCGATGGCCCCGAAAGCCTTGATGGCTCCACACTCCAGCTTGTGTTCCTTCCAGCCGGCGCTCTGGCATGTCTTGTCACAGTACTGGGCGAACTTACACTGGCCACAGCGCTGCAGCTTGTCCTGTCTACGGAAACAGCTGTGGCAGATCTTGTCTGCAAGACTGGAGAGAGAGATGAGAGAGAGAGGAATGAGAGGAGAAAGAGCGAGAGAGAGAGACAGAAAGAGAGAAGAGAGAGGGAGAGTCAGACAAGAGAGAGTGAGGGGAGTATGAAGGATGTGAATGGAAGAGAGGGATATATAGAGTTATAGAGTTCCTATAGGCCTACTGCAAGCCACATGAGGTTTAACCAACTCAGTGGCCTTGTGGTCCTTAGTGGCCTTGTGGGGTGTACTTGTACAACAGAGAAGGCTGTTGAGAGGAGCTATATGAGGAAAGGCTCATTGTAATGGTTGGAATGGAATAAATGGAACGATATCAAGCACATCAAACATATGGAAACCACGTTTGACTCTATTCCATTAATTCCATTTCAGCCATTACAATGAGCCAGTCCTCCTATTGCTCCTCCCAGTAGCCTTTTCTGTTGTACACGCTACAGAAATATGAGATTTGGGCCTTCTGGTGCCAACAAAGTTTACTCCAATGCTTAATTACTTACATGAGATTGAGGCTAGTTCCATGATCCACAGCAGGGGAAGAAGGATTTGATTTGAAAGTACATCCACACATGACTTCATGTGATGACCTTTAACCCTATGTCTCTGTCCCCTGCTGAGGTCATAGTGCTCTGATCTTGTTGTTCACAAACTGATTTGTACCTATAATATCTTGTGAAGTTTGTTGTGTCTCTCCAGATAAACAATAAATGATTCTAGCTAATATAATTACACAGAAGAAGCTCCACCACAATAATACTGTATTTTGCTTCATGTGACCTCACCTATCCGGGCCTGTCCCACTGCCCTGAGAACATGTGATGTGACAACAGGCCAGTTCATATGGCTGTCATCTAACTGTCATGTCCAATCATGTGCAGATGACAGAGAAAACTACAGCATAGTACAGTGTAGAACAGTACAGTAATATGGTAAAGTGCTGTATCTTCAACTAAACGATGGCAGGCTTTAACCTATGTGTCAGCATGCATGGGACATGTGTGTGACCTGTCCTCATCACCATTTTACACTATGTAAATGTTTTGAACTAATTATATGTGGCTGTGAATAACACATGTTAATGGTTGCAGCCCAATTCTGATCTTTTGCCCAATTAATGGCAAAAGATTTGATCAGATTGGCCAAAATACCAATAAGTGGCAAAGTTTCAGAATTGGGCTGCCTGTGTAAACGCAGCCATTAAGACATATAACACCGGACCGGTATATGGGCTCATGTGTGGTCGCCCATGCATTAGGAGTTAGTCATGTCTCATGTGCCAAGCCAAACCCCATCCATACTGAAGCATCTTCTTACCTGTCAAAGACAACTGCGGCAAAAGGGGGTTCTGAGAAAAGAACATCTCCGGAAAGCAGCTCTTTAGTGGCTCTAAGACCCCTCCCCTTTCCGGGTGAGTCAAACACCTCAATATTGTCCATGTCAGGTGTGGTGGTCCGGTCCGAGAGACAGAGAAACAGTCCGTTAGGTTAAGGAGACAGAGAGAGAGAGACTGGAAGCGAGTACTGTATGGGTGTCCTCTACAAAGTATATCTTCCACGTTCTTCAACAACTGCACATTCCACACCCCAATCTACTAAAATAGACTTCCACCACTTGAGCTGAACCAAGTCAGATAGAGAAGGGGGTTGGTGTGGGTTTGAAGGGTGCCACTAAATTAGTCTTGAAAGAACCCAAGACCAAAATCACTACAATCACATTCTAATGTCCTAAAAGCTCAACTACCATTTTGAGAAAGTTACCATTACTATAAAGGTTTTATTGTTATTTTCCTTTGATCTGTTGAATTCCCCCCCCCCCCCCCCCCCCCCCCCCCCCCCCCCCCCACACACACATTGTCCTGAGTTGGTCTCTCCTGGGTCCTGCGGAGTATTTTGGTCTCTCAGTTGGGCCTGTCTGTCAGGAGTCAGTTGTGGTGACGTTGGACAGCTGCTGGAAGCTAGTCAGACCCAGCACCACACTATCTCCTTTCCTCCACCACGTTCTGGTACTTTCTCTCTCTATCTCTTTCTATCTCTATCTATGACTAGGTGGGGTGTCAAGTATGATATCATAAGGCCAGGCGAATATCATTAACCCCTGTTTAAGATCTTTAGGGCGACCATGTCCAAGAATATGAGATTGACAGTGTTACTTTAAACAAATTAAATAAGATATCTTCATAAACTTGGCAGAAGACAAAGTCTATTTAAAAAAAGTCTTACTTTAGTCCTACTCTAGTCTCCTTATCAGCTCATTTATTACCTGATTTATCACCTGATTAACAAAAGGCACATTTCAATAGGTGGTCCAGGTGTCCTCATGACATGGCACAGGTTTTGTTCCTCATGCAAGGGGGAAGGCCGATGACACCAGAAATCCCCATCAGACCAATTCCTTGAATTCCCTACTCCTTGAAGTTTGCAGTTGTGTCTAGAAAACACTATTTAGCTAAAAACGCATTTCTTGAACTTGGCATCACAAATAATTCACACAAACGGAGACAAAGGCAAAGGTGCACAGGAAAAACATGTATTTTCTTTACCCTTTCGTGTGTGTACTTTTTTGCATTTATACTTTGGGTATTGCTTTTGAACAGTTAACATTTATTTTGAACATTAAAAGTAAGAAAATGTCTGGAGGAAGTCCTTAAGTGTCACATTAATGGCAAACATGATGATTATTTTCATACATGATGTGTACATTGTAATGTGTACAATGAAAAATATGTGTACCATTTCTTAAGAGGACTTAAGCTTGAAACAAAGTTACATTATTTTGCCATAATAACACTGTATGAGTCATGACCTACTGTATATGAGACATCTGCCACACAGTATATTATCATTTGTAGCAACATATATAAGGAGGTTATATTCTGATTCCGTTCTGATTGTGACCCCATTTACACTTTGAAACGTAAAACATTGAAGGGCCTCTATCAGCTGACTGACCATGAAGGGTCTGCTCAGTGCACTGTTCATGCTCTCTTCTTGTAGCCAGGAGTCGGCAGTCAGGACAGAGACGAAAACAGCTCAAGTCTGATAACAATAGACATTCCATTAATAGAAAAGCACACGGTTTTAGATACAAAGAGTAGGCTTTGAATTTGAAATGCTTCAAAGAGAAGTAAGGCTATTAGACTTCTATTCTAGCTGTCTTTACCCTTAAGGAAAACCCACATGAAGTGTTCCAAAAACACATGAAATTTCATGTGAAATCAAGTGATCTTATGCGAAGTTAATGTGATAACATGTGACAACATGTAAAGCAACATGTGATAACATGAAACTAAACATGAAAACACGTGAAATTTCATGTGAAATCAAGTGATTTTCCACACGTCAAATAATGTGTTTTTCCTGTAGGGGTAGACTTACACCACGTTACTCAGTGGGTTTGCTTCTTATTTGACCTCTGTCTGTCTCAGTCCTGTCTTTGACATTAGGTTAGGTTTCATAAGACACTGTGTCAGCCCTAAGGCATGCATGTACCGGTAATAGACCTATTATCAGTGACAGCCTTCCTCAAAGGAATATCACAGTAGCATGGTAACATTTGAAAAATATGTTTGAATATAGTAATACAGTTTGGTAACAAAGCACAACACAATAATATTCCTAAAACAGCCCCAGTACTTGGCCAGAGAATGGATTTGATCTGCCTGTCAATGGGACCTTATTTCTGTGTTTGAAGGAGCAAGTAAACAATTTGTCATTTAGACTAAAGAGGTCATAACCCAACCTACATGTTTGTGGTACCGCCTTTTATGTTTTTAAAATTATGTTACGATTCGTCGTGTCTATGGAGAGCGTGTAACACTTTTTATACTTACTGGATTTGAAAGAGGTGGCAGGTAGCCTAGCACATAAGACCTTAGGGCCAGTAACTGAAATGTTGCTGGTTTGAATCCCACAGCCAACTATGTGAAAACTCTGTCAATGTGCCATTGAGCAAGGCACTTAACCCTAATTGCTTTGGATAAGAGCATCTGCTAAAATGAAAGAGAGATATAACAAACACGTTCTTGTTTGAATTGAGTCATTGATTATCTTGGTTAACCCAAAACTAAATCCTTCCGTAATTGGTAAACTGCTGGATTAAGTTCTGGGTTCATACATTTTAAAGGGTGGCTGAACTTTCAGATTTTGCCTTGTTTTTCAGCTTGGTCATTAAGAAATGCAGTGGCCATGACTGAAGCCAAACAAGAGTTGTGGTCGTCTATTGTGTGTGTGTACATTCACTCTACCAAAACAGTACAAAGTTACAGTCATTCACCCTTCTAGATAACGTGAAACAGTCTAACCAGGTCTTGTGTCTTGAAGTCACCTAGACAAGCTAGCAAGCAAGCCAAATTCTTTCGCCAATTAGCTTCAGCGGCTGGTGTGCAACTGTGGCAAAATTGGTTTGACATTGGATAGCCTATCTTTGGGGCTAGTTAGGGACCGTCAATAATTTATATTTATATTATCATGTTGCAGATCTTTCAGTTGCCCCATTTAATGCTTTAAAAAAAAATTAAATTCATTTCTAAAATGTTGGTTTGAGGTTTTTAAGTCATTGATATTTGGAGCTATTGACATTTTTTACTATTGTCCCATGTATATTGTGTACTTTACTGATAGTCCCTAACAAGCCCAATAGGGATATTGAATGTCAAATCAAATTGACCATGGACAGTGGTGTAAAGGACTTAAGTAAAAATACTTTAAAGTACTACTTAAGTCGTGTTTTTGGGTATCTGTACTTTACTGTACTATTTATACACTGCTCCAAAAAATAAAGGGAACACTTAAACAAAACAATG
The DNA here is from genome assembly GCF_901001165.1 of Salmo trutta. Classification (NCBI taxonomy): domain Eukaryota; kingdom Metazoa; phylum Chordata; class Actinopteri; order Salmoniformes; family Salmonidae; genus Salmo; species Salmo trutta. The sequence goes on from NC_042965.1 coordinate 33,066,024, forward strand.
TAACTCCAAGTCAATCACACTTCTGTGAAATCAAACTGTCCACTTAGGAAGCAACACTGATTGACAATACATTTCACATGCTGTTGTGCAAATGGAATAGACAACAGGTGGAAATTATAGGCAATTAGCAAGACACCCCCAATAAAGGAGTGGCTCTGCAGGTGGTGACCACAGACCACTTCTCAGTTCCTATGCTTCCTGGCTGATGTTTTGGTCACTTTTGAATGCTGGCGGTGCTTTCACTCTAGTGGTAGCATGAGACGGAGTCTACAACCCACACAAGTGGCTCAGGTAGTGCAGCTCATCCAGGATGGCACATCAATGCGAGCTGTGGCAAGAAGATTTGCTGTGTCTGTCAGCGTAGTGTCCAGAGCATGGAGGCGCTACCAGGAGACAGGCCAGTACATCAGGAGACGTGGAGGAGGCCATAGGAGGGCAACAACCCAGCAGCAGGACCGCTACCTCCGCCTTTGTGCAAGTAGGAGCAGGAGGAGCACTGCCAGAGCCCTGCAAAATGACCTCCAGCAGGCCACAAATGTGCATGTGTCTGCTCAAACGGTCAGAAACAGACTCCATGAGGGTGGTATGAGGGCCCGACGTCCACAGGTGGGGGTTGTGCTTACAGCCCAACACCGTGCAGGACGTTTGGAATTTGCCAGAGAACACCAAGATTGGCAAATTCGCCACTGGCGCCCTGTGCTCTTCACAGATGAAAGCAGGTTCACACTGAGCATGTGACAGACGTGACAGAGTCCGGAGACGCCGTGGAGAACGTTCTGCTGCCTGCAACATCCTCCAGCATGACCGGTTTGGCGGTGGGTCAGTCATGGTGTGGGGTGGCATTTCTTTGGGGTGCCGCACAGCCCTCCATGTGCTCACCAGAGGTAGCCTGACTGCCATTAGGTACCGAGATGAGATCCTCAGACCCCTTGTGAGACCATATGCTGGTGTGGTTGGCCCTGGGTTCCTCCTAATGCAAGACAATGCTAGACCTCATGTGGCTGGAGTGTGTCAGCAGTTCCTGCAAGAGGAAGGCATTGATGCTATGAACTGGCCCGCCCGTTCCCCAGACCTGAATCCAATTGAGCACATCTGGGACATCATGTCTCGCTCCATCCACCAACGCCACATTGCACCACAGACTGTCCAGGAGTTGGCGGATGCTTTAGTCCAGGTCTGGGAGGAGATCCCTCAGGAGACCATCCGCCACCTCATCAGGAGCATGCCCAGGCGTTGTAGGAAGGTCATACAGGCACGTGGAGGCCACACACACTACTGAGCCTCATTTTGACTTGTTTTAAGGACATTACATCAAAGTTGGATCAGCCTGTAGTGTGGTTTTCCACTTTAATTTTTAGTGTGACTCCAAATCCAGACCTCCATGGGTTGATAAATTGGATTTCCATTGATTATTTTTGTGTGATTTTGTTGTCAGCACATTCAACTATGTAAAGAAAACAGTATTTAATAAGATTATTTCATTCATTCAGATCTAGGATGTGCTATTTTAGTGTTCCCTTTATTTTTTTGAGCAGTATATTTTACTTTCACTTCACTACATTCATAGAGAAAAAAATGTACTTTTTTCTCCATACATTTTCCTTGACACCCAAAAGTACTCATTACATTTTGAATGCTTAGCAGGACAGGAAAATGGTCTAGTTCACTCACTTGTCTGAGTGTTGGAATGTGCCACTGGATATCCGTACATAAAAAAAACAAGAAAATGGTGCCGTCTAGATTCACAAGTCCTCAACTGGCAGGTTCATAAAATAGGTTCATAAAACATCAGTCTCGAAGTCAACAGTGAATAGGCAACTCCGGGATGCTGGCCTTCTAGGCAGAGTTACAAAGAAAAAGCCATATCTCAGACTGGCCAATAAAAAGAAAAGATTAAGATGGGCAAAAGAACACAGACACTGGACAGAGATATGGCTTTTTCTTTGCAACTCTGCCAAAAAGGCCTGCATCCTGGAGTCACCTCTTCACTGTTGACGTTGAGACTGGTGTTTTGCGGGTACTATTTAATGAAGCTGCCAGTTGAGGACATGTGAGGCGTCTGTTTCTCAAACTAGACACTCTAATGTACTTGTCCTCTTGCTCAGTTGTGCACCGGGGCCTCCAACACCTCTTTCTATTCTGGTTAGGGCTCCGGGCAGCCGAGCGGAAATGGAGGAAAACTCGCCTCCCTGCGGACCTGGCATCCTTTCACTCCCTCCTCTCTACATTTTCCTCTTCTGTCTCTGCTGCTAAAGCCACTTTCTACCACTCTAAATTCCAAGCATCTGCCTCTAACCCTAGGAAGCTTTTTGCTACCTTCTCCTCCCTCCTGAATCCTCCTCCCCCTCCCCCCCTCCTCCCTCACTGCGGATGACTTCGTCAACCATTTTGAAAAGAAGGTTGACGACATCCGATCCTCGTTTGTTAAGTCAAGCGACACCGCTGGTCCTGCTCACACTGCCCTACCCTGTGCTTTGACCTCTTTCTCCCCTCTCTCTCCAGATGAAATCTCGCGTCTTGTGACGGCCGGCCGCCCAACAACCTGCCCACTTGACCCTATCCCCTCCTCTCTTCTCCAGACCATTTCCGGAGACCTTCTCCCCTACCTCACCTCGCTCATCAACTCATCCTTGACCGCTGGCTACGTCCCTTCCGTCTTCAAGAGAGAGAGAGTTGCACCCCTTCTGAAAAAACCTACACTCGATCCCTCCGATGTCAACAACCAGTATCCCTTCTTTCTTTTCTCTCCAAAACTCTTGAACGTGCCGTCCTTGGCCAGCTCTCCTGCTATCTCTCTCAGAATGACCTTCTTGATCCTAATCAGTCAGGTTTCAAGACTGGGCATTCAACTGAGAATGCTCTTCTCTGTGTCACGGAGGCTCTCCGCACTGCTAAAGCTAACTCTCTCTCCTCTGCTCTCATCCTTCTAGACCTATCTGCTGCCTTTGATACTGTGAACCATCAGATCCTCCTCTCCACCCTCTCCGAGCTGGGCATCTCCGGCGCGGCCCACGCTTGGATTGCGTCCTACCCGACAGGTCGCTCCTACCAGGTGGCGTGGCGAGAATCTGTCTCCGCACCACGTGCTCTCACCACTGGTGTCCCCCAGGGCTCTGTTCTAGGCCCTCTCCTATTCTCGCTATACACCAAGTCACTTGGCTCTGTCATATCCTCACACGGTCTCTCCTATCATTGCTATGCAGACGACACACAATTAATCTTCTCCTTTCCCCCTTCTGACAACCAGGTGGCGAATCGCATCTCTGCATGTCTGGCAGACATATCAGTGTGGATGACGGATCACCACCTCAAGCTGAACCTCGGCAAGACGGAGCTGCTCTTCCTCCCGGGGAAGGACTGCCCGTTCCATGATCTCGCCATCACGGTTGACAACTCCCTTGTGTCCTCCTCCCAGAGTGCTAAGAACCTTGGCGTGATCCTGGACAACACCCTGTCGTTCTCCACTAACATCAAGGCGGTGACCCGATCCTGTAGGTTCATGCTCTACAACATTCGCAGAGTACGACCCTGCCTCACACAGGAAGCGGCGCAGGTCCTAATCCAGGCACTTGTCATCTCTCGTCTGGATTACTGCAACTCGCTGTTGGCTGGGCTCCCTGCCTGTGCCATCAAACCCCTACAACTCATCCAGAACGCCGCAGCCCGTCTGGTGTTCAACCTTCCCAAGTTCTCTCACGTCACCCCGCTCCTCCGCTCTCTCCACTGGCTTCCAGTTGAAGCTCGCATCCGCTACAAGACCATGGTGCTTGCCTACGGAGCTGTGAGGGGAACGGCACCTCCGTACCTTCAGGCTCTGATCAGGCCCTACACCCAAACAAGGGCACTGCGTTCATCCACCTCTGGCCTGCTCGCCTCCCTACCTCTGAGGAAGCACAGTTCCCGCTCAGCCCAGTCAAAACTGTTCGCTGCTCTGGCACCCCAATGGTGGAACAAGCTCCCTCACGATGCCAGGACAGCGGAGTCAATCACCACCTTCCGGAGACACCTGAAACCCCACCTCTTTAAGGAATACCTGGGATAGGATAAAGTAATCCTTCTAACCCCCCCCCCCCCTTTAAAAGATTTAGATGCACTATTGTAAAGTGGTTGTTCTACTGGATATTATAGGTGAATGCACCAATTTGTAAGTCGCTCTGGATAAGAGCATCTGCTAAATGACTTAAATGTAATGTTAATGTGGTTAGAGACAGTTTGCACTGTTCCGTGAAGGGTGTAGTACCCAGCGTTGTACGAGATCTTCAGTCTCTTGGAAATTTCGCGCATGGAATAGCTTTCATTTCTCAGAACAAGAATAGACGGATGAGTTTCAGAAGAAAGATCTTTGTTTCTGGCCATTTTGAGCCTGTAATCGAACCCACAAATGCTGATGCTCCAGATGTTAATTTAATTTTTGAAATTTTATTTAACCTTTATTTAACCAGGTACGCCAGTTGACACCAAGTTCTCTTTCACAACTGTGACCTGCGAAGATAAAGCAAAGCAGTGTGACAAAAACAACAACACAGTTATACATAAACAAACATACAGTCAATAACACAACAGAAAAATCTATGTACAGTGTGTGCAAATGTAGAAGAGTAGGGAGGTAAGGCAATAAATAAGCCATAGAGGCGAAATAATTACAATTTAGCAATTAAACACCGTTGAATAGATGTGCAGATGATGATGTACAAGTAGAGATACTGGGGTGCAAAAGAGCAAGAGGATAAATAACAATATGGGGATGAGGAAGTTGGGTGTGCTATTTACAGATTGGCTATGTACAGGTACAGTGATCAGGTAACTGCTCTGACAGCTGATGCTTGAAGTTAGAGAGGGAGATATAAGACTCCAGCTTCAGTGATTTTTACAATTCGTTCCAGTCATTGGCAGCAGAGAACTGGAAGGAAAGGCGGCCAAAGGAAGTGTTGGCTTTGGGGATGACCAGTGAAATATACCTGCTGGAGCACGTATTACGGGTGGGTGTTGCTATTCTGACCAGTGAGCTGGGATAAGGCGGGGCTTTACCTAGCAAAGGCTTATAGATGACCTGGAGCCAGTGGGTTTGGTGACGAATATGTAGTGAGGGCCATCCAACGAGAGCATACAGGTCACAGTGGTAGGTAGTATATGGGGCTTTGGTGACAAAACGGATGGCACTGTGATAGACTACACCCAATTTTGCTGAGTAGAGTGTTGGAGGCTATTTTGTAAATGACATCGCCGAAGTCAAGGATCGGTAGGATAGTCAGTTTTATGAGGGTATGTTTGGCAACGTGAGTGAAGGAGGCTTTTTTACGAAATAGGAAGCCAATTCTAGATTTAATTTTGGATTGGAGATGCTTAATGTGAGTCTGGAAGGAGAGTTTACAGTCTAACCAGACATCTAGGTATTTGTAGTTGTCCTTATATTTTAAGTCAGATCCGTCCAAAGTAGTGATGCTAGATGGGCGGGCGGGTGCCGGCAACAATCGGTTGAAGAGCATGCATTTAGTTTTACTAGCATTGAAAAGCAGTTGGAGGCAATGGAAGGAGTGTTGTATGGCATTGATGCTCGTTTGGAGATTAGTAAACACAGTTTCGAAAGAAGGGCCAGATGTATACGGAATGGTGTCATCTGAGTAGAGTTGGATCAGAGGATCACCAGCAGCAATAGCGACATCATTAATATATACAGAGAAAAGAGTCGGCCCGAGATTGAGCCCTGTGGCACCCCCATAGAGACAGTCAGAGCTCCGGACAACAGGTCCTCCGATTTGACACTGTCGTGTCTTTGGCTATCCCATATTAAGTGATATGACATGCTAACTTATAAAATGATTTCTCTGTAATTAATATTACCTGATTAAGCTAATCATGTAAATGTAATTAACTAGAAAGTCGGGGCACCACAGAAGAACGTTTATAGAGCTGTTATCTTCCGAATAAACTCTTAAAATACTTAGTAATATTTTACATCGATAGCAGTCAATATTAACCCTTATCTTATTTTCAGTCTCATAATGAAAGTTGTAAATTCTTGGTTATCTTCACGAACCCTGGCTAACAAGTTGAATCAGCAATACAAAATTGGGTTTAATCATTTATTTACTAAATACCTAAACTAATCACACAGAATTACAAATACACAGAGTACAATGATGTCATACAGAATTCACCCCTGGTGAACGGAACCTGTATGAAAGCTGGTTACACAAAGGAAAGGGGGTTGGGCTTGAATGAAAGGGCGGGAAGACTTAGGAACAAAGAAACAGCAGCTATGCTATCGTAAATACATTATCTTATGCATTCTAAATTACCGCCCATTTGGAAAAGGAAAATGCAATAAATATTTACTCTGAGCTGCGCTTCGGTAGATTGGTCGTAGATGCTGGCCGGGTTGGCCAACAGATCTTCCTGTAGTGGAAGAATGTCAATGGTGTTAAATTGGATACGTGGTGGTATCTTCGTCTGGTTGTTAGACTGGATCCGTCGTCCATCCTTTCCTAGCCCACGTTAGCAGCGGCTAACTCAACGGCTAGGAAGTATCACTTCTGTAGTGAATAAGCTCAAAGTTCATACCAGTTCATACCATAGCTCACGCCGAGGTTGGCTTAGTTCTGTACTTGTCATGTGTGTCCTTCTAACGTAGAGGCTGCAGACCTCCCGTACTGGAACATACTGGTTATCTTTTCGTCAAAGGCTTACATAGTGGAGAGGGGGGAAGGAGGTGTTTCATCGTTTATAACCCCATGTCTCTTCACAGGGTTGGGCCACTGATCGGGCAGGGCACTTTCCTTATGAAAACCCAATTCTCTCATTTGGAAGCTAAAATTACATTTAATCTCCTAACAAACAATTTCAATATCAAACATTTCAATTGCATAACAATTCCATGTGACTCTGATAACTAGAGGGTGTATACTTTCTCAGGTACAGTTTATGTCGTCCTGTCATCAATCATAATGTCCCAGATAACAATGAACTGACCTCCATACTCATTACGTTATCAAGCATATTTCCAACTGGTTTTATTATGTAAATATGGTTCCTTTCCCCATTTGTTTGATGTTCCCAGACTCTCTATATTTAACAGGACAGCAGTCCTTCAGTAGGGTCAGTAAGAGAGGGGAAGGGAGAAAGGTATTTATGGGGGGGTCATAAACCTTACCCACAGGCCAACGTCATGACAACACACTGAACTCTATCTGAGAAGTAGTTGGTGAACCAGGCGAGGCAGTCATTTGAGAAACCAAGGCTATTGAGGCTGCCGATAAGAATGCGGTGATTGACAGAGTCGAAAGCCTTGGCCAGGTCAATGAAGACGGCTGCACAGTATTGTCTCTTATCGATGGCGGTTATGATATCGTTTAGAACCTTGAGCATGGCTGAGGTGCACCCATGACCAACTCGGAATCCAGATTCCATAGTGGAGAAGGTACTGTGGGATTTGAAATGGTCGGTGATCTGTTTGTCAACTTGGCTTTTGAAGATTTTAGAAAGGCAGGGCAGGATGGATATAGGTCTTATAACAGTTTGGGTCTAGAGTGTCTCCCCCTTGGAAGAGGGGGATGACCGCGACAGCTTTCCAATCTTTGGGGATCTCAGACGATAAGAAAGAGTGGTTGAACAGGCTAGAAATAGGGGTTGCAACAATTTCAACTAATAATTTTACCAAGAGGGGGTCCAGATTGTCTAGCCCAGCTGATTTCTACGGATCCAGATTTTTCAGCTCTTTCAGAACATCAGCTGTCTTGATTTGGGTGAAGGAGAAGCGAGGGGGAGGGGAGGGCTTGGGCAAGTTGCTGCGGGGGTGCTGAGCTGGTCGTAGGGGTAGCTAGGTGGAAAGCATGGCCAGCTGTCGAAAAATGCTTATTGAAATGATTGATTATTATAGATTTATTGGTGGTGACAGTGTTTCCTAGCCTTAGTGCAGTGGGCAGCTGGGAGGATGTGCTCTTATTCTCCATGGACTTTACAGTGTCCCAAAACTTTTTGGATTTAGTACTACAGGATTTCTGTTTGAAAAAGCTAGCCTTAGCTTTCCTAACTGACTGAGTATATTGGTTCCTGACTTCCCTGAAAAGTTTCATATCGCAGGGTCTATTCGATGCTAATGCAGAACGCCATAGGATGTTTTTGTGCTGGTCAAGGGCAGTCAAGTCTGTGGTGAACCAAGGGCTATATCTGTTCTTAGTTCTACATTTTTTTTGAGTGTGGCATGCTTATTTAAGATGGTTAGGAAAGTGCTTTTAAAGAGCAACCAGGCATCCTCTACTGACGGGATGAGGTCAATATCCTTCCAGGATAGCCGGGCCAGGTCGATTAGAAAGGCCTGTTTGCTGAAGTTTTTTAGGGAGCATTTTACAGTGATGAGGGGTGGTCGTTTGACCGTGGACCCATTACGCACGCAGGCAATGAGGCAGTGATCGCTGAGATTCTGGTTGAAGACAGCAGCAGTGTATTTAGAGGGCAAGTTGGTCAGGATGATATCTATGAGGGTGCCCATGGTTACGGATTTGGGGTTGTACCTGGTAGGTTCCTTGATAATTTGTGTGAGATTGAGGTTATCTAGTTTATATTGTAGGACGGCCAGGGTGTTAAGCATATCCCAGTTTAGGTCACCTAACAGTACGAACTCTGAAGATAGATGGGGGGCAATCAATTCACATATGGTGTCCAGGGCACAGTTGGTGGCTGAAGGGGGTCTTTAACAAGCGACAACAGTGAGAGACTTGTTTCTTGAAAGGTGGATTTTTAAAAGTAGAACCTCGAATTGTTTGGGCACAGACCTGGATAGTATGACAGAACTCTGCAGGCTATCTCTGCAGTAGATTGCAAGTCCGCCCCCTTTGGAAGTTATATCTTGTCAGAAGATGTTATAGTTAGGGATGGAAATTTCAGGATTTTTGGTGGCCTTCCTAAGCCACGATTCATGGCTAGGACATCAGGGTTGGCGGAGTGTGCTAAAGCAGTGAATAAAACAAACTTAGGTAGGAGGCTTCTAATGTTAACATGCATGAAACCAAGGCTTTTACGGTTACAGAAGTCAACAAATGAGAGCGCCTGGGGAATGGGAGTGGTGCTGAGGGCTGCAGGGCCTGGATTAACCTCTACATCACCAGAGGAACAGAGGAGGAGTGAGATAAGGGTATGGCTAAAGGTTATAAGAACTGGTCGTCTAGTGCATTTGGAACAGAGAGTAAAAGGAACAGATTTCTGGGCGCGGAAGAATAGATTCAAGGCATAATGTACAGACAAGGGTATGGTAGGATGTGAGTACAGTGGAGTTAAACCTAGGCATTGAGTGATGATGAGTGAGGTTTTGTCTCTAGAGGCACCAGTTAAGTCAGGTGAGGTCACCGCATGTGTGGGGGGTGGAACACAAGGGCTATTTAAGACATATTGGGCAGGGCTAGCGGCTCTACAGTGAAATAAGACAATCACTAACCAAAATAGCAACAGACAAGGCATATTGACATTAGGGAGAGGCATGTGTTGCCGAGTGATCATAGGGTCCAATGAGTAGCACGAGATGAGTCAGGGAGCCAATTCCATAGTCGCTGCTATGCTAGGCGAGCTGGAGACACGGCGATTCAGACAGCTACCGGGCCGGGGGTGGCAGATGGGCACCCGGCGACGTCGTAACGGAAGAGCCTGTTGAAACCACCTCGGACAGTTACGTCGGCATACCACTCCTGATGGATCGGAGGGGCTCCGTGTCGGCTGTAAAGGGTCCATGCCAATTGGCAAAAGAGGTATTGTAGCCCAAGAATTGACTGGCGGACCTCTTTGGCTAGCCGGGAGATGGGCCTAGCTCCAGGCTAGCTCCAGGCTAACTGGTGCTTGCTTCAGGACAGAGACATTAGCCAGGAGTAGCCACTCGGATAGCAGCTAGGTAGCTGCGATGATCCGGTGTAAAGGTTCAGCGCTTGCGGTAGGAATCCGGAGATGTGGTAGAGGAAATGTAATCCGATATGCTCTGGGTTGATATCACGCTGTGCAGACTGGCAGGAATTGACCGGGTTGAGGCTGGCTGATGTCCGAGTTAACGGTGAGGACCGCTAGCAGTGGCTAACTGACTACTAGCTAGTAGCTAGTTAGCTGGCTAGCTTCTGATAGGGGTTCCGGTACTAAAGTATAAAAATAGCAGATCCGTACCACATTTGGTGAGGCGGGTTGCTGGAGAGTATGTTCAGTCCGTAGATGGAAAGTGAGATTAAAACATATCCGAAATATATACAAAGAAAACGTATATACACAGGACAGGATGGGATAAGACAAAAACACACGTCCGACTGCTACGCCATCTTGGATAATACTCAACTAGTTTAAAGGCCAGTTTTATTGCTTCTTTAATCAGAACAAAACAGTGTTCAGCAGTGCTAACATAATTGCAAAAGGGTTTTCTAATGATCACTTTAGCCTTTTAAAATGATAAACTTGGATTAGCGAAAACAATGTGCCATTGGAATACACCTATGTAGATATTCCATAAAAAAATCAGCCGTTTCCAGCTACAATAGTCATTTACTACATTAACAATGTCTACTCTGTATTTCTAATCAATTTGATGTTATTTTAATGAACAAAAAATTTGCTTTTCTTTCAAAAACAAGGACATTACTACGTGACCCCAAACTTTTGAACGGTAGTGTATATGGAAATATGTGTTAATGTATCTTGTATTCCCTTATTCATTTTACATATACAGTAGTTGATATCTTTGCCATGATTCCTGTCTTTCACATTAGTATTTCCTGTGATTTTATGGAACAGAGTAGGAGAATAGAAGGGTGTATGAGTGAATCAGCAGTATGGTACACAGAAAATTGGCCAGTTTCAACTAATGTTGATTTTTCAGTGGAACATTTCTAATGTTGATTCAGGAATTAAATTAACTCAACACTCAGTGTTGTAAAATAACCCCAGTGTTGGTGTTAATAACCAGAGCCTAGTGTAATTGTGTCATTGTTACTCTTTGTAGAGTAAAACACTCAAAACCACACCTATCATTATCATATTTCCCAGCATACTCTACTGCAGGTTGATTTCCAGAATTGTTTGTTTCAATATCTGTGTTATTGCATGCACATTGATTGGTTAATTACATTTTACATTTGAGTCATTTAGCAGACGCTCTTATCCAGAGCTACAACCAGAGCAATTACAGTTAAGTGCCTTGCTCAATGGCACATCAGCAGATTTTTCACCTAGTCAGCTCTGGGATACAACCCAGGTCCCCAGTGTCCGGTCTGAAGCGTGAAGTCACGAGCTCTGCTGGTTGGCTACTGCGTAGCAACCTAGCGGTGCCAAAAGCCTACGTAAATTACGATCAATGGAACGGCCAAACTGAAAACCTTTTGACGGACGTTTTGGACTCTAAAATTAGTTTATTATTATCAAGTTTGATCACACTGTGAATTATTTTAACAAATCGAGACATTTAGTTAAACAGTGATCCATTCTGACTACTACATTTGTCGTCACACAGGACCACATGCTGACACAGACCAATCACGGGCTGGCAGGCTACAAGGAGCTCACGCCCTCATGCACGCTCTTTGCACATGCACCTAAGGGGGTGTGGTGTGCTATCCAGATGAGAGTGTGGAGTCAACTAGCCTGTCAAGTGGAGATAGAGCTGCTGACCAATGTCTATGGGGCTCACAGAGGATGACAGAGTGGAGATGGCTGGACTGACCAATGTATATGGGGCTGACAGTGGAGAACAGAGGATGACGGAGTGGAGAACAGAGGATGACAGAGTGGAGAACAGAGGATGACGGAGTGGAGAACAGAGGATGACGGAGTGGAGAACAGAGGATAGACATGGAGATGGAGGATTGCGTTCACATTATGTTTGAAGTATCAATTTAGTATGTAATTATAATTTAATAAATGTTGAATTCCAAACTTCATTGTATTGCAACATTTCTATTACAAAATAACGCAGTTGCACAAATGTTAAAGATAGTCTACAACCATATAAAAATACAGAATAATTTATATATGGACACTTTTTTTCTCATTGGGTAACGCATTCTAGCTTAACTGAGTAGTGATCGGTTGTTGTGATGAAGAGCCCATACATGTTTTATTTTCAGGTGGAAGGATCATGGTCATATGATATCTAGACTAGATAGGGTACTCGCACAAACTTAACTTTGTGCCAATTTGAGTTTATGTCCAAACCTGACTCTATATGGGAGGGTCCGGGTGGGCATCTAGCCTCGGTGGCGGCTCCGGTGCGGGACGTAGACCCCGCTCCGCTCGCGGATCCGCCATCTTCGGTGGAAACTCTGGTTCAAGGATCGTCGCCGGAGGAACCGGACCGTGGATAGTAGCTGGAGGCTCTGGACTGCAGACCGTCGCCGGAGACTCTGGACCGCAGACCGTCGCCAGAGACTCTGGACCGCAGATCGTCGCCGGAGACTCTGGACTGCCGACCGTCGCTGGAGGCTCCGGGCCTTGGCTCGTCACTGGAAGCTCCAGGCCGTGGATCGTCACTGGAGGCTTAGTGGCGTGGATCGTCACTGGAGACTTCGGCCGTGGATCGTCTCAGGAGGTTTCGGACTGTGGACCGTCTCAGGAGGTTCCAGACTGTAAGCCGTCTCAGGAGGTTCAAGACTGTGGACCGTCTCAGGAGGTTTCGGACTGTGGACCGTATCAGGAGGTTCCAGACTGTAAGCCGTCTCAGGAGGTTCCAGACTGTAAGCCGTCTCAGGAGGTTCCGGACTGTAAGCTGTCTCAGGAGGTTCCAGACTGTAAGCCGTCTCAGGAGGTTTCGGACTGTGGACCGTCTCAGGAGGTTCCAGACTGTAAGCCGTCTCAGGAGGTTCCAGACTGTAAGCTGTCTCAGGAGGTTCCGGACTGTGGACCGTTTCAGGAGGTTCTGGACTGGGAACTGTCGCCGGAAGCTCTGGACTGGGAACTGTCGCCGGAAGCTCTGGACTGGGAACTGTCGCCGGAAGCTCTGGACTGGAAAGGCGCACTGGAGGCCTGGTGCGTGGAGTCGGGACAGGTGGCACCAGACTGGTGACACGCACCTCAGGGCGAGTGCGGGGAGCAGGCACAGGGCGTACCTGACTGGGGACACGCACTTCAGGAAGAGTGCGAGGAGCAGGCACAGGACAAACTGGGCTGTGGAGGCGCACTGGAAACCTGGTGCGTAGAACCGGTGCAGGATATACTGGACCCTGGAGGCGCACTGAAGGTCTGGAGCGTAGAGCTGGCACAACCCATCCTGGCTGGATACTCACTTTAGCCCGGCAAGTGCGGGGCACTGGCACAGGACTCACTGGGCTGTGAAGGCACACTAGCGACACAGTGCGTAGAGCCGGCGCAGGATATCCTGGACCGAGGAGATGTACTGGAGACCAGGAGCACTGAGCCGGCACAACCAGTCCTGGCTGAATGCCCACTCTAGCCCGGTGAATGCGGGGAACCGGCAACGAGCGCACCGGGCTGCGAATGCGCACTGGAGATACAGTCCGTATCTCCGCATAACACGGTGCCTGACCGGTCACACACTCCCCATGGTAAGCACGGGGAGTTGGCTCAGGTCTAAACCCTGACTCCGCCAATCTACCCGTGTGCTTTTATAGGCCTACCTGGAGCGAGAGAAAGAGAGAGAGAGAGAGAGAGAGAGAGAGAGAGAGAGAGAGAGAGAGAGAGAGAGAGAGAGAGAGAGAGAGAGAGAGAGAGACATCTTCGGGGCTCCATAGAGTTATAAAACATTCTGCTCTGTTAGGCTACATCCACAAGGGTTCCAGCATGCTGCTAATTAGCTTGATGTATTTTTTTTTGTTTTGTAGGCACTACCTCTGCTGTGGTTCATTGGACCAAGCCTATGGGGAAATGAATGGCATTTCTGTAGGGTTTTTCGATAAATGCCGAAAATAAGGGATCATAGCTTTCACCTGGATTCACCTGGTCAGTCTATGTCATGGAAAGACCAGGTGTTCATAATGTTTTGTACACTCAGTGTACTCTGGAGTTACTTACCAAGACAACATGGTTTAGTTACAGTTTTGACTTAAATCAGCTTCAAAATATATGACAAGACTTGAAAATGGCTGTTTAGCCATGATCAACAATTAACTTGACAGAGCTTGAAGATGTTTTAAACAATAATGGCCAAATATTGTACAATCCACGATGACAAAACTCTTAGAGATTTGCCCAGAAAGAAGATTCACAGCTGTAAATGCTGCCAAAGGTGATTCTAACATGTATTGGCTCAGGGGGTTGAATATTTATCTAATCATAATATATTAGTGTTTTATTTTTCATGAATTAAAAACATGTTTTGTTGTTGAATTTTTCTTTCACTGACATTACAGAGTATTTTGTGTATATAGTATTACAGAGTATTTTGTGTATATCGTTGACAAAAAAATTACAATTCAATCAATTTTTCTCCAATATTGTAACACAAGAAAATGAGGAAAATGTTAAGAGGTGTGAAAACCTTCTGAAGGCAGGTTGACTCGTAGCCATAGTCCCCGCGGTATATAGCCTATCATTCTTATATTCTATATCGTGGTTTTTCTTTCATTATTTTAGGCTATTTCGTTCGAAATGCAGAGTTGAAAATAAAGAGAAGGGATGGACAGAAAAGTAATGTTTGGGAAATAGTTGGTGAAGTGGTGAAAGAGTATGCTAGCAGTACCAGCTATAGCCTACAAATTCGACAGTCACAAGACAATGACTTCAAATAGGTTTCTGGCACATCAAGGGAACTGTAACCGACTGTTCCGATGGGTTAAATGAAAACAGAAATCTGAACACTGACAGTAGGTCTATAACCTCTCACATAGCCTTAATATTAACTCTTGGAGAATTAAGCATTTCTTGCAGTAAAAATATACATCAAATGTAGTTTTACTCGGGAACAGGAGTGGAGAAATAGGATTTCTTTATTTCAGCATCTTGAGAGAATCCGAATGCGCAGTCCTCTGTTGAGGGGATATCTTTATCAGCATCGTAGCTGATAGTTGATAGTACTTCAACTACAATAAATATGCATCCAAGCCGAACTGAAATCTCATCAGAAACATGTTAGGTCGTTTCACAGCTTTATATATCCTTAGAACCGGTCAAACTGGTGTCATTTGGAAATCGTTCCCGTTTTTTTTTGTTATGCTATTGCATCTTCTCTCCTGTCCCTGAACGTCTTTGCTCGGTGAAAGAAGCAGAGATTACAGAAAAAACTGATGGCAACTAGATTCATTCTATCTATTTATGATGCTTTTCTGGTTCTCAATGGTTTATTTAGTATTCTAGGGCAACATACTGTATAATGACAGAAGAGAAGCGGTTGTCTAACAAGTTGTCTAACAAAACCCCCATCAAAATGTCATAAATTATAAGCAGAAACATATCTAAATCATAACAACAACAAAAAACTGTCAAAAAATCATTCTGCCATTTCTGACTGCAGCCTACACCACATTTTCTATACTCGCGGGTTGGGTTTGGGTGCGGGCCTCCGATTTTCACTTTGTCATGTATATTTGCAGATGGGTTATTAACAATTGCGGGCGGGGTGCGGGTGAACGAACAGCTGACCTGCGCACCACTACTGTAGGCCTACATATAGCCTTTGCTCATGTATGGTTGAGTGGCGTAAAAAGTGGCGTTTCTGCCGTGCACAAGGAGGGGCGTGTCTGGGTTGTGTGTGGTTACAGCTGATAGTCGCATCCGCCGCTGCCTCCATCATCATCGATACGACACCGACCGTGGCTGAAGTCGATAATATAGATAATATCGAGAGAGAAAAACATCCACTGACAACATCCTAGGGTCCTTCATAACTGACCGGAAAGAGGCCAAGGTTGTTTTCTAACGGACAAATGACTGTGGTGCTGCAAAGAGTAAGTATCTTATAGGCAGGGCATACGGGTTTGCTGGGGGATATGGTATCGCAGGCTACATCAAAGCGGCTCGGGTCTATGACAAATACATGTCCGTTTGAGAAGGATAACAATTCCAATCTAATAACCGTGAATGTTTCGGGGGAACGCGGTCGATTCAGTCTTGGTGCGATTCGAATGCTGATATAGTCGCGTTGGGATGGAGGGAGGGGTGAGAGAGTTGGATTGAATGGTGAAGGGCGGGGGTGAGAGGAGACCTCAGATCAGTAGAGAGACAGTGTGTTAGGCTGCTACTACAACTCACCCCACTGGAAGTAAATATTGTAACACATTGACATGGGAGGGGGTTATGCCTGTGGCAAGAGCATCCCTCTCTCTCTCTCTTTCTCTCTCCATCTCTCTCTCTTTCTCTCATATCAAGGCAGGAGGGCACCGGGGTAGTGCACTGTATGCCAACACACACACATTATGTAGTAGGAGAGAGTTAGTGAGAAGGGCTGTACTCCTGCTTCCTTTTGCAGCAATCACTCCATCTAGAATGCATAGTAGATTGAGAGGTGCAAGCGTAGCCAGCTGTTACCTGATGTAGCTGTCAACATCTGTAGACCTATACACAGACACGCACACACACACACACACACACACACACACACACACACACACACACACACACACACACACACACACACACACACACACACACACACACACACACACACACACACATGCACACACACGTGTTGCACGCATAAGTAACTGTTCAGATGATTGTGTGTGAGGGTACTTATGAACAGAACATGTTTAACTACTTTCTCTCTCTCTCTCTCTCTCTCTCTCTCTCTCTCTCTCTCTCTCTCTCACTCTCTCTCTCCTTCTCTTCAGTGTGTGTGCATCCAGTTCCCCCTTTAACCCATGATGACCCACACTGCTTCCCAGTGTGTGAGGCAGAGTGACTCTCTGTCCCCCTTAACTCCTCACCTCTGACCCCTGACCCCTCGCCATGGGCAGTGTGGGTAGCGGAGTGGCAGGGGAGCAGGAGTTTGCCATGAAATCAGTGGGCACTAGGACCACCCTGCCCCGCGCCCCGGCCCTGTCTCGCCATTGCCCCGCCGACCGTAGCTGCAGGACCGAACGACTCCCACCAGAGACAGTCTCAGAGGGAACTGCGTCTAGTGACGAAAGAGGAAGTGTTAGTATTGGTAACGGGACTGGAACTGGGACTGGGACTGGAACAGACCGGCCACCGGACTCTGATACAGACCATACCACTACAACGACATCCAACTGTGACCAGGAGGATCCATGGGTGGGATACGGGAACGGAGCGGGAAGGAGGGAGACGGAGTGGGAGAGAGAGAGGGAGAGTAGAGGGAGGGAAATGGAGAGCAAAGAGAGGGAGAGAGAAAGAGTGTGGGAGAGAGAAAGGGAGAGGGCTGAGAGAGAGAGGGAAACGGAGAGGGCAGAGAGAGATAGAGACAGGGTAGAGAGGGAGAGAGAGCGGGAGAGGGTTGAGAGAGAGAGGGAAAGAGAGAGAGTAGAGAGGGAAAGAGAGAGGGTAGAGAGGGATGGAGAGCGGGAGAGAGAGACACAAGGTGGTTTTGTGAGTCTGGATGCATGCAGTAACGTGGTGGGACTGGGGGGGAATGACAGTGGTACTGGGATGACTCCCCACCAACACAAAGAAACTGGAGAGAACAAAACCGACAATCACAACAACCCTCCAACCCACAACCCACCCAAAATCCTGCCTGTCTCTGGCAAACTAGAGCAGGTATGTTCCTCTTCTCAAACAAGTACTGTATGTTTGTAGCTATAGGGTCCTGTGACTTATTGGCATATTGGTTTAGCTCACAATTAGATCACAGCAACACATATACGCTGCTGTATCATTATATCATTGCAGTTACATTATGACTTCATAATTACACAGTTACATAAAGACTTTATTTTCTTATAACAGCTGATGAAATAGAATGGTGAAAAGGTCTTACAAATAATTATTGGCATAGTATTTCATAATGATTTCTATTGTCTACTGATTTAAGACAGTAATGTAAAAGCTTTAATGTGTTGTTATGCTAACAGTTTCCTTTCCAGTTTCTTTAGAACTGTCTTTACTCATATCCCTCTACGCAAACCGTTTTTCTCCCCCTCTATCTCCCTTTCTCTCTCTGCCTCTTCCTGGCCTTCAACCCGCCAGAACAACTCGGGGCTGGTTCGTCCCTCTGCCTTCAAACCAGTGGTTCCCAAGAGCTTTCATTCCATGCAGAACCTCATTGGCCCAACCAGTGGGGGTGGAGGTGAGGGTAGGGGTGCGGGTGGGCAGAGAGAAGGAGGAGCAGTGGGAGGAGAACTAGTGGCAGTCCCAGAGGCCCTCCTCCTAGACCAGGACAGCCCAGGGAGGGGCAGATGCCTAGCAGAGGGAGCAGGAGGGGGTAAGGGTAACGGAGGGGTCCATGGAGGGATGTCAGATTCAGGGAGGAACTCCCTGACCAGCCTGCCCACGTATGCAGACTCTGGTTTGGGCTATGGGCCTCAAGAGGCCCTGGGGCCTCTCTGTGCTTCTACCAGCAATATCAACAGACTAGGGACCACAGCTGGAGCTGCAGTGGCTCTGGAAAAGCTGGAGCAACCAGGCTACCAGGTGGGTGCATTGCTTGCTGCTCCGCAAATGGGATCTTTTAAACATAATGAAAGTCGTGCTAACATCCTTTTAGTGCAGTGCAGCTCACCAGTAGCAATTCATGTACATGTGTTTCACTTTCTCTGGGTATATGCATCTATCCAATTTGGTACACTATCATACCAAAGCCACAGCAGGAGTGGACTTTATATAAATGTATGCAACTATTCCAGAATGGGCTGAGTGCCTCATACAGTGACCGCTCCTCTTCAGTAAAGAGCTCCTCGTCCTATCAGCAGCTGAACCACCTGGGGGACACCCCAGGACCCCAACATCCCGCTCCTTCCTCTGATGATGTCATCCAAGACCTGGAGAACCGGCTCTGGGAGAAGGAGCAAGAGGTGAGAGCTGAAAGATCATTTTGGGGTCAATGTTCATGCGTGACTTATTTTCATAGATTTCATGAATGTAGCAATTGTCATTGCTTTGGGTTAGTCCCAAAAATCCTGTCCTCCTCTTCTGTCCTCTTTTTCTTCTCTTCTCCCTCTCATCCCCTTTCCCAGGTGCAGCACATGCATCGTAACTTGGAGCAGAGCGAGGCCGCCATCGTCCAGGTGTTTGAGGAGAAGCAGCGTGTGTGGGAGAGGCAGATGGACGAGCTGGGGCAGAACTACGCCTCCCGTCTGCAGCAGGTGACCACACATTCCACAGCAGCGGTAACCAATAACAGTCTACCAAATGTTGATACTCTCTTCCTCTGTGTGCAGGTGACCCGTCGCGCCCAGCGCTCCCAGAATGCCCTGCAAGCCCAGATCACCCGTCTGTCGCAGGACAAGCGACGTCTGCAGGAGGAGATGGCTGCCCTGCTGGCCCAGAGAGAGGAGCTGGAGAGGAAGTGTCTGCACTTCAGGAAGGAACAGACTGACATACTGCCATGCCTGGATGAGACCAAGTGGGAGGTGTGTTTGTGTTTGTGTGTGTGTGTGTGTGTGTGTGTGTGTGTGTGTGTGTGCGCGCGTGTGTGCGACTGTGTGAACAGCCTCCCCATAACACTGCTCTACTACGTGTGGTCCAGGTATGTCAGAAGGCAGGGGAGATCTCCCTGCTGAAGCAGCAGCTAAGGGAGAGCCAGGCGGAGGTGACCCAGCGGGCGGGGGAGATGGTGGCCCTCAGGGGCCAGCTGAAGGAGGCCAATGCCCAGCTTAGGGACCGGGAGGAGGCCATGCTGGGCCTCAAGAACTCATATAGCTCCAAGAGCCTGGAGCTGGAGCGCTGCCAGGGAGAGCTGAGGAGGACGCTGACCGAGGTACCTATACCCTGTAAGGTTCTTATTTTTCAGTAAATAACCCACGGACACTAGAGAAGCTTTAACCAAGTTTAATTCTTCCCAAAGGTTCTGTACAGCTGTAATCAGACAGCGAAACATTTCTCTCCATCACAGTTATATACATCCTACTTAAGACACTCCCTCTCTCCAATCCTTACAGTTTATGCCCAACAGGAAGAAGGTAACCAGATACTAAACCCTGATTACTCCCTTAAGGGGAACTGACCTCACCCCTCACCTCCTGACCTTAACCCCTCCTTCACCTAATCCACAGATATCTATCTGTCTTCCCTATATCAACACGTGGCTTTCTTCTCCTCCCTCAAACACATTCCAAAGCCTTCTGGCTTTCTACAGAGAACCCTTAACTTCTGACATAAAACCCATTCTCTTCCACTCTATTCAAGGCTTCTTCTCTATCATTTATTTAATATCTCAATGTTCAAAGTTTAGCCGATTCCAACAACCCATACACATAGAAACCTGTAAGTCACCTATCTGATGACACTAATGTGTACACTACAGTAGATGAGTTATCCTGTCCGTTCAGAGTTAGGGATGAAACTGGACCATGCACACACATATTGACAGACTCATACTATTCCTCATTCCCTTTGTCAGGTGTCTATCCTGAGGGAGAAGCTGGGTGTGTTTGAGGCTGAGGTGCTGGGTCTTAAACAAGCTCTGTGGGAGATGGGTGGAGGGGTTGATCCTGCCATAACCCAAACCCTAGGAGATGTGGGGCTACTCCCACCCTGGGGGGCTCTCTACTCCCCCCGCACCCCCTCAGAGCCCTCGTCCACCCCTCTCACCCCCACCTCAGATGCCCTGCTCAGCCTCCAGAGTGACGAGGCAAAAGCCCAGAGGCAAGAGGTGCAGAGACAAGAGAGGCAGCAGCGTGAAGAGGCCCAGTGGCGTGACATGCAGCAGCACCAGGAGGCCCACCAGCGCCTGAAAGCCCATCTATATCAGGAGGCTCATCTCCACCAGGAAGCCCAACTGCGCAAGGAAGCTCGACTTCATCAAGGGGCCCACTTGTGTCAGGAGGCCCACTTCCACCAGGAGGCCCAGCATAAGTGCCAAGAGGCCCAGGTGGAATCAGGGATCCTGCGTGAGCAGCTGGATCAGCTCCAAGGGGCCTTACGTCTAGAATGTCAACAGAGAGAGCGCCAGGCCCTTAGTTTCGACCAGGAACGACACACCTGGATCGACGAGAAGGAGCGTGTGCTGAAATACCAGGCACAGCTTCAGGTCAGCTATGTAGAGACTCTACAGAAGAACCAGGCTCTGGAGCAACAGGTGGGACAGCTGGGGTCCAAACCAACCCCCACCCCCTCATCCTCCAGGTCCCCTCCCCCACCACCGGCCCTGTCAACCTTCCCTCCCCTGCCCTCAGTCCCTCTCCCTGCCCCCATTGCCCTAATCCTCTCCCCACCGCCTTGTGAGGACGTGAAAGGTTCCCCTTCCCTCCTCCAGCTGCCCACCCCCTGGGCCGGACCCTCACATCTAGAGAGGATAGAGTCCACTGAGATTTAGAGAGGCTCCATTTTACTTAATATCAACTTGATTACAAACTACACAATTGGATAGGCTACAAGACAGATTAAACTACAACACAGTTAGAACTGCAAAATATATAGTGAAAACAACCAATGCAAACTGAACAGCAGAGAACCATACAATAGAGTTTAGACTATGAACACAAACTATAAAGAACATAGAACTACAAAAAAACATAAACTGAACTACTACACTCTAGAATGCAATATAAACTATCATTGACATTGTTTAGGTTAAATATTAAAATACTTTGCCTTTAATGTAAAGTATCCATTGCTTACCAGGCAGTCTTGGTGGGAAGCAGTGAAACTTAAAGGAAGCAAGGATGGCACCAAAAGTTTCAAGACAATAACATTGTAGTTTGATAACGTTATTCCCCTGGAAGGTTTAGTGCCAACCTGGAGGGTAGTTTGCCAAATTGCATATCTATGGTAATGAGACATGAGGTTGGGGGATAGCGAAATCATATTTAAGAAGATTTTAGATGATAATCAGGAGTGATGTTTTGGAGAATGTGCTTGTCTTTGGCATTTCTGGGGTGATGTTACTCTCAGAAGGTGTGTGAGTGGATGGTTTGGAGACAGTGGACGTGTGGTTAAAATTGGGGATGAAGACTCACAAGTGTTTTTTAATATGAGGAAATTAGGAAAATAGTGGTAAAGTTGATTGGTAGTTGGTTGGTTCCATTTCAGAAAATTTCCTCAAATGGCTTGAGATTAAATGTAGTTGACTCTGAATGGTTCTCAGTGTGGGGTAATTGGAGAGCCTGGTTCTCTGACACTGCAAACCGTCTGCGGTGCCTAAAGATGACCACAAGGGGTCAGCATTAAGTTGTGTCAGGGCTAGAGCCCAACCGATTATATAGGTTCACTGATATTATCTGCCAATAGTGGCCTTTTAACACTATATTGGTATCGTCCGATAACTCCAACGATAACCGATATTCAAGATATAGTGTGAAAGAAAAGGGAGTCTAATGAATACCTGTACACTTGCAGCCGTTCTCATGATGTGTCATTATTGTCACAATGTATGAAATCAACATTTGAAGCATAGTTATTAGACAATTTTGGATGGCTATTTATGAGAATTCAGTGTGTAAAAATGACCCTTTTTCATTTCCCTGATGTAAAACAGTATATCGGCGGATATATTGTATCGGTATGTTTTGCGGTCCCCAAAAAACATGTTGGTCGGGATCTTGTCAGGGCTCCCCACCAGCAGAGAAAATGACTTGAAAATGACTTCATTCCGTGGTCTCGGAAAGAGACATGGCAGCACACTGGCTTTACTCTGAAGTTGTTGTTGTTATTTATACTTTCAGACAATGCTTTTATGACCAAAAGTGGGATGAGAAAGTCACAATAGTGAGCAGAAAGAGAAAGGACAGAGGTGAAACTGCCCTCACATGTAAAGATAGACAAGTGAGAGTACTGTGTCCAGACCTTTTAAATCAGCAAGGCTGGGTGCACGTTTTCAAAGTGGGATTCAGTCAAAGAGTTAGAGTGCCAGGCAGAGAAAGACATTGCCTTCCCTAGATATGGTTCAGATTTACTGCACTATGTCCTGCTGAGGAGGTCAGACAGATTGTGGACATGTTTATTCCAGCATACCAAGATAGTAAGACACTACGTGTCAATATTTTTTTAAAGATAATTGTGACTATTATCATCGTTATTATTCTTGTGAATCGGCAGTGTTACAAGCTTTTCTTTAATGTTTTTTTTACTGTATATATGAATGCTATATGACTCTACTACATGGTACAACCACATCAACCATATCCAAAGCCATTGTTTCTTTACTTTTAATGGTGTTGATATCAGTGTAATTAATATATTGTTTTAGAGAGCTAATTGTTATTTACATTTTTTGTATTTATGTTACTGTAATGGCTTGACAAAAGTCTTTCCTGTCATTAAAACTCGTTTTTCAACCACCACAAATTTCTTGTTAACAAACTATAGTTTTAGCAAGTCGGTTAGGACATCTACTTTGTGCATGAAACAAGTAATTTTTCCAACAATTGTTTACAGACAGATTATTTCACTTATAATTCACTGTATCACAATTCCAGTGGGTCAGAAGTTTACATACACTAAGTTGACTGTGCCTTTAAACAGCTTGGAAAATTCCAGAAAATGATGTCATGGCTTTAGAAGCTTCTGATAGGCTAATTGACATAATTTGAGTCAATTGGAGGTGTACCTGTGGATGTATTTCAAGGCCTACCTTCAAACTCAGTGCCTCTTTGCTTGACATCATGGGAAAATAGAAAAAAATCAGCCAAGACCTACTTTTTTTTTATTGTAGACCTCTACAAGGCTGGTTCATCCTTGGGAGCAATTTCCAAATGCCTGAAGGTACCACGTTCATCTGTACAAACAATAGTATGCAAGTATTAACACCATGGGACCACGCAGCCGTCATACCGCTCAGGAAGGAGACGCAACTGGTGCACTTCACAAAATAGGTGGCATCATGAGGGAGGAAAATGATGTGGATATATTGAAGCAACATCTCAAGACAGTCAGGATATTAAAGCTTGGTCCCAAATGGGTCTTCCAAATGGACAATGACCCCAAGCATACTTCCAAAGTTGTGGCAAATGGCTTAAGGATGACAAAGTCAATGTATTGGAGTGGCCATCACAAAGCCCTGACCTCAATCCTATAGAAAATGTGTGGGCAGAACTGAAAAAGCATGTGCGAGCGAGGAGGCCTACAAACCTGACTCTGTTACACCAGCTCTGTCAGGAGGAATGGGCCAAAATTCACCCAACTTATTGTGGGAAGCTTGTGGAAGGCTACCTGAAACGTTTGACCAAAGTTCAACAATTTAAAGGCAATGCCACCAAATACTAATTGTGTATGTAAACTTCTGACCCACTGGGAATGTGATGAAAGAAATAAAAGCTGAAATAAATAATTCTCTCTACTATTATTCTGACATTTCACATTCTTAAAATAAAGTGGTGATCCTAACTGACCTAAGACAGGGAATTTGTACTTGGATTAAATGTCAGGAAATGGGAAAAACTGAGTTTAAATGTATTTGGCTAAGGTGTATGTAACCTTCCAACTTCAACTGGATGTAGCTATAAAATAAGAAAAATCTTAATGGGTGTCATTTGGCTCTGTACTGGTGCCCTCTGCAATTTCTCCAGTGCCCCCGGAGATGGTCTCCTGAGGTATCGTGCTCCCAGTCCCTTTCTGGACTTCTGTCGCCTGGCTAGCCAGATAGGCACCATTTCTTACCAGGGATGACGTCACAGCCTTGATGGTGCAGGCTGTGCTCTGGCTGTCAGTGATGGGAGCCTCCAGCTGTGATAGATCTACATCCAGCAGGGCTGAGATGTCTTTATACACAGCGATCACTATGGCACCCAGGGCTTTCTCCCCTCTGAAATCTTTTCTTTCTTGGTGAAAGCTGATGACTGTAAGTTCCTTGAATAGTGTTTACAATATGTGTGTTTGTTTTCAGCTGATCACTTCTGTCAGATAGGTTGCTACAGATAAATGAAACAACTAGGACAAGGTGTTACACAGTTTAATTGCAATATTTTTTATTTGAGAAAACAAAAAGCCATACATTAGATAATAGTGAATAATAATGCCAAGACAAGTGTTATGATATGGTAGCCTAACCAACCTGATGGTGAATACCTACCTATAGCCTAGCCTAGTTCTGTAGTACCATGGAGAGCTCCCGTGGTGCTTAATTTATCCATGAGTTTGCATTCCAGCCAGCTTCCTGGTCATCACTTGTTACTACAGCCACAAATGCCCAAACCCCGCCTATTTCAACAATTTATTTTCTTGAAATCAGATTTTAAACCTAACCCTAACCTTAACCCTAACATTAACCACACTGCTAACCTTATGCCCAAGCCTAACCTTTAATTAAGACCAAAAAAGCACATTTTCATGAATTTCATGAATTTTGTTTTCATGAATGTTTGGGATTTAGACCATTTTGACTTTGTGGCTGTGGTAACAAGTGACAACTCATGTTCCGCGATCGTGTTTTATGCACAGTTCCCATTGGTTAAAGAGATCACAGGTAACACCCCATGCCGAACCTAATTCTGAACAGAAACTGTCACTCATTGGGATTCCTATGTTGCGAGCTGGCTGGTGGGGAAGCGAAGTGGCAATAGTCATCTGTGACAACGCTACAGGGGAAAGGAGGTGTCCTCCGAAATTCATTATTTCGGCGATTTTGCCCATACGCTCGTTGAATCGCCGTCTGCATGTAGTCCAGTCAGAAAGGTAAGGGGATATGGGTGTTTCGTTGTGTCTTATGCAAGTGCATAGATGACAGGTTGTCCGACAGGCTTATATAGCCTACGTAAATTGAATAGCAATATTCTGGGGAATGCATTCTCACGATGCTTATGTCTAGATGACACCGCTTCTGGCTGGTTGGTTGCCTATACACTACTGGGAATTTAGCAAAAGCCAGAAGTTAGGCCTATGTAATAGCATTGACTTGAGGCACACTGTGCCTTAGATAACGAAGATTAACTGAGCATTACTGATTAGGCTGATGCTCTAATGTGGAGGGCGACTGTGTGTGTAAAATATGACGAAGGGAATATTTGATTCAAACCTACCTAATGTGGAATCAGGAATGAGGATGGACGGGGTAAATTATTTGTGTGGTCTTTATACCTGGTTTGTGAACAAGAATGTGCAACTACCCTGGTAGCAAACATGGGTTGTCTGAGAAATCTTAGAATGCCTTATTCATCCTGCTGAGCTAAACGCTTAGTTGTTAGGTCTGGGGGTTAAAAAGATGCCTCTGATCCACCCCGTTATAAATACATAGCCACTGCGGTGAATAGGACTACTATAAACACTAAAACCTAGGTAGCCTATACTGTTGTGTGACGTAGAGGGAAATGGTCCAGCAGACTGTGTGTACTATTGTGTGTCTGTTAGGCAAACTGTCAGCTCTTTCCTTTGCCTTTGATGCTTCATCAGTCAGAGCACATTAAACATTTCTCTGACATGTCTTGGATAAAAGCTGCTTTGAAGTGTTCAGATTAGATAATAGATGAGACACAATGCAGCGGAAATGGCTCTTGTCACTGTTCAAAGAACGTAATGGGCCAAACGTCGGCTTCGTCCTGGATTCATCTTTTATCCATACGCAAAGCACTATGAAATCAAGGCACTTCATAACTTCTTAATCCTTTTTCTTTTTTTTCTTTTTTGTAGATAATTGCATTTATTCAAAAATATGCCCCAAAGAGATTCATGATGAGGTAGAGACCATAGAGTTTAATAGAACATGTGCATGCTAAATGTAATGTAGAATATCATCTTCTTGAATCTGTTTTCATTGGCCTGGCTGGAACTCACTACCTAACACTTCTGCTTTGATGATGCATCATGGATAGGATACTGATTATTGGACTTACTTGGTACAATGAATGTGTCACTAGTGATATCTCGTCCAAGTGATTTTAGTTGGTGTGTGTGTGCTCCCCAGAGTAATTACAGCCGTGTGAAAACACCTCTCTCCATGTGTACAGCGTCATGGTAACTTATTCGGCGCCCTGGGGATATGTGTGTGTGTGTGTGTGTGTGTACACATGTAGGCCAGAATAACAGACTTTTCTCTTCCATCACAAACAGGGCACAAAACCAGTGTTTCCCCTAGGAGTTTCTTTCCAGCAGTGGTAGCGGAGTTAGGGGGTGGGGGCTACGAAATGTTTATTTGGGAAACACTGAAAGAACATTTGTATTTGTATTTGTTAAGGATCCCTATTAGCAGCTACTCTTTCAACATTAAGGCAGTTATATACAACTTCAAATATTACAAGACATTACAATTGATAAAACTTTACCCAATACATTTAGAATGTTCCTTTAGGCCACTACTCCACTATCACATATTTACAATACAACATTTATGTATATGTGTGTGAATAGTGAGTGTCTTATCATGTGTAGCGTAGCACCCCGTACTATCGGCATATTCGGCATATTCAACTACGTTGTTGGTTAAGAGCTTGTAAATAAGCATTTCACTGTAACCTGTTGTATTCGGCGCATGTGACAAGTACAATTTGATTTAATTTGATTTGTTAAAAAATATTACCTTCAACAGTGTTAACTTGTGATCAAGCCATCAATGTTTTGTGATTATTGGTGTCGTTAAAATGTTAGCTAACGGGTTAGTAATTAGCATGTTTGACATTTCAGTGGAAATACTACTACTATCAGCTTTTTGATAAGTGGTTTAGCAAAAAAAATAAGTCCCGTATTATCGGCATACGGTCCCCAGTTATTGGCCACCTTACTATTTTGTTCAATTACAAGATATATCCGTTTAATTATGTTTAAAAAAAGAGGCACCAACCTCGTATCCGAAGTGTTTACTAGATAGTTGACTAGTTGGCTAGTCTTCCGGTAAAAAAAATATATATACTTGCCTGAAATCCTATATTTCAGATGTAAAAAGTTAGATATTAAATGATATGTGGTCTATCGCACAGTCAAATTTTATAATACAGAGCGTGTCCCACAAAATGTGTATGTATTTAACTTTTTTGAAAAGTCACAAAACCTAATTTTGCAATAAAAATTGATGGTCAGCTAGCTAGAAGGGTTTCTTTAGTCACAAAACTTACTGTTATTTTCCAGTCCATTTAAATGTTGAACTCGAGGTGATTTAATCCTCTAACCGCTAGAGAGTGTCTGAAGTTAGGGGTGTCCGATGTTGGGGGAAAATTAGCTATGTGTGTCTGTGCCTGTGTGTGTGTCTTCACAGTCCCTGCTGTTCCAAAAATGTTCTTAGGGATAGTGTAACGGCCGTCGAAGGGAGTAGACCAAGGCGCAGCGTTTTGAGTGCTCATCATGTATTTATTGTACTGAGAACACATTAACAAAGAAACAAAAACGACAGCCAAACAGTTCTGTCAGGTAAGCAACACTAAACAGAAAGTAACCACCCACAAAACCCAAAGGAAAACAGGCTGCCTAAGTATGGCTCCCAATCAGAGACAACGATAGACAGCTGTCCCTGATTGAGAGCCATACCCGGCCAAAACAAAGAAATACACAAAACATAGAAAACGGAACATAGAATGCCCACCCTAGTCACACCCTGGCCTAACCAAAATAGAGAACAAAAACCTCTCTATGGCCAGGGCGTGACAGTACCCCCCCAAAGGTGCGGACTCTGGCCGCAAAACCTGACTCAAAAGGGGAGGGTCTGGGTGGGCCTTCCTTACGGCGGCGGCTCTGGTGCGGGACGTGGACCCCGCTCCACCTTCGGCTTGGCCCACTTAGGTGGCGCCTCTGGAGTGGGGACCCTCGTCGCCGACCCCGGACTGGGGACCCTCGCAGCGGGCCCCGGACAGGCGGGCGACTCTGGCAGCTCCGGACTGGCGGGCGACTCTGGCAGCTCCGGACTGGCGGGCAACTCTGGCAGCTCCGGATTGGCGGGTGACTCTGGCAGCTCCGGACTGGCGGCCAATTTTTTTCTGCAAGAATATTGTCAAGTCTTGGTGAGGAAGCTTTGAATTAGCTTTCTAAGTATTAGTAGCCATATTATAAGTTCAACATTTGCAAAACAACCAGTTTTCATGACTTCATAACTCTGAATTTTCTTATACGTTGTGTCCGAAAGGAAAAGGCATGCTGTCGCAAAAGGTTAGCGCCTACATTTTGAGATGGGGTTTCCAGATACCCCTGTAAAGCCAAGCTCATTGGCTATCTAGCTAGCTTTGTTAGGGTGAGATTTTCACAGATTCCTTTCTTTGCAAATTGAACGAGTAGAAATACAAAATCGATCGCGCGTGCTAAATGGACCTATTTAGGATATGAAAAATGATTTTGTCTAGCAAAACGACACTTCATGTTATGTCTGGGACCCTTTGGATGATAAATCAGAGCAAGATTTCAGAACGTAAGTACACATTTCACCTTCAGAAGTGAATTTATCAAACCCGTCGCATTGAAATAAGTGTTTTGTTGTTCGGATCTCTCCTCAAACAATAGCATGGAATTTTTTCGCAGTAATAGCTACAGTAAATTGGACAGTGTAGTTATATTAACAGGAATTTAAGCTTTCAGCCGATATAAGACACTTCTATGTACCGACATTTGATGTTACTCTAAGATCTGCGATCTTGATATAACGTGCTGCATGATTTACAACTGTCCCGTTGACAGAACGCCGATCCTTAAATAAACAACTAGCACACAGCTCAGACACCCGTGTATACCACACAAGACATGCCATGGTCTCTTCGCAATCCCCAAGTCAGGACTATAGAGCTTTTAGGACCCCTGCCTTGTTGATAGTGTTGTTTAAAAGGCAGAGGAGCACTTTAATATGGACAGACTTCTCCCCATCTTAGCTACTGTTGTATCAACATGTTTTGTCCATAACAGTTTACAATCCAGGGTTTCTCCAAGCAGTTTAGTCACCTAAATTAAATAAGTGGCCTAGACCGCTGCCCTGGGGAATTCCTGATTCTACTTGGATTATGTTGGAGAGACTTCCATTAAAGAACACCCTCTGTGCTCTGTTGGACAGGTAATAACAATATACCAGGGGGTATAAAGCCATAACACATGTTTTTCCATCTGCAGACTATGATTGATAATGTCAAAAGCCGTACTGAAGTCTAACAAAACAGCTCCCACAATCTTCTTATCATCAATTTCTCTCAGCCAATCATCAGTCATTTGTGGAAGTGCCATGCTTGTTGAATGCCCTTCCTTATAAGTGTGCTTAAAGTCTGTTGCCAACTTGTTCACAGTAAAACAGCGTTGTATCTGGTTAAACACAATTTTTTCCAAATGTTTTCTAAGGGTTGGTAACAGGCTGATTGATCAGCTATTTGAGCCAGTAAAGGGAGCTTTACTATTCTTGGGTAGCGGAATTATGGCAAATAGGAGTGGCAATATCGTCCGCTATCATTCGTTTTTCACTTCTTCAACAATAACTTCACGAAATCCAAAATTACAACGCTTGTCTTTCATAATTTAATACATTATACTTGGATGTGTAGTGCAAGCGTTTGTTGCTGGCATGTCATGCCTAAATTTGCTAATCTTGCCAATGAAAAAATCATTAAAGTAGTTGGCAATATCAGTGGGTTTTGTAATGAATGAGCCTTCTGATTCAATGAATGATGGAGCTGAGTTTGCCTTTTTGCCCAAAATGTCATTTAAGGTGCTCCAAAGCTTTTTATTATCATTCTTTATATTTGTTTCATAGTATAGTTCTTCTTTTTATTCAGTTTATTCACATGATTTCTCAATTTGCAGTACGTTTGCCAATTGGTTGTGCAGCCAGACTTATTTGCCATTCCTTTTGCCTCATCCCTCTCAACTATAATATTTTTCCATTCCTCATTAATCCACAGGGATTTAAAAGTTTTACAGTCATTTTCTTAATGGGTGCTTGCTTACTAGTAACTGGAATAAACAGTTTCATAAATGTGTCAAGTGCAACATCTGGTTGTGCCTCATTACACATCACAGATAAACAAATATTATTTACATCAACATAGGAATCACTACAAAACCTTTTATATGACCTCTTATACACTATATTAGGCCCAGCCTTTGGAACTTTGGTTTTCCTAGATATGGCCACTATATTGTAATCACTACATCTGATGGATTTGGATACTGCTTTCTGCAGCGTTAGTAAAGATGTGATCAATACATGTTGATAATTTAATTCCTCTGCTGTTTGTAACTACCCTGGTAGAATGATTGATAACCTGAACCAGATTGCAAGCACTAGTTACAGTTTGAAGCTTTTACTTGAGTGGGCAGCTTGATGAAAGCCTGTCGCGATTTAAATCACCCAGGAAATATACCTTTCTGTTGATATCACATACATTATCAAGCATTTCACACATGTTATCCAGATACTGACTGTTAGCATTTGGTGGTCTACAGCAGCATCCCACCAGAATGGACTTTAGGTGAGGCAGATGAACCTGTAGCCATATTAGTTCAACAGTATTTAACATGAGAGCCTCTCTAAGCTTTACAGGAATGTGGTTCTGAATATAAACTATAACACCTCCACCTTTTGGCATTTCTGTCTTTTCTGTAGATGTTATAACCATGTATTGATATACTGTATTATCAAAGGTATTATCTAAGTGAGTTTCAGAGATTTTCAGAATATGAATGTCATCTGTTACTAGCAAGTAATTAATTGTATGAACCTAGTTTCTTAAGCTACATATGTTAACAGGGCTATATTTAGCACTTTTCTGGGATGCTTGATTGTATTCATTGCTTTACTGGGAAGCTTAGCAGAAGTAGACATGCTCATGTTATTTATGTTAGTGCGGGGTGAGCTGCACACAGTGGACTTCCTACTAAGGCACACCGCCTCAGTGCTAACAGTATAACTCTGGTTCATAGGCACATGATTACTGTGTACAATAGCTGTAGGATCAGCAGAGGCATTCAGGGCAGTTAGAGGGACATAAATTAGGTTACTTATGTTGTGTCTTTTAACGCCCCTGGGATAATGTACATTTGTTGAAGCCTTATAAAACTCAGCAACACAATGGTAGGGATTAACTGAGCTGGGCTTCATAATGGCTTCATAAACTCAGCCTCATAATGCTTTGAAAGGATCCAGGAACCCAAATGATTTGGGTCGATCCCATCCTCATTATAAAACAAGCTTTGTTTCCAAAGGGTATATCAAAATTGTCAATAAATGTTACACCTATAGAGCTGCAATTGTCACAGCGGTCGATGAAAGGGGACCAAGGCGCAGCGTGTAGAGTGCTCATTCTTACTTTATTTGATGAGAACACTTAAACAAAATAACGAAACGACAGCCAACAGTTCCGTAAGGTACTCAGACAAAACGGAAAACAACTACCCACAAACCCCAAATGAAAACAGGCTGCCTAAGTATGGCTTCCAATCAGAGACAACGAAAGACCGCCTTTGATTGGAAACCATACCCGGCCAAAACCTGGAAAACAAAACATAGAAATAGAATACTAGAAAAACCCCACCTATAAACAGAAAATCCAAAACCACCCAACACAACCACCTGTCATGCCCTGACCGCTCTACTATGGCAAATGACCTCTTACAAGAGTCAGGACGTGACAGCAATAGTCTTGTTGTCAGTTATGGAGGGCTAAAAGTCTGAGGAAACATACAATGCCACGTTTGTTGGTGTCAAGCAGAGACCCAATCAGTTCTTTAAAATCCATCTTTAGCTGTTCTGAGCTGCCCTTCATAATGTCATTGAATTCCACATGAACTATGATACACTCAATTTCCTGTTGCAGGTCTAAAATGTTTGGGAGCAGCTTATTGATGTCCTGTACTCGTGCTCCTGGATAGCACAAAGTTTTTGCTCCAGTGACTGAGGCATTTCTCACCATTGAACTGCCCAATACAACAGCCGGAGAACAGAATGGAGAAATCCGCCCATTCCTAACCCTCACACAATTCGTTGAACCCTTCACGGGCCAACGAGAAGAAGGATAGCATACACCTGCTGCTCCTGACAATAGGTCTACAGCAGGCAGTGCCCCGTCAGATCCAGAGAGAGGGAAAAGAGCCAAACTAGACAACAAATTCGCTGCTGGAGTCAGCACAGCTCTTCCAGACACAGGCAATCCCAGCGATAAAGGAGCAGGGAGATCAGGCACCAGTGCGGCGAAGCTATTCCTTTTGTCAATCTGCTTCTAACATCTCACAGACACTCCAGTCTGCTTAGCAGCATGCCGCTGCCTTCGGGATTCCCACCACTTGTGACATGGGACCTGCACTGATAGAAACAATCCTCTTGCTGTTCTCCATCTACTCCACTACAAGATGGAGGAGGAGAAGCAGATGAGATGACAAGTTCCAGGTAGCACATGCCATTCGGATAGGGACAGATGACAAGGCGGGGATACATCCGTCAGGCCCGAGCTGCATTCAGCTAGAGGGGTTGAGAACGAAAAAGTTCCAATTTGTGTTTTCCCTATAAGTTTGCGCAGAATTGAAATTTGCTTGCTAAGGATAGCCACCTCATAGCTAGTTAGCTGACTAGTTGGTAGCAGGTGTTGACACAAACACTACTGTCATAAAATTAAAACAAAAGAAAACTTTGTAAACAACAAACCGAAACAACCGTTTGAGGCGCAGCAGGTATCCGAGTTCATGACAGGAGTTTGTGAAACATACGTTATACGAGATCTATTCAGATCTAGTGTCAAAGGAAGATTCTCTTTGATCTGTTTCCAGAAGTACTTAATCTTGGTCAGCAGTGGACTCTCAAGGGGCTCACTATAGACAACCTTTACTCCACACACACACCTTTACTCCTCACTCGCCCTCCATTTGGCAAATCTGACCATAATTCTTTCCTCCTGATTCCTGCTTACAAGCAAAAACTAAAGCAGGAAGCACCAGTGACTCGGTCAATAAGAAAGAAGTGGTCAGATGCTGCAGATGCTAAGCTGCAGGACTGTTTTTCTAGCACATATTGGAATATGTTGCTGGGATTCTTCCGATGGCAGTGAGGAGTACACCACATCAGTCACTGGCTTCATCAATAAGTGCATCAATGACGTCATACCCACAGTGACCGTACGTGCATAACCCAACCAGAAGCCATGGATTACAGGCAACATCCGCACTGAGCTAAAGGGTAGAGCTGCCGCTGTCAAGGAGCGGGACTCTAATCCGGATGCTTATAAGAAATCCCGCTATGCACCCCAACGAACCATCAAACAGGCAAAGGGTCAATACAGGACTAAGATTGAATCATACTACACCGGCTCCGATGCTCGTTGGATGTGGCAGGGCTTGCAAACTATTACAGACTACAAAGGGAAGCGCAGCTGTGAGCTGCGCAGTGACAGAAGCCTACCAGACGTGCTAAATTACTTATATGCTCGCTTCGAGGCAAGTAATACTGAAGTATGCATGAGAGCATCAGCTGTTCCAGATGACTGTGTGATAACGCTCTCCGTAGCCAATGTGAGTAAGACCTTTAAACAGGCCGCAAGGCCAGACTGATTACCAGGATGTGTAATCCGAGCATGCTCTGACCAACTGGCAAGTGTCTTCACTGACATTTTTAACCTGTCCCTGACTGAGTCTGTAATACCAACATGTTTCAAGCAGACCACCATAGTCCCTGTGCCCAGTAACACTAGGGTAACCTGCCTAAATGACTACCAACCCATAGCACTCTTGTCTGTAGCCATGAAGTGCTTTGAAAGGCTCACGGCTCACGTCAACACCATTATCCCAGAAACCCCAGACCCACTCCAATTTACATACAGCCCCAACAGATCCAACAGATGATGCAATCTCTATTGCTCTCAACACTGCCCTTTCCCACCTGGACAGAAGGAACACCTATGTATTCATTGACTACAACTCAGCGTTCAACACCATAGTGCCCTCAAAGCCTATCACCAAGCTAAGGACCCTGGGACTAAACACCTCCCTCTGCAACTGGATCCTGGACTTCCTGACGAACTGCCCTCAGGAGGTGAGGGTAGCAACACATTTGCCACACTGATCCTCAACACTGGAGACCCTCAGGGGTGCGTGCTCAGTCCACCTCCTGTACTCCATGTTCACTCATGACTGCATGTCCAGGCATGACTCCAACACCATCATCAATTTTGCAGATGATACAACAGATGATACAACGATGAGACAGCCTATAGGGAGAAGGTCAGAGACCTGGTCGTGTGGTGCCAGAACAACAACCTCTCCCTCAAAGTGATCAAGACAAAGAAGATGATTGTGGACTACAGGAAAAGGAGGACCGAGCACACCCCCATTCTCATCGATGGGGCTACAGTGGAGCAGGTTGAGAGCTTCAAGTTCCTTGGTGTCCACATCACCAAGAAACTATCGTGGTCCAAACACACTTAGACAGTTGTGAAGATGGCACGACAAAGCCTATTCCCCCTCAGGGGACTGAAAAGATTTGGCATGGGTCCTCAGATCCTCAAAAGGTTTTACAGCTACACCATCGAGAGCATCCTGACTGGTTGCATCACTGCCTGCTATGGCAACTGCTCGGCCTCCGACCGCAAGGCACTACAGAGGGTAGTGCGTACGGCCCAGTTCATCACTGGGGCCAAGCCTCCTGCCATGCGTGGACTTCTATACCAGGAGATGTCAGAGGAAGGGCCTAAAAATTGTTAAAGACTCCAGCCACCCTAGTCGTAGACTGTTCTCTCTGCTACCGCACAGGAAGCGGTACCGTAGCGCCAAGTCTACGTCCAAAAGGCTTCTTAACAGCTTCTACCCCCAAGCCATAAGACTCCTGAACAGCTAATCAAAGGGCTACCCAGACCCCTCTTTTACGCTGCTGCTTTTCTCTGTTTATTATCTATGTATAGTCACTTTATCTCTACCTACATGTACATATTACCTCAATTACCTTGACTAACCGGTGCCCCCGCACATTGACTCTGTATACCGGTACCCCCTGTATATAGCCTCGCTATTGTTATTTTACTGCTGATGTTTAATTACTTGTAACTTGAATTTTTTAATTCTTTACTTATCTATTTTTACTTAACACTTTTTTTTCTTAAAACTTCTTAAAGCATTGTTGGTTAAGGGCTTGTAAGTAAGCATTTCACTGTAAGGTCTACACTTGTATTCGGTGCGTGACAAATAAAATGTGTTTTTAATTTTTTTTTAATTGAACCATTATTTAACTATGCTTGTCAGTTTTTGATTTGATTTGATTCAAGTTCAATTCTTATTCTGATCAGCTCTACACCCCATCCTGCGGGGACGGGGACTGGGTTTAAAAATAAAAATAATATATAAATATAGGACAAAACACACATCAGACAAGAGAGACAACACAACACTACATAAAGAGAGACCTAAGACAACAACATAGCAAGGCAGCAACACATGACCACACAGCATGGTAGCAACACAACATGACAACAACATGGTAGCAACACAACATGGTAGCAGCACAAAACATGGTACAGACATTATTGGGCACAAACAACAGCACAAAGGGCAAGAAGGTAGAGACAACAATACATCACGCAAAGCAGCCACAACTGTCAGTAAGAGTGTCCATGATTGAGTCTTTCTGATCCTAACTGATCAAACTCCTCTCTCCTCTGAAGGTGTTTCATATGATTGGTCTAATCAAGTCTGCTGGGTTGTTGTTTACATCCTCTGTTCTTTATCTGGATGTTCACAGAGATATGGTCATTCTGATGGTGTGGAGGACCACTTGTGTCTGTCTAGTCTATATCTCTACGTTCATTTGTCAGTAATGCTTTATTTTACAGTCCTGATTCAGATGGAATTTACCTTTTTATTTTTGTGGATACTTTCTGACACTTACTTCAAGCCTGGCAGTACCAGTATAATAAAAGTAATAATACTCTAGTTTCTGAATATGTATACCAGGTATATGCTATTTGTCTTTACTTGGTCACATTTACATAGCCTATGGATGGTCTGTTCTGTTGACAAACAGTAAAAACAGCACTGATAACATCCCAGGCCCCGTGTACCACACAAGGCCTGTAGAAATGCCCATATAATGTTGCTTTGGCCGGGACTCTGTGACTCAGAGCAAAGGGGTGGGGATTAGAACATTGTATGTGTGTATAACCCCATGAGGTGTGTGTCTTTAACCCCAAGAGAAGGGGTTATAGCAGTAGGGGGATTGGGGTCAGTCCTTTTTGGAAATGTGAAATGTTTGTCCAACAGATTCCAGAGAGGCCTGTCTGTCTGTTCCTAAGGCCCACAGCCCCTATTGTCCCTGTCCTTTCACTGCTCAGGTCTTTATTAACACACAGGGGAGCTTTGTGTGGCCAGAGTGCTGTGTGTGTGCGTGTGTGTCTGTTAGTGTGTGTTTGTGTGTGCGTGCGTGTGTGTGTGTGTGAAAGAGATAAAATGACAGTGAAAATTACAGACATACACAGGCAGACCAAGAGAGAGAATGCAGAGAGAGGGAGCTAGAGAGAGAACTCAGAGAGAGATAAAAAGAAAGAGAAAGTGAGGGAGAAGAGAGAGAGAGAGAGAGAAAGAGACATAGAAAGATAGAGAAAGTGAGAGAGAAGAGAGTTTTACCCAGAGGAAGAGGATGATCCCTTTCATAAAGAGCATTTCCCCATAGCTACCTGGCGTTGTGAGCTGCAGTACCAGTGTCCCTCTCAAGTAAAGGACATCCTCTCATACAACTGGTAGCCTACATGTAGGTAGAGTGCAGTGCACTTCAGATCTGTGTTACGTGCTCTGTATCGATTCTTATGTTATGGTTATCATCATTGTTATTGCAGAATAAAGGAAGAGGATGTGATGCTAGGAGCCTGATCAGCAGATGTTGGACCAGCTCTCCACCACTAACCACCTTAAAGGATCCTTAGCCACTGTCTGCTGCTATTGGACTGGTGAGTTGACATGTAGCCTTCTCTCCACATGGCTTGTGAATAACTATTGCCATGTTGATTTCATCCGATGTAATTAGTACCATAAAAAAGGTAGCCTCATTTAGCTAGACAGTGCTCTGCTCTCTCTCTCTCTCTTTCTCTCTCTCTCTACATAACAGTGGATGGTTAATTATCATGGTCCAGTCAACAAAGTTGTTGTGAAGATGGGGAGTGGTAGCCTATGTCTGTCATAAAAAGATGTTCTGTGTTTTTTTTACATAAAAATCAACTGTACTAGTTGTTCAGGCTCTGGTCTTGTCCCATCTTGATTACTGTCTGGTAATATGGTCAAGTGCAGCAAAGAAAGACCTAGCAAAGCTGCACCTGGCTCAAAACAGAGCAGCACGCCTTGCCCTTAACTGCACATACAGAACTAACATCAACAACATGCATGCCAGTATTTCCTGGCTGAGGGTTGACAAGAGATAAACTGCTTCTCTTCTATTTTTTATGAGAATTTTCAGTGTCTGCATAATCAAATAACTTACAGCTCAGACACCCATACATACCCCACAAGACATGCCACCAGGGGTCTCTTCACAGTCCAAATTCACGGCAAAAAACAATATTATACAGAGCCATGATCACATGGAACTCCCTTCCATCTCGAATACTCAGGCAAACCTCAAAATTACTTTTCATTTTCAATTTAAAGTTTTATTCAGTTTTCTTGTTTTTCAATCAACAAACAAAACACATTCCCAGAGGTGGCAGACATAAATAATATAATAAAATAAAAAACAAACAAACTTGCAGCCGCACTATCTGTGATCATGTTGCTATTTCCAGCTTTAGCTGAAACAACAAGCAAATAATTTGTTTTACAGCACCTTACACACCATGTATATACACACATATTTCCTTAGTTACCCCATTCACTCTGTCCAATTTGAAATGTAGTCGAGTAGTGGAGACCAGAGTCTATCAAACCTGGGATGTCTGTTGTGGAGGTCATAAGTTAGCTTTTCAGAAGGAAGAAAGTCAACAATCTGTTCAATCCACATTTTAAATGTAGGAGAGGAATTAGAAGTATGTGATAGTCATAAACAAATGTTCTCTGTCTGAATCAAGAACAAAGTCCTGCTGGGCATTAAGAAGATAGAGACATGGGGTCATATCAAACTGTACATTTAATATTTTCTGTGAAGCAGTATGAATAGATTGCCAAAATCTGGTAATCGCTCTACAACTCTAAAATACATGCATATAGGTTCCACTTTCTGAGGTACATATTTTACAAGCAGGATAAATGTCTGTATTCATTCTATGGAATCTCACTGGGGTATGATAACATTTGTACAAAAATGTGTAATTATAATCTTTCATTTTTACATTAGTAGAGGAGCAGTATACCCTGTCACAAACATCCGCCCATAGCTCATCACTGACAAAGGTCCTTTTCCCAGATGACTTTCAAGGAGGAGTAGCCCACATTCTCAGAAACGAGTCTGTAGAAATATGAGAATTTGCCTTTGATGGACTGTGCTGTAGCAAGAAGGGTCTCAACTTCATTCAGCTGAGCTCTAAACCTCTCCTTGGAAGTGAATGAGGAAATTACGTGTGTAATTTGAAGATATATATAAAAAATGTATCTTGGCACATTGAATTCACTGCAGAGCTCTTGAAAGGATTGCAGTGTAGTTGTGTTCTGATGAAACAGGTCTGAAAAGGTCCTGATCCCTAGAGGATGCCAAAGATGAAAGTTGGCATCACTCAGGGCTTTTGGCAAGTCTGGGTTGCATACTACCTTGGAAGGATATTGACCTCATCCCGTCAGTCGAGGATGCCTGGTTATTCTTTAAAAGTAATTTCCTCACCATCTTAAATAAGCTTGCCCCTTTCAAAAAATGTAGAACTTAGAACAGATATAGCCCTTGGTTTACTCCAGACCTGAC
The DNA here is from genome assembly GCF_901001165.1 of Salmo trutta. NCBI lineage: Eukaryota > Metazoa > Chordata > Actinopteri > Salmoniformes > Salmonidae > Salmo > Salmo trutta. Next base: position 33,105,730 of record NC_042965.1, read on the forward strand.
TGCCCTCGACCAGCACAAAAACATCCTGTGGCAGACTGCAATAGCATCGAATAGTCCCCGCGATATGCAACTGTTCAGGGAAGTCAGGAACCAATAGACACAGTCAGTCAGGAAAGCAAAGGCTAGCTTTTTCAAACAGAAATTTGCATCCTGTAGCTCTAACTCCCAAAGGTTTTGGGACCCTGTAAAGTCCATGGAGACAAGAGCACCTCCTCTCAGCTGCCCACTGCACTGAGGCTAGGTGACACGATTACCACCGATAAATCCATGATAATCGAAGATTTCAATTAAGCATTTCTCTACGGCTGGCCATGCTTTCCTCCTGGCTACCCCAACCCCGGCCAACAGCTCCGCACCCCTCGCAGCTACTTGCCCGAGCCTCCCCAGCTTCTCCTTCACCCAAATCCAGATCGCAGATGTTCTGAAAGAGCTGCAAAACCTGGACCTGTACAAATCAGCTGGGCTAGACAATCTGGACCCTCTCTTTCTAAAATTATCCGCCGCCATTCTTGCAACCCCTATTACCAGTCTGTTCAACCTCTCTTTTGTTTCGTCCGAGATACCTAAAGATTGGAAAGCTGCCGCGGTCATCCCCCTCTTCAAAGGGGGTGACACTCTAGACCCAAACTGTTACAGACTGCTATATCCATCCTTCCCTGCCTTTCTAAATTCTTTGAAAGCCAAGTTAATAAACAGATCACTGACCATTTCGAATCCCACCGTACCTTCTCCGCTGTGCAATCCGGTTTCCGAGCTGGTCACGGGTGCACCTCAGCCATGCTCAAGATACTAAACAATATCATAACCGCCATCGATAAAAGACAGTACTGTGCAGCCGTCTTCATCGACCTGGCCAAGGCTTTTGACTCTGTCAATCACGTATTCTTATCGGCAGACTCAATAGCCTTGGTTTCTCAAATGACTGCCTCGCCTGGTTCACCAACTACTTCGCAGACAGAGTTCAGTGTGTCAAATTGGAGGGCCTGTTGTCCGGACCTCTGGCAGTCTCTATGGGGGTACCACAGGGTTCAATTCTCGGGCCGACTCTTTTCTCTGTATATATCAACGATGTCGCTCTTGCTGGGGGTGATTCCCTGATCCACCTCTACGCAGACGACACCATTCTGTATACATCTGGCCCTTTTTTGGACACTGTGTTAACTAACCTCCAAACAAGCTTCAATGCCATACAACACTCCTTCTGTGGCCTCCAACTGCTCTTAAACGCTAGCAAAACCAAATGCATGCTTTTCAACTGTTTACTGCCTGCACCCGCCCGCCCGACTAGCATCACTACTCTGGACGGTTCTGACCTAGAATACGTGAACAACTACAAATACCTAGGTGTCTGGCTAGACTGTAAACTCTCCTTCCAGACTCATATCAAACATCTCCAATCCAAAATCAAATCTAGAATCGTCTTTCTATTTCGCAACAAAGCCTCTTTCACTCACGCCGCCAAACTTACCCTAGTAAAACTGACTATCCTACCGATCCTCGACTTCGGCGCTGTCATCTACAAAATAGCTTCCAATACTCTACTCAGCAAACTGGATGCAGTCTATCACAGTGCCATCCGTTTCGTTACCAAAGCACCTTATACCACCCACCACTGCGACCTGTATGATCTTGTCGGCTGGCCCTCGCTACATATTCGTCGCCAGACCCACTGGCTCCAGGTCATCTTTAAGTCTATGCTAGGTAAAGCTCCACCTTATCTCAGCTCACTGGTCATGATAACAACACCCACCCGTAGCACGCGCTCCAGTAGGTATATCTCACTGGTCATCCCCAAAGCCAACACCCCCTTTGGCCGCCTTTCCTTCCAGTTCTCTGCTGCCAGTGACTGGAACGAGTTGCAAAAATCGCTGAAGCTGGAGACTTACATTTCCCTCACTAACTTTAAACATCAGCTATCTGAGCAGCGAACCGATCGCTGCAGCTGTACATAGTCCATCTGTAAATAGCCCACCCAATCTACCTACCTCATCCCCATATTGTTTTTATTTACTTTGCTGCTCTTTTGCACACCAGCATCACTACTTACACACCATCATCTGCTCATCATCATCTGCTCATCTATCACTCTAGTGTTAATCTGCTAAATTGTAATTACTTTGCTACTATGGCCTATTTATTGCCTTAACTCCTCATGCCATTTGCACACACTGTATATAGACTTTATTTTTTTTCTATTGTGTTATTGACTGTACGCTTGTTTATTCCATGTGTAACTCTTTGTTGTTGTTTCTGTCGCACTGCTTTGCTTTATCTTGGCCAGGTCGCAGTTGTAAATGTTAACTTGTTCTCAACTAGCTTACCTGGTTAAATAAAGGTGAAATAAAAATGTAAAAATTATGTGATGAGTGCTTTGATCCTCCTTTCTTTTTGATGACCACATTGACTCTTGTCTGTTTGTGATCCATGTTGCGGATTTGGGCAGACCTGTAGTACAACTGCAGGCAGGGAATGGCAAGACCACCCTTAGATTCAGGTTTTGATAGAGTGGAGAACTTGATCCTAGGTTTTTTATTGCCCATATAAATTTGGTGATACTTTGGTTGTTTGTTTTGAAAAAATAAATTGGGAGATACCATGGGAGTATCTGAAATATATACTTAAATCTAGGGAGGATGTTCATACGGATAACATGAATTCTTCCTACTTAGCTAATTGGGAGGGAGATCCACGTTCGGAGATCATTCTTGATTCGATCCAGGAGTGGGAGATAATTTTTCTTGAAAAGTCAATTCAGATCTGGTGTTACAAAAATTCCAGGGTATTGAAACCCCTGTGTCTTCTATTGGAACAGACAGAGTGTCTTCATAGAGCTGGTGAGTGGAAGATTGAAAGGTCAAACAATGGACTTGTTAAAATGTATCTGAGCAATTGTGTCAGAAATGGGAGGAAAGGATTTCTCAGGGTTGGATATGTGGAGCAAGACATCATCCGCATTGAGCGACATCTTGTGCTGAAGGCCGCCTGCAGAAACCCCTCAACTCTGCTTAAGGCTCTGCCCCCAACAAGTAGAGCAGGAGGGACAACGAGCATACTTGTCTTGTGCACGTCCCAAAGGGAATCTGTCAGAGTTCAGACCGTTAGTAGACACCATGGCATTTGGATGAGAATATAGGTACTTAAACCATTTAATAAAGTTTGAACCCATATTGAACTTCTCTAAGACTGAGAACAGAAAGCTTAGTGCCATCCAGTCGAACGCTTTCCCAGCATCCAGTGAAGACAGCAGGACAAGGGTCTTCTGTGCGTTTACTTGATCTATAATATCAAAAGATGGTGAATGTTATCAGAAGAGTAACAGTCTCTAATAAATCCAGTTTTGTCCGCTTTTATTATTTTGAGAAGAACAGTGTTTAGTCTTTTGGCAAGCAATTTGGTCATTATTTTGTAGTCGAAATCTAACAAGCTTATGGGCTGGAAGGACAAGCAGGATAGAGGGTCCTTGTCTTTTTTACACCCGTCCCTCCCTTTGCTGTGTTTTTAACCTGCTACAGAATCAAATTGCTACAATCAACTCAATTGAATGGCAGTCAAGTTCACAGATTCAAGGAGGGCAACAGTACAACAGTGTCTTCCCTGTGGCTCAGTTGGCAGAGCATGGTGTTTGCAACGCCAGGGTTGTGGGTTCGATTCCCACGGGGGGCCAGTACAAAATAAAATTAAAGTAAAATTTAAAAAAAAAATGCTTGAAATGTATTCATTCACTACTGTAAGTTGCTCTGGATAAGAGTGTCTGCTAAATGTAAAAAATGTAAATGTTTTTTGAGCATCACTGTAATGTGGGCTGTGTACATAGAGTCTGGGAGAGCTCTGTTTTTGCAAAACTCATCCAGCATTGGCATGACAATAGGGCTAAACTGGGGCCAAAAAGCTTTGAAGAACTCTCTGGGGAATCCATCTGGGCCTGGGGACTTGTTAGGTGGCATGGACCTCCTCGGTGTGGAAGGGAAGTTGAGGTTTTCTTGGTCGGTCTCTGATCGTTTTGGAAGTGAGATTCCCTCTATGAAGGAACGGAGTTCTGCATCTGTATGTTTTCTCTCAGAAGTATAGAATTTGCAGTAAAAATCATGAAAAGTTAAATGTATCTTATTTGGATCGTATGTGACCTCGTCGTCTGCTGTTTGGATTACCCATGATTGTATGCTCTGACTGCTCTTTTTTGAATCGGTATGCAAGCAATCTGCTAGGCCTATTGCTATACTTATGTTATTTCTGTTTTGTAAAGAAAACGTCTTATTTTATGTCTCGAGTATAGTCCAAGTTTAGTTTGGCTGGCTGCTTTAAGTTGACTCCAGGTGGCGCTGTCTGGGGATTGTTTATTTACTTTTTTGCAGAGTTCCAGCTCCCTCTCAAGATCTAACCGGTGCTTCCATTGCTTTTTCTTAGAGGAAGCATATTGGGGCCAGAGAAACAGGAGAGTCTTTGTTGTCTTGTGTGTAGTTGTCTATCCATGTAGTGACCAATGTATGGAATGCTTCGTTTGATAAGATGGTGTTGAATTTCCAGCTCTTTGACCTTGGTTGTTTTTACAGTGGACAAAGGCATGTTCTGAAAGTGCTATGGGTCCAATTGTACAAGTGGCAGAATTTATTAAAATGTTTGGGATGAAAGTGTAATCTATATGAGAGTAGGTGTTATGGATATTTGAGTAGTATGTATAGTCCATAGATAAGCCATTAGTCTCTCTCCAGATATCTATCAGTCCCATCTCTTTAGTAAGAGAGTTCAACATCTTTGCTGAACTAGGGTTTGTGGTGGGGACTTGAGATGATTTGTCCAGAATTGAGTTCGAAAAAACGGGAACAGTTCGCAACGCACAACAAGAGAGAGAGAAAAAAAGTCTCATCCTCTCCATGAAATGAGTGACAATGTAGCCCCCGTCCAGACCACACGAAAAAAGAGAGGGAGGAATAAAGTAAATAAAATCAATAGCCCAGCCTACAAATACATCCCCCAAATGATATAGGCCTAATCATTTGGACTTAATAACACAGAAATTTGGGAGCAAAGGTTTAATAGAACACAGTTATTCCTTCGCTCCTATCTTCAAGGTCCTCTATTTGCGATTGTTTCCATGGCATCTGCCAGTGAGCCTCATCCAGGTACCCCGCGTTTATGGTTATCTTGTTGTTGATGTCAGGCAAGGCATTTTCCAGGGTTGTCACCTTGCCCTCAATCGCACTGAGCTGAGAGTTAACACCATCTAGTTTGATGTTGAGTCCTGTACGTTGGGATCTCTGCTCAGAAAGGATGTCTTCAACAGAGGATTGTTTTTTAAAAGCACACATAGCCTACATCTCAATACACACACACAAACTATCTAGGTCAAATAGGGGAGAGGCGTTGTGCTGTGAGGTGTTGCTTTCTGTTTTTTTTAAACCAGGTTTGCTGTTTATTTGAGCAATTTGATATGGAACGGAGTTCCATGCAAACTTAATCCAGAAGAGAGACAAACATGCTCACTGTCCATCGCCAAGCAAGCAAGTGGAGTTGTCAACCATACCCTAAACACAAACATTTCCAATTGATTTACTGAGGTGACTTTTTATATAATCTGTACTCTCCGGTGTATTAGCTGCTAAATAAAATGCATAAACAACTCATTTTCAGTGTGTGTGTGTGTGTGTGTGTGTGTGTGGGTGTGTGTCTGCCTATGTTTTGCACCACATGTGCTGTGTCTGCACGCTCACATAAAAGGCTAATTTGTAGAGCAGTGTTCGCTTTGTGCTGTAAAAGCGGAGGCCTCTTCTCTCTTGGTGAGTCCTTTTAGCCTCCCTCAGATCAATGGCTAGATATTCATGCCAGAGAGACACAGAAAGGCAGGGAGGTGTTTGAAGGTTGGGCAGACGGGAGAACTCACAAAGGGAATCACTTTGATTTGCTATGCTCCACCTCCACTGCTCCCCTTCAGTAGAAACAAGTGATATCCTGTGATATCACTCATCATAATGAGGTGTTTATATAAGATCATTATTATTTCGATTTAGATTGGTTATGGCTGCGGAATTGTACGACAGTTGTATGTCCTCGAAATTCAAACTAAGATAGTCAATGTCGAGGATTGTACTGAAAACCTTCATATAAAGGCATCCCTCATCTATTGAATTAGTGATTCCGCTTTGTTTGTTTGTCTGTGAAGGTGTATGGCTGGTCATGTCTGAGATACATCAGTGTTGTATTAGAGACCACCAGTCTGGTTGTGTGGTGCTTAGGCTAATGATAGAGGAACTAACCCCCTCCTATGGTGGAGAGAATCAGGCTGCATTACTTCAGAATGCATTACTTCTGCTCATTTAGAAGCTATAGGGGTTATAGTTAGTGATGGGGGAAAAATTGATTACATATCACAATATTTTTATGGACAATATTATATTGATACTGTGACTCCATGTATCAAAAACATTTTTGCAAAACTTTGTTAGCTAGTACTAATCAGATGTACCTGAATGAAATTTGAATGAATTACATTTTGAATGAATGACATTTTATTTTCGTGTGAAATTGCCAATTGGCAACCCATCCCTTATGGGATTAATTTACACATAAACAAACATTACAATAATTCACTATGGTAATTGAATGATAATTCTTATTCCGATGTTCTCTGCTTTGCGCATCACATAAAGAGTAAAACATTGAAAAATTAAAAAAAGAAAAAGTAAGGTAAAAATCAATACATAATAGTAAATTACATCCCTAGAGCAGTGAAATAATATACTGTACATACATACATACATACATACATACATACATACATACATACATACATACATACATACATACATACATACATACATACATACATACATACATACATACATACATACAGTGAGGGAAAAAAGTATTTGATCCCCTGCTGATTTTGTACGTTTGCCCACTGGCAAAGAAATGATCAGTCTATAATTTTAATGGTAAGTTTATTTGAACAGTGAGAGACAGAATAACAACAAAAAATCCAGAAAAATGCATGTCAAAAATGTTATAAAATGATTTGCATTTTAATGAGGGAAATAAGTATTTGACCCCTGCAAACCATGACTTAGTACTTGGTGGCAAAACCCTTGTTGGCAATCACAGAGGTCAGACGTTTCTTGTAGTTGGCCACCAGGTTTGCACACATCTCAGGAGGGATTTTGCCCCACTCCTCTTTGCAGATCTTCTCCAAGTCATTAAGGTTTCGAGGCTGACGTTTGGCAACTCGAACCTTCAGCTCCCTCCACAGATTTTCTATGGGATTAAGGTCTGGAGACTGGCTAGGCCACTCCAGGACCTTAATGTGCTTCTTCTTGAGCCACTCCTTTGTTGCCTTGGCCGTGTGTTTTGCGCCATTGTCATGCTGGAATACCCATCCACGACCCATTTTCAATGCCCTGGCTGAGGGAAGGAGGTTCTCACCCAAGATTTGACGGTACATGGCCCCGTCATCGTCCCTTTGATGCGGTAAAGTTGTCCTGTCCCCTTAGCAGAAAAACACCCCCAAAGCATAATGTTCCCACCTCCATGTTTGACGATGGGAAGGGTGTTCTTGGGGTCATAGGCAGCATTCCTCCTCCTCCAAACACGGCGAGTTGAGTTGATGCCAAAGAGCTCCATTTTGGTCTCATCTGACCACAACACTTTCACCCAGTTGTCCTCTGAATCATTCAGATGTTCATTGGCAAACTTCAGACGGGCATGTATATGTGCTTTCTTGAGCAGGGGGACCTTGCGGGCGCTGCAGGATTTCAGTCCTTCACGGCGTAGTGTGTTACCAATTGTTTTCTTGGTGACTATGGTCCCAGCTGCCTTGAGATCATTGACAAGATCCTCCCGTGTAGTTCTGGGCTAATGCCTCACCATTCTCATGATCATTGCAACTCCACGAGGTGAGATCTTGCATGGAGCCCCAGGCCGAGGGAGATTGACAGTTATTTTGTGTTTCTTCCATTTGCGAATAATCGCACCAACTGTAGTCACCTTCTCACCAAGCTGCTTGGCGATGGTCTTGTAGCCCATTCCAGCCTTGTGTAGGTCTACAATCTTGTCCCTGACATCCTTGGAGAGCTCTTTGGTCTTGGCCATGGTGGAGAGTTTGGAATCGGATTGATTGATTGCTTCTGTGGACAGGTGTCTTTTATAAAGATAACAAGCTGAGATTAGGAGCACTCCCTTTAAGAGTGTGCTGCTAATCTCAGCTCGTTACCTGTATAAAAGACACCTGTTCAAATAAACCTAGCATTAAAATTATAGACTGATCATTTCTTTGTCAGTGGGCAAACGTACAAAATCAGCAGGGGATCAAATACTTTTTCCCCTCACTGTACATACATACATACATACATACATACATGCATACATACATACATACATACATACATACATACATACATACATACATACATACATACATACATACATACATACATACATACATACATACATACATACATACATACATACAACATAAACAGATAAATAAATACAGAATAAAAAGAAACAGAAGTCACTTGAACCCAGTCTGGCACAAAGACCAGTTTCATGTGGGAAACAAGTCTATACACATTCTATATACACATGCCATAACCATGTAGAATAAAAATATTTTTACAATTTAATTACAGGTAGCCCTTTTTCTTTTATTCCAGGCTTTATGTAAATATTCCTCAAACAGAAATACCCAATGGACAAAAAAACATTTCAATTTCTCCTCATCACTCAGCCACATAATGTCAGGGTATATCTTGTGCGCCAAAATTCAGGTGTTTTTTAATCTTATAGCTTGTTCTCTATCTTCTTTTTAAATAGTGAGTCAACATGTTTTCAGCACTTTTATTTCCATGACTGATCAAAACTTATTTTCTCATGCTCTCTCTTGTCTCGTTGCAGCAGACATAATAAAATTGCAGTATCTAATAGCAATACATGTAGAATTGTGAGAATCACAATACATAAGAAATCAAATACATTTTTCACATGCGCCAAATACAACAGGTGTAGACTTTACCATGAAATGCTAACCTACAAGCCCTTTCCCAACAATTCAGAGTTAAAAAGTAAGAACAATTAGCAAATAAGACAAAATAGTAACACAATAAAATAACAATTATGAGGCAATATACATGCAGTACCAGTACCGAGTCAATGTGCCTGGGGTACGAGGCAGTTGGGGTAATTGAGGTAATATGTCCATGTAGCACAGGAGGTTGGTGGCACCTTAATTGGGGAGGAAGGGCTCGTTGTAATGGTTGGAACGGAAAGAGAGGAATGGTATCAAGTACATCAAACACATGGTCTCCATGTGTTCGATGCCATTCCATTCGCTCTGTTCCAGCCATTATTATTAGCCGTCCTCCCCTCAGCATTCTCCACTGACATGTAGGTAAGGGTAAAAGTGACTACGCAATCACGATAGACAATAAACAGAGTATCAGCAGTGTATGTGAAGAGTGTAAAAGAGAAGGAAAGTGTGTCTTTGTGTTTGTGTTTGCTTGTGTGTGTGTCGCGTCAATATGCGTGTGGGTATGTGTTTTGTGTGTGTGACTGTGAGCATATTGAGTGTGTGTGTGTATATGTATGTGTTGGAGTGTCAGTGTAGTATGTGTGAGTGTTTGTGTGGGTAGAGTCTGGTGAGTGTGCATAGAGCCAGTGCAAGAGAGTCAGTGCAAAAAAAGGGGATCAATGCAAATAGTCTGTGTAGCCATTTGATTAACTATTCAGCAGTCCCAGAATTGGCACTCTGGTCCCGCTTGCCATGTTTCCAGACAAGAACTGGATAAAACAAGGAACCAGGCCTGGTATTCATAGCTGACTTGGAAAAGGCCTTTGATAAAGTATGACTGGAATTTATATATAAATGCCTGGACTATTTTAATTTTGGAGAATCTCTTATTCAATGGGTTAAAAACTTTTTCGGGATCGGTGTCCCGTCCACAGGACGGTTGAGCTAATGTTGGCTAATGCAATTAGCATGAGTTTGTAAGTAACAAGGAGATTTCACAGGACATACTGTAGACATATCTGATATTGGCAGAAAGCTTAAATTCTTGTTAATCTAACTGCACTGTCCAATTTACAGTAGCTATTACAGTGAATTATCTAGTGGCAAAATCTAAATTGCACCTGGGCTGGAATAATACATTTTGGCATTTCTTTTGCAATTCAAAGATGATGGTACAAAATAAATACAAAAGACCGGTTGTTTTTTTCTTTGTGTTATCTTTTACCAGATCTATTGTGTTATATTCTCCTACATTCCTTTCACATTTCCACAAACTTCAAAGTATTTCCTTTCAAATGGTACCAATAATATCAATATCCTTGCTACGGGGCCTGAGCTACAAGCAGTTAGATTTGGGTTTATAATTTTAGGCGAATATTTGAAAAAAGCGTCGGCTCCTTAAAGTTATATATAGTAACCCCAGGTGTAAAATAGTAAATAATGTCTACTTCTCAGAAAAGTATTCAATTGTCAAGAGGAGTAAAACAAGTTTGTCCACTGTCGGCATATCTATTTATTATTGCCATTGTTGGGTTCGACATTTTGAACATTAAGATATTAAATAAATGATAGAGAAGAAGCATAGAATCAAAGGAGAAAGTTAAGGGTTCTCTGTAGAAAGCCAGAAGGCTTTGGAATGTGTTTGATGGAGGAGAGGAGAGCGACGTGTTGATATAGGGGAGACAGATGGATATCTGTGTATTAGATGAAGGAGGGGTTGAGGTCAGGAGGTGAGGACAGATTCTCTTAAGAGAGTAATACATGTTTGGTATCCTGTTAACCTCTTTATTAGCTTCCTGTAGAGCCATAAAATGTAAGGATTGGAGAGAAGGAGGAGTGTCTTAAGTGGGATATAAATATCTGGATGGGACAAATGTTGGGTTGTCTGATTACAGCTGTACAGAACCTTTGGGAAGAATTAAACTCGGTTAAAGCTTGTCTAGTGTCCGTGGGTTATTTACTCTGAAAAATAAGAACCTAACACCATCGAAATGTTAGATTTTAAAATCAGATCATACAATAATATCAAGGGGCTAGAAATACAGGGCTTTAAAACAAGGGTGTCATTGTACACTGACGGTCCATTTTTTCTTTTTAAATCGTCAATTTGGATCACTGCACAGACTCATAATATGCATAAAAACAGAATTATGATAAATGCAGCATATTACGTATTGGATCTAAAAAAAATACAACTTTTACATTACTGTGTAGTTTACCAATAAAATGGTCAGACGGTGAAGTGGACATACTCAGTATTCGTATCCCGAAAGATAGAAATGATTTCACTACAATAGATTTTAATAGAAAGTTGTCCAATTAGATACAATTTTGCTATCATGGAAAGGACAACACCTGTCTATTTGTTGAAACATCACCCTGATTTTTAATTATTTAGTCATATCCCAGTTTACCTATTTACTTATGGCCCTGCCTACACCTAACTACATGTTTTTTCAATTATATGAGCAAAAAATATTCCACTTTATTTGGAACCGCAAGGCAGACAAAACAAATTATAAACTATTAAAGCATTGGACCTCTCACTGCATGCTTCAGTCATACAAAAACTATACTTAAATCCAAAGTGGTTTTCTAGCAGATTAGTAAGAATGGCTCACCCTGTGTTCAAGAATAGCCTTTTTCCCTTCATTCAGATTACAGCCTCTCACTTTCAGTTATTTGAAAATGAAATAATCTCAAGAATATCCCTATTTTTAAAATAAGCAATAGAAAGCAGGTTGCAATTTCAGTTTAATCCACCAGAAAAGACAGAACAAATATTAGAGTAAATATTATAGTTAAACTCAAATATAGTAATGGAAAAAAATCAAAACAATATAATCTTTGTAAATAATATAATAAATATGACTGGTGGAGTTATATCACACATGCAGTTAACAAAAGTATATGGAAATGTCTGCCCTATCCAAAATTTCAACCAACAGATTGCAGCATTACCACAAAAAGGGAGGAAGCAAGTGGAAAGGAGAGAATGTAAGGAACTTGTCTGTCAGCTCTGCATTAAAGACCAAAATTGGCTAAAGAAAATTGTGATAAAAAAAGCATACCAGTTTAATTTAAGAACCAAAAGATTGACAGCTGCACCACAGGTTGCAATATAGGTGGGAGGACATTTTCGATCTACCAATTCCATGGCACATGGTTTATGAACTGATATTAAAAACAACGGCGGATTTCAAACTTCGATTTTAAATGGAAATTATTATACAACATTATTTCAACCAATAGAATGAAGGATACTACCATCCCAGCTCTGCAGATTTTGCTGCGAAGAGACAGAATTATTAGATCACCTGTTTTGGTACTGCCAATATGTAAACACAGAAAAAAAAGAAACGTCCCTTTTTCAGGACCCTGTCTTTCAAAGATAATTCGTAAAAATCCAAATAACGTCACAGATCTTCATTGTAAAGGTTTAAACACTGTTTCCCATGCTAGATCAATGAACCATAAACAATTAATGAACATGCACCTGTGGAACTGTCGTTAAGACAGCTTACAGACGGTATGTAATTAAAGTCACAGTTATGAAAACTTAGGACACTAAAGAGGCCTTTCTACTGACTCTTAAAAACACCAAAAGAAAGATGCCCAGGGTCCCTGCTCATCTGTGTGAATGTGCCTTAGGCATGCTGCAAGAAGGCATGAGGACTGCAGATGTTGCCAGGGCAATAAATTGCAATATCCGTACTGTGAGACGCCTAAGACAGAGCTACAGGGAGACAGGAAGGACAGCTGATTGTCCTAGCAGTGGCAAACCACATGTAACAACACCTGCACAGGATCGGTACATCCGAACATCACACCTGTGGGACAGGTGCAGGATGGCAACAACAACTGCCCGAGTTACACCAGGAACGCACAATCCCTCCATCAGTGCTCAGACTGTCCGCAATAGGCTGAGAGAGGCTGGTCTGAGGGCTTGTAGGCCTGTTGTAAGGCAGATCCTCACCAGACATCACCGGCAACAACGTCACCTATGGGCACAAACCCACCGTCGCTGGACCAGACAGGACTGTCAAAAAGTGTTCTTCACTGAGGAGTCACGGTTTTGTCTCACACAGGTGTTGATGGTTGGATTCGCGTTTATCGTCGAAGGAATGAGCGTTGCACCGTGGCCTGTACTCTGGAGAGGGATCGATTTGAAGGTCCGTCATGGTCTGGGGCGGTGTGTCACAGCATCATCGGATTGAGCTTGTTGTCATTGCAGGCAATCCCAACGCTGTGCATTACAGGGAAGACATCCTCCTCTCTCATGTGTTACCCTTCCTGCAGGCTCATCCTGACATGACCCTCCAGCATGACAATGCCACCAGCCATACTGCTCGTTCTATGTGTGATTTCCTGCAAGACAGGAATGTCAGAGATCTGCCATGGCCAGCGAAGAGCCCAGATCTCAATCCCGGTGAGCACGTCTGGGACCTGTTGGATCAGAGGGTGAGGGCTAGGTCCATTCCCCCAACAAATATCTGGGAACTTGCAGATGCCTTGGTGGAAGAGTGGGGTAACATCTCACAGCAAGAACTGGCAAATCTGGTGCAGTCCATGAGGAGGAGATGCACTGCCGTACTTAATGCAGCTGGTAGCCACACCAGATACTGACTGTTACTTTTGATTTTGACCCCCCCCCCCCCCCTTTGTTCAGGGACACATTATTCAATTTCTGTTAGTCACATGTCTGTGGAAGTTGTTCAGTTCATGTCTCAGTTGTTGAATCTTGTTGTGTAAATATTTGTATGAACATATGTTAAGTTTGCTGAAAATAAATGCAGTTGACAGTGAGAGGACATTCCTTTTTTGCTGAGTTTAGCTTGTTTTTGGTTGAAGGTTCAGGAATTGCTTAAAAATGCAACATTTACTTGGAGTTAACTCTGCAAATAGCACTTCTGGGTGATTTGATAACTCATAGTTAATCGATCAATAATATAATAATACTCTTTGCAAAGGTGTTTCTCTTTAATTTGCAATCTCTAGAAATTATGAGAATAGAAAGATTCAGAACTTTTGTGAAACATCACAGCACAGTGGAAAAATATATGGCAGATAGATATCCAAACTGGATGGTCTTCAGAGATAGATGAGAGGGGTTGAGGGTAGCTGAAGGATAGGACTAAATGGTCTTCAGAGATAGATGAGAGGGGTTGAGGGTAGCTGAAGGATGGGACTAAATGGTCTTCAGAGATAGATGAGAGGGGTTAAGGGTAGCTGAAGGATAGGACTGGATGGTCTTCAGAGATAGATGGGGGGGGGTTGAGGGGAGCTGAAGGCTGGGACTGGATGGTGTTCAGAGATAGATGGGGGGGGTTGAGGTGAGCTGAAGGCTGGGACTGGATGGTGTTCAGAGATAGATGGGAGGGGTAGAGGGTAGCTGAAGGATAGGACTGGATTGTGTTCAGAGATAGATGGGGGGGGGTTGAGGGGAGCTGAAGGCTGGGACTGGATGGTGTTCAGAGATAGATGGGAGGGGTAGAGGGTAGCTGAAGGATAGGACTGGATTGTCTTCAGAGATAGATGGGAGGGGTTGAGGGTAGCTGAAAACTGTGATTAAAAACAAACAAAAGATAACTAATGTTAAATATGCTGTCTGTGAAATTGATGTAGTAGGTATAAGCTGGAAGTTGAAGCCTAAGTATTGTTGTCCATTAGTTTACTTCAATTATGGGAGGGTTTGTAGGGTTAGGGGAAAATAATATAGAAGGAAAACATATTTAATTAGTTTATTCCAATTAGGGGAGAGGTGGTAGAGTTAGGGGAAAATAATAGAGAAGGAAAATATACAGTACCAGTCAAAAGTTTGGACACACCTACTCATTCCAGGGTTTTCCTTTAGTTTTACTATTTTCTACATTGTAAAGTAATAGTGAAGACATCAAAACTATGAAATAGCACATATGGAATCATGTAGTAACCAAAAAAGTGTTAAACAAATCAAAATATATTTTATATTTGCAGTTCTTCAAAGTTGCCACCCTTTGCCTTGATGACAGCTTTGCACACTCTTGGCATTCTCTCAACCAGCTTCACCTGGAATGCTTGTCCTGTTGTAAGGTGGACATTCACCCTAGTCTGAGGTCTTGAGCGCTCTGGAGCAGATTTTCATCAAGGATCTCTCTGTACTTTGCTCTGTTCATCTTTCCCTCGATCCTGCCTAGTCTCCCACTCCCTGCCACTGAAAAACATCCCCACAGCATGATGCTGCCACCACCATGCTTCACCATAGGGATGGTGAAAGGTTTCCTCCAGACGTGACACATGGCATTTAGGCCAAAGAGTCCAATATTCGTTTCATCAGACCAGAGAATATTGTTCCTCATGATCTGAGAGTCTTTAGGTGCCTTTTGGCAAACTCTAAGCGGGCTGTCATCTGCCTTTTACTGAGGAGTGGCTTCTGTCTGGCCACTCTACCATAAAGGTCTAATTGGTGGAGTGCTGCAGAGATGGTTGTCCTTCTCAAAGGTTCTCCCATCTCCACAAAGGAGCTCTGTCAGAGTGACCATTGGGTTGTTGGCACCTTGACCAAGGCCCTTCTTACTCAATTGCTCAGTTTGCCCGGGCAGCCAGCCCTAAGAAGACTCTTGGTGGTTCTACACTTTTTCCATTTAAGAATGATGGAGGCCACTGTGTTCTTGGGGACCTTCAATGCTGCAGACATTTTTTCCTACACTTCCCCAGATCTGTGCCTTGACACAATCCTGTCTTTACGTACAATTCCTTCGACCTCATGACTTGGTTTTTGCTCTGACATGCACTGTCAACTGTGGGACCTTATATACATGTAGACAGGTCTGTGCCTTTCCAAATCATGTCCAATCAATTGTATTTACCACAGGTAGACTCCAATCAAGATGTAGAAACATCTCGAGGATGATCAATGGAAACAGGATGCACCTGAGCTCAACTTCGAGTCTCATAGCAAAGGGTCTGAATACATATGTAAATAAGGTATTTCTGTTTTAAATTTTTTATACATTTGCAAAAATTTCTGTTTTCACTTTGTCATTATGGGGTATTGTGTGTAGATTGCTGAGATTTGTTTTCTTTTTGGGGGGGGTGGTTGTGTGTATTGTTTTGTATTGTTAGGTATGACTGCACTGTTGGAGCTAGAAACATAAGCATTTCTCTTGATGTCAATTTTGGACACTCTTGGTATTCTCTCAATCAGCTTCACCTGGAATGCTTTTCCAAAGGTTTTGAAGGAGTTCCCACATATGCTGAATAATAGTGAAGACATCAAAACTATGAAATAACACATATGGAATTATGTAGTAACCTAAAGTAGGTGTTCTAAAACTTTTGACCAGTAGTGTATATATACATATATATATATATATCATACCAGTCAAAAGTTTGGCCTCATATGGAATCACGTAGGAACTAAAAAAGTGTTAAACAAATCAAAATATATTTTATATTTGATATTCTTCAATGTAGCCTTGTTGACAGCTTTGCACACTCTTGGCATTCTCTCAATCAGCTTCACCTGGAATGCTTTCCAAAAGTCTTGAAGGAGTTCCCACATATGCTGAGCACTTATTGGCTGCTTAACCTTCACTCTGCAGGCCAACTCATCCCAAACCATCTCAATTGGGTTGAGGTCGGGTGATTGTGGAGCCCATGTCATCTGATGCAGCACTCCATCACTCTCCTTGTTGTTCAAATAGCTCTTACACAGCCTGGAGGTGTGTTATTGATTAGTGACCTGTTGAAAACAAATGATAGTCTCACCTAGCGCAAACCAGATGGGATGCCATATCGCTGCAGAATGCTGTGGTAGTCATGCTGGTAGCAATGTGTGCTTTGAATTCCAAATAAATCACCAACAGTATCACCAGCAAAGCACCTCCAAATCATCACACCTCCTCCATGCCAAAGCCACGGCGGATGGAACCAAAAATCTCAAATTTTGACCCATCAGACCAAAGGACAGATTTCCAACAGTCTAATGTCCATTGCTTGTCTTTCTTGGGCCAATCAAGTTTCTTCTTATTATTGGTGTCCTTTAGTAGTGGTTTCTTTTCAGCAATTAGACAATGAAGGCCTGATTCACACAGTCTCCTCTGAACAGTTGATGATGAGATGTGTCTGTTACAGTCTGAGGTGCAGTTATTCTAATGAATTTATCCTCTGCAGCAGAGGTGGGTCTTCCATTCCTGTGGCGGTCCTCATGAGAGCCAGTTTCATCATATCGCTTGATGGTTTTTGAGACTGCACTTGATGAAACTTTAAAAGTTCTTGAAACTTTCTGGATTGACTCACCTTCATGTCTTAAAGTAATGATGGATTGTTATTTCTCTTTGCTTATTTGAGCTGTTCTTGCCATACTATTGACTTTGGTCTTTTACCAAATAGGTCTATCTTCTGTATACCCACCCTACCTTGTCAGAACATATGCTCAAACGCATCCACAAATGAACTTTTAACAACGCACACCTGTTAATTGAAATACATTCCAGGTGACTACCTCATGAAGCTCGTTGAGAGAATACCAAGAGTGTGCAAAGCTGTCATCAAGTCAAAGGGTGGCTACTTTGAAGAATCTGAAATGTGAAGTATATTTAGGTTACGACATGATTCCATATGTGTCATTTCATAGTTTTGATGTCTTCACTATTACAGAAAATAGTAAAAATAAAGAAAAACCCTTGAATGAGTAGGTGAATCCAAACTTTTGACTGGTACTGTATATACACCTAAACAAACTAATTATGCACATGCACTCATACTGTTTTGTTTGCTCAAACACCCCACCCATGCTCACACAGTTCATTATTCGACTGACTTCATTGTTCAAGAGAGGGGCAACCTCGTGGGGCGTTTAAGGCAGTACCCCATGACAGTACCTTAACGTCAGTCATATCCCCTTACTCCACCCCCACCCCCTCCTTCCCCTGCCTCCCCCCTACTCCCCCAAAAGTGGGCTATATATAGAATCAAAGAGCCAATTAAAACGCAGCAGCACTGACGTGAGGACCAGCGGACTGAGATAAACTGTTGCTCACTCTCGAACAACTAACAGTCTTTATTAAGCCATCCTCTGTTTCAAGGAACTGTCAGGGGTTCACCTTGGGGTCATGATAGGGGCTGTACCAATTGTTTGATGTATTATAATAATTGATTATGCTTATGTTGTATTAATAGAAGTGGAGGGGTTATAAGACCCCTCCCTCCTTACATTTATAGGGTCCTAGACTACAGATTAATAATATATATATATATATATATATTCATTATAAAGGTTTAATATTGTTCCACAGTCTTTTCTAATCACTGCCTCTTATAAAGAAACTGCCTGAGAAATGTGTGACTGTGAGAAAGAACTCTGCAGGGGAGTGTAAGAGATAAGAGACTAGTCAGACATTCCACTATAAATCAACTTGGACATTTACTGCTGAGCTTTTAGATTACACTAAAACTCTCGTTTATATAGCTGTGTAGGCATGATTTTGGTCTCATGAGTAGAAGGTAATGACGTAGGCAGTGACATCACTAAGGTATATGACTGTAGGAATAATAAAACAACTCGTACCCTTTTCTATTTTGCAGAACTTACTCGGAAACATGTGTGCTATGTTCCTGTTGTCAACTTCTGTCTGCAATTGCATTAATAAAGGTTTTTGAATGATTTAATTAAAGATATTGTCTGAATGCTAATTTCACCAATGAGCCAATGATTGACAAGGAACAAGGAACGAACCCCAACAGAATGATATTGAGGAACAAGCTGTGCTTACAAACGGTCTGGAGATACCTTCCTTGAACATACTTGAGCTACGGATGAAAAACCGACATCAACTGCCTTGGTTAAGGCAGTATTTTCAAACTGCAGTCCATCGAAGGTCTGGAGAAATAGACTAGTAGCCTAAGTTTTGGGTTGGACCCTGGCTGTGACCCCATTCTCCCTAGGGTTTCTTCGGGAGAGTTGGGATATGCAAGAAACACATTTCCAATTCTCACATGCATGAATTAATACAAATATAAGCATCCGCCAAATTATTATAAATTATTTATTATCTGTCGTTGTCTGGACACTCGGTGAAGCAGCAAAGCTCTCTACATGGACCCATGTATAAAGGTGAGATTCCCACATTTAACATGTTTTTGGTGCGATCGTGAATACAATACAAGAAATTTGCATTTTGCAGGGCAGATAATGGGTTTGACAGGATGAATTGAACAGGACTCTGGGTATTTCCCTCATCAACACAACAAGTTATTCTCTGTGTTTTCATCCATAGGTGGTGCCTTGCACCAGAACCCCTTCCAGCCATGAGCTAAGCCCTCCCTATCCTAGGCATCCTGGGTAGGATGACGGCTGTGTGCCCAGCTGGGGTGGGACCTGCTGGGGCTACAGTGGGATGCTCCAGGGGGTCTGGGGCTGGGGTTTTGACTGGGAGTACAGGGGGTCAGGACAAGAGATATGCACGCTGGAGCCGCTTGGAGAGCTCGGACATCACTACAGATGACGAGGGGGTCCCTGGCCACCGCGTCACCCCCCTGGAGAGGCTAAACCTGGACATGTGCCAGGACGACAGGTAGGGTCAGGATGTCCGGTAGGAGCAGGACGACAGGTAGGGGTAGGATGACAGGTAGCAGCAGGATTACAGGTAGGAGAAGAATGGATGACAGGTAGGAGCAGGATGACAGGTAGGTGAAGAATGACAGGTAGGAGCAGGACGACAGGTAGAGGAAGGATGACGGGTAGGAGCTGGATGGCAGGTAGGAGTAGGATGACAGATAGGAGAAGGATGACAGGTAAGAGCAGGACGACAGGTAGGAGCAATACAACGCTCTCTAAGAAAAAAACATGAAAGAAAATGAATTATCACATGTATTGTTATTCTGGATAATTTGTAAGTGCTGTTTATTTTATTAACAGGGTGGTCCGTGAGCTCACCTTGGGCCGGCGTATCGGCTTCTACAAGGTCCGTGGGGAGATCGGCTGTGGAAACTTTTCCCACGTCAAACTGGGGATCCACGCCCTCACAAAAGGTAAGGAAGACACCTGCCAGGCAGGAAACACATTAACTAATATTTAACATAACACGCACAGCCCTGCTTTACTGCAGATGCTCACCAAACCTTTGAATCTTTGAATTATGCATTCATGGACAATAAAAAAGTGAAAAGCTATGTAGGCCGCCTGGCCAATCTTCACTAAATATGCTGGCTTGAGTTAAATATTTATTGGAAAACCCAGCTCCTCTGCTCCAGCAAAATCTCAAAGCGCAGTGATGACTGGCAAGCTGTTTTCAGCAATGAGCTAATAATACATTTCCTTGGATAGCTGTTTGCTATTGAGCCAGTGGTTTGCCACTGGGCACAGACGTCGTTTCAACATCTAGTTTTGATTTAGTTTTGGTTGAGTTGTCTACTAACGTGTATTCAATGTGAAATCGGCAAACAAAATCAACGGATTTGGATTAAAAAGTTTTAAAAAAATACTAAATTCCCTTACGTTGATGACTTTTTGGAAATACAGTCAGTTTTCTACATTGATTCCATGTCATAACATAAAAAAAATTTTAGGATGTGGAAACACTTGATTCAACCAGTTTTTGACCCAGTGGGTTAAGCCTGTAGTCTGAATCTGCCACAGAAAGACAGCCTGTCTGACTGCTGCCCTGGAAAATATGGATTGATTAGAGATCTTGTGTTTCCCTAGGGATGGGTGGAATTCCTGCATGCTTCATCAAAGACTGAAGTGTGTTTTGTGTGTGTGCGTGTGTGTACGTGTGTGTGCGTGTGTGTGTGTGTGGTATAACTTGCTTAGTCCTACAAAGCAAAATGAGCCCCGGGGCATTAAAGGCTGTCACTGAAATCTTTGGCAGAAAGAGAAAACTAATACTAGTCTTAATTAATAATGCATGTCAAAATAAAATGAGATATCTCAGCACCATCTCACCACTTGATAGACTTTTCCATCCTCTATTACAGGGTCTTTGTTTATGTGTTCTATTGATATTAAGTATATGGGTGTTATGGGTAGAGATTGCCCTTAAGCACAGATCTAGGCTCAGCTTACCCTTCCCAAAGCCAAACCATAACCAACTTCACCCATCTCCTAAATGGGTTGAATTGGATGTTTTCATGTCATATTTCTTGTGTTGAAGTCTATCTACAGTATTGTGTAGGTTGGTTATGTCTTGTCATAATTTCCGGTTGGTTATTTCAGCTTTCTCCTGTCATCTCATCATCAATAGAATAAGACTTTCCAAGAAAATAATGTTCTTGTTCAAATGGGTTTTATACTTCAATTGACTGCTTTAGAATAGGAAAAAATCGAGAAGATGGGTTTCCACGGAAAGCAGGTCCAAATTAGAATGTTGCCTCAGTCAGAGAAAATGTGAAAATGAATTGCCTCAGAGAAAATGTATTTGTCCACTTGGTTTCATTTTTATTTATTTAGCCAGGATAATCCACTCAGTAGCAAATGCCACTACTTCACAGTGTGTTCTGGGATCCAGAAAACTATGTAAGAAGCATAAATATATTACTTAGAAACTGTGTAAAAACACAGCATAAGTTACATAGTACACCCCGCTTTAACTCAACTCTGGACCTAGAAGCCAGTTCCACTGCTATTTTTCATTGTTCCCCTCTAGTCAGCGACTGATTTAGACCTGGGACAGCAGGTGTGTGAAATTAAATATCAGGTAGAACAGAAAACTACCAGGCTCCGGACCTCGTAGGGTAGGAGTTGAATACCCCTGGTATATACAATCACTTAAAATACAGCACTCTACATTTAACAATTCACAGATTTGTGTAAGCTACATTCTGGGATTTGGTCTAGTCATAGGCTTTGGCTGCTGCTCTGGTTTACCCCCAAGGGATGGGTGGAGAACACAGGAGGTTGGTGGCACCTTAATTGAGGAGGACAGGCTCGTGGTAATGGCTGGAGCGGAATTGGTGGAATGGTATAAAATATTTCAAACACATGGACTATGAAATGAGCTGAACCCCAGACATCAGATAGATGTCTTTGAGGTTTTCAATGTTAAGCCATTCCACATAGTTAAAGTCAGCGTTATTCAGCTCCTCCAGTGGTTTCCATATAAAGATGTTCCTCATCTCAGGACTCACATCCACAACATTGACTGGCTCTTAACTCATCCTCAAGCTCCTCCTGCTGGTTCTCCTGATTCTTCCAGTGAAGGAAGCCAGTACCAAGAGCAATTTTTATTTTATTTGTATTTCATCTTTATTTAACCAGGTAGGCTAGTTGAGAACAAGTTCTCATTTGCAACTGCGACCTGGGCAAGATAAAGCAAAGCAGTTCGACACATACAACAACACAGAGTTACACATGGAATTAACAAACATACAATCAATAATACAGTAGAAAAGTCTATATACAGCATGTGCAAAAGAGGTAGGATAAGGGAGGTAAGGCAATAAATAGGCCATGGTTGCGAAGTAATTACAATATAGCAATTAAACACTGGAATGGTAGAATGTGCAGAAGATTAATGTGTAAGTAGAGATACTGGGGTGCAAAGGAGCAAGATAAATGAATAAATACAGTATGGGGATGAGGTAGTTTGGATGGGCTATTTACAGATGGGCTATGTACGGGTGCAGTGATCTGTGAGCTGCTCTGACAGCTGGTGCTTAAAGCTAGTGAGGGAGGTTAGAGTCTCCAGCTTTAGTGATTTTTGCAGTTCGTTCCAGTCATTGGCAGCAGAGAACTGGAAGGAGAGGCAGCCTTAGGAAGAATTGGCTTTGGGGGTGACCAGTGAGATATACCTGCTGGAGCGCGTGCTACGGGTGGGTGCTGCTATGGTGACGAGTAAACTGAGGATAAGGCGGGGCTTTACCGAGCAGAGACTTGTAGATGACCTGGAGCCAGTGGGTTTGGCAACGAGTATGAAGCGAGGGCCAGCCAACGAGAGCATACAGGTCGCAGTGGTGGGTAGTATATGGGGCTTTGGTGACAAAACGGATGGCACTGTGATAGACTGCATCCAATTTGTTGAGTAGAGTGTTGGAGGCTATTTTGTAAATGACATCGCCGAAGTCGAGGATCGGTAGGATGGTCAGTTTTACTAGGGTATGTTTGGCAGCATGAGTGAAGGATGCTTTGTTGCAAAATAGGAAGCCGATACTAGATTTAATTTTGGATTGGAGATGTTTAATGTTAGTCTTAAAGGAGAGTTTACAGTCTAACCAGACACCTAGGTATTTGAGGTTGTCCACATATTCTAAATCAGAACCGTCCAGAGCAGTGATGCTGGACGGGCGGGCAGGGGCGGGCAGCGATCGGTTGAAGAGCATGCATTTAGTTTTACTTGCATTTAAGAGCAGTTGGAGGCCACAGAAGGAAAGTTGTATGGCATTGAAGCTTGTCTGGAGGTTAGTTAACACAGTGTCCAAAGAAGGGCCAGAGGTATACAAAATGGTGTCGTCTGCGTAGAGGTGGATCAAAGAATCACCAGCAGCAAGAGCGACATCATTGATGTATACAGAGAAAATAGTCGGCAAGAGAATTGAACCCTGTGGCACCCCCAATGCTGATGGCAAATGCAACAGGGACAGCCAGGCCACTTCAACCAGAGACAAATCTGCAGATACTCTCCATGTCAGAGCTCTCTACGAGAGGTGGGTGTAGGAGTCAGGCGCAGGAGAGGAGTAGATGCAATCAAAAAAAATGTAATGAGTCCATCCAAAAACATACAGGCCCAGGACTTAAATACACAGTCCAACAACACCACTAGAAAATACAATCTAGGGAAAACACCAGAAGGAAAATAAACAAACAAAATAACGTTACCCAACATAGAAACAGGGAAACTAAAAATAAACCCGCACGAAACAAAGCGGGTAGGAAGAAAATAAATACCCACACTAATTAACCTAAACAAGGAACAGGTGCACAATCAAAACAGACAAGACCAAACAAAAAAGAAAAAAGGATCGGTGGCAGCTGGTAGACCGGCAATGACGACCGCCGAGCACCACCCGAACAGGGAGAGGAGCCACCTTCGGTGGAAGTCGTGACACTCCATTGCATAGGCTTGCTACTAGCTATGTTAATCAGGGTCTGAATGTTTCCCAGGATATTGAACAACATTCCACATCAACTCATATTGAATATAAACATTCCATTACCATAGTGACAGAATGAAATAGAAGCCGCCCTCAGGTGGTGAGGGTAGGTAGCAACACATCTGCCACGCTGATCCTCAACACTGGAGCCCCTCAGGGGTGCGTCCTCAGTCCCCTCCTGTACTCCCTGTTCAGCCACGACTGCATGGCCAGGCACGACTCCAACACCATCATTAACATTGCAGATGACACAACAGCCTGATCACCGACAACGACGAGACAGCCTATAGGGAGGAGGTCAGAGACCTGGCCGGGTGGTGCCAGAATAACAACCTTTCCCTCAACGTAATCAAGACAAAGGATATGATTGTGGACTACAGGAAAAGGAGGACCGAGTACGCCCCCATTCTTATCGACGGGGCTGTAGTGGAGTAGGTCGAGAGCTTCAAGTTCCTTGGTGTCCACATTACCAACCAACTAGAATGGTCCAAACACACCAAGACAGTCGTGAAGAGGGCACAACAAAATGTATTCCCCCTCAGGAGAATGAAAAGATTTGGCATGGGTGACCCTGCACATTGACTCTTTACCGGTACCACCTGTATATAGCCTCGCTATTGTTATTTTCACTGTCATTTAAACGTTTTTGTTGTTGTTTTCTTTACTTATCTATTGCTTACCTAATACCTATTTTTTACTTATAAATTGCACTGTTGGTTAGGACTTTTAAGTAAGCATTTCACTATAAGGTCTAGCCATACTCCCAAGTACTTGTTTGAGGTGACTACCTCAAGCTCTAAACCCTCAGAGGTAGTAATCACACCTGTGGGGCGAGGGGCATTCTTCTTACCAAACCACATTACCTTTGTTTTGGAGGTGTTCAGAACAAGGTTAAGGGTAGAGAAAGCTTGTTGGACTCTAAGAAAGCTTTGTTGAAGAGCATTTAACACAATATCCGGGGAGGGGCCAGCTGAGTATAAGACTATCATCTGCATACAAATGGATGAAAGAGCTTCTTACTGCCTGAGCTATGTTGTTGATGTAAATTGAGAAGAGCGTGGGGCCTAGGATTGAGCCTTAGGTTACTCCCTTGGTGACAGACAGTAGCTGAGACAGCAGATTTTCTGACTTTATACACTGCACTCTTTGAGAGACGTAGTTAGCAAACCAGGGCAAAGACCCCTCAGAGACACCAATACTCCCTAGCCAGCCCACAAGAATGGAATGGTCTACCGTATCAAAAGCTTTGGCCAAGTCAAAAAAAATAGCAGCACAACATTGTTTAGAATCAAGGGCAATGGTGACATCATTGAGGACCTTTAAGGTTGCAGTGACACATCCATAACCTGAACAGAAACCAGATTGCATACCAGAGAGAATACTATAGACATCAACAAAGCCAGTCAGTTGATTATTGACAAGTTTTTCCAACACTTGATAAACAGGGCAAAATAGAAATAGGCCTATAACAGTTAGGATCAGTTTGATCTCCCCCTTTAAATGAACCTCCCCATAAAGGAGAGACAGGTTAAACAGGTCGGAGATATGCTTGGAGATGATAGGGGCAGCAACCTTAAAGAAGAAAGGGTCTAATCCATCTGACCCAGATGTTTTTTGGGGGTCAATATTCAGTAGCTCCTTTAGCACCTCGGACTCAGTGACTGCCTGCAGGGAGAAACTTTGTAGCGGGGCAGGGTTGAAAGTCGCAGTAGAAGGGGTGGGAGATGAGGAAATGTTGGACAGGCAAGGAGGCATGGCTGAGTCAAATATGAATCCTGACTTAATGAAGTGGTGATTAAAGAGCTTAGCCATGTGCTTCTTGTCAGTAACAACCACATCATCAATATTAATAGACATGGGCAGCTGTGAGGAGGAGAGTTTATTCTCCAGGTCTTTAACCGTTTTCCTGAACTTCTTGGGGTTAGACCCACAGAGAGAGAACTGCTCCTTAAAGTAACTAACTTTGGCCTTCCGGATAGCCTGAGTGCACTTATTTCTCATTTGCCTGAACGAGAGCCTGTTAGCCAGAGTATGCGTGTGCCGAGCCAAGCGTCTTCGACAGAGGGGATCAAGCTGATTCTATACCATTTTACAGAGGCCAGTTCATGAACGAAGGCTTGCTCATTCAAGTTTTTTAGCAAGCGTCTATAACAAATCAGGACTGGTCGTTTCACTGAGCAGCCATTTCGAACACAGGCTAAAACAGTGAGCACTATGGTCATTACAGAAAACACCAGACTGATACATATCAGGATTATTTGTGAGGATAACATCACAGGCTCCCGAGTGGTGCAGTGGTCAGAGGCACTGCATCTCAGTACATAGAGGTGTCACTACAGTACCTGGTTTGAATCCAGACTGTATCACATCTGGCTGTGATTGGGAGTCTCATAGGGCAGTGCACACTTGGCCTGGGTTTGGCTGGGGTAGGCTGTCATTGTAAATAAGAATTAGTTCTTAACTGACTTGCCTGGTTAAATAAAAAAAGGAGATTATCATTTTCTGGGTGTTTGGAGTTATATTTTGTGGGATTGGTGATAATCTGAGAAAGATTTAGGGAGTCCCATTGCTCTAGGACTTGGTCAGGTGGTTTAAGCATGTCCCAGTTTAGGTCACCTAGCAGGACAAATTCAGACTTAGTGTAAGGGGCCAGGAGAGAGCTTAAGGCAGGTAAGGTACAGGCCGGAGCTGATGGAGGACGATAGCACCCAGCAACAGTCAGCTATTTGAGAGTTTAATGCTTAAAAACAGCAAATCAAATTGTTTGAGGACAGACTTGGTGGAGACAACCGAGCACTGAAGCTGATCCTTGGTAAAGATTGCCACCTTTGGAAGATCTGTCTTGCCGAAAAAGTTTATAACCAGAAAGGATAACATCAGTATTCAAAACACTCCACCACGTCTCAGTAATGACCAACACATCTGGATTGGAGCTGTGAACCCACACTTGCAATTGATGCATTTTAGGTAATAAGCTTCTAGTGTTAACATGCAGAAAACCCAGGTTTTTAAGAGAGCATAAATCAGTGAAGCAGATATCAGAGAACAAGTCAGAATTGGGGCTAGCAACAGTAGATGGGCCAGGGTGTACATGCACATTTCCAGATATCATCAACAGTAATATTATGACGTCATAATTGAGCAAGCCACCTAGCGTTGTGTTTATTTATTTATGTTTGGCTTGGAATGTTATAGAATGGACATGTTTTATCAGCCACATAGCTTGCTAATGCATAGAGATATATAAATATGAAGTGTGTGTTAACATCCACAAAATATTGCACAGTTTTATCTGTAGAGAATAAAACACCAAAAGCTAAAACAGGAATTTCTCTTTATTTTTGCCTAACTCTTCTCTCAATGCCTGCCTTTTATTTCTACTTTCTATGTTGACCTCAGGTATATAACAAAGGCTTAACGCTGACCCCAGGGAGAGTAGCTGCTGCATCAGGAACAGGTAATGGGAATCCTAATAAATAAATGAACATGTCCCTTTGTCCTCCCTCAGACAAGGTGGCCATTAAGATCCTGGATAAGACCAAGCTGGACCAGAAGACCCAGAGGTTACTATCCAGAGAGATATCTAGCATGGAGAGACTGCAACACCCCAACATCATACGCCTTTACGAGGTAGGTCACACACACACACACACACACACACACACACACACACACACACACACACACACACACACACACACACACACACAAACAGCCTCCCAGACCTTGTTAAACACCTATTACTGATAAGTAATGAGTTACACAAAGCATGGTCAGAAACTAACGTCATCAGTGCAGTGCACTTTTAAACAGAGTAGTGTCATTGAACAGAGTAGTGTCATTAAACAGAGTAGTGTAATTAAACAGAGTAGTGTAATTATCAGTAGATGACTTGACCATCCTCTTTGTTTCTTCCTGGTGGGTGGCAGGTGGTGGAGACATTGTCACGGTTACATCTGGTGATGGAGTATGCAGGCGGAGGAGAGCTCTACACCAAGATCAGCACGGAGGGGAAACTGTCTGACATCGACAGCAAGATCGTCTTCTCTCAGATCCTCTCAGCTGTCAAACACATGGTATTTTCCTGGCCCAGGGCTACAGTCCTGCTCACATACACTTTAATATAGCTTATTATGTGTCCATACTGTATGTGTTTGAGTCAGTAATATCACAAGGCTTCCTGACCTCATTTGCTTTCTTTGAAACTTGTGTCATCGTTTCCCAAATAAATATTATGCTGGGGTCATAAGCACAATTCAGACTCCACATCCGTAGATGAAAAGTGCTTAAAAACATTGTCTATTTTCTGTGGTGCAACATTGAATGCAGTGGAGGCTGCTGAGGGGAGAACGGCTCATGATAATGGCCAGAACAACACAAATGGAACGGCAACAAACACCTGGAAACCATGTGTTTGATACCATTCCACTGATTCCGCTCCAGTCATTACCACGAGCCTGTTCTCCCAAATTAAGGTGCCACCAACCTCCTGTGATTGAATGTAATTTAAAGAGTCTGAGATGTATTTACAGTATATACCGGTGTATTAACCAGATAAATCTTTGACCTGCCCCACAGCATGACAACAGCATCATCCACCGTGATTTGAAGGCAGAGAACGTCTTCTACACCTGCAGCACCTGCGTCAAGGTGGGAGACTTCGGATTCAGCACTCTGAGCCGCCGCGACGAGACTCTCAACACCTTCTGCGGCTCCCCACCCTACGCCGCGCCAGAGCTCTTCCGGGACGAACACTATCTTGGCGTCTTCGTAGACATCTGGGCCCTGGGCGTCATGCTGTTCTTCATGGTGACAGGAAGCATGCCCTTCAGGGCGGACACGGTTGCCAAGTTGAAGCGCTGTATCCTGGAGGGGGCCTATGTGTTGCCCTCCTGGATACTGGAGCCCTGCCAGAGGCTGATCAGAAGCATCCTCCAGCCTCAGCCCTCTGATCGCTGCAGTGTGGAGCAGATGATGGGCTGTGAGTGGCTGCTGAGTGTAGACTTCCCCCGGGCCATGGAGCCCTTTAAACTGGACCCGTACTATCTGGCCGAGAGCACGCCTTCAGAGTTGGAGGAGGACGAGGCGGAGGTGAGGGGGGCACTGGAGACACTAGGGATCACCACGGAGCATATCTTGAATAATCAGGGGAAGGACTGTAGGAGTTCTATAACAGGTGTTTATAGGATTCTGTTGCACCGTGCGCACAAGAGGCGGGCAGTGGAAAGCATGCCTGCGGTTACGCATGTGGTCGGGGCCAGAGTGAGTAAAAAGGACCGGCTAAAGGCGTACCGCAGCTTACGGCACACCTCCAAGCTCTGTGTGATTCTATGATGAAAAGCCTTTGCTCCTATAGTTGAACTTGATTGTATTTTTTTTTCAAACGATTAGAATGTATGTTACTGTGAATGAGGAATGAGATGGTCAATTTTAAATCCGTTTGATTTCTGTCTTGAATGTTGATCGGCAAAACATTCATCGCAGATACGCTAAGAAAGACTAAAAAAGTCTTAAAGTTGGGATTCAAGTGAGTATTTGTCTTTGTGAGAATATACTTTAGCCTGGGTGCCAGTCTTTCCCTATTTTATCTCACCAGAAAAGGCAAACATGTGATAAATGGTTATCCAGCAGACATTTTTCTCCAAAGAAACTTGGGCGATTCCAGCATTATGCTCATAATATTTGCTCACAAAATCACAACTTAAATGTCTCAAAGAATGGACAAACAAAATATGAATAGAATTTTTGATGTGTGTGTCTATAGTACCCACCAGGGGGATTGTATTCCTAAAAAAGTGGACTTCTAAATATTAGCATGTTGGAGAAATAAAGCAAATAAGAAGTGTTCTGGATGTTACATGAAATAGACAACCCACTGGGTACAGACATCAATTCAACATTTATTCCACATTGGTTCAACACCATTTGTTTGAAATGATGTGGAAACAACGTTGATTCAACCAGTGTGTGCCCAGTGGTAAGCTTAGTGGGAAGATTAAACACATTAGCAAAATTCTGTGAGTTTGTAAGTCTTAGGTCAAAACATGGATAGCCATTTCGACGGAAAGACTTGGCTGAACATAAAAAAGAACATTTTGAAAAGATTGCAATGTCCATGATTACTTTAGAGTGGAAAACTTATCGTTATGGATGTTAGAGTCTGAAGTAGACATTCAAATCTTAAACATTTCTTGATCAAAATCTATCCTAACACATTTGTTAGCAGAAGGCATAGTACCTTGGGATTGCGTAATTACAGGTAGCCTGAATAGTATAGGCAGCACCACACCCTAAAGGTAATTTAAAGGTAATTATTTTAACATAGATTAAAATAATTACCTTTCTGGTAATTGTGTATATATATATATATATGTATACAGTACCAGCCAAAAGTTTGGACACACCTACTCATTCCAGGGTTTTCTTTAGTTTTACTATTTTCTTCATTGTAGAATAATAAAAACGATGAAATATTGAATCATGTCGTAACTAAAAAAAATTTAACAAATCAAAATATATTTTATATTTGAGATTCTTCAAAGTAACTCTAATGAATTACCAGAAAGGTAATTATTTTAATCTATCTTAAAATAATTACCTTTAAATTACCTTTAGGGTGTGGTGCCTATATATATATATATATACCATCCCATTGACTCACCTTCATGTCTTAAAGTAATGATGGACTGTCGTTTCTTTAGCAAAGAGAAACGACAGTCCATCATTACTTTAAGACATGAAGGTGAGTCAATCTGGAAAATGTCAAAAATGTTGAAAGTTTCCTCAAGTGCAGTCTCAAAAACCATCAAGGGCTATGATGAAACTATGATGAAACTGGCTCTCATGAGGACCACTTTCTCCACCCTTTGCCCTTTGCCTTGATGACAGCTTTGCACACTCTTGGCATTCTCTCAACTAGCTTCATGAGGTAGTCACCTGGAATGCATTTCAATTAACAGGTGTGCCTTGTTTAAAGTTCATTTATGGAATATCTTTCCTTCTTAATGCGTTTGAGCCAATCAGTTTTGTTGTGAAAAGGTAGAGGTGGTATACAGAAGATAGCCCTGTTTGAGCCCTAACAGCTCAAATTAGCAAAGAGAAACGACAGTCCATCATTACTTTAAGACATGAAGGTGAGTCAATCTGGAAAATGTCAAACATTTTTAAAGTTTCTTCAAGTGCAGTCTCAAAAACCATCAAGGGCTATGATGAAACTGGCTCTCATGAGGACCACCACAGGACAGGAAGACCCATAGTTACCTCTGCTGCAGAGGATAAGTTCATTAGAGTTACCAGCCTCAGAAATTTCACAGAGTTCAAGAAACAGACACATCTCAACATCAACTGTTCAGAGGAGACTGCTTCAATCAGGCCTTCATGCTTGAATTGCTGCAAAGAAACCACTACTAAAGGACAACAATAAGAAGAATAGACTTGCTTGGGCCAAGAAACACGAGCAATGGACATTAGACCGGTGGAAATATGTCCTTTGGTCTGATGAGTCCAAATTTGAGAGTTTTGGTTCCAACCGCTGTGTCTTTCTGAGTAGGTGAACGGATGATACCTGCATGTGTGGTTCCCACCGTGAAGCATGGAGCAGGAAGTGTGAGGGTGTGGGGGTGCTTTGGTGGTGACACTGTCAGTGATTTATTTAGAATTCAAGGCACACTTAACCAGCATGGCTACCACAGCATTCTGTAGCGATACACCATCCCATCTGGTTTGCGCTTAGTGGGACTATCATTTGTTTTTCAACAGGACAATGACCCAACACACCTCCAGGCTGTGTAAGGGCTATTTGACCAAGAAGGAGAGTGATGGAGTGCTGCATCAGATATCCTGGCCTCCACAATCACCCGACCTCAACCCAATTGAGATGGTTTAGGATGAGTTGGACTACAGAGTGAAGGAAAAACAGCCAATAAGTGCTCAGCATATCTGGGAACTCTTTCAAGACTGTTGGAAAAGCATTCCAGGTGAAGCTGGTTGAGAGAATGCCAAGAGTGTACAAAGCTGTCAACAAGGCAAAGGGTGGCTACATTGAAGAATCTCAAATATAAAATATATTTTGATTTGCTTAACACTTTTTTGGTTACTACGTGATTCCATATGTGTCCAAACTTTTGACTGGTACAATATATATACATATACACTACTGGTCAAAAAGTTTTAGAACACCTTAGTTTTGATGTCTTCACTATTATTCTACAATGTAGAAAATAGTAAAAATAAAGAAAATCCCTTGAATGAGTAGGTGTTTTTGACCAGTAGTGCATATCAAAAGTAACCTTTACCAGTTGAATGTAGAATATTTATCTGAAATATTGCAATACAATATGCAAATTAAACAATATACATGTGCCAATCCACTTTTCTGAACACTTGATGAAATCAGTATTTTTTGGGTGGCTTTCATTTGAAAAAGACTCTTCAAGACTATTCATAGATTTTTGCTAAATACTTCTCATCTTTCTATCTATAAAACAGTACTGAAATGTATGAGAAATGCACTTCAGAATATGTTTTCCGAGAGAATCTTAGCTAGAACACATCATTTTCAAGATAATTTTCGACAACAATTGCTTCAGTAAAAATTCTGAAGAATACATCTTAGAACAAGCACACAAAATGTGGGACATGCTCAAGCTTCTGAAGCTAAGACATGATACATCAATATTTATCACAACCACAACCACAACCATTGTGGATGTTACATATATCAAATAATGCTAAAAAAGGATACTGAATGATGCCGCAATCAACCCCATAAATCTGATGCTGCAATTTTATAAATATATATATTTTTTACTAAACTAGGCAAGTCAGTTAAAAACCAACTGTTATTTACAGTGACAACCTACCCCAGACTCCCAATCACAGCCAGATGTGATACAGCCTGGATTTGAACCAGGGACTGCAGTGAGACCTCTTGCACTGAGATGCAGTGCCTAAGACCACTGAGCCAATCGGGAGCACAATTTCTACATGAAGTGACTGAGCCTTGGTAACCCAGATGTAGCATTGTTGAACGCAGAAAGAGTCCCAGCTAATGAGAATGAAGAATGTGATAATTTCTGTCTTGAATGTTCTATTGCACTTTTCCATGCCTTCGTTTTTCTTTCCAGTTACATTAGGCCTACACCATGACTCAATAGAAAATGTGATCTTCTATTTCATAAATGCATGTCAATGTAATGCTTTGCACTCATTTTCCAGGAATCATGATATAGCCTGAGTGCAGGTCTGTTTGCGCTAAAATGCTTTGGCTTGACGATGAACAATGGAGTTGCCAAAAGCACAAACAGATCAGGGACCAGGCTAGAGAACTCCAGATCAATTGTTGAAATTAACACATTGGCCTATTGGCCTGGTTGGGTTGAAAGTTACTTTGTACACCATACCTGTCAACTCCAAGGAGTCGATTTTTTGATTGTTATGATGCCATATTATTGCCCTGTCTTGTTAAAATATTAAATACAATTATGAAATGCTACGTTTGTTCTCTTGAAATGTTTTGATAAACTGTACGTGTTTTTTACTAAACTTTTTGTAAAGTTCCTCTGGCGTTAATGGGTTTATATTATGGAAAATAAAGATGCTGAAGGTACTGTGATAAGAAACGACCCTTGTCTTACTTTCACTTTAATAACCACAACAGGCCTTAGTCGAATTATGTCGGCTGTAACCTGTGAATGAAACTTGTATGCCCTCTTCACACATCTCAATATTTTCTGAAGAAACAAAAATATCAAACAGGAGAAATGGCATTGTGTCATATCAACATCCACTTCATTAGCAGCACACTTTGCTCCAGCATCACACACCATACTACATTTCCCATAAGGACAAGGGCGAAATCTTACGCACTCTAATTTGTTTTTACTGATGACGCAATATCTGTCTTGTTGGAAGGCGATTTAATCTGGAAGAGTGTACGAGACAGAAACTTCTAAGAGACAACAAAAATAATTGTACCGACTCACACGAATGATATCCTACCATATCAGGCTGTATACTGAGAAAGGTAAGAACATTTGAGACATGAGAAATTAATGCTTTTTATTTTTATTTGATTCGTAAACGAAAACATACAACGACCACGCACTCAGCTACATTTGCTCATAGGAATCTATCGTGTTGGCTATCTAGCTACCGTCAGATTTTTTTCAAACTAACCATCTATCTCATTGTTCTATCTGTGGCCGAGGTGTGCAGCTAATTATGACCATCGATTCTTCATATTTAATGGAGATGTAATTTATCAAATTGGTTGGCCATAGAGTATGCATTGCATTGGCTGGTCAGCTATGCAGAAAATGATGTTTTCAAACAACCTCTTGATTAGCTACATTAGCTATCTTGCTAGCTAAGCTAGTAGGTGGGCACTGTGCAATCAGACAACTACTCATCATTGTGCCTGTCAGTGCATCGTGTCTATGCTAACAATGTTCTTGTAGCTAGCTAGGTAACGTTAGCAAGATAAACTACCAGGACAATGAC
Source organism: Salmo trutta (assembly GCF_901001165.1). NCBI lineage: Eukaryota > Metazoa > Chordata > Actinopteri > Salmoniformes > Salmonidae > Salmo > Salmo trutta. The sequence goes on from NC_042965.1 coordinate 33,140,294, forward strand.
AATGTAACGTAAACTGGCTACCCAGCTAGCTAATTTGCTAACCTCCAGCCTACTGAGCACAGAAACTGGTGTTAAAATAGTTTACTAGCTCGATTGACAGCATTATGGTATGTAGCTAATTAACTTGAAATGAAACTACTTCATCCATATTTGAAGTGCAATGTTTGTGTCTTCTATAGTAACATTTGTGGGCTCACTCGGGCTTGTTTTGTTGATTCTCTTGTGACAAAAGTTGAAAGTGGGCGGGGCGAAGTATAGGAATGAGCTCGTTCATGGAGTTATGTCTAGAAGGGATACAGCTTTTGTCAAAATGTAGTTTTGGTAGCAGGTTTAGAATTTACGCAGCAGGTAAGGAAAAGGGTAAAGAGTTAGCTAAAATGTATAAAAACAACTTTTGACGTAAAATTTGACAAAAGCTGTATCTCATCTAGACATGACCCATTCATGCATCTGCTGTGTACTGTGTGGTAGCTGCCAAACACTAGGACATGGCAACTCTCAATGCAATACCTCCTGTCGTTAAATTACATGTAACGAGTTATAATTCATTTATATGGTGTAGGATATCCCTATTTACCTATTACTTTAACAAATTAAATGAGTTCTCTCACATGTATTTATTGCTGATTGTGTTTGCCAGATGTCAGTCACTGAGGATGTTCCTGTAATGGATGGGGCGGATCTTCTGGGGATCCTGTTCCAGGAAGGAGAGACGGGAGCTAACGACCCCTTCTTCCCATATGGAAATGAGTTAGAAAACTGGCTCTCTGAGCAAGATGTATGTCTTCCACTCAGGAATAACACTGTTTTATGCTTACTAACCGATAATAGTTTGATTGGCAGGAAACAAACCTTTCATTTAATGGCATGTCGTACTAGTAAAGCAGAAGTAATTTGTTATCGAATTACATCAAAATGTGACACTTCCTTATTTTAAAGCAGAAGAAGAACTCTATTTCACAATTGTTCTTTGTGGGATAAACAAGTCATGTTGAATAGAATGGCCACTAACTTCCTGCTGTATTGTAGATGCTGACAGGCATGGACACTGAGGACTTCCTGTCCAGCTTGCTTAAGGGAGAAAACAACATGGCCACCTCCTGTCTCTCCCACTCTCCACTGGGCAGTGATAGCGGCATCTCTGACGACAGCAGCACTGGCGGCATAGTCGGCCAGAATTTTCTTGCCTTCACCAGCTCCCAGGGGAGTGACGGTGACCCTGCACCCAGCCCAGGGTACTCCCAGTCCAGCCCAAACTATTCCAACAAACCCCTGATGGCTCTGGAGCTCCAGGCTGAGAACCCTCAAGCTCTGTCTGTGCAGACAGACCACAGCTACTATCTGCTCCAGGAAGAGGACATGGATGCTCTACAGAGCGTGAGGGCAGAGAAGCTGGATATGGATATCTTTATTGATCTGGGTAAGTGTTGATCTAGACCTTTATACTTGGCTAACAGGTTCATAGCTTTGGGTGGTATGAGGGAGTAGTTGCATGACAACAAAATGGCCATTGACAGTTCAGTTAATTGAATAGTTTGTTGGTAGTTTGAGCATCTGCAAACTAACTCTAGGGGGCTACACATATGAAGGTGTTCCCAGGTGTGTAATCATACACCGCCCCCAGCCCAGCTGGTCATGAATCCTGAAGAATGTAGCACGCCAGCCAATCAACAATCAGATGATCAGTTAGGTTGTGCCGGTCTTTCTCTTTCCCATGCTTTTGAGATTAAGTAAAACCAATTTTGAGTTCAGAGTCACTTGACTCATCCTTGGATTAGAACATTTCACAGAAATATCCTTGTAAGGTTCCATAACTTTACTGTTCATGTGAGACAATAAAGATCTGGTTCTCTCGTGTTCATCAGACGACCTGGACAGTGAGGGAATGGAAATGGAACAGGATTATTCCAGTGAAGAACTACCCTGCGCTTTTTCCATAGAGGACTCTACACAGGACAACCAAGCGGATCTGGTGAGCTTCACTTAGTTTCACATCATCAAATGGGTATTATAGATGAGAAAAACAGAAGCACTATTGTCAAACCCAAAGATCAAACAAGTATTTAATATGCTTGTCAAACGTATTCTCATTGTTTTAATAAGAATGGCATTACCTGTACTTAAGTTCATGAACAATTTAAATTTCACAAGACATAATCTTACAGTTTTGTCTCCACCCATTGGCAAAGTTATGTAACTGTGCTGAAGATCTGTTGAAGGCCTCATCTCTTAAAAATGGCTGTTTTCTTCCCTTCAGTTCCAGGTCAAGGAGATTGTCCTGACTGATGAGGAAAAGAGACTTCTTGCTAAAGAAGGAGCAACCATACCGTCTTGCATGCCTCTTACTAAGGTCATTTCCTCCAGTTATTACAAGTGGTTGTTGACACTGGAGACCACCGAAACCATTGAACTTTGGTCCAAATGCCATACACTCCTTAAGAATCACAAAGCCAGATTATGGCATTATCCAAGGACAGGGCAGACAATGGCTAATGAGGTTCACAAGGGAGATGTGACACATTAGCTACTTTGTATCTGCCTTAGTGTTGAGGTTGATAATATCAAGGGATAGCCAATGACTAGTGAACAGATGTCTATTAAATTATTCAAATGACTCCTGTCTCCTGCAGAATCAATTCCAATCACACTAAATGAGAAACCTTCCCAGACAGCTTGTTTATCTCTAGCAGTGAGACCGCAGACTGCTCCTCAGCACTGTGTACATTACCATGTCAAGTGAGCAGTCTGTCTCTCACTGTCTCAGACTGAGGAGAGGACACTGAAGAGGGTGAGGAGGAAGATCCGCAACAAGCAGTCGGCCCAGGAGAGTAGGAAGAAGAAGAAGGTGTATGTGGATGGCCTGGAGAACAGGTGAGAGAGAGAGAATGGATGGAGAGATCTCTGAAAATGAAATCAAAGGCACACACAGTGCATTAGTCATTATATGATTTAGACTGTTTCACTTCACCAATGTTTAGCCTGCTGTGTCTTCATTGGGTCAAAAGGTGTTTGTTTTAAATAAAGTTTGATTGGTTGGTTGGCTGAGTGTATTGCTGATTGGTCCCTAGGGTTTCCATCTGCACTGCTCACAACCAGGATCTGCAGAAGAAGGTCCAACTGCTGCAGAACCAAAACATGTAAGACGCCACTACTGCCATTACCATGATTATGGAACCACTGTTCTTTTGTATGATATGCATCTGAGAATGAATGAATGATGTTTGTAGACTAGTATTGTTCATTGAGAATGTTTCTGATGGTTATTATTATTCCCCCTGTCTAGGTCTCTAATAGAGCAGCTGAGGAAGCTGCAGGGCATGATGAAGATGTCTACCATGAAGACAACCACCACCAGCACATGTGTCATGGTAAGAGGACTAACACACAGAGTAGAGCTTAACCCTCACACCACTTCATGGCCTCTGTTTGGCATGCTGGGAATTAGCGATTGTAGTAATTTACTGGTACTGAAAGAATCTCAAACCAGTTTATGTCTGCAGATGTATTTGGTTGACAGTTTGGTTGTCAATCTTTTCCAAATTGAAGTTAAACTTTGTTAACACGGTGTGTGCTGAGGCGGCTTGCTACATCCTGTTCTTTCAGGGTGCCAGCTCAGCCTATATGTTGACATTATTATAACTGATTTGGACATTATAGGCTTGATTATGTTTTCATATGGTGCTCCAGATTTAGCTCAATGGTTTTAAGTGTCTCCCTCTTTAGGACCAGGAGTGCCTGTACTGTACTAGTGTACTATTGAGGCTAAAACCGTTATATTGTCCCACTGCCAAATAATGGTATGTTGGAACAATAAACCAACAAGTACTTACACTTTAGTTAATAAAGACTGGAGCCCTGCTTGGGTCTGTAATGAGAAGAATGATATTCTTATACAAGACAATGTTATTTTAGCATAGAAAAACTAATGGAAGATATACTTTTTTTTTAAAGCAAATACTTCTTGCATAATTCTTTGTAGACGGATGTACCTCCTGTATTGGGTTTGTAAGCCTAGGCTGCGCACTACATTTCTGTCAGCTTTCTTAGTTCTCTCTTCTCTCTGCTCAGGTGTTCCTGCTCTCTTTCTGCCTCATCGTCTTCCCCTCTGTCAACCCGTTTGGCCGCAGCCCTGGACAGAAGGAGATATACACCCCCTCCTCCGGTAAGTAAAAAAACAAGGATGGTCTGAAATGCTAAAGCTATGTTTAAAAAATAATATGAATAAAATGTTCTTCTGTTCAAAATAGCTCTTTATTCTTTAAAGTAATGTTATGTATACAACAATAAATAACATCTAAAATTCTTCACAAACATTTCCTGTCTCTTCCCGTTATTAAGACGAGTGCTGTATTTAAGATTCGAGCAGATGTTAAACCTTTCCCCTCTGTAGTTGTCTCCAGGACCCTGCGCTCTGTTGCTGTTGATGACACCCCAGACCCTCTGCCCCTGGCTTACTCTGAGCCTGGGGAGGAAGTAGAGGACGCTGAGCCTCCCCCTCTCAGTCTCCTCCGAGTGGCCAAGGTGGAGAACACCAAGGCCATGTTCACTGGCGGGCAGAACCACACACCAGACTACCAGAAGGTGGAGCAGTCTGAATCTGAGAGTGGGTTCAACAGCAACTCGTCTGCGGACTTCCCCAGTCCTGGTCAGGCCGAGCTGAAGCAGGGGGCCGGACCCGAGGCTGGGGGCCTGCAGGAGGGATCCAGGGATCCAGTGGGAACGGCTGTGGCTTATGAGGTTCCAGGGACCAAGGAGAACTGGATCGACAGGAAGACTACATCCATCATTATACAGCAACACCGCTCGGACGAGATGTAAACAGAAGAGCTGGTGGTGAATGAACTATAGAAGGGAATGGTGGGAGAGGATTAATTAAAGGTTTCAGTTGTTATTGATCATGTTAATTGAAACTTGGTGGATGAAGAAAAAAGGGTATTGTGATGTTTTGTTATTACAGTATCCTCTGTCTCTACCTGATTGTCCTCCTTCTGGTGATACTACTGTTCTTCTTGAAGCACTTTATTCTAATGCCTTGTTCAAGTGCTAGAATGGACTACTGAGATTTCCATTGTTATGCATAGTCATCATCCTCTCATCGAGGGGGGAAAAAGCGCACTATGAAAATGAGTAGTAATGTGTTGACATCCCATGATTGCTGAAGACTTTTTAAAACCTGAATTCTCTATTGAAAAACAAAACAAACTGACAACAGTTAATTCTGTCCATCTGTGTGGTGCATCTCCAGCAGGTGTTGATATGTACCTTGCTAGCGATTTACCAGTTCCTTTCATAGTGTATAGTTAAGTTCTCTGTTAGTTTGAACAGTCAGCATCCATAGTATAAATGCATTCTCATGATTCTAGATCAAATCTGTTGATCTGTATACACTGCTTTAGCCATTGCAGGACATTTGGCCATTTTAGATTTTGTGTAAAAAAAAAAAATGTATGTATTTCCCTTGTAACAAGGGTATTCGTGCTTTCTTTGATTTGTTTTGCTTTTGGTACAAATTGCAATATGACAAAGGGTGCTCTGTAATGAGTCCCCATTTTCACTAGTTTAGACCTTTTTAGTTAGGAGCTGTTTCAGTCCTTTATCCAGTGGTTCAGCCTGGACCTGTTTACCCCCGTACACCTCTGGACACCTTTCAAGTCAGTGTCATATGGAGAGGTGAACATTTTAACATATGTTCCTTATGTTAATTCAGTGTTGCAGTTTAACTATACTCCAGTGTAATGACCTGTCAGTCCATTCAGTGAGGCATTTTTGTTAGAGTACATTGTGCATTATCTGGGTTATCAGTGATTTCTGAAATCTAAATGCTTATTGGAACATTTGGTTATTTTTGTACCTATAAAGAGTTCATTTGGGTTAATCAGGTTAAAAGAAATGACTAATCCCGGTTTGAAATGTAAATCGGACAGAATGATTAATGTACGTTTTCAACTGTTTGACACTGATCGTCATTAAAAGTCCCTTTTTTTTATTCAAAATGATCTCCAGTTTCATGCTGAGTTGTGTGCGGAAGGGTGCAGTTCAGGTAGGCCTACTGTCCGTGGTGCTGCAACGTTGTTTAGCCTGTGTGTGCCGTTTTGTATGGGAGAAATGGGTTACCACAGGTTAGAGATTTTGTCTTAATTTACTTGCGGCTTCCCCCAATGCCTAGTTGATTTTGTTGGATCTCTTCCTCAGAAGCTATGGTTTCTGCACAGGGGGACACGAACCGGAGTCGTTATGTAAATGTTAGGATGTCACACCCACCGAAAGCTTTATAAGGTGAGCGTACCGCTCATTTGGTATAGTCTGAAAATGCCCAAACGGAGATGCTCCTCAGCCCGCGCCGTCCACAGAAGGCGCATGTCTGCATGGAAGGCGCCTGGACCCGGCTCTTGCCTTTTGGATGCCACCCACCCCATTTTGGGCACCACCCACCCCACCTCCCAGTAATAAAATGTAGTGGCCCCCTTAACGGGGGAGAGAAATTTACATTTTAAAGTTAATTTCCTGCAATTCTACACATTTTGGCATGGGGTTTAGAGAAAGCTTTGCAGTTTTAAAGCCAGTTTCCTGCAAATCTACACATTTTTGTAATGACTCATGCCAATATATGTGTGAGAATGTTTAACAAAATCAGTGAGGTCCCTCTGGAGGTCAGGGCCCCTGGGCACGTGCCGTATGGTATTCGGCCATAATTACTACAAGTTTACATAGCTGGCTAGACTAACTACCAATCAAAAAAAAAATGTTAGCTGAAATGGCTAATTGACTGACTATCAGTTACTGACATAAGATAACAGCTGATGCAATACCACATTTTGAAATTGCACCCGGTGTATACTCTTCTTACTCTCAATAGTAAGTTGAGACCCAGACTGAACTCCATGAGTGACCGCTTATGCCTGGAACCGGCCCTGGAAGGTGTGGAGGCAGGAGGAGACGTTTTGTTTAACCTTTAGGCTACCTATCACCACCTCCTGGCTTCTATTTGCTTTTTGGGCTGCTAATCTCAAATATGAGGGCTTTGAATTGACATTGATAAATTGTTATTATTTGATGGTTCCATTTTTGTTTTAGTCAATTGGGAAATAATAGCTATTGGGCCAACTATGTATTTAAGTTAGACATTCAATTCCATTTTTTAAACACAGTATACATGTAGAAATTGTTAGAACAAATAGACTGATATTGAGGCTATCATGTCAACGGCTGCCATTCATCATGCCAAACATTTTTAAGTTCGGTTTGACCATGTCAGCAAGGGATTGCAAGAGCACAAACTGATTTGGGACCACTAAAGCTGGCCCAATTTTAGACATTTGTAGGCTACTTCACTTGAAAGGTGATGGAGTGATGAAAGGATGTATGATGGTGGATGGAGGGATGGAGGGAATTAAGTATAGTGTGTGATAGCATCATTGATTCAACACTCATAACAGAAGAGAGAATAACAGCACATGATTATCACTTTCTGTAAGGAATATGACTCACAATGGAGTGTCATCATCTTTGTTATTCAGCAAGCTTTGACTGGTTTTATATGGGAATGGTCATTCTCATGTACTACCACCAAGGGGCGACTTCTGCACAGTTTTAGCATTATGCGTCCTTTGACTAATGCCCAACACCGTGTAAAGGGTGGCCTGCCCATGTTAGCTTATATTGTATATCAGATCTAATAATAGTCACTGTGTTATAATAACCATAAAATAATTATATGTATTATCTAACTTTCTATTGGTGTGCGTTTGAGAAGCCTAATCAGACTAAATGTGCGTAGGCCTGTAGCCTGTAGTAGACTAAGCGTTTGGAGGCAATCGTAGACAGAGACGACTGACGATGCACTCTATGAATAGGTTAGGCTAAATTAATATTTATGAAGAAAACATAAAAATAGTCCTAGTGGAGTCCCTATAGGATTAGCCGTAAATTGCATTCCAATTTCAGTGTGCGGCAGGCCAGAGCTAATAGTTAGGGGTCGATTCAATCCATAATGCTGAATATCAGCTTTGTAGCGCGATTGACATTTACAGGAAATGTTCTCGCATTAGCGGAGACTGCATTCACCGTAAATGCTGCAAATGTCGGAAATTACCTTTACATTTCAAGCATGCTATTAGTGCTGAACTTTGGCGAGCCAATGAGATTGGCCTATCAAGTCTTTATTCGTGCTCTGACAGATTACTGAAAAGAGTGTGGATAGGTAAAACGTATCAATCAAACGATCAATCAGAATAATAAAAAGTGAAGGGCGGCCGGTGCCACACTTTATGAGCGCATGCATCTGTCCGCATCGGTTTCAGTTGCCTCCCACCACACACACACAACACTCACACACACCCTGCCTCCACCGAGCCCCCGTCCTCATCTTGAAAGGACAGGAGGCAGGTGGGGCACGCGCCTATTATTCTGACAGAGCCGCTTTTGTCTTGGCGACAAATCGCCACGCGCCAAGAAGGGCAATTATATGCTTGCTCCCTCAGACGCGAAACAAAACACAGGCGTGTGCCGGGTGCAAGCTGTTGTCATCCGCTTGTCATTGTCCATGAAAAAAAACACGTTTATTTTTCAGTAAGCGACACTGCTAAAATTAGTCTTGGAGCCAAGAACAACTTTGTGGAACTAGATATGGCATACCTTTTATATTTGACGTTGTTGTAAGTAGCCTATATCAACATGTTTACAACGTTTGGTTTTAGTCCAATCGTAAAAAAATCGTCCATGACCATTTGCATAAGTAAAAGCATTGCATATAGCCTCCACCTTGTTTTATAAGATGCACTAAAACGCACACATGTCCAGGGAGTGCATAACAATTATACAACTCAACAAAATATAACAGGTTAGAAGCTTGATTCAGTTACAGCTCATCAAGGCTCGTTGCTCTTTGCGGTGATGTTTTCAAATCGAAAGAAAAGGGGGACTTTTAGTTTTTTACAGTGCTGATGTTGACAACAAGCCAAGAGTGAGGTGGGGGAGATTTCTTGTAACATTGTAATCCTACCCCCACTTGGGGTCGTCAAGAAGCACTACTGTAACACGTTGGAGTCTTCACATACCCAAAGCACATCACGACAGTCAGGAGGGGAAAACCACGCCTCTTGCCGAGAAACTCCGCTGACCTGCTATATAAGCATTGAAGCACTGCCATACCTCAGAATAACGCAAGATCTACTGGTGAACACCGAACCTGTATTTATCTGTCTATTCTTTAACAATCACGGTACACACTTGGACTACAATCATGACACTGGAACTGGAAGAGATCTTTGGACAGGAGAGCGCACTCGACAGCACTGATAGGTAAATACACATTTTAACATTCTTAATACGAATGCAAACCTAGGCTACTGTAGTCGGAAATGTTTGATAATGTGTTACTTACTATGTGATGACTTTATAATAATACCGGTGTCTTTTTTTTTCGTCTTCAGAGTGCAAAGTGCAGGCACAGCCCTGGAGGAGTTGTTGGTGTCTGCAAAGAAGCAGGACTACCTTACCGTGGGAGTCTACGAGTCTGCCAAAATTATGAATGTGTAAGTACACTCCTATTGTTTTATATGTCATGCAGAATAATTATTCATGCACAGATATGCTACATAGCCACGTCTACAATTGCATAGGACCGGCTTCTAAACAGCTACTATTGTTTATGCCAACAGTGATCCAGACAATGTGGCATTCTGCGTTCTGGCGACAGACGAGGAGTACGAATGCGACATCGCTCTCCAGATCCACTTCACCCTCATCCAGGCTTTCTGCTTCGATAACGACATAAATGTGGTACGCGTTAACGATATCGAGCGCCTGGCTGACCTCGTGGGCACAGAAGAGGCTGGCGAACCCAAGGACGCACATTGCATTCTTGTCACGGTACGTCCTGATCTCGGGGTTTGATCACGAGTCATCCAGTCAGCATATTTTCCCCATGCACATCGTTATTGCGTATAACGGTCGCCCTGTGCGCTGTCAACGCAATCTGTCAATGCAATCAGAATGTCAATCATTCAATCTAATTCGATATTATATCGTTTAGCTGTCTATGTGATGTCATTGTCATGATTCTAATCATCTCTCCCTCTCTTTCTCACAGAGCCCTGGTGCTGAGTCATGGAAAGACCCTGCTCTGGACAAACTGCATCTGTTTTGTGAGGAGAGCCGCAGTGTGTATGACTGGCTTCCCACTATCACTCTCCCTGAACGCTGAACAACCAACCCTCTGCATGCTTCATTTGTTGATGATGAAGATGATGAAGAGAGCATAAAATGACCGGAACCTCAGGGTTTGAAGTCTGCCTATTGGAATACACGGCTGTGGCTGTAACCCAGGACTCAATGTGCAGTCTGGGATGGCAGTGCAGGTTCTGGATTACCCTGTGGAGGGGTCAGGGCTCACATGTGGACTGGCTCAGGTGTATGTGGACTGGGCCCATGTCATGTCATTAAAGCCCGGACCAGGGTGAGGAGTTGAACTGGACTGGACTCTGCAGTACATTGCTCATGATCCTATAGCTGCCCTGAGAAGGGCCAATGGTACGGGGTGAACTGAGGAGATGGTCAGAGAAAGAAAGAGAAGGGAGAAGAAACGGATTAGTGAAAATGTGTAACATGGCTGGATGTAAGGTGGTGGCAGAAAGACACGTGAAAGAAGGTGAATCTCACAAGAGAAAGGAAAATATTGGACTTTTCCAAAGCCAATGGGCAATGCTCAGATTGAAACTCAAACATTCACTTTCTTAACATTATTATTTTCTTGATTATTTTTTGCTGTCAAATGATGCAAAAACACATTGTTCTGTTTTGTTATGAAACTGTAAAAGCATTTTACACAATTTCTTAATAAATGCTTTAAACTTTACTCAAGTTCTGTGCAAAAGTTATTGTCCTGTGTAGTCATCACCAGGGATGAGCAGTTTGCACTCATTGGACCCAGTCTGATAGAGTGGAATCTGATAGGATGAACCTGCTGCAGAGTGGCTTCTGTTTGGACAGAGATAGCTGAGGCAGGAAGTGTGGCACAAAGAACCCCAGGCTGCAGCAAAGAAAGCTAGAAGGAGAGAGACCGGAAGGGGGTGGGGTGACAGAGAGAGAGAGTAACAGAAGGAGAGGGTAAGAATGGTAGAGGGAGGGAGTAAGGGAGCGTGGTTGCAACACAATAGCAGTTCAGATACATGCTTTTTCAGACAGACAGTGACTTTTCCCATCCCATATACCAGCTGCTTACTGCGACAGCTTGCACAACCGCCGGAGCCAAGAACCAGGGCTGGGGGCCAGTGGGCTGGGGGGTTAGAGGGCTGGGGAAAGGGGCTTGGGCCCGGGCCTCTCTTTTGTCTCCAGAGCATGGCTTCTGCACTGTCAGCGAGGGGCTGGTGGTGCGTGTGTGTGGCTGGGGAGGATTGTGTGTCCAGAAAAGTGTGCAAACTGGATTTTGTGAAGAAATCATGAAGTTAACTTGCAAACACTATAACTGACAGGGATTGAATGCTTTTAGGAAATAGCAACGCACACTTGTACATCCTGAGTGACAGATTTCACAGACGCTGTAGTTATTGTAAAACAAAACTGAAAGAAAGGAAAGATTACAACTTTTTCAAGAGGGAAAGTGAGTGTAGCTCTGAGTAATCAGCACGTTCCAGTAAAACACACACCTTGACATGACAGGAAATGGTATTTAGAGTCACGGTTGGGGCTTGTTACTTGGAAAGCAGGCTAGGCTGTCACAGGAAAGGTAGTTGAGGTGTGGGCTTGAGCTGATGCTAAACAATGTTCCACATCAAAGAGTCTGGCTATTTCGCATTATATGCTAGGTAAACAGAATTGCCTTGGCTAGTAGCATTTCATTGATTATTGTTGGAAAGCTCCCTGACCCAGTTTAGATGGGGCTGTATACGATTGCCTTTAATGAAATGTTAGATCCTAGGAGAATAAGCTACCTTCCTTGGAAATTAGATAGTATCTTAACAAGACCTATCAAGGTGAAATGAAAACAAAGGATCACTGCTACTGTCGTTGGCTGAGTGGAGAAACGGCTCCTTTGTGCCAAGAAGAAAAATGTGTCTGTTTACCTCCTCTCTTTACAGGTGCATCATGTTGCCAGTGTGGGGAAGAAGTGTCTGTTGGCTGGAATATAGAGCTCCAGCTGGAGAACAGACAGACAGGCTGTTTTTGTGGTTTACTAAAAGGTTCCCTCCTCGTGCTGCTTTCCGCTTTGTTCCACTAAACCCCCTGAAGCAACAGGCACCCTTTAAGAGAGATACATACTGACTGTCTATGCTGAGATCTGTGCTAGATGGAGAGGGAAAATGAAGAGAAAGTCAAACAGAGATGGAGAGTTATCAGCCAGTTGGTTAGTCCAGACACTGTTCTCCCTCCCTGTGTGAAAGCTTAAATGTCTCTAAACAATAACTATCTAAGGATGTACTATCATCTCTCTATCTATCTTCATTCTGCATGCTCTGGATGTACAACATGCTCCAGTTTAGAATTCAGAAAACCCCCAAACCATTGTACATATCAGGGGTCAACTGTAATACTGGTATGTATTCTTGTCTAGGTAGAGCACCCTGGTTCTTCTCATATGTGCTTTAGCCAACTTCGCTGACTATTGTTGTCATGCCATTCTTGTGAGATCGGTTAGGCTAAAGTACATAGACATCTGAGAGCAGGTAGGCAGACAGGTTAGAGGAATAGAGTGGCTTCCCACTCCCTGCTCCTCCTTCCCGACATTAAACACCAAGCCAGTGGCATTCCAACTGTCCCCTGGTTTAATGCCATGAGGCTGAGCTCATGCTGGCTGGTTATGTGCTGCTAATCTAAGCAGGTGTCACATACTGTAGAGAAGGGGCTGTACTCTGGAGCTCTGCTTACTGACATACAGGCCTTGGTTCACTACCCTGCTCCTTGTTTTGGATAGGGAATAATGATTTCACTGTTAACATGGTGGGGACTGGGGAGTCTACTTACTTTTCACTGTCTGGTTCTAAGTATAAGTTTTCTTATTTAATCCTTCTTTTACCAGGTAAATTTAGCAAGAACACATTCTCATTTACAGCAACAACCTGGGGAATAGCCAATTGGAAGCTGTGGAGGATGCCCAGATTGGGAATTTAGCCAGGACATCAGGGTTAGCACTCCTACAATAAGTGCTATTGGCACTTCAGTGACCACAGAGTGTCAGAACACCCATTTAACAGACAGCTCTTTACACAAGGCAATGTCCCCATTCACTGCCCTCCAACACCAGAAGAAAGAGTGCCTCCTACCGGCCCTCCAGCACCACTTCCAGCAGCATCTGGTCTCCCATCCAGGACCAACCCTGCTTAGCTTTAGAGGAAAAACCATGAGTGGTATGCAGGGTGGTATGCTGCTGGTCAGATTTAAAGGTAGAGGTAGAGTTAAACGTATAGATAGAGGTAGAGATAGAGGTGGAGGTGGAGTTATCGGTATAGTTGGAGGTATAGATATAGGTAGATGTATCATTAGAGGTAGAGGTACAGTGAGGGGAAAAAAGTATTTGATCCCCTGCTGATTTTGTACATTTGCCCACTGACAAAGAAATGATCAGTCTATAGTTTTAATGGTAGGTTTATTTGAACAGTGAAAGACAGAATAACAACAAAGAAATCCAGAAAAATGCATGTCTAAAATGTTATAAAATGATTAGCATTTTAATGAGGGAAATAAGTATTTGACCCCTCTGCAAAACATGACTTAGTACTTGATGGCAAAACCCTTGTTGGCAATCACAGAGGTCAGATGTTTCTTGTAGTTGGCCACCAGGTTTGCACACATCTCAAGAGGGATTTTGTCCCACTCCTCTTTGCAGATCTTCTCCAAGTCATTAAGGTTTTGAGGCTGACGTTTGGCAACTCGAACCTTCAGCTCCCTCCACAGATTTTCCATGGGATTAAGGTCTGGAGACTGGCTAGGCCACTCCAGGACCTTAATGTGCTTCTTCTACAGCCACTCCTTTGTTGCCTTGGCCGTGTGTTTTGTCATGCTGGAATACCCATCCACTAGCCATTTTCAATCCCCTGGCTGAGGGAAGGAGGTTCTCACCCAAGATTTGACGGTACATGGCCCCGTCCATCATCCCTTTGATGCGGTGAAGTTGTCCTGTCCCCTTAGCAGAAAAACACCCCCAAAGCATAATGTTCCCACCTCCATGTTTGACGATGGGAAGGGTGTTCTTGGGGTCATAGGCAGCATTCCTCCTCCTCCAAACACGGCGAGTTGAGTTGATGCCAAAGAGCTCCATTTTGGTCTCATCTGACCACAACACTTTCACCCAGTTGTCCTCTGAATCATTCAGATGTTCATTGGCAAACTTCAGACGGGCATGTATATGTGCTTTCTTGAGCAGGGGGACCTTGCGGGCGCTGCAGGATTTCAGTTCTTCACGGCGTAGTGTGTTACCAATTGTTTTCTTGGTGACTATGGTCCCAGCTGCCTTGAGATCATTGACAAGATCCTCCCGTGTAGTTCTGGGCTGATTCCTCACCGTTCTCATGATCATTGCAACTCCACGAGGTGAGATCTTTTGTGTTTCTTCCATTTTTGAATAATCGCACCAACTGTAGTCACCTTCTCACCAAGCTGCTTGGCGATGGTCTTGTAGCCCATTCCAGCCTTGTGTTGATTTACAATTTTGTCCCTGACATCCTTGGAGAGCTCTTTGGTCTTGGCCATGGTGGAGAGTTTGGAATCTGATTGATTGATTGCTTCTGTGGACAAGTGTCTTTTATACAGGTAACAAGCTGAGATTAGGAGCACTCCCTTTAAGAGTGTGCTCCTAATCTCAGCTCGTTACCTGTATAAAAGACACCTGGGAGCCAGAAATCTTTCTGATTGAGAGGGGGTCAAATATTTATTTCCCTCATTAAAATGCAAATCAATTCATGCGTTTTTCTGGATTTTGTTGTTATTCTTTCTCTCACTGTTCAAACAAACCTACCATTAAAATAATTTATTTGTCAGTGGGCAAACGTACAAAATCAGCAGGGGATCAAATAATTTTTCCCTCACTGTATAGTTAGAGATATAGGTAGAGGTATACAGTAGTTAGAGATATATATAGAGGTATATAGAGGTAGAGGTAGAGGTATAGTAAGAGGTATATGTAGAGGTATAGGAATAGATAGTGGTGGAGGTTTAGATAGAGTTATAGATAGAGGTAGGGGTATAGTTAGAGGTATATATAGAGGTAGAGATAGAGGTAGGTTATAGAGGTAGAGATAGAGGTAGTTAGAGGTATATATAGAGGTAGAGGTATAGTTAGAGGTATAGATAGAGGTAAGGGTATAGTTAGAGGTATAGATCGAGGTAGGGTTATAGTTAGAGGTATAGATCGAGGTAGGGGTATAGATAGAGGTAGGGGTATAGTTAGAGGTATAGGTAGGGGTATAGATAGAGTTGTATATAGAGGTATAGATAGAGGTAGGGGTATAGATAGAGGTAGGGGTATAGTTAGAGGTATAGGTAGAGGTAGGGGTATAGATAGAGTTGTATATAGAGGTATAGATAGAGGTATAGATAGAGGTAGGGGTATAGTTTGATGTATAGACAGAGGTAGGGGTGTATATAGAGGTATAGATAAAGGTAGGGGTATAGTTAGAGGTATAGATAGAGGTAGTGGTATATATAGAGGTATAGATAGAAGTAGGGGTATAGATAGAGCTTTAGATAAAGGTATAGATAGAGTTAGAGGTAGGGGTATAGTTAGAGGTATAGATAGTGGTAGGGGTATATATAGGGATATAGATAGAGATAGGAGTATAGATAGACTTATAGATAGAGGTTTAGATAGAGTTATATATAGAGGTATAGATAGAGTTATAGATAGAGGTGGGGTATATATAGAGTTATATATATAGGTTTAGATAGGGGTAGGGGCATAGTTAGAGGTATAGATAGAGATATACATAGAGGTAGAGATAGAGGTATAGATAGAGTTATAGACAGAAATAGGGGTATAGGTAGAGGTATAAATAGAGGTATAAATAGAGGTATAGATATAGTTATAAATAGAGGTAGGGGTATAGTTAGATGTATAGATAGAGGTATAGATAGAGGTATAGATAGAGTTATATATAGAGGTGGGGATATAGGTAGAGGTATAGATAGAGGTATAGATAGAGGTATAGACAGAAATAGGGGTATAGGTAGAGGTATAGACAGAAATAGGGGTATAGGTAGAGGTATAGATAGAGGTATAGATAGAGGTAGAGGTATAGATAGAGGTATAGATAGAGTTATATATAGAGGTAGGGGTATAGTTAGAGGTTTAGATAATATAGATAGAGGTATAGATAGAGGTAGCGATAGAGGTATAGATACAGGTAGGGGTGTAGTTAGAGGTATAGATAGAGGTAGGGGTATAGGTAGAGGTATAGACAGAAATAGGGGTATAGATAGAGGTATAGATAGACGTATAGATAGAGGTAGAGGTATAGATAGAGGTATAGATAGAGTTATATATAGAGGTAGGGGTATAGTTAGAGGTTTAGATAGAGGTAGGGGTATAGACAGAGGTATATATAATATAGATAGAGGTATAGATAGAGGTTTAGATAGAGGTAGGGGCATAGGTAGAGGTTTAGATAGAGGTAGAGGTATAGATGGAGGTATAGATAGAGGTAGGGGTATAGGTAGAGGTATAGATAGAGGTAAAGGTATAGATGGAGGTATAGAGTTATAGATAGAGGTATAGATAGAGTTATAGATAGAGGTTTAGATAGAGGTAGGGGTAGAGGTAGAGGTTTAGATAGAGGTAAAGGTATAGATGGAGGTATAGAGTTATAGATAGAGGTATAGATAGAGTTATAGATAGAGGTTTAGATAGAGGTAGGGGTAGAGGTAGAGGTTTAGATAGAGGTAGAGGTATAGATGGAGGTATGGATAGAGTTATAGATAGAGGTAGGGGTATAGTTAGAGGTTTAGATAGAGGTAGGGGTGTTGATAGAGGTATATGTAGTATAGATAGAGATATAGATAGAGGTAGAGATAGAGATAGAGATGGAGTTATAGATACAGGTAGGGGTGTAGTTAGAGGTATACCTAAAGATAGGGGTATAGATAGAAGCAGCACACCTGGGCTAGGTGGAGTGGAGGACAGGTAGGGATGAGTTCACCTCCACAGAAACTCTTTGTAGAGTGACTGGCTGTACTGTAGTTATCTCAGTACCCTGTAATCAGCCACAGTAAAACAGCTGTATTTGACCAGAAGGGAGGAGGACCAAGAGCAACGGGGGGGGGGGGGGGGGGATATAGGAGAATGGACTCATTGTAATGGCTGAAATGGAATTAATGAAATGTAGTCAAACATGGTTTCTATATGTTTGATGTGTTTGGTCCATTGATGCCATTCCAGCCATTACAAGGAGCCCATCCTCCTATAGCTCATCTCACCAGCCTCCTCTGGATGACGCATACTGAAGGTCTTGTATTAGGTCATGGTCTTTGGTCTAGTCTTCATTAGTGGTCACCAACTGCAGACAAGCAAACAGCAAAATGCATGAAGAATGCACACAGCATAGCATAACACAACCTCAAACAATCTCACTAGCAACTAAACAGTAAACGTTCACATTTTAAGTTTGTTTTTATTCGTAGTGCATTTTATACATGGTCCCAACCCATTTAACAATTGTACAAATCTAAAACAACGAAAACATAATGGTATGAAACACAATAAAATGTGAGATAGACGTCTTACTGTGAACCCAACCCAGTGTAGGCCAGGTCCTAATACCTTGAGGTGCTGTCAGGCCAAACACATTCCCCTCCTGTTGATCACATTAGGCTGGGGGTCCAGGCCTGCGCCTTACGTAAGCTGACATGAGATAAGTGTAAATGAGAGAGCGCTCATTAAATATCCTAGGGAGGCCATACCGCCAAGCCACAGCCTGGTTTAGCCTGCCTCTCCTGGTATGGGCACACAGCCTGGTTTAGCATGCCTCTCCTGGTATGGACACACAGCCTGGTTTAGCCTGCCTCTCCTGGTATGGGCACACAACTTGGGAGCGGAAGCATGGAGAGTTTCGGGAAAATGGAAACATAACTGAGATATACAGTAAGTTTTGCAAACTGAGTTTTATAATGTTCATGGCTGGTAATGGAGTTGGGTGGTGCAAACACGTAGTTGGAGGCAAGCAGTTATTTTCGTGAAGGAGAAAGTGCCAGCCACAATGCAGAAAACAGCAGCCCTTTCCTTACTCCCACCCTCCACCTCTTCCCACATGCAACCCATATTTGCCAGTTTATCGTGGATGCCAGTCATGCCTTGGCAGGGATATGCTAAGCATTCGCCCAGATATGGGATGCAGAGCAGCCTCAACACTTAGCATAAATCCTCACACATTACTGACATAGTTGACCCTAGCCCATCAGGAACACATGTCTCTAGGACATGCCAGGAATCCCCAGTCCCCAGCCACTCATGGCCATAGGTGTAGGTCCTGGGGAGTAATGCCACAGACTGCTGTTGTAACGATTGACCATGAAATTGGCTCATCAACAGACTGTAGAAGACAGCTGCCCTGTAGATGCAGTCTGTTGCTTCATTTGCATATTAATTTGATGATAGGTTCTGGTGTCTGGGTATTCAGACTTACAGGCAGGCAGATTGGCTAGTTTAAAAACTGGTGGGCTGGATGGAAGGATAGATAGATACATTGCATTCGGAAACTATTCAAATCCGTTGACTTTTTCCACATTTTGTTACGTTGTTAAGTCTTATCAATCTACTCCATAATGACAAAGCAAAAACAGTTTTTTAGACATTTTTGCTAATTTATTTAAATGTAAAACAAATATTACATTCACATAAGTATTCAGACGCTTTAATCAGTACTTTGTTGAAGCATATTTGGCAGCAATTATAGCCTCGAGCCTTCTTGAGTACGACGCTACAAGCTTGTCACACCTGTATTTCGGGAGTTTCTTCCATTCTCCTCTGCAGATCCTTTCAAGCTCTGTCAGGTTGGATAGGGAGCATCGCATGAACAGCTATTTTTAGGTCTCTCCAGAAATGTTCATCAGGTTCAAGTCTGGACTCTGGCTGGGCAACTCAGAGAAATTCAGAGACCTGTCCCGAAGCCACTCCTGCGTTGTCTTGGTTGTGTGCTTAGGGTTGTTGTCCTGTTTGAAGGTGAACCCTCACTCCCAGTCTGAGGTCCTGAGCGCTCTGGAGTAGGTTTTCATCAAGGATCTCTCTGTACTTTGCTCCATTCATCTTTCCTTCGATCCTGACTATTCTCCCAGTCCCTGCTGCTGAAAAACATACCAATAGCATGAGGCTGCCACTACCATGCTTCACCGTAGGGATGGTACCAGGTTTCCTCCAAATGTGACGCTTGGCATTCAGGCCAAAGAGTTCTACCTTGGTTTGCCCAGACCAGAAACTCTTGTTTCTCATGGTCTGAGTCTTTAGGTGCCTTTTGGCAAACTCCAAGCGGCCTGTCGTGTCTTTTACTGAGGAGTGGCTTCTGTCTGGCCGCTCTACCATGATTGTCCTTGTGGAAGGTTCTCCTTTCTCCACAGAGGAACTCTGGAGCTCTGTCAGAGTGACCATCGGGTTCTTGGTCACATCCCTTGGACCAAGGCCCTTCTCCACCAATTGCTCAGTTTGGACTGCTGGCCATCTCTAGGAAGAGTCTTGCTGGTTCCAAACCTCTTCCATGTAAGAATGATGGAGGGCACTAGGTTCTTGGTGACCTTCAATGCGGCAGAATTTTTTTGGTACCCTTCCCCAGATCTGTGCCTCGACATAATCCTGTCTCGGAGCTCTACGGAAAATTCCTTCGACCTCATGGCTTGATTTTGCACTGACATGCACTGTCAACTGTGGGACCTTATATACATGTAGACAGGTCTGTGCCTTTCCAAATCATGACCAATAAATTGAATTTACCACAGGTGGACTCCAATCAAGTTGTAGAAACACCTCAAGGATGATCAATGGAAATATGATGCCCTTGACCTCAATTTTGAGTCTCATAGCAAAGGGTCTGAATACTTAAGTAAATAAGGCATTTCTGGTTTTTATTTTTCAGAAATTTGCACAAATTTCTAAAAACCTGTTTTTGCTTTGTCATCATGAGGTATTGTGTGTAGATTGATGCTAAGTTTGTATTTATTTAATCCAATTCATAATAAAGCTGTAACTTAACAAAATGTGGAAAAAGTCAAGGTGTCAATACTTTCCGAACGCACTGTAAATGGCGCCCAATCAAATAAAAAATGCTCTGACATGTTAACAAACAACAAATCCTAAAAAAAGGACAGGTCAAAGTAAAATGGACAATATGGAATGGACAATCATGCTACTCACAACTGCTGTCCAGGAGTTTCATCCCGTGGGCTACATTTTCATGATCAGCGGTTTTAAGTTTGTATCGGTAAATTTAATAGAGAAAGAGAAAATACTTCTGCATTTCCCGCTGTGTAAACACATTGCAAATAGGCTCAGGATAACTCCTCCTGATAAAGTTGGGTTGTCACGTCTTCCACCGAAGTCGGCTCCTTGTTCGGGCGAGCGTTCGGCGGTCGACGTCACCGGCCTTCTAGCCATCGCCGCTCCATTTTTCATTGTTCCATTTGTTTTGTCTTGTTCCCCGCACACCTGGTTTACATTCCCTAATCACATTGTATATATATATTCCTCTGTTCCCCCCATGTCCTTGTGTGGAATTGTTTTGTTACATGTTCAGTGTGACGCGCCAGGCTGGTTATTTCCCCCCTGGGTATTCTTGTGTAACCCATAGGAGGTTGGATTATTAACGTTTGTTTTGTGACTGTATTTTGCACATTTTCTCTTTTGCATTTTGACTGGAGGTTTGAAGCTGTTGCGTCTGTTTGTTGTGCTTCTGCCCAAGTAAAGAGTGCGCCTGTTCACAACTCTCTGCTCTCCTGCATCTGACTTCGCTACCAGTACACACACCCGTGACATGGGTAGCTGATATTCAGAGCTTAAATAGCGAAATTGATTAGTCACAGGAATCAGAACTAATTAAGCCAACGCAATGGCCTGTTTTACAAACAGTGGGCTTACCACATGGACAGGCATTCATAAAATTCCATTGCGGGCCAACATGGTAGGCTACACTCCAGTAAGGACGTATCGCCACAGATGTCTTTTGGACATCTTTTTTTGGTCCTGTCCGGACCGGCCATCTTTTGTTTTTTGTGTTTTACTAACGGTAGGCCTACCACATAGATGGGCATTCCTAAAATGTAAATGTAATTTCAGGTGACACTGTAGGCCAGGGATGGGCAATTCCAGTCCTCTAGGGCCTGGTTGGTGTCATACCTTTGCCCCAGCCCCAGCTAACACATCTGACCCCAACAATCAACTAATCACGATATTCAGGTTAGAATGCAGTTAGTTTCATCAGCTGTATTAACTAGGGATGGGGGAAAAGTGTGACAGCACTCCGCCCCCGAGGACTGGAGTTGCCCATCCCTGCTGTAGGGAATTAGGGGAGTGATGCTGCACTGGCTCCTCACACAAACAGCTTAGTTTTCATCAAGAGTGTGACAAGAGTGGACTGTGAAAGCATGCAAAATAGACTGATGTAACACTGGGCATCACATGTTGTGTAACACAGTGTGGAAGGGTGTATGATCTTTAGAAGATAACCAAAGAGGTCAAAACATTCCCTCCTGAACCATGATTACATGATTACATTAATGATGCTAGGGACCACTGGCCACGTGAACAACATCATCTCTACAGGTCTATCAACTTTCAGAACAGTCCGTGGACTAACACATAGTACTGTGAGAGGACAAGCAAACAGCAGCTGTGTTCATACTCACACACTCCTTCCCTAGGGAGAACAGTGGACTACAGTTATCACCACGAGCATGTGCACAGTGACGTTTAACAATAACAGTAAACTAGTGTTAGCGACAAAGACAATATCAAGAGACACAGAATAAGTGTTTTTATTTCATAATTTTCTCCCATGCATGACTTAATAACAAAGTGTTTAAGAGTCTGCATGAAGACGTGTGAAACATTTAGAATTCCATTATCCCCCAACGGATAAACTGAGAATAACATTTGTGTTTTGCTTATAGGGTAAATTAGGGTAAAGTATGCGAGAAATGTTTTTCAGGCTTATGGAGGAAATGATGCAATTGCCCCTCTTGGTTACACATGTGTTTTTCCATAGCAACACATCACATTTGCCCTAGTAACACACCAAGGTGTCCTTAGCAACAGTGCTTCATCTTATTTTCTCTCTCTCTCTCTTTCTCGCTCTCTCTCTCTCTTTCTCTCTCTCTCTAGCACAGCTAGTTCAAGCAAAACAAGCCCGGTGTTTATGGTTTCTCTGCTGCTAATGAAAAACAAAATAAGCTCTTTTTGTTTTGGTGGTGTTACTTAATCTGTATGGAAGGATAGAGAGGGGGAGGGGCGGAAGTGGTAGCAGCCAATCAGATCACAGAATCAGGCTCTGACAAACTCAAACACTGGTTGTTTGCTGTTGGTAACAGAGATGCGATTGGCTCAAAATGTTCTTGCACAATTGGATAACTGTCCCAAAGTGTGTGGGTATTTTGAGCACTGTTATGATTGTGTTTATCTAATGCACTGGTGTTTAATAGCCTTGTTATTATTATTTTCTCTCCGTTTTTTTCTCACACAGAGGAGGATCTGATGATAAAATTTAGTTAAGTTCATACCTAAGCCTCCGATCTGTAGTTACCCTGCAGCTCTTAGTTACCTCTGTGTACTTACTGTTCTGGGCTTGTGATTGTAGCCTGGAGAGAGAGAGAGAGAGAGAGAGAGAGAGAGAGAGAGAGAGAGAGAACAACACAACAATGACTTGCATGGCCTATGGAGCCAGAATGTCCTGTCAATGACAAAAGCATTGGGCAGTCTGGAGAAGATGTGACGTTAGTGGTCGTGTGGGATAGAGTGTGTGTGTGTGCGCGCACACGTGTGTGTGTACATCTACTGCATACCTTTACTGACGCATGACTACTATTGACTTTTCATCTCTCTGCAGTGCAAGGTCATGTGTTATGGGGCCTCCCTCTAAACGTGATCTCTCGTGTTCGTGTTCCAGTTCCCGTCAATATCCAACAAATTCGCACAGCTATTGAACAGGACTGGAACAACATTCCACAGGCCAAAATCAACAGCCTGATCAACTCTATGCGAAGGAGATGTGTCAAATGGTGGACACACCAGACACTGACTGGTTTTCTGATCTACACCACTACATTTTTAAGGTATCTGTAAGCAACAGATGCATATCTGGATTCCCAGTCATGTGAAATATATAGATTAGGCTTAATTTATTTATTTAATTGACTGATTTCCTTATATACAGTAGGAACTGTAATTCAGTTAAATCTTTGGAATTGTTTCTCAGTGTATGTATGTGACTCGTTTCAGGAAACTAGGCATATGTTGCGCATCACTACTTCACAGGAGAGGCATTTGAGCGTAAATGTCTTCTGGAACATTTTAACTTTCATTTTCCTCAATAACAAACTTGTATGCCATCTGTAAATACAAATACAAATTACGAGTTGGTTTAGCCACGGAGAAAGACAGGAACCTTCACACTAGCCATGATTGGCTGAGATCATGGGTGGGCTGGTGATGCCGAGAGATGAGTTTGGATTGGTCTGCTATGTAGGACGCTTCTGTCTATAACATAAGCTGCTCAGTATGTGTAGGTAACGCGGCTTTCTAACGCGGTTTCTTTGAAAGAAATTAAGAACTGCAAAAAACACCTGTCTCCGGATTACATCTTCAAACTAAGAGCAACTGTGGCATCCATAACAGAGAGGGAAAAGCATGTATACAAGATAATCTAGCTGGATACATTTTCAGTTATTGTACGTTTCTATTTTTGTCAGAAAGTCATTTACATTGCAAGTTAAAGCATATTGTTATTCAACATGGTTACTGGGTTATCTGATAATTTACATTTGAGTAATTTAGCAGATGCTCTTACCCAGAGCGACTTACAGTAGTGAATACATACATTTCATGCATTTTGTTTTTTTTGTACTGACCCCCCGTGGGAATCGAACCCACAACCATGACGTTGCACACACCATGCTGGCATTGCAAACACCATGCTCTACCAACTGAGCCACAGGGAAGACCTTATAGCCAGGCAGCTTTCTAAGAGCAGGTTTAACCTCTCTACTGTTAGAAAGCCGTATCAACTAAGAATACCTAAGAGTGAATTAAACTATTTTTAAAACGCAATTAAGGGAATTAACTGGAATGATATTTTGTCCTATACAGATGTGGAAGGTGATGGTCAGGTTTTTCTATCCACAATCCAGACTACAAATCCAAACCTGGCCAAAAGAGCACTCTTCCTTGGCTAAATGGAGAAATCTGGAAATTGATGAAAAATGAGATTATTCTCTAAAAACAGCCCTAAAATCCAAATTAGAGCATGACAGATGTAAGTTCACCATGTTGAGAAATAAGGTGATGAAAGAAATCAGACAGGCCAAGGCAAACTTTTTTATTAACATAATTGGTGAAGCAAAGGGATATTCTAAATTGATCTGGAAGAATCTAAAAAAGTTAACCTCTCTTGGGTAGGGTGCAGTATTTTCACGTCCGGATGAAAAGCGTGCCCAAAGTAAACTGCCAGTTACTCAGGCCCAGAAGCTAGGATATGCATATAATTTGGATAGAAAATACTCTAAAGTTTCTAAAACTGTTAAAATAATGTCTGTGAGTATTAACAGAACTGATATGGCAGGCGAAACCCAGAGGATAAACCATCCAAAAACAATCAAATTTCAGCCTACCACTGTTTCCAATGGCTTTCATGTTTATTATGAGGGGAAGTCCTCCCAGATTGCAGTTCCTAGGGCTTCCACTAGATGTCAACAGTCTTTAGAAAGAGTTTCAGGCTGGTTTTTGGAAAAATGAGCTAGAAGTTGTAGTTTTTCTAAGTGGCTCCCATTTTGGCTGTAGTGTTTCCATGCGCGTGGATGAAAGCGCGTTCTTTGTTATTTATCTCTGGTAATGAACATACTATTCTCCGTCTTAAATTTTACAATTTATTTACGTATTAGGGTACCTGAGGTTTGATTATAAATGTTGTTTAACTTGTTTGGATAAGTTTATTGGTAAGGTTTGGGATTCATTTTGTGTGCATTTTGAAGGAGTGATACCGGTGGATTATTGAATGAAGCGCGCCAGCTAAACTAAGTTTTTATGGCTATAAAGAAGGACTTTATGGAACAAAAGGACCATTTGTGATGTAACTGGGACCTTTTGGAGTGCCAACAGAAGAAGATCTTCAAAGGTAAGGCATTTATTATATCGCTATTTCTGACTTTCGTGTCGCACCTGCCTGGTTGAAAAATGGTTTTCATGCTTTTGTATGCGGGGCGCTGTTCCCAGATAATCGCATGGTGTGCTTTCGCTGTACAGCCTTTTTTGAAATCTGACACAGCGGCTGGATTAACAAGAAGTTAAGCTTTATTTTGATATATAATACTTGTATTTTCATGAATGTTAAATATTTATATTTCTGTAATATGAATTTCACCCTCTGCAATTTCACCGGATGTTGGCCGCTATCGTCCCACCTGCCCATAAGAAGTTAACAGGGAAAGACCATAGTAACACTGGAAAAAGACTAGAAATCATGATGAATAACAATCTAACACAGGATGCAGTCGAAATAGCAATAGCCTTCAATTCCTACTTTATTGACTCTGTCAGGGTACTGACACAGAACCCCTCCACTGGTTTCTTGGGCTCAGTGCTAGTAAATTACACTCAACCTGTCTTCATCATAAGGGAGCAAGGTGATTAGCTCACTAAAGAACTCTAAAGCCAAAGATGTGTTTGGGCTGAACTTTACCTTTCTTAAAAACTACAAAGAGTCACTCATTGGCCCCATTACTAAGGTCACCAACACAGCTATTGGTCTGGGGGTGTTTCCAAGGGTATGGAAGTCGGCCATCTTTAAATCGGGCGACCCTCCTGAAGTGAGTAACTACAGGTCCATTAGTATACAGTCGTGGCCAAAAGTTTTGAGAATGACACAAATATTAATTCCCACAAAGTTTGCTGCTTCAGTGTCTTTAGATATTTTTGTCAGATGTTACTATGGAATACTGAAGTATAATTACAAGCATTTCATAAGTGTCAAAGGCTTTTATTGACAATTATTTGAAGTTGAGGCAAAGAGTCAATATTTGCAGTGTTGCCCCTTCTTTTTCAAGACCTCTGCAATCCGCCCTGGCATGCTGTCAATTAACTTCTGGGCCACATCCTGACTGATGGCAGCCCATTCTTGCATAAACAATGCTTGGAGTTTGTCAGAATTTGTGGGGTTTTGTTTGTCCACCCGCCTCTTGAAGATTGACCACAAGTTCTCAATGGGATTAAGGTCTGGGGAGTTTCCTGGCCATGGACCCAAAATATCGATGTTTTGTTCCCCGAGCCACTTAGTTATCACTTTTGCCTTATGGTAAGGTGCTCCATCATGCTGGGAAAGGCATTGTTCGTCACCAAACTGTTCCTGGATGGTTGGGAGAAGTTGCTCTCGGAGGATGTGTTGGTACCATTCTTTATTCATGGTTGTGTTCTTAGGCAAAATTGTGAGTGAGCCCACTCCCTTGGCTGAGAAGCAACCCCACACATGAATGGTCTCAGGATGCTTTACTGTTGGCATGACACAGGACTGATGGTAGCGCTCACCTTGTCTTCTCCGGACAAGCTTTTTTCCGGATGCCCCAAACAATCGGAAAGGGGATTCATCAGAGAAAATGACTTTACCCCAGTCCTCAGCAGTCCAATCCCTGTACCTTTTGCAGAATATCCGTCTGTCCCTGATGTTTTTCCTGGAGAGAAGTGGCTTCTTTGCTGCCCTTCTTGACACCAGGCCATCCTCCAAATGTCTTTGCCTCACTGTGCGTGCAGATGCACTCACACCTGCCTGCTGCCATTCCTGAGCAGGCTCTGTACTGGTGGTGCCCCGATCCCGCAGCTGAATCAACTTTAGGAGACGGTCCTGGCGCTTGCTGGACTTCCTTGGGCGCCCTGAAGCCTTCTTCACAACAATTGAACCGCTCTCCTTGAAGTTCTTGATGATCCGATAAATGGTTGATTTAGGTGCAATCTTACTGGCAGCAATATCCTTGTGCAAAGCAATGATGACGGCATATGTTTCCTTGCAGGTAACCATGTTTGACAGAGGATGAACAATGATTCCAAGCACCACCCTCCTTTTGAAGCTTCCAGTCTGTTATTCGAACTCAATCAGCATGGCAGAGTGATCTCCAGCCTTGTCCTCGTCAAAACTCACACCTGTGTTAACGAGAGAATCACTGACATGATGTCGGCTGGTCCTTTTGTGGCAGAGCTGAAATGCAGTGGAAATGTTTTTTTGGGATTCAGTTCATTTGCATGGCAAAGAGGGACTTTGCAATTAATTTCAATTTATCTGATCACTCTTCATAACATGCTGGAGTATATGCAAATTGCCATCATACAAACTGAGGCAGCAGATTTTGTGAAAATTAATATTTGTGTCATTCTCAAAACTTTTGGCCACGACTGTACCTGTGGTGTCGAATGTTGGTGAAAAGTGTGTAGCAGAACAACTGATTGCCCACCTCAATAACAGAACCTCCACATTACTTTCCATGCAGTTTGGCTTCAGAGCGAAACACTCCACAGAAACAGCCAACTGCTTTCTTCTGGAAAATGTGAAGTCCAAGACAGACAAAGGGGGCGTTGTTGGGGCTGTGTTTCTGGACCTAAGGAAGGCTTTTGATACTGTTAACCATGAGATTGTCCAAGTTCAACTTTTCCCCCGATGCCTTGAGATGGATGAAATCATACCTTGAAGCCAGAACTCAGTGTGTCAGAGTGAGCAATGAGCTGTCGCCCACTCTTAGTTATGATGTGGTCGTGCCCCAAGGGTCAATATTGGGGACCCTCGTGTTCAGCCTGTACATGAATGATCTGCCTTCTGTCTGTACTGGGTCTGAAGTTCAAATGTATGCAGATGATACAGTGATATATGTGCATGCAAAGAGAAAACAACAAGCTGCACAAGAACTCACTACTGTAATGGTCCAGGTTACAAAGTGGCTCAGTGACTCGTGTTTGCATTTCAATGTGAAAAAAACTGTCTGCATGTTCTTCACAAAGAGGGCAACAGATGCTACTGAGCCAGATGTCTATGTGTCAGGGGAGAAGCTCCAGGTGGCATCTGATTTTAAGTACCTTGGCATCATACTTGATTCCAACCTCTCTTTTAAAAAGCATGTGACAAAGGTAATTCAAATAACCAAATTCAACCTAGCTAATTTCCAATTTATATGAAATTGTTTGACTACAGAGGTAGCAAAACTGTACTTCCAATCTATGATACTCCCTCACTTAACATACTGCTTGACTAGTTAGGCCCAAGCTTGCTGTTCAACATTAAAACTTATTCAGTCTGTCTACAAACAGGCTCTCAAAGTGCTTGATAGGAAGCCCAATAGCCATCAGAAAGCATGAGCTCCTGAGTTGGGAAAATCTTGTGCAATACACCGACGCATGTCTTGTATTCAAGATCCTAAATGGCCTGGCTCCCCCTCCACTCAGTATTTTTGTTAAACAGAAAACCCAAACATATGGCAGCAGATCCACAAGGTCTGCCATGAGAGGTGAATGTATAGTTCCCTTAAGGAAAAGCACCTTTAGTAAATCCGCTTTCTCTGTGAGAGCTTCCCATGTCTAGAATACACTGCCATCAGACACACATAACTGCACCACCTATCACACTTTCACAAAATGCATGAAGACATAGCTAAAGGTCAATCAGATTTGTGAACATAATCCCTAGCTGTGTATTGCCGCTTTCCATGTTGTCTGTTGTCTGTAGCTTGTGAGGTGTGGAAACACTTTGTTGCTTTTATGGATTTTGTCTTGTTGCTTTTTGTTCTACGTTGCTCTGTCTGTATGCTACATCTTGCTTGTCCTATGTTGCTCTGTCTGCATGCTATGTCTTGCTTGTCCTATGTTGCTCTGCGTGTGCTCACTGCTCAATGATTGTCTATATTGTAATTGTTTTTAATAACCTGCCCAGGGACTGCGGTTGAAAATTAGCCGGCTGGCTAAAACTGGCACTTTTACTGAAACGTTGATTAATGTGCACTGTCCCTGTAAAAATAAAATAAACTCAAACTCAAGCTAGCTAGCTAACATTAGCTGGCTGGCTGGCTCACTAGCTAACATTATGTGTATGATCT
Organism: Salmo trutta; assembly: GCF_901001165.1. Classification (NCBI taxonomy): domain Eukaryota; kingdom Metazoa; phylum Chordata; class Actinopteri; order Salmoniformes; family Salmonidae; genus Salmo; species Salmo trutta. Next base: position 33,169,538 of record NC_042965.1, read on the forward strand.
TGTGTACTAATATTATTTGTATCTCAGAGCCATTTGCATTGCTAGTTTAGCCCAATATTAGCTAGCTAGCTAATATTGAATCTAGTTGGTTAGCTTTATCTACCTCTAGATTCATGCAAGGTAGTAACATTATGAATTGGGATTATAGTTAATTGTTTAGCTAGCTTCATGTCTAAACAAAATACTCCACTATGCAAGTAATAATTTCACTGTATCGTTTACACCTTCTGTATCCTGTGCATGTGACAAATGAACTTAGATTTTATATGATATAGTGTGTGTTTACCAGAGACGGTAATGTGAAGAACAACATGACGTTAGGCCAACGAGAATATAACGTTAGGCCAACGAGACAGTGTCTGTCACGGATCCCTCCGGAACTTTCATTACACACACCTGGCCCCTATTCTCACTGATTGTATTTGTATATATGTGCCCTTTGGTTTCCATTGGGGGGTCGAATATTGTTACTATGTCTGTTGGTGCGTGTGAGTACCTGTGCAGTGTGTTTTGGGCTTTCGTGCCCTTGTGGATTGCGCAGATGATTACGGGTCTCGTCCTGTGTGATAATCATTGTGCGCTAGTGTTATTTATTCAGGTACTCCTCACTCTTTTGTTTGGGGTTCAACCCTGTGTTTTGTTACTTGTTTGTTTGGTCTTCGTCCCCATGTCTTTACACAGCACGGCATAATTTGGGCTTAATAAAAAACCCTATTACGCATTCCTGCATCTGGCTCCCTATCCTTCATGCCAATGTGACAGTGTCCAAATTCTAAAATTCTCCAGTAGAATGCCCTGCTTTTATTTCATCACACTCACAACCGTAAGCTATTTTCTGTAATTAGCTTGCCTTTATCTTGTAAATAATGATATTGTTGTGAATTTCTTTTCCTGTAATAATCAATACAAATTAGCTAAAGTTAAGATGCTGTCAGCTATATGAAATGGTCATTATTTGAACTGGCTAGTCAGCTAACTTAAAGTTAGCTAGCTAACTAGCAAGCTAGAAACAAATTCAAAACTTTGTTTAGAACGTTTTGTGTTCATGCTTTTTGTGTTTATACAAGATTGATGACAATAGAATGTTCATGATGTCACTGGGACAACTGTATACAGACATCTTGATCGACGTAGTATAAACCAGCCTTTAATCTTGATATCTCTGGTTGTTTAGTACACTACAGTACTTACTCTGTTTAGCACATGGCCTCACATGTGAATACTTAAAGAGATGGGTGGGGCTAAGGCTTAAGAGGGTGTGAACGATGCTGAATGGCTGTAGACAAAGAAGAGCTCTCCAGTAGGTGTAGCAAAACATTCATCGGCATTTTCTCAAAAGCAGCATTACAGAACTGTAGTCTATGAAAAACCATTTTCTATCTCCGAGTATCTACTTTTATCCAATGTACAAAACACAATTTCAAATGTTGCTACATAAGACTGAATTGAGCCAGTCGGTGACATACTTAATACTGTCCATGGAAGTTTTTGTAAGTCAACTTTCTTCCTTTTTTATTCATTTTGATTAGTTTAAAAATAAGGTATTGTTTTATAGTCATATTACATCTTGTCTTCCAAATCTTATGGTTCCCAATGCATATTATTGTCCACCATAGATCTTTAGTATTGTCATCCATATGAGTATCAAAAACACAGTGAAAGACTGTCTTGGGATTTATACATAGATCAAAATCAATACTTCTCATCAGATCCCATATTTCTTTAGTTCTGTAGCAGTCCAATAAAACGTGTTCGAAATTCTCTTCATCGCTACAATTCGGCATAGGAAAAAATTGACTTTTAATAACAAAACAGCTCCAGCTTCACTACAGAACGCTCTGGTAAACGTCATACAGAATGGCATTTTCTGGCATTTTCTGACAATTGTGTACTTTTTTATACGTTCTTTAGTTTCTGCTGGGGTAAGGTGCTCACATGCACTGTGTGTGACTTCGCCACCGTACATTTCATCAGGTATCAATTTATAAATAGTTTTGTTCTAATCACCATTCCAGTTAATATTTAAATGTTGAAAGTCGTCAGTAAAGTTGCCATAGCACAACCTGTGATGAGGTACATTTTTTCTTGATTTTCTACATAATTTTCCCCCCACAAAGACATCGCTGACACACACTGTAATTGACACATGCACTGTTTGTTTACATATTTACACAGCGTTCCTTGCGTAGCCTAACTCTGCATTCTGATGTTGCTTTGGAGACAGGGCTCTGACAGCAGCCAATGGGCAGAGAGGATTATAATTAGTGTGTGTGAATGGGTGGAGAGAGTGTGTGTGAAACAAACAGCTCTATCAAACAGCATGTTGACGGAAGCTGATTTTTTTTATCTGCTCGTTCAAAGAAGAAATCACAGAATAAGAACCAGGATCAAACAAATGCTGCTAAACCAATTAAATACCATAGTCATAATCTGGACATCAGGGGCTAGCTAGTGAGAGTGTGTCTGTGTGTTTACTTTTTAATACAGTTGTTATTGTTATGACAGTAAGACATTACTGAATGTGGCCACTCAGCTGTCCCTGGTTCTGATTTAACCTGTACATCAGGGGTCAGCCAGAGGTATGTGTGCGCGTGTGGTTCTCTGTGTGTGTTTGTGTGTGTATGTGTGTGTGTGTGTCTCACAAAAATGTGTCACTTTATCATTAAAATGTTGTAGCTTTTTTCTAAATAAATCAATATTGTTGTTAGTACCGCTGTCCCCAATAACCGTCCCCGCAAACTGTCTGTATATTGCATATTTATCTCATGAACACACAGTGAAGCCTTCATATTTACTCTGCAATAAGATAAGAAGATATTACATACAACCCGTTATTCAAACAAGCAGCAAACCTTCCTTATGGGCAGAGTGGATTATTCATGTGACACATAGTAATCAAATAGAATGTTATCTGCTCAGTTGTGATTACACTATTAAGATTAAATGACTTGGGATCACCCAGACAAAGAGTGATCTGCAACTGAGGCTTGTCATGTCTGGGGATTTGCTTTGACATCTTCTGAGCTAATTAATTATCACCTGTCAATCAAATGAAGTTCTAGAACGTTGATGTCTTTGTGTCTGTTGGTGTGTCTGCTCTCTGTTTACTTTTTGAGAAGACTTCATGGCAGTTGTATTGGTTGTGTTTTTCAGCTTTCTTAACATGTGTAAACATGCAGTGTGTGACTATATCTGTATGTGTGTATATATGTGTGTTTGTGTGTGTGTGACAGGAGAGCCCTGTCGTTTCAGCCACACAGGATGCAGCTGCAGATAGTTTGGGTGGATGTGCAACTATAGCATGTACAGTATGTCTGTCTGTCTGTCTGTCTGTCTGTCTGTCTGTCTGTCTGTCTGTCTGTCTGTCTGTCTGTCTGTCTGTCTGTCTGTCTGTCTGTCTGTCTGTCTGTCTGTCTGTCTGTCTGTCTGTCTGTCTGTGTGTCTGTGTGTGTGTGTTTGTCTGCACGTCTTTGTGGATCTTGCCTTTCTCCAAATGTTGCTGTCAACATCAATGCCAATTGTTTTGTCTTGTCTATCTATGCCCCATGCACTCTCTCTCTTCTCTCAATTGAATTCAATTCAAGGATTTTATTGGCATAAAATATATGTTAACAATGCCATAGCAAGTGAAGTAGAATTAACAAAAATGAAATAAACAATAGAAATGTACTGTAAATATTACACTCACAGAAGTTCCAAAATAATAAAGACATTTCAAATGTCAAATTATGTCTATATACCGTGTTGTAATGATCTGCAAATAGTAAAAGTACAAAAGGGAAAATAAATAAACATAAATATGGGTTGTTTTAACAATGGTGTTTGTTCTTCACTGGTTGCCCTTTTCTTTTGGCAACAGGTCACAAATCTTGTTGCTGTGATGGCACACTGTGGTATTTCACCCAGTAGATATGGGAGTTTATCAAAATTGGGTTTGTTTTCAAATTCTTTGTGGATCTGTGTAACCTCAGGGAAATATGTGTCTCTAATATGGTCATACATTTGGCAGGAGGTTAGGAAGTGCAGCTCAGTTTCCACTTCATTTTATGGGCAGTGTGCACATAGCCTGTCTTCTCTTGAGAGCTAGGTCTGCCTACGGTGGCCATTCTCAATAGCAAGGCTATGCTCACTGAATCTATACATAGTCAAAGCTATCCTTTAGTTTGGGTCAGTCACAGTGGTCAGGTATTCTGCCTCTGTGTACTCTCTGTCTAGGGCCAAATAGCATTCTAGTTTGCTCAGTTATTTTGTCAATTCTTTCCAATGTGTCAAGTAATTATCTTTTTGTTTTCTCATGATTTGGTTGGGTCTAATTGTGTTGCTGTCCTGGGGCACTGTGGCGTCTGTTTGTGTTTGTGAACAGAGCCCCATGACCAGCTTGCTAGGGGACTCTTCTCCAGGTTCATCTCTCTGTAGGTGATGGCTTTGTTATGGAAGGTTTGGGAATTGCTTCCTTTTAGGTGGTTGTAGAATATTACAGTTATTTTCTGGATTTTGATAATTAGCGGGTATCGGCCTAATTCTGCTCTGCATGCATTATTTGGTGTTTTACATTGTACACCCAGGATATTTTTGCAGAATTCTGCATTCATTCTCAATTTGGTGTTTGTCCCATTTAATGAATTATTGGTTGGTGATCGGACCCCAGACCTCACAACCATAAAGGGCAATGGGTTCTATAACTGATTCAAGTATTTTTAGCAAATCTTATGTTCCTTTTGATGGCATAGAAGGCCCTTCTTTCCTTGTCTCTCAGCAGAAGGAGCGTAAAAAAAGATAGGGCAGTAGTAATCTAATAAGTAAGTTTGCAGCTTGGTTTGGCTCTCTGTCCTCTGACAGTCCTCTGAAACAAAAAGTAACCACTGGCTGAGTGACTCCTGGGCTACGTAGTCTACCCAGCAACCACACTCTACTCCTCTCCATCTGCTGAACCACACAAAAGAACAGAGAAAAGAACTGTGTGTGAGTCTGTGCATGTGTGTGTGTGTTTGTGTGTGTGTGTGTGTGTGTGTGTGTGTGTAGATGGGCAGTGTGATGCTTATTTATGATGATCAGTATGTGTATTTGGTTTATGTGTAGTTTGTGTATGTGTGTGTGCCCATGTGGCTGAGCCGAATGGATAGGTCTCACAGGACAAAGACTCCTAAGTGAAATGGTCAGGGCAAATTGGCTTCTGACCTTCTGACCTTCTGACCTTCTGACCTGCCCCTGACCTATCTCCCTCTCTCTCTCTCTTGCTTTCATACCTTATGTCTCTATCTCTTTACCCTTCTCTAAATCAGTCCATCCATCCATGCACCATTCAGCAAGGGAGGCTGCCCAAGCCCTCACCAACCTCCTGACAAACCCACCAATGCCTTGACACCCTCACCAACCTCCTGACACCCCCACCAACCCCCAAACACCCTCACCAACCCCCATACACCCCCACCAACCTCCTGATACCCCCACCAACCCTGAGACACCCCACCAACCTCCTGACACCCACACCAACCTCCTGACACCCCCACCAACCTCCTGACACCCCCACCAACTTCCTGACACCCCCACCAACCCCCAGACACCCCCACCAAACTCCTGATACCCTCGCAAACTCCTGACACACCCAACAACCTCCTGACACCCCCACCAACCTCCTGACACCCCCACCAACCCCCAGACACCCCCACCAAACTCCTGATACCCTCGCAAACTCCTGACTCCACACACACACAAATGAATGCACACACACACAGGTTGAGTTTACACAGGCAGCCCAATTCCACCAATTGGCCTTTTGACAAATCAGATCAGCTCTGAAAAAGATCTGATGTGAAAAGACCTGATGTGATGGGTCAAAAGACCAACGCAGCCAAGGAGACACAACTGGCTGGGATACAGGGGCATTGAGAGTCTCAAATGTTGCGTTTACACAGGTAGCCCAATTCTGATATTTTTCCCAATTATACACAACCACACACTCACACAACCATACAATCACCCATTAGCCTACAGCACACAACCACACGCTCACACTTTCATCAGCCACTCTTCCAGTCTCCATAGCTGCTGTTGTGTGCAGTACTTAGTATTCAGTTCCTGTACTATTCAGAATATACACACTCTACCAGACAAAACTAAAGAACCAATCACAGACACAGCCTATTGGAAGTTAAGCCAATAAGAGAGCAATAGAGCTAACCAATGACGGAGCCAGCAACAGACCTAGGCAGCTAGAGATTGAGGCACAGCACGCTTTGAGCCAATCTGAGATAGTGAACAACGGAAAGAGCTAGCCAATCAGAGAGGATTTCTTTGCTGTTGCAGCATGAGTATCTGACCAGACAGAGAGAGAGAGAGAGAGCGAGAGAAAGAGAGGAGTGAGTGTTATTGTGTACCTTATAGTCGATAGTTAGAAGGCTGAGTGTACTTTACCACTTCCAAAATGTGTATCTTTCTACAAAACACCCAAATACTGCTTTCAAAATGATTCTGAGTGTAAATGTGATTGATAATGTCTATGTATGCATGTGCACGTGTGTAAATGCACAAGTGGATATGTCTGTGTGTGTGTGTGCGTGTATGTGTGTGCGTGTGTGTATGTGTATGTGTGTGTGTGTGCGTGTGTGTGTATGTGTACGTGTATGAGATGGTGTGTTTGTGTCGTTGTGTCCATGCCCCAGGTGACCTCAAACCCCGTCTGGTGAACAATAACAGAGGGAAGCATATCACTGAGACACGTGCTGCCAACTGTTGCTGAAACTCAGTTAACATAAAACCACTTTACTGACTGTGAAATTACCCCCCCCCCCTCCCCCCCGGCACACTCCAACAGCCCCTCTTTCTCTCGACCCCTGTCCTGCCTCCATTGTGCCTCATGAATAGGATGAGGTGGTGGAGGGGTGTGTGTATGTTGTGTTGTGTGCTGTGTTGTGCGTGTGCGCGTGTGTGTGTAAGGACAGCTGGGTGTCTGGCAGTGTCAGTAGCAGCTGCCCCAGGCCTGAACAGTACAGATTAGAGGGCTGAGAGCACGTGCTGCCTGCTTTGGAGACCAACAATGGATGAATGGAAGGGGAGTCCTTATCCCCCCCTCCGCCTCTCTCTCTCTCTCTCTCTCTCTCTCTCTGTCTCTGTCTCTGTCTCTCTGTCTTTCTCTTGCTCTGCCCCTCTCCCTCTGTCTCTCTCTGCCCCTCTCTCTCTGTCTCTCTGTCTCTCTCTCTGCAGAAGAGAAGAGTTAGGAATAGAAAGAAGATAGCCATTGATAGATAGACAGAAGAATAGACAGAGACAGAAAGGGAGATAGACAGCAGAATAGACAGAGACAGAAAGGGAGATAGACAGAAGAGACAGAGAGAAAAGGAGATAGACAGCAGAATAGACAGAGACAGAAAGGGAGATAGACAGAAGACACAGAGGGTTTGGAGGATAGAGGGATGTAGACAGAAAGGAGAGTTGGGCCCCTATAAGGTGCTGAGGGCCATGGTGGCTTAGTGACGGCTGTTACTCCTGCAGAGAGATATTTGAGCAGGTTCCTTTCACAAATAAAGAGTCTGAAAAATAAAGCGAGGCATGTGTGTAATGGGGCTAAGAGTTTTGGGTGTGTCTGCACAGACATGAAGAGCGGCACACTTCAACCAAAACGTCTCTTTTGCTAATGAAAAGAGTGTTCTGGATGAGGGAGTGATTTAGGGGTGGGGAAAGGGAAGGGGGGAGGAAGACTTTCACCACCTAGAGAACAAATCACGTGGCTGTTTTGTCCATGCCAATCTATTACAACACAAAAGGAGTGCTGAGTCATAAAGGAGTCATCGTGTTCTTCAAAACAGACTGATATTTACCCTGCAATACAGTGCATTAGGCTGTATGCTCATCTGGCTGGCTCATCCTGAAATCTCACAATAGAAAGCTATTCTGACCATCTGGCACAATCAAACACAATCAGTTTGATTTTCCTACACATGTCTCATAAAGGATACATGGTGCTGTTTCATGCTAGAAAACCCCAGTGGTCTATGATGCCAATGGAGCATGGAAAATGCACAGAGAAATTGTAAACGCATTGGAGCCGTGAAAGTGTTTGCAATTTGAGTCATCCTAAAGGTTATATACAATCTATGATACAGTAACTCAAAATGGAACTTCCTGGAAAATGTCACACACTTAAATGTTGACTGATGCGAAACGTTTGTGCTTCTCAGGTTAGACACATAGTCACTCATGCAGGGTCATCCAGGGTCACTCAAGGATTTGGCCTTCAGTGTTGGTGTGTGGTGTATGTGGTTGGACGCATGCATACAAACACTCTGTTCTCCACCGCCTACTTCTCCTTCTCCTCCTCCCACTTCATCTCGTCCCCTCTTCCTCATCCTATTCCACAGCCTTATTCCCTCTCCTCTCCTCTTCCTCCTCCTCTTCCATCTCAACGTTCCTCAAAAATCCCGCTCTCTAGGCCTCGCCTTGTTGTCTGATGCACATTGACAGACCCATTGAGGTTGACATTGTCTCCCATGACAACTAACGAGCAAATGTCTAATTAGTGCAAATTATGCTCCAATGACTCAAATGACGGTTGATTCTGTCAGACATTTTGTCTCTCTGTCTCTCTCTTTTATTCAGTGGATTTGTGCTGCTGTATGTAAACTGGTATTTGTTAATGATCGTTTTATACACCTTTATGATGTTAATTCTGTGAGTGACTGTTCTGTTTTGCACAGTCACAGAGGGACACATATACAATGCATGAGTTGGGGTCTTGATAGTATTTGACCCTACAATAATAGCAGTATAAACTTGAATTTAACCCACTGGAAAGGGCCAAGAATGGTCAGATAACCCCCCCCCTTTAAAGCCATGGGTAAATTAGGAGCCTGGAAACTTACAGCGGTTTGATGGAGTGGTTGTGGTCCTAGAAAGGCTGTCCGGTAAGGCTGTTTCTTCCTCACTGTCCAGGAATGATGTCTATGTCAGGCTGTCCAGTAAGGATGTTTCTGCCTGGCTGTCCAGTAAGGGCGTTTCTGCCTGAATGTCCAGTCAGGATGTTTCTGCCTGGCTGTCCAGTAAGGGCGTTTCTGCCTGGCTGTCCAGTAAGGATGTTTCTGCCTGGCTGTCCAGTAAGGATGTTTCTGCCTGGCTGTTCAGCAAGGATGTTTCTGCCAGGCTGTCCAGTAAAGATGTTTCTAACTGCCTGTCCAGTAAGGGCGTTTCTACCTGGCTGTCCAGCAAGGATGTTTCTGCCTGCCTGTCCAGTAAGGATGTTTCTGCCTGGCTGTCCTGTAAGGATGTTTCTTCCTCACTGTCCATGAATGATGTTTCTGCCTGGCTGTCCAGTAAGGATGTTTCTGCCAGGCTGTCCAGTAAGGATGTTTCTAACTGCCTGTCCAGTAAGGGCGTTTCTACCTGGCTGTCCAGTAAGGATGTTTCTGCCTGGCTGTCCTGTAAGGATGTTTCTTCCTCACTGTCCATGAATGATGTCTATGTCAGGCTGTCCAGTAAGGATGTTTCTGCATGGCTGTCCACTAAGGATGTTTCTGCCTGGCTGTCCAGTAAGGATGTTTCTGCCTGGCTGTCCAGTAAGGATGTTTCTTCCTCACTGTCCATGAATGATGTCTATGTCAGGCTGTCCAGTAAGGATGTTTCTGCCTGGCTGTCCACTAAGGATGTTTCTGCCTGGCTGTCCACTAAGGATGTTTCTGCCTGGCTGTCCAGTAAGGATGTTTCTGCCTGGCTGTCCAGTAAGGATGTTTCTTCCTCACTGTCCATGAATGATATCTATGTCAGGCTGTCCAGTAAGGATGTTTCTGCCTGGCTGTCCACTAAGGATGTTTCTGCCTGGCTGTCCAGTAAGGATGTTTCTTCCTGGTTGTCCAGTCAGGATGTTTCTGCCTGGCTGTCCAGTAAGGATGTTTCTGCCTGGTTGTCCAGTAAGGATGTTTCTGCCTGGCTGTCCAGTAAGGATGTTTCTGCCTGGCTGTCCAGTAAGGATGTTTCTGCCTGGTTGTCCAGTAAGGATGTTTCTGCCTGGCTGTCCAGTAAGGATGTTTCTGCCTGGCTGTCCAGTAAGGATGTTTCTGCCTGGCTGTGCAGTAAGGATGTTTCTGCCTGGTTGTGCAGTAAGGATGTTTATGCCTGGCTGTCCAGTAAGGATGTTTCTGCCTGGTTGTCCAGTCAGGATGTTTCTGCCTGGCTGTCCAGTGAGGATGTTTCTGCCTGGTTGTCCAGTAAGGATGTTTCTGCCTGGCTGTCCAGTAAGGATGTTTCTGCCTGGCTGTCCAGTAAGGATGTTTCTGCCTGGCTGTGCAGTAAGGATGATTCTGCCTGACTGTCCAGTCAGGGTGTTTCTGCCTGGCTGTCCAGTAAGGGCGTTTCTGCCTGGCTGTCCAGTAAGGCTGTTTCTTCCTCACTGTCCATGAATGATGTCTATGTCAGGCTCTGCAGTAGGGATGTTTCTGCCTGGCTGTCCAGTAAGGATGTTTCTGCCTGGCTGTCCAGTAAGGATGTTTCTAACTGCCTGTCCAGTAAGGGTGTTTCTGCCTGGCTGTCCAGTAAGGATGTTTCTGCCTGGATGTCCAGTAAGGATGTTTCTGCCTGGCTGTCCAGTAAGGATGTTTCTAACTGCCTATCCAGTAAGGATGTTTCTGAATGGCTGTCCACTAAGGATGTTTCTGCCTGGCTGTCCAGTAAGGATGTTTCTTCCTCACTGTCCAGGAATGATGTCTATGTCAGGCTGTCCAGTAAGGGCGTTTCTGCCTGGCTGTCCAGTAAGGGCGTTTCTGCCTGGCTGTCCAGTAAGGATGTTTATGCCTGGCTGTCCAGTAAGGATTTTTCTAACTGCCTGTCCAGTAAGGGCATTTCTGCCTGACTGTCCAGTCAGGGTGTTTCTGCCTGGCTGTCCAGTAAGGATGTTTCTGCCTAACTGTCCAGTAAGGATGTTTCTTCCTCACTGTCCAGGAATGATGTCTATGTCAGGCTGTCCAGTAAGGATGTTTCTGCCTGGCTGTCCACTAAGGATGTTTCTGCCTGGCTGTCCAGTAAGGATGTTTCTTCCTCACTGTCCAGGAATGATGTCTATGTCAGGCTGTCCAGTAAGGGCGTTTCTGCCTGGCTGTCCAGTCAGGGTGTTTCTGCCTGGCTGTGCAGTAGGGATGTTTCTGCCTGGCTGTCCAGTAAGGATGTTTCGGCCTGGCTGTCCAGTAAGGATGTTTCTGTCTGGCTGTCCAGTAAGGATGTTTCTGCCTGGCTGTCCAGTAAGGATGTTTATGCCTGGCTGTCCAGTAAGGATGTTTCTGCCTGGCTGTCCAGTAAGGATGTTTCTAACTGCCTGTCCAGTAAGGGCGTTTCTGCCTGAATGTCCAGTCAGGATGTTTCTGCCTGGCCTTCCAATAAGGGCGTTTCTGCCTGGCTGTCCAGTAACGGCGTTTCTGCCTGGCTGTCCAGTAAGGCTGTTTCTTCCTCACTGTCCATCAAAGATGTCTATGTCAGGCTGTCCAGTAAGGATGTTTCTGCCTGGCTGTCCACTAAGGATGTTTCTGCCTGGCTGTCCAGTAAGGATGTTTCTGCCTGGCTGTCCAGTAAGGATGTTTCTTCCTCACTGTCCAGGAAGGATGTCTATGTCAGGCTGTCCAGTAAGGATGTTTCTGCCTGGCTGTCCAGTAAGGGCGTTTCTGCCTGGCTGTCCAGTAAGGTGTTTCTGCCTGGCTGTCCAGTCAGGGTTTTTCTGCCTGGCTGTCCAGTAAGGATGTTTATGCCAGGCTGTCCAGTAAGGTTGTTTCTGCCTGGCTGTCCAGTAAGGTGGTTTCTGCCTGGCTGTCCAGTAAGGATGTTTATGCCTGGCTGTCCAGTAAGGATGTTTATGCCTGGCTGTCCAGTAAGGATGTTTCTGCCTGGCTGTCCAGTAAGGATGTTTATGCCTGGGTGTCCAGTAAGGGTGTTTCTGCCTGGCTGTGCAGTAAGGATGATTCTGCATGACTGTCCAGTCAGGGTGTTTCTGCCTGGCTGTCCAGTAAGGGCGTTTCTGCCTGGCTGTCCAGTAAGGCTGTTTCTTCCTCACTGTCCATGAATGATGTCTATGTCAGGCTCTGCAGTAGGGATGTTTCTGCCTGGCTGTCCAGTAAGGATGTTTCTGCCTGGCTGTCCAGTAAGGATGTTTCTAACTGCCTGTCCAGTAAGGGTGTTTCTGCCTGGCTGTCCAGTAAGGATGTTTCTGCCTGGCTGTCCAGTAAGGATGTTTCTGCCTGGCTGTCCAGTAAGGATGTTTCTAACTGCCTATCCAGTAAGGATGTTTCTGCCTGGCTGTCCACTAAGGATGTTTCTGCCTGGCTGTCCAGTAAGGATGTTTCTTCCTCACTGTCCAGGAATGATGTCTATGTCAGGCTGTCCAGTAAGGGCGTTTCTGCCTGGCTGTCCAGTAAGGGCGTTTCTGCTTGGCTGTCCAGTCAGAGTGTTTCTGCCTGGGTGTCCAGTAAGGATGTTTCTGTCTGGCTGTCCAGTAAGGATGTTTCTGCCTGGCTGTCCAGTAAGGATGTTTATGCCTGGCTGTCCAGTAAGGATGTTTCTGCCTGGCTGTCCAGTAAGGATGTTTCTAACTGCCTGTCCAGTAAGGGCGTTTCTGCCTGAATGTCCAGTCAGGATGTTTCTGCCTGGCCTTCCAATAAGGGCGTTTCTGCCTGGCTGTCCAGTAACGGCGTTTCTGCCTGGCTGTCCAGTAAGGCTGTTTCTTCCTCACTGTCCATCAAAGATGTCTATGTCAGGCTGTCCAGTAAGGATGTTTCTGCCTGGCTGTCCACTAAGGATGTTTCTGCCTGGCTGTCCAGTAAGGATGTTTCTGCCTGGCTGTCCAGTAAGGATGTTTCTTCCTCACTGTCCAGGAAGGATGTCTATGTCAGGCTGTCCAGTAAGGATGTTTCTGCCTGGCTGTCCAGTAAGGGCGTTTCTGCCTGGCTGTCCAGTAAGGTGTTTCTGCCTGGCTGTCCAGTAAGGATGTTTCTAACTGCCTGTCCAGTAAGGGCGTTTCTGCCTGAATGTCCAGTCAGGATGTTTCTGCCTGGCCTTCCAATAAGGGCGTTTCTGCCTGGCTGTCCAGTAACGGCGTTTCTGCCTGGCTGTCCAGTAAGGCTGTTTCTTCCTCACTGTCCATCAAAGATGTCTATGTCAGGCTGTCCAGTAAGGATGTTTCTGCCTGGCTGTCCACTAAGGATGTTTCTGCCTGGCTGTCCAGTAAGGATGTTTCTGCCTGGCTGTCCAGTAAGGATGTTTCTGCCTGGCTGTCCAGTAAGGATGTTTCTAACTGCCTATCCAGTAAGGATGTTTCTGCCTGGCTGTCCACTAAGGATGTTTCTGCCTGGCTGTCCAGTAAGGATGTTTCTTCCTCACTGTCCAGGAATGATGTCTATGTCAGGCTGTCCAGTAAGGGCGTTTCTGCCTGGCTGTCCAGTAAGGGCGTTTCTGCTTGGCTGTCCAGTCAGAGTGTTTCTGCCTGGGTGTCCAGTAAGGATGTTTCTGTCTGGCTGTCCAGTAAGGATGTTTCTGCCTGGCTGTCCAGTAAGGATGTTTATGCCTGGCTGTCCAGTAAGGATGTTTCTGCCTGGCTGTCCAGTAAGGATGTTTCTAACTGCCTGTCCAGTAAGGGCGTTTCTGCCTGAATGTCCAGTCAGGATGTTTCTGCCTGGCCTTCCAATAAGGGCGTTTCTGCCTGGCTGTCCAGTAACGGCGTTTCTGCCTGGCTGTCCAGTAAGGCTGTTTCTTCCTCACTGTCCATCAAAGATGTCTATGTCAGGCTGTCCAGTAAGGATGTTTCTGCCTGGCTGTCCAGTAAGGATGTTTCTGCCTGGCTGTCCAGTAAGGATGTTTCTGCCTGGCTGTCCAGTAAGGATGTTTTCTTCCTCACTGTCCAGGAAGGATGTCTATGTCAGGCTGTCCAGTAAGGATGTTTCTGCCTGGCTGTCCAGTAAGGGCGTTTCTGCCTGGCTGTCCAGTAAGGTGTTTCTGCCTGGCTGTCCAGTCAGGGTTTTTCTGCCTGGCTGTCCAGTAAGGATGTTTATGCCAGGCTGTCCAGTAAGGCTGTTTCTGCCTGGCTGTCCAGTAAGGTGGTTTCTGCCTGGCTGTCCAGTAAGGATGTTTATGCCTGGCTGTCCAGTAAGGATGTTTATGCCTGGCTGTCCAGTAAGGATGTTTCTGCCTGGCTGTCCAGTAAGGATGTTTATGCCTGGGTGTCCAGTAAGGGTGTTTCTGCCTGGCTGTGCAGTAAGGATGATTCTGCCTGACTGTCCAGTCAGGGTGTTTCTGCCTGGCTGTCCAGTAAGGGCGTTTCTGCCTGGCTGTCCAGTAAGGCTGTTTCTTCCTCACTGTCCATGAATGATGTCTATGTCAGGCTCTGCAGTAGGGATGTTTCTGCCTGGCTGTCCAGTAAGGATGTTTCTGCCTGGCTGTCCAGTAAGGATGTTTCTAACTGCCTGTCCAGTAAGGGTGTTTCTGCCTGGCTGTCCAGTAAGGATGTTTCTGCCTGGCTGTCCAGTAAGGATGTTTCTGCCTGGCTGTCCAGTAAGGATGTTTCTAACTGCCTATCCAGTAAGGATGTTTCTGCCTGGCTGTCCACTAAGGATGTTTCTGCCTGGCTGTCCAGTAAGGATGTTTCTTCCTCACTGTCCAGGAATGATGTCTATGTCAGGCTGTCCAGTAAGGGCGTTTCTGCCTGGCTGTCCAGTAAGGGCGTTTCTGCTTGGCTGTCCAGTCAGAGTGTTTCTGCCTGGGTGTCCAGTCAGAGTGTTTCTGCCTGGCTGTCCAGTAAGGATGTTTCTGCCTGGCTGTCCAGTAAGGATGTTAATGCCTGGCTGTCCAGTAAGGATGTTTATGCCTGGCTGTCCAGTAAGGATTTTTCTAACTGCCTGTCCAGTAAGGGAATTTCTGCCTGACTGTCCAGTCAGGGTGTTTCTGCCTGGCTGTCCAGTAAGGATGTTTCTGCCTGGCTGTCCAGTAAGGATGTTTATGCCTTGCTGTCCAGTAAGGATGTTTATGCCTGGCTGTCCATTAAGGCTGTTTCTTCCTCACTGTCCATGAATGATGTCTATGTCAGGCTGTCCAGTAAAGATGTTTCTGCCTGGCTGTCCAGTCAGGATGTTTCTGCCTGGCTGTCCAGTAAGGATGTTTCTGCCTGGCTGTCCACTAAGGATGTTTCTGCCTGGCTGTCCAGTAAGGATGTTTCTGCCTGGCTGTCCAGTAAGGATGTTTCTTCCTAACTGTCCATGAATGATATCTATGTCAGGCTGTCCAGTAAGGATGTTTCTGCCTGGCTGTCCACTAAGGATGTTTCTGCCTGGCTGTCCAGTAAGGATGTTTCTGCCTGGTTGTCCAGTCAGGATGTTTCTGCCTGGCTGTCCAGTAAGGATGTTTCTGCCTGGTTGTCCAGTAAGGATGTTTCTGCCTGGCTGTCCAGTAAGGATGTTTCTGCCTGGCTGTCCAGTAAGGATGTTTCTGCCTGGTTGTCCAGTAAGGATGTTTCTGCCTGGCTGTCCAGTAAGGATGTTTCTGCCTGGCTGTCCAGTAAGGATGTTTCTGCCTGGCTGTGCGGTAAGGATGTTTCTGCCTGGCTGTGCAGTAAGGATGTTTATGCCTGGCTGTCCAGTAAGGATGTTTCTGCCTGGTTGTCCAGTCAGGATGTTTCTGCCTGGCTGTCCAGTAAGGATGTTTCTGCCTGGTTGTCCAGTAAGGATGTTTCTGCCTGGCTGTCCAGTAAGGATGTTTCTGCCTGGCTGTCCAGTAAGGATGTTATGCCTTGCTGTCCAGTATGGATGTTTATGCCTGGCTGTCCAGTAAGGATTTTTCTAACTGCCTGTCCAGTAAGGGCATTTCTGCCTGACTGTCCAGTCAGGGTGTTTCTGCCTGGCTGTCCAGTAAGGGCGTTTCTGCCTGGCTGTCCAGTCAGGGTGTTTCTGCCTGGCTGTCCAGTAAGGGTGCTTCTGCCTGGCTGTCCAGTAAGGCTGTTTCTTCCTCACTGTCCATGAATGATGTCTATGTCAGGCTGTCCAGTAAAGATGTTTCTGCCTGGCTGTCCAGTCAGGATGTTTCTGCCTGGCTGTCCAGTAAGGATGTTTCTGCCTGGCTGTACACTAAGGATGTTTCTGCCTGGCTGTCCAGTAAGGATGTTTCTGCCTGGCTGTCCAGTAAGGATGTTTCTTCCTCACTGTCCATGAATGATATCTATGTCAGGCTGTCCAGTAAGGATGTTTCTGCCTGGCTGTCCACTAAGGATGTTTCTGCCTGGCTGTCCAGTAAGGATGTTTCTGCCTGGTTGTCCAGTCAGGATGTTTCTGCCTGGCTGTCCAGTAAGGATGTTTCTGCCTGGTTGTCCAGTAAGGATGTTTCTGCCTGGCTGTCCAGTAAGGATGTTTCTGCCTGGCTGTCCAGTAAGGATGTTTCTGCCTGGTTGTCCAGTAAGGATGTTTCTGCCTGGCTGTCCAGTCAGGGTGTTTCTGCCTGGCTGTCCACTAAGGATGTTTCTGCCTGGCTGTCCAGTAAGGATGTTTCTTCCTCACTGTCCAGGAATGATGTCTATGTCAGGCTGTCCAGTAAGGGCGTTTCTGCCTGGCTGTCCAGTCAGGGTGTTTCTGCCTGGCTGTGCAGTAGGGATGTTTCTGCCTGGCTGTCCAGTAAGGATGTTTCGGCCTGGCTGTCCAGTAAGGATGTTTCTGTCTGGCTGTCCAGTAAGGATGTTTCTGCCTGGCTGTCCAGTAAGGATGTTTCTAACTGCCTGTCCAGTAAGGGCGTTTAGCCTGAATGTCCAGTCAGGATGTTTCTGCCTGGCCTTCCAATAAGGGCGTTTCTGCCTGGCTGTCCAGTAACGGCGTTTCTGCCTGGCTGTCCAGTAAGGCTGTTTCTTCCTCACTATCCATCAAAGATGTCTATGTCAGGCTGTCCAGTAAGGATGTTTCTGCCTGGCTGTCCACTAAGGATGTTTCTGCCTGGCTGTCCAGTAAGGATGTTTCTGCCTGGCTGTCCAGTAAGGATGTTTCTTCCTCACTGTCCAGGAAGGATGTCTATGTCAGGCTGTCCAGTAAGGATGTTTCTGCCTGGCTGTCCAGTAAGGGCGTTTCTGCCTGGCTGTCCAGTAAGGTGTTTCTGCCTGGCTGTCCAGTCAGGGTTTTTCTGCCTGGCTGTCCAGTAAGGATGTTTATGCCAGGCTGTCCAGTAAGGCTGTTTCTGCCTGGCTGTCCAGTAAGGTGGTTTCTGCCTGGTTGTCCAGTAAGGATGTTTCTGCCTGGCTGTCCAGTAAGGATGTTTCTGCCTGGCTGTCCAGTAAGGATGTTTCTGCCTGGCTGTGCGGTAAGGATGTTTCTGCCTGGCTGTGCAGTAAGGATGTTTATGCCTGGCTGTCCAGTAAGGATGTTTCTGCCTGGTTGTCCAGTCAGGATGTTTCTGCCTGGCTGTCCAGTAAGGATGTTTCTGCCTGGTTGTCCAGTAAGGATGTTTCTGCCTGGCTGTCCAGTAAGGATGTTTCTGCCTGGCTGTCCAGTAAGGATGTTTATGCCTTGCTGTCCAGTATGGATGTTTATGCCTGGCTGTCCAGTAAGGATTTTTCTAACTGCCTGTCCAGTAAGGGCATTTCTGCCTGACTGTCCAGTCAGGGTGTTTCTGCCTGGCTGTCCAGTAAGGGCGTTTCTGCCTGGCTGTCCAGTCAGGGTGTTTCTGCCTGGCTGTCCAGTAAGGGTGCTTCTGCCTGGCTGTCCAGTAAGGCTGTTTCTTCCTCACTGTCCATGAATGATGTCTATGTCAGGCTGTCCAGTAAAGATGTTTCTGCCTGGCTGTCCAGTCAGGATGTTTCTGCCTGGCTGTCCAGTAAGGATGTTTCTGCCTGGCTGTACACTAAGGATGTTTCTGCCTGGCTGTCCAGTAAGGATGTTTCTGCCTGGCTGTCCAGTAAGGATGTTTCTTCCTCACTGTCCATGAATGATATCTATGTCAGGCTGTCCAGTAAGGATGTTTCTGCCTGGCTGTCCACTAAGGATGTTTCTGCCTGGCTGTCCAGTAAGGATGTTTCTGCCTGGTTGTCCAGTCAGGATGTTTCTGCCTGGCTGTCCAGTAAGGATGTTTCTGCCTGGTTGTCCAGTAAGGATGTTTCTGCCTGGCTGTCCAGTAAGGATGTTTCTGCCTGGCTGTCCAGTAAGGATGTTTCTGCCTGGTTGTCCAGTAAGGATGTTTCTGCCTGGCTGTCCAGTCAGGGTGTTTCTGCCTGGCTGTCCAGTAAGGATGTTTCTGCCTAACTGTCCAGTAAGGATGTTTCTTCCTCACTGTCCAGGAATGATGTCTATGTCAGGCTGTCCAGTAAGGATGTTTCTGCCTGGCTGTCCACTAAGGATGTTTCTGCCTGGCTGTCCAGTAAGGATGTTTCTTCCTCACTGTCCAGGAATGATGTCTATGTCAGGCTGTCCAGTAAGGGCGTTTCTGCCTGGCTGTCCAGTCAGGGTGTTTCTGCCTGGCTGTGCAGTAGGGATGTTTCTGCCTGGCTGTCCAGTAAGGATGTTTCTGCCTGGCTGTCCAGTAAGGATGTTTCTGTCTGGCTGTCCAGTAAGGATGTTTCTGCCTGGCTGTCCAGTAAGGATGTTTATGCCTGGCTGTCCAGTAAGGATGTTTCTGCCTGGCTGTCCAGTAAGGATGTTTCTAACTGCCTGTCCAGTAAGGGCGTTTCTGCCTGAATGTCCAGTCAGGATGTTTCTGCCTGGCCTTCCAATAAGGGCGTTTCTGCCTGGCTGTCCAGTAACGGCGTTTCTGCCTGGCTGTCCAGTAAGGCTGTTTCTTCCTCACTGTCCATCAAAGATGTCTATGTCAGGCTGTCCAGTAAGGATGTTTCTGCCTGGCTGTCCACTAAGGATGTTTCTGCCTGGCTGTCCAGTAAGGATGTTTCTGCCTGGCTGTCCAGTAAGGATGTTTCTTCCTCACTGTCCAGGAAGGATGTCTATGTCAGGCTGTCCAGTAAGGATGTTTCTGCCTGGCTGTCCAGTAAGGGCGTTTCTGCCTGGCTGTCCAGTAAGGTGTTTCTGCCTGGCTGTCCAGTCAGGGTTTTTCTGCCTGGCTGTCCAGTAAGGATGTTTATGCCAGGCTGTCCAGTAAGGCTGTTTCTGCCTGGCTGTCCAGTAAGGTGGTTTCTGCCTGGCTGTCCAGTAAGGATGTTTATGCCTGGCTGTCCAGTAAGGATGTTTATGCCTGGCTGTCCAGTAAGGATGTTTCTGCCTGGCTGTCCAGTAAGGATGTTTATGCCTGGGTGTCCAGTAAGGGTGTTTCTGCCTGGCTGTGCAGTAAGGATGATTCTGCCTGACTGTCCAGTCAGGGTGTTTCTGCCTGGCTGTCCAGTAAGGGCGTTTCTGCCTGGCTGTCCAGTAAGGCTGTTTCTTCCTCACTGTCCATGAATGATGTCTATGTCAGGCTCTGCAGTAGGGATGTTTCTGCCTGGCTGTCCAGTAAGGATGTTTCTGCCTGGCTGTCCAGTAAGGATGTTTCTAACTGCCTGTCCAGTAAGGGTGTTTCTGCCTGGCTGTCCAGTAAGGATGTTTCTGCCTGGCTGTCCAGTAAGGATGTTTCTGCCTGGCTGTCCAGTAAGGATGTTTCTAACTGCCTATCCAGTAAGGATGTTTCTGCCTGGCTGTCCACTAAGGATGTTTCTGCCTGGCTGTCCAGTAAGGATGTTTCTTCCTCACTGTCCAGGAATGATGTCTATGTCAGGCTGTCCAGTAAGGGCGTTTCTGCCTGGCTGTCCAGTAAGGGCGTTTCTGCTTGGCTGTCCAGTCAGAGTGTTTCTGCCTGGGTGTCCAGTCAGAGTGTTTCTGCCTGGCTGTCCAGTAAGGATGTTTCTGCCTGGCTGTCCAGTAAGGATGTTAATGCCTGGCTGTCCAGTAAGGATGTTTATGCCTGGCTGTCCAGTAAGGATTTTTCTAACTGCCTGTCCAGTAAGGGCATTTCTGCCTGACTGTCCAGTCAGGGTGTTTCTGCCTGGCTGTCCAGTAAGGATGTTTCTGCCTGGCTGTCCAGTAAGGATGTTTATGCCTTGCTGTCCAGTAAGGATGTTTATGCCTGGCTGTCCATTAAGGCTGTTTCTTCCTCACTGTCCATGAATGATGTCTATGTCAGGCTGTCCAGTAAAGATGTTTCTGCCTGGCTGTCCAGTCAGGATGTTTCTGCCTGGCTGTCCAGTAAGGATGTTTCTGCCTGGCTGTCCAATAAGGATGTTTCTGCCTGGCTGTCCAGTAAGGATGTTTCTGCCTGGCTGTCCAGTAAGGATGTTTCTTCCTAACTGTCCATGAATGATATCTATGTCAGGCTGTCCAGTAAGGATGTTTCTGCCTGGCTGTCCACTAAGGATGTTTCTGCCTGGCTGTCCAGTAAGGATGTTTCTGCCTGGTTGTCCAGTCAGGATGTTTCTGCCTGGCTGTCCAGTAAGGATGTTTCTGCCTGGTTGTCCAGTAAGGATGTTTCTGCCTGGCTGTCCAGTAAGGATGTTTCTGCCTGGCTGTCCAGTAAGGATGTTTCTGCCTGGCTGTCCAGTAAGGATGTTTCTGCCTGGCTGTCCAGTAAGGATGTTTCTGCCTGGCTGTCCAGTAAGGATGTTTCTGCCTGGCTGTGCGGTAAGGATGTTTCTGCCTGGCTGTGCAGTAAGGATGTTTATGCCTGGCTGTCCAGTAAGGATGTTTCTGCCTGGTTGTCCAGTCAGGATGTTTCTGCCTGGCTGTCCAGTAAGGATGTTTCTGCCTGGTTGTCCAGTAAGGATGTTTCTGCCTGGCTGTCCAGTAAGGATGTTTCTGCCTGGCTGTCCAGTAAGGATGTTTATGCCTTGCTGTCCAGTATGGATGTTTATGCCTGGCTGTCCAGTAAGGATTTTTCTAACTGCCTGTCCAGTAAGGGCATTTCTGCCTGACTGTCCAGTCAGGGTGTTTCTGCCTGGCTGTCCAGTAAGGGCGTTTCTGCCTGGCTGTCCAGTCAGGGTGTTTCTGCCTGGCTGTCCAGTAAGGGTGCTTCTGCCTGGCTGTCCAGTAAGGCTGTGTCTTCCTCACTGTCCATGAATGATGTCTATGTCAGGCTGTCCAGTAAAGATGTTTCTGCCTGGCTGTCCAGTCAGGATGTTTCTGCCTGGCTGTCCAGTAAGGATGTTTCTGCCTGGCTGTACACTAAGGATGTTTCTGCCTGGCTGTCCAGTAAGGATGTTTCTGCCTGGCTGTCCAGTAAGGATGTTTCTTCCTCACTGTCCATGAATGATATCTATGTCAGGCTGTCCAGTAAGGATGTTTCTGCCTGGCTGTCCACTAAGGATGTTTCTGCCTGGCTGTCCAGTAAGGATGTTTCTGCCTGGTTGTCCAGTCAGGATGTTTCTGCCTGGCTGTCCAGTAAGGATGTTTCTGCCTGGTTGTCCAGTAAGGATGTTTCTGCCTGGCTGTCCAGTAAGGATGTTTCTGCCTGGCTGTCCAGTAAGGATGTTTCTGCCTGGTTGTCCAGTAAGGATGTTTCTGCCTGGCTGTCCAGTAAGGATGTTTCTGCCTGGCTGTCCAGTAAGGATGTTTCTGCCTGGCTGTGCAGTAAGGATGTTTCTGCCTGGCTGTGCAGTAAGGATGTTTATGCTTGGCTGTCCAGTAAGGATGTTTCTGCCTGGTTGTCCAGTCAGGATGTTTCTGCCTGGCTGTCCAGTAAGGATGTTTCTGCCTGGTTGTCCAGTAAGGATGTTTCTGCCTGGCTGTCCAGTAAGGATGTTTCTGCCTGGCTGTCCAGTAAGGATGTTTCTGCCTGGCTGTGCAGTAAGGATGATTCTGCCTGACTGTCCAGTCAGGGTGTTTCTGCCTGGCTGTCCAGTAAGGGCGTTTCTGCCTGGCTGTCCAGTAAGGCTGTTTCTTCCTCACTGTCCATGAATGATGTCTATGTCAGGCTCTGCAGAAGGGATGTTTCTGCCTGGCTGTCCAGTAAGGATGTTTCTGCCTGGCTGTCCAGTAAGGATGTTTCTAACTGCCTGTCCAGTAAGGGTGTTCTGCCTGGCTGTCCAGTAAGGATGTTTCTGCCTGGCTGTCCAGTAAGGATGTTTCTGCCTGGCTGTCCAGTAAGGATGTTTCTAACTGCCTATCCAGTAAGGATGTTTCTGCCTGGCTGTCCACTAAGGATGTTTCTGCCTGGCTGTCCAGTAAGGATGTTTCTTCCTCACTGTCCAGGAATGATGTCTATGTCAGGCTGTCCAGTAAGGGCGTTTCTGCCTGGCTGTCCAGTAAGGGCGTTTCTGCCTGGCTGTCCAGTCAGGTTGTTTCTGCCTGGCTGTCCAGTAAGGATGTTTTTGCCTGGCTGTCCAGTAAGGATTTTTGTAACTGCCTGTCCAGTAAGGGCATTTCTGCCTGACTGTCCAGTCAGGGTGTTTCTGCCTGGCTGTCCAGTAAGGATGTTTCTGCCTAACTGTCCAGTAAGGATGTTTCTGCCTGGCTGTCCAGTAAGGATGTTTATGCCTTGCTGTCCAGTAAGGATGTTTATGCCTGGCTGTCCAGTAAGGATTTTTCTAACTGCCCGTCCAGTAAGGGCATTTCTGCCTGACTGTCCAGTCAGGGTGTTTCTGCCTGGCTGTCCAGTAAGGGCGTTTCTGCCTGGCTGTCCAGTCAGGGTGTTTCTGCCTGGCTGTCCAGTAAGGGTGTTTCTGCCTGGCTGACCAGTAAGGCTGTTTCTTCCTCACTGTCCATGAATGATGTCTATGTCAGGCTGTCCAGTAAAGATGTTTCTGCCTGGCTGTCCAGTCAGGATGTTTCTGCCTGGCTGTCCAGTAACGGTGTTTCTGCCTGGCTGTCCAGTAAGGCTGTTTCTTCCTCACTGTCCATCAATGATGTCTATGTCAGGCTGTCCAGTAAGGGTGTTTCTGCCTGGCTGTCCACTAAGGATGTTTCTGCCTGGCTGTCCAGTAAGGATGTTTCTGCCTGGCTGTCCAGCAAGGATGTTTCTTCCTCACTGTCCAGGAAGGATGTCTATGTCAGGCTGTCCAGTAAGGATGTTTCTGCCTTGCTGTCCAGTAAGGGCGTTTCTGCCTGGCAGTCCAGTAAGGTGTTTCTGCCTGGCTGTCCAGTCAGGGTTTTTCTGCCTGGCTGTCCAGTAAGGATGTTTATGCCAGGCTGTCCAGTAAGGCTGTTTCTGCCTGGCTGTCCACTAAGGATGTTTCTGCCTGGCTGTCCAGTAAGGATGTTTATGCCTGGCTGTCCAGTAAGGATGTTTATGCCTGGCTGTCCAGTAAGGATGTTTCTGCCTGGCTGTCCAGTAAGGATGTTTCTGCCTGGCTGTCCAGTAAGGATGTTTCTGCCTGGCTGTGCAGTAAGGATGATTCCGCCTGACTGTCCAGTCAGGGTGTTTCTGCCTGGCTGTCCAGTAAGGGCGTTTCTGCCTGGCTGTCCAGTAAGGCTGTTTCTTCCTCACTGTCCATGAATGATGTCTATGTCAGGCTCTGCAGTAGGGATGTTTCTGCCTGGCTGTCCAGTAAGGATGTTTCTGCCTGGCTGTCCAGTAAGGATGTTTCTAACTGCCTGTCCAGTAAGGGTGTTTCTGCCTGGCTGTCCAGTAAGGATGTTTCTGCCTGGCTGTCCAGTAAGGATGTTTCTTCCTCACTGTCCAGGAATGATGTCTATGTCAGGCTGTCCAGTAAGGGCGTTTCTGCCTGGCTGTCCAGTCAGGGTGTTTCTGCCTGGCTGTGCAGTAGGGATGTTTCTGCCTGGCTGTCCAGTAAGGATGTTTCGGCCTGGCTGTCCAGTAAGGATGTTTCTGTCTGGCTGTCCACTAAGGATGTTTCTGCCTGGCTGTCCAGTAAGGATGTTTATGCCTGGCTGTCCAGTAAGGATTTTTCTGCCTGGCTGTCCAGTAAGGATGTTTCTAACTGCCTGTCCAGTAAGGGCGTTTCTGCCTGAATGTCCAGTCAGGATGTTTCTGCCTGGCCTTCCAATAAGGGCGTTTCTGCCTGGCTGTCCAGTAACGGCGTTTCTGCCTGGCTGTCCAGTAAGGCTGTTTCTTCCTCACTGTCCATCAATGATGTCTATGTCAGGCTGTCCAGTAAGGGTGTTTCTGCCTGGCTGTCCACTAAGGATGTTTCTGCCTGGCTGTCCAGTAAGGATGTTTCTGCCTGGCTGTCCAGTAAGGATGTTTCTTCCTCACTGTCCAGGAAGGATGTTTATGTCAGGCTGTCCAGTAAGGATGTTTCTGCCTGGCTGTCCAGTAAGGGCGTTTCTGCCTGGCTGTCCAGTAAGGTGTTTCTGCCTGGCTGTCCAGTCAGGGTTTTTCTGCCTGGCTGTCCAGTAAGGCTGTTTCTGCCTGGCTGTCCAGTAATGATGTTTCTGCCTGGCTGTCCAGTAAGGATGTTTCTGCCTGGCTGTCCAGTAAGGATGTTTCTAACTGCCTGTCCAGTAAGGGTGTTTCTGCCTGGCTGTCCAGTAAGAATGTTTCTGCCTGGCTGTCCAGTAAGGATGTTTCTAACTGCCTGTCCAGTAAGGGTGTTTCTGCCTGGCTGTCCAGTAAGGATGTTTCTGCCTGGCTGTCCAGTAAGGATGTTTCTGCCTGGCTGTCCAGTAAGGATGTTTCTAACTGCCTATCCAGTAAGGATGTTTCTGCCTGGCTGTCCACTAAGGATGTTTCTGCCTGGCTGTCCAGTAAGGATGTTTCTTCCTCACTGTCCAGGAATGATGTCTATGTCAGGCTGTCCAGTAAGGGCGTTTCTGCCTGGCTGTCCAGTAAGGGCGTTTCTGCTTGGCTGTCCAGTAAGGATGTTTATGCCTGGCTGTCCAGTAAGGATGTTTATGCCTGGCTGTCCAGTAAGGATGTTTATGCCTGGCTGTCCAGTAAGGATTTTTCTAACTGCCTGTCCAGTAAGGACATTTCTGCCTGACTGTCCAGTCAGGGTGTTTCTGCCTGGCTGTCTAGTAAGGATGTTTCTGCCTGGCTGTCCAGTAAGGATGTTTCTTCCTCACTGTCCAGGAATGATGTCTATGTCAGGCTGTCCAGTAAGGGCGTTTCTGCCTGGCTGTCCAGTAAGGGCGTTTCTGCCTGGCTGTCCAGTCAGGGTGTTTCTGCCTGGCTGTCCAGTAAGGATGTTTCTGCCTGGCTGTCCAGTAAGGATGTTTATGCCTTGCTGTCCAGTAAGGATGTTTATGCCTGGCTGTCCAGTAAGGATTTTTCTAACTGCCTGTCCAGTAAGGGCATTTCTGCCTGACTGTCCAGTCAGGGTGTTTCTGCCTGGCTGTCCAGTAAGGGCGTTTCTGCCTGGCTGTCCAGTCAGGGTGTTTCTGCCTGGCTGTCCAGTAAGGGTGTTTCTGCCTGGCTGTCCAGTAAGGCTGTTTCTTCCTCACTGTCCATGAATGATGTCTATGTCAGGCTGTCCAGTAAAGATGTTTCTGCCTGGCTGTCCAGTCAGGATGTTTCTGCCTGGCTGTCCAGTAAGGATGTTTCTGCCTGGCTGTCCACTAAGGATGTTTCTGCCTGGCTGTCCAGTAAGGATGTTTCTGCCTGGCTGTCCAGTAAGGATGTTTCTTCCTCACTGTCCATGAATGATGTCTATGTCGGGCTGTCCAGTAAGGATGTTTCTGCCTGGCTGTGCAGTAGGGATGTTTCTGCCTGGCTGTCCAGTAAGGATGTTTCTGCCTGGCTGTGGAGTAGGGATGTTTCTGCCTGGCTGTCCAGTAAGGATGTTTCTGTCTGGCTGTCCAGTAAGGATGTTTCTGCCTGGCTGTCCAGTAAGGATGTTTATGCCTGGCTGTCCAGTAAGGATGTTTCTGCCTGGCTGTCCAGTAAGGATGTTTCTTCCTCACTGTCCAGGAAGGATGTCTATGTCAGGCTGTCCAGTAAGGATGTTTCTGCCTGGCTGTCCAGTAAGGGCGTTTCTGCCAGGCTGTCCAGTAAGGCTGTTTCTTCCTAACTCTCCATCAATGATGTCTATGTCAGGCTGTCCAGTAAGGGCATTTCTGCCTGACTGTCCAGTCAGGGTGTTTCTGCCTGGCTGTCCAGTAAGGGCGTTTCTGCCTGGCTGTCCAGTCAGGGTGTTTCTGCCTGGCTGTCCAGTAAGGGTGTTTCTGCCTGGCTGTCCAGTAAGGCTGTTTCTTCCTCACTGTCCATGAATGATGTCTATGTCAGGCTGTCCAGTAAAGATGTTTCTGCCTGGCTGTCCAGTCAGGATGTTTCTGCCTGGCTGTCCAGTAAGGATGTTTCTGCCTGGCTGTCCACTAAGGATGTTTCTGCCTGGCTGTCCAGTAAGGATGTTTCTGCCTGGCTGTCCAGTAAGGATGTTTCTTCCTCACTGTCCATGAATGATGTCTATGTCGGGCTGTCCAGTAAGGATGTTTCTGCCTGGCTGTCCAGTAAAGGCGTTTCTGCCAGGCTGTCCAGTAAGGCTGTTTCTTCCTAACTCTCCATCAATGATGTCTATGTCAGGCTGTCCAGTAAGGGCATTTCTGCCTGACTGTCCAGTCAGGGTGTTTCTGCCTGGCTGTCCAGTAAGGGCGTTTCTGCCTGGCTGTCCAGTCAGGGTGTTTCTGCCTGGCTGTCCAGTAAGGGTGTTTCTGCCTGGCTGTCCAGTAAGGCTGTTTCTTCCTCACTGTCCATGAATGATGTCTATGTCAGGCTGTCCAGTAAAGATGTTTCTGCCTGGCTGTCCAGTCAGGATGTTTCTGCCTGGCTGTCCAGTAAGGATGTTTCTGCCTGGCTGTCCACTAAGGATGTTTCTGCCTGGCTGTCCAGTAAGGATGTTTCTGCCTGGCTGTCCAGTAAGGATGTTTCTGCCTGGCTGTCCAGTAAGGCTGTTTCTTCCTCACTGTCCATGAATGATGTCTATGTCAGGCTCTGCAGTAGGGATGTTTCTGCCTGGCTGTCCAGTAAGGATGTTTCTGCCTGGCTGTCCAGTAAGGATGTTTCTAACTGCCTGTCCAGTAAGGGTGTTTCTGCCTGGCTGTCCAGTAAGGATGTTTCTGCCTGGCTGTCCAGTAAGGATGTTTCTTCCTCACTGTCCAGGAATGATGTCTATGTCAGGCTGTCCAGTAAGGGCGTTTCTGCCTGGCTGTCCAGTCAGGGTGTTTCTGCCTGGCTGTGCAGTAGGGATGTTTCTGCCTGGCTGTCCAGTAAGGATGTTTCGGCCTGGCTGTCCAGTAAGGATGTTTCTGTCTGGCTGTCCACTAAGGATGTTTCTGCCTGGCTGTCCAGTAAGGATGTTTATGCCTGGCTGTCCAGTAAGGATTTTTCTGCCTGGCTGTCCAGTAAGGATGTTTCTAACTGCCTGTCC
The DNA here is from genome assembly GCF_901001165.1 of Salmo trutta. NCBI lineage: Eukaryota > Metazoa > Chordata > Actinopteri > Salmoniformes > Salmonidae > Salmo > Salmo trutta. The sequence goes on from NC_042965.1 coordinate 33,196,761, forward strand.
AGTAAGGGCGTTTCTGCCTGAATGTCCAGTCAGGATGTTTCTGCCTGGCCTTCCAATAAGGGCGTTTCTGCCTGGCTGTCCAGTAACGGCGTTTCTGCCTGGCTGTCCAGTAAGGCTGTTTCTTCCTCACTGTCCATCAATGATGTCTATGTCAGGCTGTCCAGTAAGGGTGTTTCTGCCTGGCTGTCCACTAAGGATGTTTCTGCCTGGCTGTCCAGTAAGGATGTTTCTGCCTGGCTGTCCAGTAAGGATGTTTCTTCCTCACTGTCCAGGAAGGATGTCTATGTCAGGCTGTCCAGTAAGGATGTTTCTGCCTGGCTGTCCAGTAAGGGCGTTTCTGCCTGGCTGTCCAGTAAGGTGTTTCTGCCTGGCTGTCCAGTCAGGGTTTTTCTGCCTGGCTGTCCAGTAAGGCTGTTTCTGCCTGGCTGTCCAGTAATGATGTTTCTGCCTGGCTGTCCAGTAAGGATGTTTCTGCCTGGCTGTCCAGTAAGGATGTTTCTAACTGCCTGTCCAGTAAGGGTGTTTCTGCCTGGCTGTCCAGTAAGGATGTTTCTGCCTGGCTGTCCAGTAAGGATGTTTCTAACTGCCTGTCCAGTAAGGGTGTTTCTGCCTGGCTGTCCAGTAAGGATGTTTCTGCCTGGCTGTCCAGTAAGGATGTTTCTGCCTGGCTGTCCAGTAAGGATGTTTCTAACTGCCTATCCAGTAAGGATGTTTCTGCCTGGCTGTCCACTAAGGATGTTTCTGCCTGGCTGTCCAGTAAGGATGTTTCTTCCTCACTGTCCAGGAATGATGTCTATGTCAGGCTGTCCAGTAAGGGCGTTTCTGCCTGGCTGTCCAGTAAGGGCGTTTCTGCTTGGCTGTCCAGTAAGGATGTTTATGCCTGGCTGTCCAGTAAGGATGTTTATGCCTGGCTGTCCAGTAAGGATGTTTATGCCTGGCTGTCCAGTAAGGATTTTTCTAACTGCCTGTCCAGTAAGGACATTTCTGCCTGACTGTCCAGTCAGGGTGTTTCTGCCTGGCTGTCTAGTAAGGATGTTTCTGCCTGGCTGTCCAGTAAGGATGTTTCTTCCTCACTGTCCAGGAATGATGTCTATGTCAGGCTGTCCAGTAAGGGCGTTTCTGCCTGGCTGTCCAGTAAGGGCGTTTCTGCCTGGCTGTCCAGTCAGGGTGTTTCTGCCTGGCTGTCCAGTAAGGATGTTTCTGCCTGGCTGTCCAGTAAGGATGTTTATGCCTTGCTGTCCAGTAAGGATGTTTATGCCTGGCTGTCCAGTAAGGATTTTTCTAACTGCCTGTCCAGTAAGGGCATTTCTGCCTGACTGTCCAGTCAGGGTGTTTCTGCCTGGCTGTCCAGTAAGGGCGTTTCTGCCTGGCTGTCCAGTCAGGGTGTTTCTGCCTGGCTGTCCAGTAAGGGTGTTTCTGCCTGGCTGTCCAGTAAGGCTGTTTCTTCCTCACTGTCCATGAATGATGTCTATGTCAGGCTGTCCAGTAAAGATGTTTCTGCCTGGCTGTCCAGTCAGGATGTTTCTGCCTGGCTGTCCAGTAAGGATGTTTCTGCCTGGCTGTCCACTAAGGATGTTTCTGCCTGGCTGTCCAGTAAGGATGTTTCTGCCTGGCTGTCCAGTAAGGATGTTTCTTCCTCACTGTCCATGAATGATGTCTATGTCGGGCTGTCCAGTAAGGATGTTTCTGCCTGGCTGTGCAGTAGGGATGTTTCTGCCTGGCTGTCCAGTAAGGATGTTTCTGCCTGGCTGTGGAGTAGGGATGTTTCTGCCTGGCTGTCCAGTAAGGATGTTTCTGTCTGGCTGTCCAGTAAGGATGTTTCTGCCTGGCTGTCCAGTAAGGATGTTTATGCCTGGCTGTCCAGTAAGGATGTTTCTGCCTGGCTGTCCAGTAAGGATGTTTCTTCCTCACTGTCCAGGAAGGATGTCTATGTCAGGCTGTCCAGTAAGGATGTTTCTGCCTGGCTGTCCAGTAAGGGCGTTTCTGCCAGGCTGTCCAGTAAGGCTGTTTCTTCCTAACTCTCCATCAATGATGTCTATGTCAGGCTGTCCAGTAAGGGCATTTCTGCCTGACTGTCCAGTCAGGGTGTTTCTGCCTGGCTGTCCAGTAAGGGCGTTTCTGCCTGGCTGTCCAGTAAGGGTGTTTCTGCCTGGCTGTCCAGTAAGGCTGTTTCTTCCTCACTGTCCATGAATGATGTCTATGTCAGGCTGTCCAGTAAAGATGTTTCTGCCTGGCTGTCCAGTCAGGATGTTTCTGCCTGGCTGTCCAGTAAGGATGTTTCTGCCTGGCTGTCCACTAAGGATGTTTCTGCCTGGCTGTCCAGTAAGGATGTTTCTGCCTGGCTGTCCAGTAAGGATGTTTCTTCCTCACTGTCCATGAATGATGTCTATGTCGGGCTGTCCAGTAAGGATGTTTCTGCCTGGCTGTCCAGTAAGGGCGTTTCTGCCAGGCTGTCCAGTAAGGCTGTTTCTTCCTAACTCTCCATCAATGATGTCTATGTCAGGCTGTCCAGTAAGGGCATTTCTGCCTGACTGTCCAGTCAGGGTGTTTCTGCCTGGCTGTCCAGTAAGGGCGTTTCTGCCTGGCTGTCCAGTCAGGGTGTTTCTGCCTGGCTGTCCAGTAAGGGTGTTTCTGCCTGGCTGTCCAGTAAGGCTGTTTCTTCCTCACTGTCCATGAATGATGTCTATGTCAGGCTGTCCAGTAAAGATGTTTCTGCCTGGCTGTCCAGTCAGGATGTTTCTGCCTGGCTGTCCAGTAAGGATGTTTCTGCCTGGCTGTCCACTAAGGATGTTTCTGCCTGGCTGTCCAGTAAGGATGTTTCTGCCTGGCTGTCCAGTAAGGATGTTTCTTCCTCACTGTCCATGAATGATGTCTATGTCGGGCTGTCCAGTAAGGATGTTTCTGCCTGGCTGTGCAGTAGGGATGTTTCTGCCTGGCTGTCCAGTAAGGATGTTTCTGCCTGGCTGTGGAGTAGGGATGTTTCTGCCTGGCTGTCCAGTAAGGATGTTTCTGTCTGGCTGTCCAGTAAGGATGTTTCTGCCTGGCTGTCCAGTAAGGATGTTTATGCCTGGCTGTCCAGTAAGGATGTTTCTGCCTGGCTGTCCAGTAAGGATGTTTCTTCCTCACTGTCCAGGAAGGATGTCTATGTCAGGCTGTCCAGTAAGGATGTTTCTGCCTGGCTGTCCAGTAAGGGCGTTTCTGCCAGGCTGTCCAGTAAGGCTGTTTCTTCCTAACTCTCCATCAATGATGTCTATGTCAGGCTGTCCAGTAAGGATGTTTCTGCCTGGCTGTCCACTAAGGATGTTTCTGCCTGGCTGTCCAGTAAGGATGTTTCTGCCTGGCTGTCCAGTAAGGATGTTTCTTCCTCACTGTCCAGTAAGGATGTCTATGTCAGGCTGTCCAGTAAGGATGTTTCTGCCTGGCTGTCCAGTAAGGGCGTTTCTGCCTGGCTGTCCAGTAAGGTGTTTCTGCCTGGCTGTCCAGTCAGGGTTTTTCTGCCTGGCTGTCCAGTAAGGATGTTTATGCCAGGCTGTCCAGTAAGGCTGTTTCTGCCTGGCTGTCCAGTAAGGATGTTTATACCTGGCTGTCCAGTAAGGATGTTTCTGCCTGGCTGTCCAGTAAGGATGTTTATGCCTGGCTGTCCAGTAAGGATGTTTCTGCCTGGCTGTCCAGTAAGGATGTTTCTGTCTGGCTGTCCAGTAAGGATGTTTCTGCCTGGCTTTCCAGTAAGGGCGTTTCTGCCTGGCTGTCCAGTCAGGGTGTTTCTGCCTGGCTGTCCAGTAAGGGCGTTTCTGCCTGGCTGTCCAGTAAGGGTGTTTCTGCCTGGCTGTCCAGTAAGGCTGTTTCTTCCTCACTGTCCATGAATGATGTTTCTGCCTGGCGGTCCAGTAAGGATGTTTCTGCCAGACTGTCCAGTAAGGATGTTTCTAAATGCCTGTCCAGTAAGGGCGTTTCTACCTGGCTGTCCATGAATGATGTCTATGTCAGGCTGTCCAGTAAGGATGTTTCTGCCTGGCTGTCCACTAAGGATGTTTCTGCCTGGCTGTCCACTAAGGATGTTTATGCCTGGCTGTCCAGTAAGGATGTTTCTGCCTGGCTGTCCAGTAAGGATGTTTCTTCCTCACTGTCCATGAATGATATCTATGTCAGGCTGTCCAGTAAGGATGTTACTGCCTGGCTGTCCACTAAGGATGTTTCTGCCTGGCTGTCCAGTAAGGATGTTTCTGCCTGGTTGTCCAGTAAGGGTGTTTCTGTCTGGCTGTCCAGTAAGGATGTTTCTGCCTGGCTGTCCAGTAAGGATGTTTCTGCCTGGCTGTCCAGTAAGGATGTTTCTGCCTGGCCTTCCAGTAAGGGCGTTTCTGCCTGGCTGTCCAGTAACGGCGTTTCTGCCTGGCTGTACAGTAAGGCTGTTTCTTCCTCACTGTCCATGAATGATGTCTATGTCAGGCTGTCCAGTAAGGATGTTTCTGCCTGGCTGTCCACTAAGGATGTTTCTGCCTGGCTGTCCAGTCAGGATGTTTCTTCCTCACTGTCCATGAATGATGTCTATGTCAGGCTGTCCAGTAAGGATGTTTCTGCCTGGCTGTCCACTAAGGATGTTTCTGCCTGGCTGTCCACTAAGGATGTTTCTGCCTGGCTGTCCAGTAAGGATGTTTCTGCCTGGCTGTCCAGTAAGGATGTTTCTTCCTCACTGTCCATGAATGATATCTATGTCAGGCTGTCCAGTAAGGATGTTTCTGCCTGGCTGTCCACTAAGGATGTTTCTGCCTGGCTGTCCAGTAAGGATGTTTCTGCCTGGTTGTCCAGTAAGGGTGTTTCTGCCTGGCTGTCCAGTAAGGATGTTTCTGCCTGGCTGTCCAGTAAGGATGTTTCTGCCTGGCTATCAAGTAAGGATGTTTCTGTCTGGTTGTCCAGTAAGGGTGTTTCTGCCTGGCTGTCCAGTAAGGATGTTTCTGCCTGGCTGTCCAGTAAGGATGTTTCTGCCTGGCTATCAAGTAAGGATGTTTCTGCCTGGCTGTCCAGTAAGGATGTTTCTGCCTGGCCTTCCAGTAAGGGCGTTTCTGCCTGGCTGTCCAGTAACGGCGTTTCTGCCTGGCTGTACAGTAAGGCTGTTTCTTCCTCACTGTCCATGAATGATGTCTATGTCAGGCTGTCCAGTAAGGATGTTTCTGCCTGGCTGTCCACTAAGGATGTTTCTGCCTGGCTGTCCAGTCAGGATGTTTCTTCCTCACTGTCCATGAATGATGTCTATGTCAGGCTGTCCAGTAAGGATGTTTCTGCCTGGCTGTCCACTAAGGATGTTTCTGCCTGGCTGTCCACTAAGGATGTTTCTGCCTGGCTGTCCAGTAAGGATGTTTCTGCCTGGCTGTCCAGTAAGGATGTTTCTTCCTCACTGTCCATGAATGATATCTATGTCAGGCTGTCCAGTAAGGATGTTTCTGCCTGGCTGTCCACTAAGGATGTTTCTGCCTGGCTGTCCAGTAAGGATGTTTCTGCCTGGTTGTCCAGTAAGGGTGTTTCTGCCTGGCTGTCCAGTAAGGATGTTTCTGCCTGGCTGTCCAGTAAGGATGTTTCTGCCTGGCTATCAAGTAAGGATGTTTCTGTCTGGCTGTCCAGTAAGGATGTTTCAGCCTGGCTGTCCAGAAGGATGTTTCTGGCTGGATGTCCAGTAAGTTTGTTTCTGCCTGGCTGTCCAGTAAGTGTGTGGTTTGCTGCACCTGATCAGAGTTTGAGATGCCAAACTTCATTGAACCTGTAATATGTCTGTAGATCTGTTTGAATGTTTCTTAACAGTAAAAACATGAGATCTGTTTTTTTTCACTCTGTTTGCTCTTTCAAAAAAAGTGTACTTAACACTCCTTGCTTGGCTGAAAATGATCAAAGTGGCTTTGATTTTGTCATTATTTATAACAAGCTACATTTATAACAAGCTACAATAACTGTTTTAAGTCTTGGTAACTCACCTAATCCACTACCAATGAGATACACACTATATGTACAAGTATGTCTGGTGCTGTTTTTCATGGTTCGGGCTAGGCCCCTTAGTTCCAGAAAAGAGAAATCTTAATGCTACAGCATACATTCTAGACGATTCTTTCCTGTTTCAGCATGACAATGCCCCCGTGCACAAAGCAAGGTCCATACAGAAATGGTTTGTCGAGATCGGTATGGAAGAACTTTACTGGCCTACAAAGAAACCTAATCACTACCCCATCGAACCCCTTTGGGATGAATTGGAACGCCGACTGCAAGCCAGGCCTAATCGCCCAACATTAGTGCAGTGCCCAACCTCACTAATGCTCAGAAGGGAAGCATGTCCCCGCAGCAATGTTCCAACATCTAGTGGAAAGCCTTCCCAAAAGAGTGGAGGCTGTTATAGCTGCAACGTGGGGACCAACTCCATAATAATGCCCATGATTTTGGAATGATATGTTCAATGAGCAGGTGTCCACATACTTTTGGTCATGTTGTATAGATGTGCCCATCATGGAGGAGGAATCCCATCATCCCTTACACCTGACACACGTCACACTGGATGACAGTTATGGAAGAAAACACTTTGCATCAGTCGACACACACACACACACACACACACACACACACACACACACACACACACACACACACCTGTGGTTTTACAATAGAAGGGTTTACGGGCTGCTTAGTTTGCTGCCTGAAGTCATTGTAAAGACACCAGACTGTCAACTTTGTTAGCATGCGTGTGTGTGTGTGTGTGTTCATAAGGTTTTTACAGTATATGCAGCTGTCTGTGACTCCTTTCATGTTCTCCATAAACTTTTCCTTTGAGCAGCTGGACAGAGAAGGGCACTGTATGTTTCAATGTTGTGTGTATTCTGTTGCTCTCCAGGACTGTTGTTTCATTTGGAAACACTGTCAGTATCAAAGATTGTATATAGCCGCTCCTGATGATAATCTTTTAAACTGTACATGTCACTGGATGGACAGTAAGGCAGTCAGGTAGTCAGTGCTGTCATCTAGTGACCAGCCTGGACAGGCAGGCAGATACAGGAACACTGTCAGGTAGGCGAGCAGACAGACTGCCAGGCAGATACGGAAACACCGTCAGGTGTGCGAGCAGACAGACTCTGCAGCCAGTCAGATGGTTATCAGGCTCTCTCTGAGCATTGTGTGTTATGAATGCAAACAGAAGAGACAGGAGAACAGACTGTAAACAGACACACTTTGAAATAGAGATTGTGTGTTGAGTGTGTGTGTGTGTGTTCATACAGTGCAAAAAGCACCATATGGGCAGGCCTTGTAGCTAAATATTTCCCTTATCATATTGTGTGTGTGTGCGTTCAAACACAAAGAACATTATGCCGGCAGATGAATGAATAACTGGGAGTTGTATGAGAGAAACATAAGTATATGTTTCTTATACCTCCACATCTGACCGGTGAGTTTATAGAGTGAGGTAGTGTCTTATAACTCCACATCTGAACGGTGAGTTTATAGAGTGAGGTAGTGTCAGATACCTCCACATCTGACCGGTAAGTTTATAGTGAGGTAGAGTTACTTATACCTCTACATCTGAACGGTGGGTATATAGAGTTAGGTAGTGTCTTATATCTCCACATCTGATGGTGAGTTTATAGAGTGAGGTAGAGTGTCTTATATCTCCACATCTGACTGCTGAGTTTATAGAGTGAGGTAGAGTGTCTTTTTACTCCACATCTGAATGGTGAGTTTATAGAGTGAGGTAGAATGTCTTATACCTCCACATCTGACGGTGAGTTTATAGAGTGAGGTGGAATGTCTCATACCGCTGAACGGTGGGTGTATAGAGTGAGGTAGTATCTTATACCTGACCAGGGAGTTTGTAGAGTTAAGTTAGAGTGTCTTATACCTCCACATCTGAACAGTAAGTTTATAGAATAAGGTAGAGTGTATTATACCTCCACATCTGACCTGTGAGTTTATAGAGTGAGGTAGAAAGTCTTATACCTCCATCTCTGAACAGTAAGTTTATAGAATAAGGTAGAGTGTCTTATACCTCCACATCTGACCAATGAGTTTATAGTGAGGTAGAGTGTCTTAAACCTCCACATCTAAACAGTGGGTATATAGAGTTAGGTAGAATCTTATACCTCCACATCTGACAGGTGAGTTTATGGAGTGAGGAAGAGTGTACTATAACTCCACATCTGATGGGTGAGTTTATAGAGTGAGGTAGAGTGTCTTATACCTCCACATTTGAACGGTGGGTATATAGAGTAAGATAACGTCTTATTCCTCCACATCTGACCATTGAGTTTAAAGATTGAGGAACAGTGTCTTATGCCTCCACATCTGAACAGTGAGTTTATGGAGTGATGTAGAGTATCCTATAGTTCCACACATAACTGGTGAGTATGTAGAGTCAGGTAGAGTGTCTTATACCTCCTCATCTTACAGGTGAGTACATAGAGTGAGCTCGAGCATCTTATATCTCCACAGATGACCATTGAGTTTATTGAGTGAGGTAGAATGTCTTATAACTCCACATCTGACCGGTGAGTTTATAGAGTGAGGTAGAGTGTCTTATACCTCCACATCTGAACGGTGAGTTTATAGAGTGAGGTAGAGTGTCTTATACCTCCACATCTGACCGGTGGGTTTATTTTTGTATTTTTTTTATTTCACCTTTATTTAACCAGTTAGGCTAGTTGAGAACAAGTTCTCATTTACAATTGCGACCTGGCCAAGATAAAGCAAAGCAGTGCGACACAAACAGCAACACAGAGTTACACATGGAATAAACAAACATGCAGTCAATAATTCAATCGAAAAAGTCTATATACAGTGTGTACAAATTAGGTAGGATAAGGGTGGTAAGGCAACACATAGGCCATAGTGGCGAAATAATTACAATATAGCAATTAAACACTGGAGTGATAGATGTGCAGAAGAGGGTGTGCAAGTAGAGATACTGGGGTGCAAATGAGCAAATTCAGTAAAATGAATAACAGTATGGGGATGAGGTAGTTGGATGGGCTATTTACAGATGGGCTATGTACATGTGCAGTAATCTGTGAGCTGCTCTGACAGCTGGTGCTTAAAGTTTGTGAAGGAGATATGAGTCTCCAGCTTCAGTGATTTTTGCAATTCGTTCCAGTCATTGGCAGCAGAGAACTGGAAGGAAAGGTGTCCAAAGGAGGAATTGGCTTTGGGGGTGACAAGTGAGATATACCTGCTGGAGCGCGTGCTACGGGTGGGTGCTGCTATGGTGATCAGTGAGCTGCGATAAGGTGGGGCTTTACCTTGCAAAGACTTATAAATGACCTGGAGCCAGTGGGTTTGGCGATGAATATGTAGTGATGGCCAGCCAACGAGAGCATACAGGTCGCAGTGGTGGGTAGTATATGGGGCTTTGGTGACAAAACGGATGGCACTGTGATAGACTGCATCCAATTTGCTGAGTAGAGTGTTGGAGGCTATTTTGTAAATGATATTGCCGAAGTCAAGGATCAGCAGGACAGTCAGTTTTACTAGGGTATATTTGGCAGCATGAGTGAAGGATGCTTTGTTGCAAAATAGCAAGCCAATGTTTAATGTGAGTCTGGAGTGAGAGTTTACAGTCTAACCAGACACCTAGGTATTTGTAGTTGTCCACATATTCTAAGTCAGAACCGTCCAGAGTAGTGATGCTGGACAGGCGGGCTGTCAGCGTGTGCGCAACTGGTCAAAAGAAGTCAGGTGCAGGAGAGCAGAGATGAGTGAACAGGCACACTTTAATCAGGCATAAGAAAACAGCCGGACGCAACTGCGTCACAACACTCCAGCCCAAGGAAAAAGCGAATAGCTCACAAATTACAGAAACTGGTACAAAATACAAAACCACGGGTTACAATAATACCCGGCGCAAAACCAGCCTTAAGCGACACACAAGTAATGACCTAAAAATACCACACACAGACATGGGGGGAAGAGAGGATAATATACACGTAGAGTAATGAGGGGATGTAAACCAGGTGTGCGGGAAAACAAGACAAAACAAATGTAAAATGAAAGGTGGAGCGGCGATGGCTAGAAGACCAGTGATGTCGACCGCCGAACGCCACCCGAACAAGGAGAGGGACCGACTTCGGCGGGAGTCGTGACACGGGCAGGTGCGGGCAGCGATCGGTTAAAGAGATTGCATTTAGTTTTACTTGCATTTAAGAGCAGTTGGAGGCCACGGAAGGAGAGTTGTATGGCATTGAAGCTCATCTGGAGGTTAGTTAACCTGTACGGGCTAGGGGGCAGCATTGAGAATTTTGGAAAAAATATGTGCCCATTTTTAACTGCCTCCTACACCAACTCAGAAGCTAGAATATGCATATTATTGTTCAGGTTTGGATAGAAAACACCCTAAAGTTTCTAAAACTGTTTGAATGGTGTCTGTGAGTATAACAGAACTCCTATGGCAGGCAAAAACCTGACAAGGTTTCATGCAGGAAGTACCCTGTCTGACAAGGAGTCGTGCGTCTTGCATCTGTTTATTGAAAAGTAAGGATCTTAGCTGTAACGTGACAATTCCCAGGGCTCCGATAGGCTCTCAGAACCCGGGAAATACCTGAAGGTTGACGAGGCAGCCTCAGGCTGAAACACATTATCGCCTTTGGTAAGTGGCGGAACAGAGGACCTTTGAATGAGGCGCATGCACGATTCGCCCATGTGGAGAAATTTAATTCGGCTGTTTAGGCTCATTGCATATTCCCGGTCGGAATATTATCGCTTTTCTACGAGATAAATGGCATAAAAATTGGTTTTAAACAGCGGTTGACATGCTTCGAAGTATGGTAATGGAATATTTAGAAATTTTTTGTCAAGCCATGCGCCATGCGGGAGACCGTGATTTAGTATTCTGATAGTGTCTAGAACTCACGAACAAAATGTCGCTGTTTGGATATAACGATGGATTATTTGGGACCAAACCTACATTTGTTATTGAAGTAGAAGTCGTGGGACTGCATTCTGACGAAGAACAGGAAAGGTAAGAACATTTTTCTTATAGGAAATATGATTTTGATGACGGCTAATCTTGCCGGGTGTCTAAATAGCTAGCCCGTGATGCCGGGCTATGTACTTAGAGTATTGCAAAATGTGCTTCATCCGAAAAGCTATTTTAAAATCGGACATATCGAGTGCATAGAGGAGTAATGTATCTATAATTCTTAAAATAATTGTTATGCTTTTTGTGAACGTTTATCGTGAGTAATTTAGCAAACTGTTAGTAAATTCCCCGGAAGTTTGCGGGGGTTATGCTTTTTCTGAACGTCACATGCTAATGTAAAAAGCTGTTTTTTGATATAAATATGAACTTGATTGAACAGACATGCATGTATTGTATAACACAATGTCCTAGGTGTGTCATCTGATGAAGATCATAAAAGGTTAGTGCTGCATTTAGCTGTGGTTTGGGTTTATGTGACATGATATGCTAGCTTGAAAAATGGGTGTCTGATTATTTCTGGCTGGGCACTCTGCTGACATAATCTAATGTTTTGCTTTCGTTGTAAAGCCTTTTTGAAATCGGACAGTGTGGTTAGATTAACGAGATTCTTGTCTTTAAATAGCTGTAAAATAGTCATATGTTTGATAAATTGAAGTAATAGTATTTCAAACGATTCAAAAATCACGCCACTGGATTTCAGTGGCGTTTAAGTAGGTGGGACGAGTTCGTCCCACATGCGCCAGAGAGGTTAACTTCTATGGGCAACGCTAGCGTCCCACCTGCGGGACACAGCCAGTGAAATATCAGGGCGGCAAATTCAAAAACAACAAAATGTCATAATTCAACTTTCTCAAACATACAACTATTTTACACCATTTTAAAGATACACTTCTCCTTGATGTAACCACCTTGTCCGATTTCAAAAAGGGTTTACAGCAAAAGCAAAACATTCGATTTTTTTAGGAGAGTACATAGACAAAAATAATCACACAGCCATTTTCCAAGCAGGGACATGTGTCAATAAAACCCAAAACACAGCTAAATGACGATCTTCATCAGATGACACTCCTAGGACATTATGTTACACATTACATGTATGTTTTGTTCGATAAAGTTCATATTTATATCCAAAAACAGCATTTTACATTGGCTCGTGATGTTCAGAAAATGTATTCCCACCAAAACTCCCGATGAATGTGCACATCAATTTACAAAAATACTCATCATAAACGTTGACAAAATATATAACAATAATTTAAAGAATTATAGACTACTCCTGGATGCAACCGCTGTGTCAGATTTTAAAATAGCTTTACGGAGAAAGCACATTTTTCAATATTCTGAGTACATAGCTCAGCCATCACAGCGAGCTATGCAGACACCCGCCAAGTTCGGGGCAACCTAAACTCAGAATTAGTATTAGAAATATTGTCTTACCTTTGCTGATCTTCGTCAGAATGCACTCCCAGGACTGCTACTTCCACAATAAATTTTGTTTTTGTTTGAAATAATCCATATTTATGACCAAATACCTCCGTTTTGTTCGTGCGTTCAGTTCACTATCCAAAAAGCATACCGCGCTAGCACGGTACCAGAGACGAAAAGTCAAAATGTTCCATTACCGTACTTAGAAGCATGTCAAACGCTGTTTAAAATCAATCTTTATGGTATTTTTTACGTAAAATTGCGATAATATTCCAACCGGACAATAGCATATTCATTCAAGAAGAAAAAGAAGGAACGGCGCACTCGCGGGACCGAGCATATCCAATCCCTTTGTTGCCAGGCAGTCCACTCAGTAACTGAGCTCCTATACTCTGCCCAGTGACAGGAGAATGCTCAAACCACTTTCTGAAGGCTGTTCCAGCCAATGGAAGCCATAGGAAGTGCAACGTCACCCCACAGACACTGTAGCTTCGATAGAGAATCAAAAGAAGAACTACAATTCTCAGACTTTCCACTTCCTTCTTGGATTTTTCTCCGGTTTTTGCCTGCCATATGAGTTCTGTTACACTCACAGACACCATTCAAACAGTTTTAGAAACATCAGAGTGTTTTCTATCCAAATCTACTAATAATATGCATATTCTCGTTTCTGGGCCAGAGTAGTAACCTGTTTAACTTTGGTACATTTTTCATCCGGCCTTGAAAATACTGCCCCCTACACCCCAACAGGTTAACACAGTGTCCAAATAAGGGACAGAAGTATACAGAATGGTGTTGTCCGCATAGAGGTGGATTTGAGAATCACCAGCAGCAAGAGAGACATCATTGATGTATACAGAGAAAAGAGTCGGCCCGAGAATTGAACCCTGTGGCACACCCATAGAGACTGCCAGAGGTCTGGACAACAGGCCCTCCAATTTGACACATTGAACTCTGTCTGAGAAGTAGGTGGTGAACCAGGCGAGGCAGTCATTTCAGAAACCAAGGCTGTTGAGTCTGCCGATAAGAATGTGGTGATTGACAGAGTTGAAAGCCTTGGCCAGGTCGATGAATACAGCTGCACAGTATTGTCTCTTATTGATGGCGGTTATGATATCGTTTAGGACCTTGAGCGTGGCTGAGGTGCACCCATGACCAGCTCGGAAACCAGATTGCATAGCGAAGGTACGGTGGAATTCGAAATGGTCGGTGATCTGTTTGTTAACTTGGCTTTCGAAGACCTTAGAAAGGCAGGGTATGATAGATATAGGTCTGTAGCAGTTTGGGTCTAGCGTGTCTCCCCCTTTGAAGAGGGGGATGACCGCGGCAGCTTTCCAATCTTTGGGGATCTCAGACAATACGAGATGTTAAACAGGCTGGTAATAGGGGTTGCAACAATTTCGGCTGATCATTTTAGAAAGAGAGGGTCCAGATTGTCTAACCCAGCTGATTTGTAGGGTCCAGATTTTGCAGCTCTTTCAGAACATCAGCGATCTGGATTTGGGTGAAGAAGAAATGGGGAGGCTTGGGCAAGTTGCTGTGGGGGGTGCAGGGTTGTTGACCAGGGTAGGGGTGGCAAGGTGGAAAGCATGGCCAGCCATAGAAAAATGCTTATTGAAATTCTCAATTATTGTGGATTTATCGGTGATGACAGTGTTTCCTAGCCTCAGTGCAGTGGGCAACTGGGAGGAGGTGCTCTTATTCTCCATAGACTATACGGTGTCCCAAAACCTTTTGGAGTTTGTGCTGCAGGATGCAAATTTCTGTTTGAGAAAGCTAGCCTTTGCTTTTGTGTATATTGGTTCCTAACTTCCCTGAAAAGTTGCATGTCGCGGGGGCTATTTGATGCTAATGCCGTACGCCACAGGATGTTTTTGTGCTGGTCAAGGGCAGTCAATCCTGGAGTGAACCACGGGCTATATCTGTTCGTGGTTAAAAAAAAATTGAATGGGGCATGCTTATTTAAGATTGTGAGGAAAGCACTTTTAAAGAATAACCAGGTATCTTCTACTGACAGAATGAGGTCAATATCCTTCCAGGATACCCGGGCCAGGTCGATTAGGAAGGCCTGCTCGCTGAAGTGTTTTAGTGAGCGTTTAACAGTGATGAGGGGTGGTCGTTTGACCGCAGACCCATTACGGACGCAAGCAATGAGGCAGTGATCGCTGAGATCCTGGTTGAAGACAGCAGAGGTGTATTTGGAGGGCAGGTTGGTTAGGATGTTATCTATGAGGGTGCCTGTGTTTACGGATTTGGGGTTGTACCTGGTAGGTTCATTGATAATTTGTGTGAGATTGAGGTCATCAAGCTTTGATTGTAGGATGGCCGGGGTGTTAAGCATATCCCAGTTTAGGTCACCTAACAGCACGACAGCTCTGTAGCATAGGTAACTCTGGTTCTTCCTTTCCTGTGATCGTCATGTCTTAAAGTAATGATGGACTCTCGTTTCTCTTTGCTTATTTGAGCTGTTCTTGTCATGATATGAACTTGGTCTTTTACCAAATAGGGATATCTTCTGTATATCACCCTTACCTTGTCACAACACATCTGATTGGCTCAAACGCAGTAAGAAGGAAAGAAATTCCACAAATGAACTTTTAACAAGGCACACCTGTTAATTGAAATGCATTCCAGGTGACTACATGAAGCTGGTTGAGAGCATGCCAAGAGCTGTCATCAAGGCAAAGGGTGGCTACTTAGAAGAATCTCAAATATAAAATATATTTTGATTTGTATAACACTTTTTTGGTTACTACATGATTCCATATGTGTTATTTCATAGTTTTGATGTCTTCACTATTATTCTACAATGTAGAAAATAATATAAATAAAGAAAAACCCTTGAATGTGTGTCCAAACTTTTGACTGGTACTGTATATGTACCCATTGATTCTAAATGTCTCATGAGCTTAGTACCATGGTGAGTCCTTGCATCTATAGATCTGTCTATGAACTTGAGAGTGGTTACATTTCTCCAGGCCCATCCTTTAGCTTTTTACAGAAACTTTTAAGTAAGTGGCATAACTGTTTTACAGTTATTTAACCTACATTCCCCTGTGGCTCACTCTCACACTATGCTGAAAACACACATAGTTTCCGATATAATGTTGCTCCAAATGCAATAGGGAGATACTGGAGGTACCCCACAACTACCCCTGTGTTAAATTCTGTTACCCAAGGTAATTCTGCCTCAGGTGCAGTAGTATCTGAAGTGTGTGTGTACGTCTCTCTCGTCTCTCTCTCTCTGTCTTGTTTGTGTGTCTGTGTGTCTGTCTCTGTGTCTGTCTGTGTGCGTATGTGTGTGCAGCAGATGCCAGGAAAAGTGTCTTGTTTGAAGGTAAGTTCCAGAGAGAACAGAGAAGAGTCTGATAAATCCAGGCTGACTCACCATGCTGTCATACTCACACTCTTGGACAACTGCAGAGTAAGGCATGAAAAGACCAGACACTGAGAAAGAGAGAGAGAGAGATTATTAGTCATGTTCATTCCAGCTTTCCTGCTTTCTCTTCTCTGTTTTAGAGAGATAGATATATTTTATTAGTCATGTTCATTCCAGCTTTTCTGCTTTCTCTTCTCTGTTTTAAACATAACTATATGAGGTATTTTAAGAGTCTTTGAAGAATGAGAAAGAAAAAACCCTCTTAACCCCCTTTGATCTTTGTTTCAGGGAATTTTTCTCTTTGTGAGATGGAGAGATGAGTGTAATTTAAGTCTGCACTTAGATTTCTAAAAGGACTTCACAGATAACATTATGGCTGATAGGAATGCTTTTCTTATCTAAGTTCAAAAAACAAAAGATAGATAAATCTTTGATCAAAAACATGAAGTTTCCAGGATCAGCTCATTCCTCCAAAATCCTAACGTTAACCATTGGGGTTGGGGTGCAAAACTGGCATTAGATAAGTGTCTAGTGGCATTTGGCTCTTAAGTGGCCCACCCATAGGCAACTATGCACAGCTGAGGAAATTACACATGGGTCACACTTAATTTTCAGATCCTCACCATTTATGTCTACTGTGTTACTGAATGGACAGCTTTTAAAACACATAAAAAAGAAAGGGTTTCATTGAAATGGGACCACTTTTCACCACTTCAACCATTCAACTGTGTGTGTGGTTAACCCAGAACCCCTTGATGTAAAGCCTGCATCAGCAGAGAAGGGGTGGGTCAGTTCCTGTTATATTCAGCTTGCCAACTCTGTCAAGTGAGAGCGTATACATCCGTCTGTATGGGTCAGAGAGAGAGAAGGCCTGGGAACCTGCTGCTGTTGCTCACATGGATGATCTGGGGTCAACTGGGTCCACTACCGTCTGTATACTGAGCTGAGTAACCA
Organism: Salmo trutta; assembly: GCF_901001165.1. Classification (NCBI taxonomy): domain Eukaryota; kingdom Metazoa; phylum Chordata; class Actinopteri; order Salmoniformes; family Salmonidae; genus Salmo; species Salmo trutta. The sequence goes on from NC_042965.1 coordinate 33,213,455, forward strand.
CATCAAACACAACAGGTGTCTCTCTTCCTCTCTTTCTCTATCTTTTTCCCTCAATTTTTCTCTCACTCTCTCGCTCTCTTCTGGGCTGTGAGAAGAACGGATGGATGAGGTCTGTCCTTTGAGCTGCATGCCAGACCAGAGCAGGCGAAGGATAAAGAGGGGAGAGGAGGTATGGGTGAGAGCAGAGTGCATGTGTACAGTACTGCAGGCCAAGGAAGGCTGAACTGAAGTCACAGAGGCCAAACACAGTTACACCTACACACTCTCCCTTTCACAGTCAAGCATACACCTGCTTCACCACACGCACTTCACACACAAAGACACAAGCATACAAATACACTTCTTCTCTCACACAAACATAAACACATAGTTGACATGCGTGTTACAATCAATTTGCCAGACTGGGAGCCTTCTGAGGTGATTCCTGTAAACAAGGACATGTAGTTCCCAACATCAGTCTGTCATAAAGGACACATAACAGTTACTGTCATGTCCTTAATGTCATCCTCAGGATACTTCCTTCTCCTAGGCCAGACAACCAGTAGAGGCACTTACCCACTAACCCACACTAACCATATGCTGATCACACAGACAACACAAACTAACAGGGACCGGTTCAGGAACATTATCACAACCAGGAAATAGTTACAAAATTGACTCTACTACCCCCACCTCCCCTTGGCCTCTGTACTTAGTTTTCTGTCCCCAGAGCCCTTGGGGGTGCAGCGAGTCATTATGTTTCATAAACACAGACTCACTGGACAGCTTTCCCTAACTCCCCTGACAGCTTTCCCTAACTCCCCTGGCTTTGACATGGCTAGACACATGGTGCTAACCGCCACCAATGGATGGTTGGATGGATGGATGGTTAGTTGGTTAGTTGGATAGTATGGTTCTCACAGGGGCAGTTTTACAGTCCTCCCCTCTCTCTCTCCCTCCATCCATCTCTCGCTCTTTTATCCTTTTCTGTCTTAAGGTTCGTGGCAGCTGCCCCATGCGTGTGAAATCCTCCAATCCCTGCTGGACAGGTAACGCCACATGTGAGGCGTTAAAGGACTCTCAGAGCTCTGCGTCTCCGGTTACCAGCTGCATTCGACAGCTGCCCAGGAAAATATCTGGTTTCATGTGGTTTTTATACTGTTGGTTTTGGATGCGTAGTAAAAAAAAGTATATTTATAATTCCCCCACCCGACTTATGAGACAAGGACAGTTTGACTGTCATGGACAGAAGGACAGTTCACTTATGTAACCGACACCAAGCTATGCACACTGACTCATCCAGTACAGCATGTTAAAGGAAAGAAAAGCCTCTGACTAAAACAGCTCTTACACTCCTCTTCTGGAGGGAAAATCCCCTGGGTATAATCTTTTGAAAAGACAAGACCTTACTCATATAAATAGCCTACAACATCGAAATAAAGAAAACTTAGTGTGTCTTGCTTTTTCCAAAAGAGGTCCTTAAGTGATGTACTGTACATTGACATGATTCCAATGCAGTTAACACATCATCTACAACCTGTAAACATCTCTGTGTCTTTAACTGGGATAGAGTGAGATAACCAGGAAAATAATGAGTGGTAGGGAGATAAGGAGAAAGAGAGACATCAGACAGGATGCCCTTGTTACCCTGTGTAGTAGGCCAGTGGTGCAAACACAATACCCAGCACAGTAGCCCTACACGGAACCTCTGTCAAATAATCCCAAAGCAACGGAAAGTAATCCGATTACGTTACTAAATTTGGGTATTCCAAAAGTTACGTTATTGATTACAATTTTGGACAGGTACAGTAACTAGGAACGGTAACAGATTACATTTAAAAAGTAACATGACCAACCGTGTGTGTGTGTGTGTGTGTGTGTGTGTGTGTGTGTGTGTGTGTGTGTGTGTGTGTGTGTGTGTGTGTGTGTGTGTGTGTGTGTATGTCCAATTGTGTGCATGTGTATGTGTGTAATACCATCCTCTTAACCTCCTAATGAGTTGCTTCTGCAGCCTCCTGCAGTGTCTATGTATTTTCTATTTGTATTTATTATGGATCCCTATTAGTTCTTGCCAAGGCAGCAGCTACTCCTCCTGTGGTCCTGAAAAATTAAGGCAGTTATACAATTTTAAAAACATTACAATACAGTCATTACAGAATTCACACCACACTAAGTGTGGGCACTCAGGCACACACTCCACTACCACATATCTACAACACAATGTCTCTGGCCCTGCCTGACAAGGACACTTTAAGATGCATGGAGAACAGGACTGTTGCTAAGGAGATAAGGACAAAGATGAGAACTCTGGTGATGACAAAGACCTATAAATTACAGTTGCTCACTTTATCTCCTGTCTGGGTTTATCTCAAAGATTACAAACAGGAAAAAAGCTTGAGCCAAACATGTTGTCGTCGTATTTTACATTCGATCTATGTTTTACCTCCTAAATTGGAAATTGTATGATTGACTGGCCATGAAATTTGACTAATCTTCATGACTCCATATTCCTTTAACACAAAGCTAGGCATAAGCAAGTCTTCAGATTTGAGGCAAGGTTAGTCATGTCGCTTATCAAACCACCTCTGCTCCGTTCATCATATCAGTGAAATGTTGCCAATCATTTCAGACACGTACTGCAGTAGCTGGGAGTATCATCTACAGATCCACCACAGACATCACATCACTGGAGGGAAACATTCCCCACACCAGCCCAGGTGAGATCACCTGTAAAACAGACTGACATCTTACTTACACACTCAGTCTACAGGAATGTGGCATCCAGAGATGTATTATCGGGATTCTTCATCAGATGATTGAAAGTTGAAATATAAGGTGGGACACTGAACAAAAATGTAAACGCAACACGCAACAATTTCAAAGATTTAACTGAGTTACAGTTCATATAAGGAAATCAGTCAACTGAAATACATTCATTAGGCCCTAATCTATGGATTTCACATGACTTGGAATACAGATATGCATCTGTTGGTCACAGATATCTTTTCTTTAAAAGGTAGGGGTGTGGATCAGAAACCAGTCAGTATCTGGTGTGACCACCATTTGCCCAATGCAGCACGACACATCTCCTTCGCATAGAGTTGTTCAAGCTATTGATTGTGGCCTGTGGATTGTTGTCTCACTCCTCTTTAATGGCTGTTACCGAAGTTGATGGATATTGGCGGGAACTGGAACACGCTGTTGTACGCGTCAATCCAGAGCGTCCCGAACATGCTCAATGGGTGACATGGGGCCGTGCATTATCATGCAAAACATGAAGTGATGGCGGCGGATGAATGGCACGACAATGGGCCTCAGGATCTGTGCATTCAAATTGTCATCAATAAAACGCAATTGCGTATTTTGTCCATAGCTTAAGCCTGCCCATACCATAACCCCACTGCCACCATGGGGCACTCTGTTCACAACGTTGACATCAGCAAACCACTCGCCCACACAACGCCACACAAGCTGTCTGCCATCTGCCCAGTACAGTTGGGATTCATCCATGAAGAGCACACTTGACCACTGAAGTCGGTTACAATGTCGAACTGCAGTCAGGTCAAGACCTACACTTTAAATGTTGTGTTTATATTTTTGCTCAGTGTATGTTTGCTGGTGGTGGTTCACAGTGTGAAAGCAGACCTCCTGTGAGTTTAGCTCTTATTAGCCTCTCATTCAGGACATTCATCAACTGCCAGTGGTCTCAGCTACCTGGCGTGTTTATTTTATCTTTATTTAACTAGGCAAGTCAGTTAAAAACAAATTCTTGTTTACAATGACAGCCAAACCCAGATGACGCTGGGCCAATTGTGCACCACCCTATGGGACTCCCAATCACAGCTGGTTGTGATCCAGCCTAGATTTGAACCAGTTGTGTCTGCAATGACACCTCAAGCACTGAGATGCAGTGCCTTAGACCACTGTGCCACTCGGGAGCATGTGTGCTTGTGAGAGAGTTTCTGTGTGTGTGTCTGGTGTACACGTTGGTTACGCTTGAGCGGGCGCAGACTTGAGCTTGTGTGTGTCTGGACATGTTCTCTTCAACAGCTGTAGGCTGGAAACATGACCTCTCACTGCCACTGGAGCAGACTGGTAACTGCACTGTGTGTGTGTATGTGTGTGTGTGGGTGGGTGGGTGTATGTGTGTGTGTGTGGGTGGGTGGGTGGGTGGGTGGGTGGATAGGTGTGTGTGAGTGTGATGAACAAATTGGCTGGACAGTGTCAGAACCTTATTTTCATGGGTGTTGTCAGAGGGGTGGCAGGGTGGGCACCCCCCCCACCCCACACACACACACATTCTCATTGGGTCAGAGCGCTGTCAATCTGGAGAGAAAAAAACAAATGTCCACTACTAGTGGGTAGGCCAAACAGAGCTGTTTCTGTCGTTCTCCTACTAATTTAGCTCTAACTTTTTAATGCAGCCCCCATTTAAAATATTCCTAGAAACGCCCCTGCTTATTTTGAGACAGTGTTAGGTATCACATGATCTAGCTGGGTGGACGACCACAGACTTAGCAGAATTAAGGGAGATGTGCCACATAATATTCCATGTTTAACACTCCACCCCTACAGGTCCACTTCCTCGTCTCCGCAAACAGTCCATTGAAGGAAACAGGATGAAAATCAAAAGTTTGCATGGAAAAACCCTGCTGCCGACTCCCAGCCTGCCAGCCTGCCTGCTGACTCGCTGCCTTTCTGCCTGCCAGCTGAAAAACTCCCTGATGATGTGTGTGTGTATATCAGCTGTTGTTGTGAGGGACTTATTTTGTTTTCTCAGGCCTGATCTGGACATAGTAATGTGTGTGTGTGTGTGTGTGTGTGTGCGTGTGCGGATGCGAGTGTGTGTGTGTTCTGTTTGCCTGAATTGGCAGGGTTTTCATCTTTAGTGTTTCTGACACATGGGGAATTCTAGTTGTTAATCAAAATAAGGCATTACAATAAGTACCCACAAACAGTCTGCTTGATCAATGTCTTAAGAAACTACTCAGTATTAAGCAGTCCCTGGTTTTAAACCCATACTTTCGTTGAATGGACTTGGGCAGCACTGTACATAACATTGCAAGAAATGTTTCTTTTCTAGAAAGGTTTTTCTTGTTCTTTGACACATGTTATGCACTGGGGGTTGAAACCATCCCCTCCAGACACAAGCATTTTGTCCTCAGACAACATCAATCTGAACAGCATCCAACCTGGAAAACAATGAATACAATAGTGCTGATAAACATTATCACCAAATTCGTCTTCTTGAAAACAACCTTTTAGCCACACAAACTCATCATCTTTTAAACAAGTACATCAAAGCTCCAGCAGGTAGCTGACTTGTGAGGGGGAGTCCTCTAACTCTACTGGATATTGGGGGAGTCCTCTAACTCTACTGGATATCAGGGGGAGTCCTCTAACTCTACTGGATATCAGGGGGGTCCTCTAACTCTACTGGACATCAGGGGGAGTCCTCTAACTCTACTGGATATCAGGGGGAGTCCTCTAGCACTACTGGATATCAGGGGGAGTCCTCTAACTCTACTGGAAATCAGGGGGAGTCCTCTAACTCTACTGGATATCAGGGGGAGTCCTCTAACTCTACTGGATATCAGGGGGAGTCCTCTAACTCTACTGGATATCAGGGGGTCCTCTAACTCTACTCGATATCAGGGGGGAGTCATCGAACTTTACTGGATATCACGGTGGAGTCCTCTAACTCTACCAGATATTACATAATTGCACGCTGAGCTTTAGCCTTTGAGGAATAAAGGTAAAAAGAGAATCTAACCAATTTGAATTTTTCTCTTTCCCTACATGTCTTTCTCCTGGGTATTTGTACTACTGTAAGTGGAGTGGACTGATGCCTATTGCGTTTGAAGCCCAGACTTGTGCTCTGCACTGATGCATTGAATGTAGACTCAGCGATATGACTTAGACGCAGAAAGTAAACAGCATAGTGGGTCTATTTCCCCAACAACTAAGAGCGTTGAAGCGCAAGGCTCAACTTCTCCGCTGTTTCAGTGCCCTGGCTACCCTAGCACATGCGCAAGATACTGTGTGTGACTGTGTGAGTGCGAGTTCTTGAATGTCACTCCTATCTGGGGTGCTGCTCATGGCACCGTTATTTCGCTGAGTCATATGGGGGAGTATTTGCTTTTGAGGCTATCGTACTACTGTACTCTGCACTGGGCTGGACAACATGCTCTTGTGAAGACTTGTAAAACACTGCAAGTCTTTCAGGAACATTTGTTGTTCTCTGCTCCACAGTTAACATTGACCTCGATGTACTGCAAAGCTGCCTTTGGTACGATTGTCCTCCTAACACATCTAAGAGATAGACAATAGAGAGATCTGTGAGCCAAGCCAACTGGACACACTGTGTCAGACAGCCAAGGCGTAGCCCTCACAGACTCCGGAGGAAAAGAGACATGACCATATTCCACACATAAAAACAGAATGACCATGACTCATCATCAATGATCTATTCATATCTCTTATCTGAGATTACCTGTTATGTCTAAAAATAGCAGCTTTATATCAGGTCTGGAATGGGCTGTCAGAATAAACTGTGATAATAAGCTGTGAGAATAGGCTGGTGGTTAGAGTGTTGGGACATTAACTGAAAGGTTGTTAGATTGAATCCCTGAGCTGACAAGGTAAAAATATGTTGTTCTACCCCTGAACAAGGCAGTTAACCCACTGTTCCCTGCTGCTGAAGACGTGGATGTTGATTATGGCAGCACCCTGCACCTCTCTGATTCAGAGGGGTTGGATTAAATGCGGAAGTCATATTTCAGTTGAATGCATTAATTTGTACAATTGACTAGGTATCCCCTTTTCCCCTATTTGGGGAGTTTCTCCCCTTCTTCTCTGCAGATCCTCTCAAGCTGTCAGGTTGAATGGGGAGCGTCGCTGCACTGCTATTTTCAGGTCTCACCAGAGATGTTTGATCGGGTTCAAGTCTCTGGATGGACCACTCAAGGACATTCAGAGACTTGTCCCGAATCCACTCCTGCGTTGTCTTGGCTGTGTGCTTAGGGTTGTTGTCCTGTGGGAAGGTAAACCTTCGCACCAGTCTGAAGTCCTTAGTGCTCTGGAGCAGGTTTTCATCAAGGCTCTCTCTGAACTTTGCTCCCTTCATGTTTTCCTTGATCCTGACTTGTCTCCCAGTCCCTGCCGCTGAAAATCATCCCCACAGCATGATGCTGCCACCACCATGCTTCACCGTAGGGATGGTGTCAGGTTTCCTCCAGAGATGCCGCTTGGCATTCAGTACAAAGAGTTCAATCTTGGTTTCATCAGACCAGAGAATCTTGTTTCTCATGGTCTGAGAGTCCTTTAGGTGCCTTTTTGGCAAACTCCAAGCGGGCTGTCATGTGGCCTTTACTGAGGATTTTCTTCCGTCTGGCCACTCTACCATAAAGGCCTGATTGGTGGAGCGCTGCAGAGACGACTGTCCTTCTGGAAGGTTCTCCCATCTCCACAGAGGAACCCTGGAGCTCTGTCAGTGACCATTGGGTTCTTTGTCACCTCCCTGACAAAGGCCATTCTCGCCTGATCACTTAGTTTGGCCGGGCGGCCAGCTCTAGGTAGAGTCTTGGTGGTTCCAAACTTCTTCCATTTAAGAATGATGAAGGCCACTGTGTTCTTGGGGACCTTCAATGCTGCAGACATGTTTTGGTACTGATCTGACATGCACTGTCAACTGTGGAACCTTATATAGAGAGTTGTGTTCCTTTTCCAAATCATGTCCAATCAATTGAATTAACCACAGGTGGACTCCAATCAAGGCGTAGAAACATCTGAAGGATGATCAATGTAAACAGGATGCACCGGTTTTCAATATCGAGTCTCATAGAAAATGATCTGAATACTTATCCAAATAAGGTATTTCTGTTTTTAATTTTTAATAAATATGCAAAGATTTCTCAAAACCTGTTTTCGCCTTGTCATTATAGATATTTTGTGTAGATTGATGAGGATTTTTGTTTTTATTTAAACCATTTTAGAATTAGGCTGGAACGTAAAAAAATGTGGGAAAAAGGGAAGAGGTTTGAATACTTTCCGAATGCACCGTATACAGTTTTAACTGGCACAACAAACTATGACTGTTCTTGTTTACTTGTTGTATCACAGAATCTGATTTTTCCATGTAGGTCAAGCTTTCTGGTGATACGTTTCATGGGATATTTAGTTTCTCAAACTAGACACTCTAATGTACTTGTCCTCTTGCTCAATTGTGCACCCACTCCTCTTTCTATTCTGCTTCGAGCCAGTTTGTGCTGTTCTGTGAAGGGAGTAGTACACAGCGTTGTACAAGATCTTCAGTTTCTTGGCAATTTCTCGCATGGAATAGCCTTAATTTCTCAGAACTAGAATAGACTGACGAGTTTCAGAAGAAAGGTCTTTGTTTCTGGCCGTTTTGAGCCCATAATCAAACCCACAAATGCTGATGCTCCAGATACTCAGCTAGTCTAAAGAAGGACAGTTGTATTGCTTCTTTAATCACAACACAGTTTTCAGCTGTGCTAAGATAATTGCAAAAGGGTTTTCTAATGATCAATTAGCTTTTTTTAAATAATAAACTTGGATTAGCTAACACAACGTGACATTGGAACAGAGGAGTGTTCTGTACTACAGAGGCCTATGTAGATATTCCATTTTAAAAAATCAGCCGTTTCCAGCTACAATAGTCTTTCTCAATGTATTTCTGATCAATTTGATGTTATTTTAATGGACAACAAAATGTGCTTTTCTTTCAAAAACAAGGACATTTCTAAGTGACCCCAAACTTTTGAATGGTAGTGTATATAATTGAGTTAATAAAGCCGCGTACAAACATGCTCTCTTTTTTGCTTTCTCGGTTAAGGCAGCTCCAAAATGCAGGTGTTTCAGTCTTGCTCAGTGCTTTCTGTGGTGGTGGGGCAACCAGCGGAATATACAGAGGGTAGGGGTTGGTAATGTTCTCTAGTTGCGCCGTGATTACCTCAGTGTTCTGTCACTCATGGGTACACTACGTAACAGCAACATCTACAGGGAGAGCTAGAAAGTTGAAGCTCCTTGGGTGCTGCCATAGATTTACATTAGAAGTGCCCATCCAACAAGGCTCAAGGTCATTGGACACAGATAAAATGACGTCAAATCACGTTATATCTGCCGTAGCTTTGATTGGACAGATTATGTCTACATAATACTTTCAAAATCTTAGGTAGCAAGCTAAACAAGAAGTCATCATCGTGAATCAAGTCGACAATCCTTTTCAATACTTGTCATAGGAAGAGAAATTATAGATAAAACATATCAGTGCTCATTTGCCATTGGACATAAACATTACACAACAACTTGGAAATCGCAAATTCAACAATGAGTTGTTTGGAAGGAATCATCGGCTAACTGCAAGCATTGCAAAGCAATCACTAGCCTGCTATTCCATGGAGAGGGTGTGTGGTCCAAGTCTGGGTTTAAGGGTCTCTTTTCCAAGCTGAAAAGGATAAACATTCACATGCAACACCATCGGCCAGAAAAAGTTGAATACATTGGCCATGCTCTCAATCCAGCATGACTTCTGCCACGTTCAAAACAACTGGAAAACTCTGAATTGGAAAATCTCAGACTTCAGTGAGTTTCAAGACAACTGAGAACTCTAAAAAAAACAAGCTCTGACTCCTTCTAGAGCTCCGACCTGAAGAAAACTGATGTCATGATTCGACCTTGTTTTTTTTCGAGTTCCCAGTTGTCTTGAAAGCACCATAAATCCAGAGAATGACAGATTTTGATGACAAAGTTTGATGACAAAATATGCCCACAAGAATGACCGCTGCATCACCTTCCTGTTCAAGTGAGCACAGCACAACAAGGTGAGTCCAAATATGTATTGTGTGCTGCTGCATAATTATGTAATATGCCAGGGAGATGTGTATACTGTAGCTAAGAAAGTAATACTAAGTGTATGTTGTGTAGTAAGTTGATAGTAGCCCATGTGCCTCACCCTAATAATTTGGTCCCTTTTCCCCTGATAACTTAGCCTACTGTTCTGACTTTGTGGTGCACGTATAGCCTGTTTTAGAGGAATGTCGTAATTGAATATTGTAAGAGATTTCATTGTCTGCTGATATGCCCCCTTTATTTATCCTACTGTTCTGACTTGGTGTACAGGGAGAATACTGTAAGACGGGCCCATGTTCTGAATTCTGTCGCTGTACATTTGAAAAGCAATGACTTTGAGCATTTGAGGAAAATCAAACACAGACAGTAGACCTCATGTCTCATTCCCACTCTCTGAACCTCCCCCTCCCTGCCTACACAGCCCTGGAGGCAGAGTAGTTATTGTTGCCTGGGCCCTGAGCCTCCATTGACGTAAGAGAGGTCAGCTCTCCCCAGCTGCAATGGGCATAGTTGATGCTTTTCCTATCCTCATCAAGGTCTTTAACATCTGATCATTCCGAGGACAGAGCAAGGCTCCGTGGCACTGACAAAGACTGTTGCCAGAGCCGAGTGGGGAAGTACGTAATGAAAAACAAAAGCAAAGCCAGTCACTGAACACCCCTCCCCCCCCCCCCCCACACACAAAAACAGGGGTTCAGCAGCATCCTCTGGGGGTGTTCTACAGATGTGTGCTTGTACACTCCGATCTGATCCGCTGTGTGAGTTTGATGTTCTCTGTTGCCTTGTGTTGCATCAGTACAAGGTTCTCTTTGTGTGAGTAGGCTGACTGCGCTGTGCTGTACTGTCTGGCTGCACAGGCGTCTGACTGGGGATATATAGTGCATGCTAGGGTCATCTGCTTAATCTGGAGATTAGGTGAAGTCAGTACACACACATACACATCTATGCATACCTCCACCTGGGTCAATCAGTTCACCTGGCCTGTTAGACAGGTGGCATGTACTAACCCTGGATACCATGTAATCCTAAGGTCAACCGTCAGCGGCAGTAAGTACGAAAGCCCCATTAGTATAGGCCAGTGGTTACGTCTATTTCAAATCACGCCCTATCTGAGATATCTACTGCAGCCGTCATCCTCCACATACAACACCCGTTCTGCCAGTCACATTCCGTTAAAGGTCCCCAAAGCAAACACATCCCTGGGTCGCTCGTCTTTTCAGTTTGCTGCAGCGAGCGATAGTACTGGACAGTATATATGATGCATTTAATGGCCTCCCGAATGGTGCAGTGTTCTAAGGCACTGCAAATAAATCTGTAAATAGCCCACCCAACTACCTCATCCCCATATAGATTTTTTATTATGCTCTTTTGCACCCCAGTATCTCTATGTGCACATTCATCTTCTGCACATCTATCACTCCAGTGTTTAATTGCTAAATTGTAATTATTTTGCCACTGTGGCCAATTTATTGCCTTACCTCCCTAATCTTACTTCATTTGCACACACTGTATATAGATTTTTTCTATTGTGTTATTGACTGTACGTTTGTTTATTCCATGTGTAACTCTCTGTTGTTTGTGTCGCACTGCTTTGCTTTATCTTGGCCAGGTCGCAGTTGTAAATGAGAACTTGTTCTCAACTGGCCTACCTGGTTAAATAAAGGTTAAATAAAACAAACACACAAACATAATGTTTACTGTCACGCCCTGACCTTAGAGACATTTATTTTCCTCTAGTTTGGTTAGGTCAGGGTGTGATGTGGGGTGGGCAATCTAGTTTTTCTATTCCTTTGTTTGGGCTGAGTGTGGTTTCCAATCAGAGGCAGCTGTCCATCGTTGTCTCTGATTGGGAACCATACTTAGGCAGCCCTTTTTCCCTCCTTGAGTTGTGGGATCTTGTTTATGTGTAGGTGCAGGTTATGCACTCCATGACGTCACGGTTCTTCTGTATTGTTTTGGTGAGTTTCCTTTATTAAACATGTGGAACTCTACGCACGCTGCGCCTTGGTCGCCTCATTCTTATGACGAGTGTGACAGTTTACGAAAGTCCTATCAGAACAATGCATGTACCACTGCCTTGAAACAGTCATAAACAACAACCGAGCAATGTCTCCTATACACATGTTACCATATTGACACTCAGAGGGGATAAGTGATGCTGTGATAATTCCATCACTAGGTTTCCCCAGTGACTTATCACCTTTGTCTCCTAAACCCTGCTATAGAAAGCTTTCTTAAATTAAACAACTATGCAGGGACCTCCCGTCCTCCACCGAATCCATTCCCCTCTCTTTTCTCCCTCACTCCTTCCCTTCAACCAGTCTCTCTCTCTTTGATATCCCCCTTCCTTATTCCCTTTTTCCCCTCTGTCCTCCTCCACTGTCCTACTCCTCTGTCCCTCTCAGCTCTTTCCGTATATATCTCTCTCAACTCTCCTGCTCCATTCTCTCCTCTCTCAACTCCTCCTGCTCTATTCTCTCCTCTCTTACCCTCTACCCCTTTTAAGTTCACCAACCCACCTCCCACCCTCCTCCTTCCCACCTCCCACCCTCCTCCCTCACCCTCCTCCCTCCTATTTCCCTCTCTCAGCTCAGGTAGATTTCCCTCTTTCAGCTCAGGTAGATTTTACTCTCTCAGCTCAGGTAGATTTCCCTCTCTCAGCTCAGGTAGATTTCCCTCTCTCAGCTCAGATAGATTTCCCTCTCTCAGCTCAGGTAGATTTCCCTCTCTCAGCTCAGGTAGATTTCCCTCTCTCAGCTCAGGTAGATTTCCCTCTCTCAGCTCAGATATATTTCCCTCTCTTAGCTCAGCAGAGAGGATAAACACATAAAACACAAGCTCATAATCTGACAGAGTGGGATTAGAAGACACACGCCCCTTTCTCAACCCTCCATAACACACATAACGTTACACAAATCTCCCTTCTTAACCACTGAGTGCAGAGCGTGGTAACTAAACATACGACAATAACAACTAATACGCCAGTAAACATGCTGTGGTGCGACGATATGACTGCTATTTGTCTCTGGGTGTCTAAGAAGTGTTTTTCTGTCTCCTACTAGCTGGGATACCCTAACATCTGGGAGATTGTACTAAATCAACTAAATCATGAATCCTATTGCTTATAACTAGAGAGGACCTTTGTACTGTATGTATTTCTGTTATGTTGTGTTAGACTGCCTCTGGCAGTCTCCATGGGGTTGCCACAGGGTTCAATTCTCTGGCCGACTCTTTTCTCTGTATGCATCAACGATGTCGCTCTTGCTGCTGGTGATTCTCCGATCCACCTCTATGCAGACAACACCATTCTGTATACTTCTGGCCCTTCTTTGGACACTGTGTTAACTAACCTCCAGACGAGCTTCAATTCCATACAACTCTCCTTCCGTGGCCTTCAACTGCTCTTAAATGCAAGTAAATCTAAATGCATGCTCTTCAACCAATCGCTGCCCGCACCTGTCTGACTTAGAATATGTGGACAACTACTAGTACCTAAGTGTCTGGTTAGACTGTAAACTCTCTTCCAGACTCACATTAAGCATCTCCAATCCAAAATTAAATCTAGAATTGTCTTTCTATTTCGCAACAAAGCAATCTTCACTCATGCTGCCAAACATACCCTCGTAAAACTGACTATCCTGCCGATCCTTGACTTCAACGATGTCATTTACAAAATAGCCTCCAACACTCTACTCAGGAAATTGGATACAGTCTATCACAGTGCCATCCGTTTTGTCACCAAAGCCCCATATACTACCCACCACTGCGACCTGTATGCTCTCGTTGGCTGGCCCTCATTACATATTTGTCGCCAAACCCACTGGCTCCAGGTCATCTATAAGTCTTTGCTTGGTAAAACCCCGCCTTATCTCAGTTCACTGGTCACCATAGCAACACCCACCCATAGCACGTGCTCCAGCAGGTATATTTCACTGGTCACCCCCAAAGCCAACTCCTCCGTTGGCCGCCTTTCCTTCCAGTTCTCTGCTGCCAATGACTGGAACGACTTGCAAAAATCACTGAAGCTGGGGACTCATATCTCCCTCACTAACTTTAAGCATCAGCTGTCAGAGCAGCTTACAGATCATTGCACCTGTACATAGCCCATCTGTAAATAGCCCACCCAACTACCTCACATCTATCGCTCCAGTGTTTAATTGCGAAATTGTAATTATTTTGCCACTATGGCCTATTTATTGCCTTTCCTCCCTAATCTTACTTCATTTGCACACACTATATATAGACTTTATCTATTGTGTTATTGACTGTACTTTTGTTTATTCCATATGTAACTCTGTGTTGTTTGTGTCGCTCTGCAATGCTTTATCTTGGCCAGGTCGCAGTTGTAAATAATAACTTGTTCTCAACCTGGTTAAATAAAGGTGAAAAATATATGTATATTGTGGTATGTTGTGCTGTGTTGTGTTATCTTGTGTTGCGTAATGTTATGTTGTGTTATCTTGTGTTTTGTTATGTTGTGCTGTGTTGTGTTATCTTGTGTTATCTTGTGTTGTGTTATCTTGTATTTTGTTATGTTATGTCATCTTGTGTTGTGTTATGTTGTGCTGTGTTGTGTTATCTTGTGTTGTGTTGTGTTATGTTGTGTTATCTTGTGTTATTTTCTGCTGTGTTATGTTGTGTTATGTTGAGTTGTGTTATCCTCTCTGCTCAAATGTTTTCTTGTTGATCTCTTGGTTAAAGAGGTTGTGCTTAAATACTTCCTTAAGTGTTCCATTGTTGGTTGAGTTGTAATCTCCACTGGGTAGATAGAAACAACTATTTGGATTAACTACAGTCTGTCATTAGTAATTGTGTAGAAATGCAGGAAATGAGCTTTAGATGTCCCCCAAGAAATCTGGGGCAGGACCCCAAGACCAAAATGTGAATTATACCGTGACATTCTGGGGGTTAAACATTTTTCCACAGGTATTTTTTTATGTGCCTAAAAGTAATGTTTTTTAACGTTATGTATTTTAATGTGGCATGAACACAACCAGTCATGATGTTTTCATCTGATTGTCAAACAAATCACTTCAAAACGGAGGCTACCTGTGCATGTTGGTCCACTCCAAATTAATTCCAGCATCCAAACAGTGCTCTGTGCACCCGCCATTTGAAATGAATGGAAAGTGACATCGGTTACAAAACACCAAAATATGTAATTACATTTGGAAACTGTCATTAGGCCTACCCTCTTGTAGCCTGAATGAATTTATGCGTGATGTTGACAAATAGACCTTTTTGTAAAAGGAAAAGTCAGGACAACTGAAAAGGGGCTGTAATACAGTAAGCAAACACAGCTGTGTCTGGATCAGGAAACTGTCAAGACCCAGTTGATACATTGTTACAAGTTCGCTAGCTGGCTGGACCCAGTTGATACAATGTTGCAAGTTCACTGTTGCAAGACCCAATTAATATAATGTTACAAGTTAACTAGTGGGCTGGACCCAGTTAATACAATTTTGAAAGTTCACTAGCTGGCTGGACCCAGTTAATACAATGTTGCAAGTTCTAGTGGGCTGGACCCAGTCGATACAATGTTGCAAGTTTGCCAGCTGGCTGGACCCAGTCGATACAGAACAGACAGAGAGAGAAAGAGACAGGTGGTGTAGAGAGATTAATGCGATTGAAAAAACCTGAGCCAACTGTCACTGGTTTAAACCATGACATGGAGGTGGGGGTGTTCGTTTCATATGAAATAAGCTTTTATTTTCATATTTACCTCTTTAGCAGTACAACATAGGATTTTAAACAAATAGGAGAATGGTTAAATTAAAGACCCCCAAAGTTCTTTGCAAAGTAATTCACACTTTGCCCAAGACCTCCTGCCAGGTTTTGTCCCCCATCACTTCTAAAACCAAAGTTGCACCCCTGGTCATTACCACTCTCACCATGTCAAAAAACAGAGTATACCAAACACTAGGAACACCTTCCTAATACTAAGTTGTGTGTCCTTGTGATTTAGTGTGTTTGTATGTGTATGTGTGTGTGTGTGTGTCCTTGTGTTTTTTGTGTGTGTGTGTGTGTGTGTGTGTGTGTGTGTGTGTGTGTGTGTGTGGCATCTCTGGAATGTCTCCTCATCCCTAAGGCTGACGTCTGATCTGAGGCGATAGATACACATTCCTTCAGAGTCTCCTCCATAATCAGAGAGGGTTAGGCTTAGAGAGTGGGAGAGGAACAGTAATATTTACTGTAAAGTACTTTCACTATTTCAACTATCTGCAAATTAAAAAAGCTGCTTGAAAAATATTATTTTCATAATGTCCATGTAATCAGATTGAGATTTAGATTGAGATTAGGCCTTCCCTGTAGCTCAGTTGGTAGAGCATGGTGTTTGCAATGCCAGGGTTGTGGGTTCAATTCCCACGGGGGGCCAGCTCAGAAGAAAAAAAAAAATGTATGGAATGTATGTGTTCACTACTGTAAGTCGCTCTGGATAAGAGTGTCTGCTAAATGACTCAAATGTAAAATGATTATTAATCTTGTAAGAGAAAATCATTTTCACAGCTCACAGTATAATAATGGTGTATGTACCATACCATATGGAACTTAAATACAGTTGACAGAGACAGAGACAGAGACAGAGACAGAGAGAGAGAGAGAGAGAGAGAGAGAGAGAGAGAGAGAGAGAGAGAGAGAGAGAGAGAGAGAGAGAGAGAGAGAGAGAGAGTGAGACAGGGACTTGGATAAAGACACAGAGACATACAGACAAGGACAGACAGAGAGAGCAGGCTGGTGACTCAGTCGCTGTGGGCACCATCAGAGCAGCATACCTGGAGAGAGTGAAATGGTGTGAAATAACTCAGCGTCCTGCGTGTGTGTATGTGTTCGTGTCCAGTTATTATTAATGCAGCAGGGGAGGCTCAGGCTGCTATGGCAGGAAATCCCCACTCGAACACACTACACTGTGGGAGTTTACTATAAGTCTCTTGGTCTCTCTATTGGTCACAGAAGAGAAAGCACATTGACTGTAAACCTCAAAGGGGACTTTTGAGATTTACTCACAATAATAATAATAATTGCATTTTGACAATTATTCTCTCTCTCAGTCATTTATTCCAGTACTGAAAATGGGCCAAATGGATGGCAGTAACCAGGTTTCCATCTAACCTTTTTATGAGAGTACACGTTGCATAGAAAATGTCACAACAGGCCTGATGGAAACAGCAAATTTGTCAGTAAACTTTCCAAATGTCGACAAAACAAAATACGCTAGGTGAGATTTTTTGGTGTCAATAAAATTAATTATGCGAGAAATGGTGGTGGAAACACTTCTATGCGCAAATATTTATACCTATAACCATTACATTGAAGTAAATTGGGAGACACGCGATCATATATTGTGTGGTCCTCCCACTAAGACTCAGGAAAGTATGCAGTTTATCAGGCCACAGATGAAATAAATGATGATGAACTTCACAAGGTGGTGAAAGTGCACGGCGATGAGCTTGATGCTCCTTTCCAATAAATATTGAGGGTTTAATTCTGGTGACATGATGATGATCGATGCTTGGCTGCTGTTTGACAAATTAAAATAATGTTGCTCTTTTGGCCATAACAATTTCATCATGTAGGCTATACCTGCACTGTATCTGTGAGCTGTTGGCTAGAGCACATGTACCAAGAACAGAGTGGGTACATTCACTATATACTGTCAGGCAATTGCTTTTGTGACAAAACCATCAGTAACTTGCATTAAACCTCTTATGGATCTACGGGATCGGTGTCCCTATCCCGGGACGGTTGTTGCTAACGTGCGCTAATGTGACTAGAATGACGTTGTAAGTAACAGCAAACTTTCCAAGACATAGACATATCTTACATGGGCAGAAAGCTTAATTTCTTGCTAATCTAACTGCACTTTCCAATTTATAGTTACTATTACAGATAGTAGATGATGATAAAAAAATGAAAACGCATGTTTTTTTCTTTTTTCTTTTACCAGATCTAATGTGTTATACTCTCCTACATTAATTTCACATTTACACAAACTCCAAAGTCTTTCCTTTCAAATAGTATCAGGAATATGCATATCCTTGCTTCAGGTCCTGAGCTACAGGCAGCTAGATGTCATTTTAGGTGAAAATTGAAAAAAAGGGTCCGATCCTTAAGAGGTTTTAACTTGTATTTTAGATTTTTTACATGGGAATTAAACCCAAAACTTTATTTTTGCAACGACTTTTATCTGCAACGAGTCAATTTGATGGAAACACATCTCTGGTAGGAAAATGCACATATTTTATTTATGCAGATTTTAGTATATTCACAAGAAAATCTGTCACCAATTGGATGGAAACCTAGGTATTGTCTGGTTTTGAAGACAACTTAACACAGTGTCATGAGGGCTGATGGTGACTCATCAACCACAAAGAAGGAGAAAGTGGGGGGATTTGGCATTGCTTACCTACAGGCGCATCAGGGTTGGCCTTGGTGTGTTTGTCTGTGTTTGTGTGTGTGTGTGTTTTTGAGGGGACAGCTGTGTTTTGTGCTCCATCCTTCCCCCTCTCAACTTCCCTAACTACCTCCCCTCCTCTCCCCACCTCTTCCTTCTTCTGCCCTCCCCAGCCCACCCTACCCTTCCCCTCCTCTCCTCCCTTCTTCTTGTAGGTCACTGTGTATGATTGAACATGTTTTTCTGTTCATTCTGAGTGCCTACATCAAGAGGTGCATGTGGAATTCTTCTCAGCTCTCACACGGCAGCATAAAAAAGGACAACATTCAGACACAATGTGTTAGAATATATATTTCTATGTCTGCATGTATGAATACCATTATAGGCAATGCATCCCAATTACTGAGGAAGAGGAGTGCATATTCCACACACTGCAGAACACTGACTTGCCTAGTTAGATAAAAATGGTCTGATTCACCTCTGTCACTGTTCGGTGGTGCAGCTGCTACCTTTGTCTGCGTGCTACAGAGCATCTAACGAACCGAACCCTTACTGCACTCCACTCCACTCTTTCTTTATTTTCTTTTCTCCTCTGTCCTCTATTTGCTGTGTAAGCACCCAGAGTCAGAGCCTGGGGCTGTTTAACATCATGTGGGATATGAGTTGTAAAAGAAAGAAAGAAAGAAAGAAAGAAAAAGAAAGAAAGAAATAAAAGGTGTAGGTTTCAAAGAGTTGGAGAGAGGGAGAGAGACGAGACAGAGAGGAGAGAGAGAGTCACCTGCTATGTGTGATGCGGTTAACCAGCTCAGTTTAGATGCTACTGTACCCAATGAACCCAGTCTCAACCAGCCAATCAACCACTCACAGCTAGGCAATCAGCCAACCAGCAGCAAGACAACTGAGCACCAGGTGGGAGACATCAACAGCTGTTACCCCACCATTGAAAAAGGGTGTGTCTGTCTAAACCCCAGAATCCCAAGACCAAACAACACTCCTACCCCCTTCCCCCCATTTGCCCCACCTAAGAAGCTCATGCTTCCAATTTGCCCTTCAACCTTCCTCCTCCCCTTCTCCCGACCCAAGCCTCAGATCCCTCTATCATTCCGTACCTCCTCCCTGTTCCTCCTTTAACACCACCCCTACCTGAGAACATGAAAGTCAAATGCTCCTCAGATCTTTAGTCAGCGTTGTCTTCTTCTGTCTTCCTGTCTTTAGATCTTTAGAGTAAGGAGCCTTGACTTTTTCTCTTTCATATCTCTTGTTTTTCCTTTTTTTTGTCATCTGGCAAAAGAAGAAAGTTATCCTTTTCCCTTCCTCATTTCCTAACTTCCTATGATCTTGGATGGGCAGACACATACAGTCATAAACAGTACATGGATGGACAGATGCACAGCCATAGGCACACACACCCATGGACAAACACAGCCATGGGCACACAGCCATGGACACACAGCCATGGGCACATACAGCCATGGGCACATACAGCCATGGACACACAGCCACGGGCACATACAGCCATGGGCACATACAGCCATGGACACACAGCCATGGGCACATACAGCCATGGACACACAGCCATGGGCACATACAGCCATGGACACAAAGCCACGGGCACATACAGCCATGGGCACATACAGCCATGGACACACAGCCATGGGCACATACAGCCATGGGCACATACAGCCATGGACACACAGCCACGGGCACATACAGCCATGGGCACATACAGCCATGGACACACAGCCATGGGCACATACAGCCATGGACACACAGCCATGGGTACATACAGCCATGGACACAAAGCCACGGGCACATACAGCCATGGGCACATACAGCCATGGACACACAGCCATGGGCACATACAGCCATGGACACACAGCCATGGACACATACACCCATGGACAAACACAGCCATGGGCACACACAGCCATGGACACACAGCCATGGACACATACAGCCATGGGCACATACAGCCATGGACACACAGCCACGGGCACATACAGCCATGGGCACATACAGCCATGGACACACAGCCATGGGCACATACAGCCATGGACACACAGCCATGGGTACATACAGCCATGGACACAAAGCCACGGGCACATACAGCCATGGGCACATACAGCCATGGACACACAGCCATGGGCACATACAGCCATGGACACACAGCCATGGACACATACAGCCATGGACACACAGCCATGGACACACAGCCATGGGCACATACAGCCATGGACACACAGCCATGGGCACATACAGCCATGGACACAGAGCCACGGGCACATACAGCCATGGGCACATACAGCCATGGGCACACACAGCCATGGACACACAGCCATGGTACATACAGCCATGGGCACACACACATGCACGTGTGCACACGCACACACAAATAGACACACACACACACACACACACACACACACACACACACACACACACACACACACACACATACACACATACATACATACATACATACATACATACATACATACATACATACATACATACATACATACATACATAGACACACACGCATGCACACACGCACACACACACACACTTTGTTGAGTAGACGGTGTAAGGAACATCTGGAGGGCTCTGACCACAAAGTAGGCGTCACGGTGGAAATATGTTCTAATGAGGCCTAATGCTGCCACAATGGAGGCCCCACCTTCTGTATAGACACTAATCCTTTGTGTGTGTGTGTGTGTGTGTGTGTGTGTGTGTGTTTGTGTGTGCGTGTGAGTGTGTGTGCGTGCGTGTGTGTCCGTGTGTGTGAACACGCACATCTCTCCCTAAACTGAATACCCATATGCTGGCTCCTTTCAACTCATTCATCAAGGCTTGGTAAACAATCTCCAGGATCCAAGACGATTCTTCAGGATCGGCTGTTTAAACGTATTCCTTTAGTATGCATTTACAACTCTATATTTACGTAGGGTCAGCCAAGTCACAAGCTGTACTGTGCGTTTACAGCTCTATATTTAAGTAGGGTCAGCCAAGTCACAAGCTGTACTGTAAGAGCAGTTAGCTGAAAACAAAGAGGTGGGGTTGCAGAGCTGATTGGGGATGTCATTGTTGGCAGGGAAGAGAGGAAGAGAGGAGGAGAGGGTTAGGAAAAAATGAATTTAAGAGCCAATAGGCGAGGGTTTTACAGGGCTGGTTGTCATGCATACAATTGTAAAGGTATGTGTTGGAGTGTACTGGTCCTTCTTTACATCCATATCTATGACAAATTCCACTAGCCCAGAACCTTCCACTGGTCCAGAACCTTTCACAGGCCCAGAGCCTAATTCTAAGTGATATGCATTTGATTTCATTTGCAGGTGTAGACATAAAGTATTCATGATTAGTTTTGGACAAATCCCCCTAAAAATCTGAAACACACTGCAAGTGAACACTAGTTTGATAATTAGCCATCCATGCCTCTGGATCAGGCTACAGTTCAGGCTGGGGTTTGTGAGTGCCGCAGTGGGGACAAGGGGGACTTCTGAGGGCTCTGGTATTTCTGCCGACTCACTGTGACATGTCCCTGTGTGTCACCTCCCATAAAGCCCCTCTGACTGGATTTACCTAACTCTTTACCCCTGGTCTGTAGTCTGTAATCCAGCCATGGAGGAGGTACCACAACTCACAGTCTCTAATAACAGGACTCTATGGCCTTATTGTTCTATTTTTAGAACCCCACCACTTGCTGGTGTCACAGTGATGCCTTTAAGTCGGTAAAATAACAAACTCTTTGTTGTGTTTTCAGTAGACTTATGACTATTTGAGATGACATAACAATGTGTGTAGAATTGTATAAGGCTCTGATTTGTGTTTATGTTCATCATGTGATGGAGCATATTGTAATGATCCAAAAAACATTCCTTACCCCAGGAGGATCCTGAGGGATCCAAAAAACATTCCTTACCCCAGGAGTATCCTGAGGGATCCCCAAAAAACATTCCTTACCCCAGGAGGATCCTGAGGGATCCAAAAAACATTCCTTACCCCAGGAGGATCCTGAGGGATCCAAAAAACATTCCTTACCCCAGGAGTATCCTGAGGGATCCAAAAACCATGTTTAAGATGCCCATGTTAGTCAAGCATATACTGCAATGTGCTCCATCACATGATGAACAGCAACACAACCCATAGACACATACAGGTAGACTATCTCTATATTTGCCTCATGATGGGGGGCCAAGTCAATCAAAACGTGCCTGTAGCTGGATCGTGTTCACTAGGCACCAGGCGAAAGAAAATGGACTGAAACAGGGAGGGGAAAAGCTGAAGTTGTCCAATAAGAAAGGCTGGTTTGATGTTCCTTTGCAAAACATTTTGCTACCGTGTGCACTATTGAGCAGGACCCTGCAGTGTGACTTGTAGGTGTTGAACATCAGACCAGTGAGAGGCCCCAGTCTGCCCTTTCCTCTGTAATCTATTTCTGGTCATACTCAGCAGAGAGGCAGCCATGTACGCAGAGTTACAGAGAGCTAGGAAGTGGGTGAAAGTTGGTTTGCTGTAGCCTAGTGTACCCTAGTGGTTAGAGTGTTGGACTAGTGACCGCAAGGTTGCAAGATCAAATCTCCAAGCTGACAAGGTAAAAAATCGGTTGTTCTGCCCCTGAACAAGGCAGTTAACCCACTGTTCTTAGGCCATTGTTGTAAATAAGAATTTGTTCTTAACTGACTTGCCTAGTTAAATAAAGGTGAAACATTTTGCTTCCACATAGAACACAGTTACACACGTGGCAGGAGTCCTTGGCCAAAGCCTCACCCCTTCACATAGATGGAATCTCTCTTAACCCAATTTCAATTCAATTCAATTCAATTGAAGGTCTTTCATGGCATGGGAAACATACTGTATGTTTACATTGCCAAAGCAAGTGAAATAGACATAAACAAAAGTGAAATAAACAATATTATAATGTACAGTAAACATTACACTCACAAACGGCCCAAAAGAATAAAGACATTTCAAATTTCATATTATGTACAAATAGTTACAGTCCGAACGGGAAAAGAAAGAGAAAAGAAATAAACATAAATATGGGTTGTATTTACATTGGTGTTTGTTCTTCACTGGTTGCCCTTTTCTTGTGCCAACAGGTCATAAATCTTGCCGATATGATGGCACACCATAGTATTTCATCCAATAGATAAGGGAGTTTATCAAAATTGGGTTTGTTTTCAAATTCTTTGTTGGTCTGTGTAATCTTAGGGAAATATGTGACCGGCTGGCTCGATTCGGTCTTATGTAGCAAAATTTCAAATTGTGTTTTTTACATTGGATAAAAGTCTAGACTCAGAGCTAGAAAATGATATATCAAACACTGCAGTTGAGGAACGTAATTCTGCTTTGAAAGTTGCTAAATATGTTACCTCACTTTTGAGAAAATGTCCCTGAATGTTTTGGTACAATGAGCACGACTTATTGCAGTTTGGAAAGTTTGCAAATTCAATTAAGATTTTCCCATTGGGTTGCAAACACCCAGCTTTGAAACAGGTTATGTCATTTTGGCGACAGGTGTTGTTACATAGACTTCCTCAATATGGCCCTGAGCAGAGAGCTGCTCTGGACTCTGACATTACTCTGCAGGAGCTGTCCACTGCAGTTATGCAGCTCTAATCAGGCCGAGCCCCTGGCATCGATGCTTTACCATCTGAGTTCTATAAGCACTTTTGGGGGTCTATTTGGGGGGATTTTTATGAAGTAGCGTGTGAATCTTTTCATGAGGGTTCTCTTCCTGTATCCTGTCAATGTGCTGTGCTTTCACTGTTGCCAAAAAAGTGGGATTTGGCTCTTCTAAAAAATTGGCGACCTGTTGCATTGCTGTGTGCAGAACATAAAATTGCACCTAAATGTCTCTCAAACAGGTTGAAAGAATATCTGAGGCTGTTGGTCCACAAGGTCCAGTCTTACTGTGTACCTGACTGCTCTATTGTTGGTAACTTGTTTCTAACAAGAGATGTTTTAGACATTTGTAAACTGTCTGATGTGAATATGGGTTTACTTTCTTTGAATCAGGAGAAGGCTTTTGACTGTGTGGACTACCAGTACATGTTCAAAACAATGAAAGCCTTTGGATTTGTGGATGTTTTTTGTCTTGGATGAGTTTACTGTTTGCTGGGGCCTCATGTATGGTGAAGGTGGGGGGTGGTTTGAGTTGCCCCATCCTCGTGCAAAGGGGTATCATGCAGGGATGCCCAATTTATGGACAGTTATATCGTCTGGCAATTGAACCAATGCTTTGATTTTTAAGAGTGAGGCTTACTGTTTTCTGTGCCGGGGTAATGAAGGGTCCCACGATAGCACAGTCTGCGTATGCAGATGACGTGACAGTTTTTATTACAGGGGGTGAGGATGTTACGGTTCTCTCAAACAATTTAAAGGTGTATGAGGGGGCCTCCTCAGCTAGAGTCAATTGGGATAAGAGTGAATCGCTGTGGGCAGGTCAGCTTCAGACGGGGTCCGCTCCACGGTTACCAGGGGAGATTCAGTGGGGCAGAGATGGGATGAAGATTTTGGGGGTTTTCTAAGCTCCGATGTCTTTCAGAAAAAAAACTGTGAGGGTGTAGTGGAGAAAGTGTGTGCCAGATTTTCAAGGTGGAAATGGGTGCTACCCCAGCTGTCTTATAGTGGAAGGGTGATGATAGCGAATAATCTAGCTGCCTCTACCCTTTGGCACAGACTAATGATTTTACAGCCACCAGGGGGGTCTGATACAAGAGCTTCAGATCACCCTTATCAATTTCTTCTGTTCTGGACAACATTGGATTAAAGCTGCGGCCATGTATCTGCCGCTGCACAAGGGTTGTGTCACAATCTTCTTCGTCTGACGATAAAGAGAAATCATTGTCGGACCAATACGCAGCGAGATCGTATGTACTCATCTTCTTTATTAAGGAAAAGAAGGGAAACCAAAATAAACACGTACACAAAACATAATGACGAATAACAGTCTGGTAAGGCACAAGGCTATACACAGAACAATCTCCCACAAACTCCAAACACGAACACATACCTAATTATAGGACTCTCAATCAGAGGCAACTAGAAAACACCTGCCTCCAATTGAGAGTCCAACACCCAATACCTAAACATAGAAATTCTAAACTAGAAAGAACATAGAAATACAAAAACATAGAACATAACCCAAAACCCAGAAATAATAAATCAAACACCCTTCTAAACAAACCACCACCCCGAACCACATAAAACAAATACCCTCTGCCACGTCCTGACCAAACTACAATAACAAATAACCCCTATTACTGGTCAGGACGTGACAGTACCCCCCCCCCCCAAAGGTGCAGACCCCGGATGCACCTCACATGAATAAACAAAATACCCCCAAAACAAAACAATCCCCCTAAACTAAAGGGAGGGAAGGGAGGGTGGCTGCCGTCACCGACGGCACTCGTGCAACACCCCCCCCCCCTCCCCAACCCACCTAATACTGGAGGTGGCTCAGGTTCCGGTCTACAACCCCCACCCAACCTGTCCACCCCTGCATAATGCTCAAGGCTGTATAACGTCTCTGGGGGCTCCGGACTGTAGGCCGACTCTGGAAGCTCCAGACTGCAGGCAGACTCACTCGGTTCCGGACTGCAGGCAGACTCACTCGGTTCCGGACTGGACACTGTTGCCAGATACTCTGGACTGGACACTGTTGCCGGATACTCTGGACTGGACACTGTTGCCGGATACTCTGGGCTGGACACTGTTGCCGGATACTCTGGACTGGACACTGTTGCCGGATACTCTGGACTGGACACTGTTGCCGGATACTCTGGACTGGACACTGTTGCCGGATACTCTGGACTGGACACTGTTGCCGGATACTCTGGACTGGACACTGTTGCCAGATACTCTGGACTGGACACTGTTGCCGGATACTCTGGACTGAGTACTGTCATCGGAAGCTCGGGACTGGACTGATGCACTGGAAGCCTGATGCGTGGTGCTGGTACTGGATGTGCCAGTTTGGGGACACGCACTTCAGGGCTAGTGCGGGGAGCAGGAACGGGCTGAGTTGGACTGGGCTGACGCACTGGAAGCCTGATGCGTGGTGCTGGTACTGGAGGTATCGGGCTGTGGAGGCGCACTGGTGGTCTCGATCGCACCTTCTGCACAACCCGTCCTGGCTGGATGGAACTAGTAGCCCTGTACGAGCGGAGTGCTAGTACAGGGCGAACTTGGCTGTGCAGGGGCCTGATGGTTGCCGTGCGTAGAGCGGACCTAGGAGGCGCACCGGTGACCAGATGCGCTGCGCAGGCATCCTCCTACCAGGCTGGATGCCCACTCTAGCACGGCACTTGCGAGGGGCTGGGATCACTCGCACCGGACTGTGTGTGCGTATGGGCGAGATCGTGCGCACTTCCGCATACCTCGGCGCTCTCCACTCCAAACGCTTCCCATAAAAAGCACGGGGAGCTGGCTTAGGTCTACTGCCTGGCCCAGCCAAACTACCCGTGTGCCCCCCCAAAAAAAAATTATTGGGGGTGCCTCTCCGGCTTAAACGCCAGTCGTGTTCCCCTGTAGCGTTCCCGGTCTTCGCTCCACTTTCTCCATGGGCCCTCTCCGGCCTTAATCTCCTCCCACGTCCACTTTTCCCGATAGTTCATATTATTATCCCGTTGCTCCTTACCCCGCTGCTTGGTCCTTGGTTGGTGGGAGATTCTGTCACAGTCTTCTTCGTCTGACGATAAAGAGAAATCATTGTCGGACCAATACGCAGCGAGATTGTATGTACTCATCTTCTTTATTAAGGCAAAGAAGGGAAACCAAAATAAACACGTACACAAAACACAATGACGAATAACAGTCTGGTAAGGCACAAGGCTATACACAGAACAATCTCCCACAAACTCCAAACACGAACACATACCTAATTATAGGACTCTCAATCAGAGGCAACTAGAAAACACCTGCCTCCAATTGAGAGTCCAACACCCAATACCTAAACATAGAAATTCTAAACTAGAAAGAACATAGAAATACAAAAACATAGAACATAACCCAAAACCCGGAAATAATAAATCAAACACCCTTCGAAAACAAACTACCACCCCGAACCACATAAAACAAATACCCTCTGCCACGTCCTGACCAAACTACAATAACAAATAACCCCTATTACTGGTCAGGACGTGACAGGTTGGCAAGGTCTGGTGGACATTTCTTTCAGAATCATGGCTTTCCGACTTCAAGCAGCCCAGAGACAGTTGTACAGTGACTGTTCTAGCTTGGTCGACACAGCACATACATTGATGAGGAGAGCGGGCTGTTTGGGCTAAGACAATCATCAAATCATGGGGGTTATTTGTCTGGCCTGACCCCATTTATGAGTCTGTTATGCAGGCTTGAAGAGTTTTTGTCATGTCCCGTAAGGCCAGCATGCCACCAGGGATGTGGCTTTTTGAAGAGCCTCTTTTTCATAACACTGCCATCCAGTCTTGTGCTATGAGTTCAGCCAGCCTACATTCATGCCTGTTAGGTGTGGGGTGTACCAAGCTGGGTCATCTGATGCGGAGCAGGAGCAGATCGTTGTAGGAGCTGGGAGAAAGAACGAGGATCCGATCATCTCGCCTACTGAGGAAGGTCGTAGCTGAGGTCTGCAATTACTTGCCAGTACTTCATCGGTGGTATGTGACTGACACTTCCAATTCTGATCGGTGAACGGAGGGTCTGGATTATGTGTTCCCTGCGCTGAATGTTAGTGCTGCGGCGGGGGCATTCGAGGAGGACGTGGGGATGCTGTTTTCCTTTGATACCCCGGAGCTGGGAGAGTTCAAGGCGGTGCGAAAGAAGGCCATGTACAAAATCTGTGTAAAAGTGTTCCGTGCTTCTTCACTCGAAGGGGTAAAATCGACGAGGTGGGCGGGTGTGTTTGGTCCAGGTGCCTCCCCAAAAGGCTGTTGGCAGTCTTTATATAAATTGCCCATTGAAAAGAGGACAGCTGACCAATGGAGGATAATACATGGAGCCATAGCCACCAATATACATCTGGTACACCTGGATCCTACTGTTGGGGAGGGGTGTCCATTCTGTGCTGAGTCTGACACTGGCACATCTGTTCTTAAAGTGTCCCAGGTTGGTCGGATGATTGACCTGATCCCTACTTGGTTCTCAGCCCTGGGAGAGGTTTTCTCTTCCCAACAGTTTATATGTGGGCTAAAGTACAGGTTTAGACGAAGGGGTGTAGATCTCTTGCTTAACTTCGTGTCAGGGGCAGCTAAATTAGCAATTAGGAAGACACGAAAAACCATAGAATGCCTTCTTGCCTTGTCTCTCAGATCTTTCACAGCTTTATGGAAGTTACCTGTGGCGCTGATGTTTAGGCCAAGGTATGTATAGTTTTTTGTGCGCTCAAGGGTAATGGTGTCTAGATGGAATTTGAAATTTGTGGTCCTGGCGACTGGACCTTTTTTGGAACACCATTGTTTTGGTCTTATTGAGATTTACTGTCAGGTTCCAGGTCTGGCGGAATCTGTGCAGAATATCTAGGTGCTGCTGTAGGCCCTCTTTGGTTGGTGACAGAAGCACCAGATCATCAGCAAACAGTAAACATTTGACTTCAGATTCTAGTACGGTGAGGCCGGGTGCTGCAGACATTTCTAGTGCCCTCACCAATTCGTTGATATATAACATTTGCCTTCAGATTCTCTCTCTCTCTCTCTCTCTCTCTCTCTTTCTCTCTCTCTCTCTCTAGGAGTGCTGTGGTGTCAGAATAAGATTCAGCAGGTCTATATTAGGAAAATTACTGACTTGTATTTGCACATCCTGTCCTTTTACAACAGAATGACTTGTGATGCGATAAGATTTAACTCTCCACTAGGCACAACTCTCGTTTTGATACGGCTTTCTTTTCATCCTCCAGGAAACCAGAGAGAGAGGCCTATCTGTCACTATAGGCTTATCTGTCAGTATGAGGGGATTTCCATAGTCTGATCATAATAAAGGTCACACTTTGAACGTGAACTTTTAGGTGCTGAGTGGGCTCACTGTTTGACTTTGCTATCAACACCTTTTACATGTGGGAATTGTCAACCATCAGATGCAGACAGCTTTCTGCAGAGATGGAATGATATGGATTGTTAGGTATAGTTACTCCTCAAGAGCCCAATGAGCACACATTAAGCAGACACTTAGATGATTACATTTTTGGAGTTTGAAACAGTAGGAACATATAGCAGCAACAACATGTAATTGAAAACTGATTTAAAAAAAAAACATTTTTAATACAAATTACATTTGACCTCATACCTGGATTGACGCATATCAATCAAAAACAACAGGGCAGGTGTTATCTAATCAAAGTCAGAGACAAACATGCATGCACACACACCCACACAAACACACACACACATGCGCACATGCGCACACGTCCACCGTTGCCCTCTGCAGCTGCATGCTGTTGTCAGTCATTGAACTGCTTTAAAAGTAAATTAACTAAACGCCTGTGTTTTCACTGTAATGACTTCATCAGTAGTCTAGACTGGATTAGATGGGTAAAATCCCACTGACTGTTCCACCTTGATATTCCATCCAGATGACTCTTTTTAAGTGTAGTAATAGGTCTCAGTTAGCAGACAGAGGTGGAAGACATAGCTGGTCCACAGGCAGCCTTGATGCTACAGGGAAGGTTTTATTAACTACAGGACGACTCTTATTAACTACAGGACAACTCTTATTAACTACAGGAAGGTGTTCATTAACTACAGGATATCTCTTATTAACTACAGAGCAGCTCTTATTAACTACAGGGCAGCTGTTATTAACTACAGGAAAGCGCTTATTAACTACAGGAAGGTGTTAATTAACTACAGGATAGCTCTTATTAACTACAGAGCAGCTCTTATTAACTACAGGGCAGCTGTTATTAACTACAGGAAAGCGCTTATTAACTACAGGAAGGTGTTAATTAACTACAGAATAGCTCGTATTAACTACAGAGCAGCTCTTATTAACTACAGGGCAGCTGTTATTAACTACAGGACAATTCTTATTAACTACAGGAAGGTGTTAATTAACTACAGGATAGCTCTTATTAACTACAGAGCAGCTCTTATTAACTACAGGGCAGCTGTTGTTAACTACAGGACAGTTCTTATTAACTACAGGAAGGTGTTAATTAACTACAGGATAGCTCTTATTAACTACAGAGCAGCTCTTATTACCTACAGGGCAGCTGTTATTAACTACAGGACAGTTCTTATTAACTACAGGAAAGTGTTTATTTACTGCAGAGCAGCTGTTATTAGGACAGCTCTTACTGTCACAGGACAGCTCTTACTAACTACAGGAAAGCTCTTTTGTTATCTTCTGTAACCGTAAAAGCCTTGGTTTCATGCATGTTAACATCAGAAGCCTCCTCCCTAAATTAATTTTATTCACTGCTTTAGCACACTCCGCCAACCCTGATGTCCAAGCCGTGTCTGAATCCTAGCTTGGGAAGGCCACTTTTCATCCCCAACCACAATATTGTCCGTCAAATATAACTGCCAAAGCGGGTGGAGTTGCATCCTACTGCAGAGATAGCCTGCAGAGTTTTGTCATACTATCCAGGTCTATGCCCAAACAGTTTGAGCTTCTACTTTTAAAAATCCACCTTTCCAGACATAAGTCTCTCAATGTTGCCGCTAGTTATAGACCCCCCTCAGCCCCCAGCTGTGCCCTGGACACCATATGTGAATTTATTGCCCCCATCCATCTTCAGATTTCATACTGTTAGGTGACCTAAACTGGGATATGCTTAGCACCCTGGCCATTCTACAATCTAAGCTAGATGCCCTCAATCTCACACAAATTATCAAGGAACCTACCAGGTACAACCCTAAATCCGTAAACATGGGCACCCTCATAGATATCATCCTGACCAACTTGCCCTCTAAATACACCTCTGCTGTCTTCAACCAGGTTCTCAGCGATCACTGCCTCATTGCCTGCATCCGCAATGGGTCCGCAATCAAACGACCACCCCTCATCACTGTCAAACGCTCCCTAAAACACTTCAGCGAGCAGGCCTTTCTAATCGTCCTGGTCCGGGTATCCTGGAAGGATATTGACCTCATCCCATAAGTAGAGGATGCCTTGTTGTTTATTAAAAGTGCTTTCCTCGCAATCTTAAATAAGCATGCCCCATTCAAAAAAAGTAGAACTTAGAAAAGATATAACCCTTGGTTCACTCCAGACTTGACCGCCCTTGACCATCACAAAAACACCCTGTGGCGTACTGCATTAGCATCGAATAGCCCCCGCGATATGCAACATTGTAGGGAAGTCTGGAACCAATATACACAGTCAGTTAGGAAAGCTAAGGCTAGCTTTTTCAAACAGAAATTTGCATCCTCTAGCACTAATTCTAAAAAGTTCTGGGACACCGTAAAGTCCATGGAGAATAAGAGCATTTCCTCCCAGCTGCCCACTACACTGAGGCTAGGAAACAATGTCACCGCCGATAAATCTGCAATATTCGAGAATTTCAATAAGCATTTTTCTATGGTTTGCCATGCTTTCCACCTGGCTACCCCTACCCCAGCCAACAGCTCTGCACCCCCCGCAGCAACTTGCCAAAGCCCCCCCCACTTCTCCTTCACCCAAATCCAGATAGCTGATGTTCTGAAAGAGCTGCAAAATCTGGATCCCTACAAATCAGCTGGGCTAGACAATCTGGACCCTCTCTTTATAAAATTATCCGCCGAAATTGTTGCAACCCCTATTACTAGCCTGTTCAACCTCTCTTTCATATCGTCTGACATCCCTAAAGATTGGAAAGCTGCCACGGTCATCCCCCTCTTCAAAGGGGGAGACACTCTAGACCCAAACTGTTACAGACCTATATCCATGCTGCCCTGCCTTTCTAAAGTCTTCGAAAGCCAAGTTAACAAACAAATCACCGACCATTTAGAATCCCACCATACCTTCTCCACTATACAATCTGGTTTCCAAGCTGGTCATGGGTGCACCTCAACCACGCTCAAGGTCCTAAACGATATCATAACCGCCATAGATAAAAGACTTTACTGTGCATCCATTTTCATCGACCTGGCCAAGGCTTCAACTCTATCAATCACCGCATTCTTATCTGTAGTCTCAATAGCCTTGTTTTCTCAAAAGACTGCCTCGCCTGGTTCACCAACTACTTCTCAGATAGAGTTCAGTGTGTCAAATCGGAGGGCCTGTTGTCTGGACCTCTGGCAGTCTCTATGGGGGTGCCAAAGGGTTCAATTCTAAGGCCGACTCTTTTCTCTGTATATATAAATGATGTTGCTCTTGCTGCTGGTGATTCTCTGATCCACCTCTACGCAGACGACACCATTCTGAATACATCTGGCCCTTCCTTGGACACTGTGTTAACAAACCTCAAAACGAGCTTCAATGCCATACAACACTCCTTTCATGGCCTCCAACTGCTCTTAAATGCTAGTAAAACTAAATGCATGCTCTTCAACCGATTGCTGCCGGCCCGTCTAGCATCACTTAGAATATGTGGACAAATACAAATACCTAGGTGTCTGGTTATATTGTAAACTCTCCTTCCAGACTCATATTAAGCATCTCCAATCCAAAATTAAATGTAGAATCGGCTTCCCATTTTCCAACAAAGCCTCTTTCACTCATGCTGCCAAACATACCCTCGTAAAACTGACTATCCTACCGATCCTTGACTTCGGCGATGTCATTTACAAAATAGCCTCCAACACTCCACTCAGCAAATTGCATGTAGTCTATCACAGTGCCAACTGTCTTGTCGCCAAAGCCCCATATACTACCCACCACTGCGACCTGTATGCTCTCGTTGGCTGGACCTCGCTACATATTTGTTGCCAAACCCACTGGCTCCAGGTCATCTATAAGTCTTTGCTAGGTAAAGCCCTGCCTTATCGCAGCTCACTGGTCACCATAGCAACACCCACCCGTAGCACACGCTCCAGCAGGTATATTTCACTGGTCACCCCCAAAGCCAACACTTCCTTTGGCCGCCTTCCCTTCCAGTTCTCTGCTGCCAATGACGGGAACGAATTGCAAAAATCACTGAAGCTGGAGACTTATATCTCCCTCACTAACTTTACGCATCAGCTGTCAGAGCAGTTTACCGATCACTGTACCTGTACACAACCCATCTGTAATATCACACCCAACTACCTCATCCCCATATTGTTATTTATTTTTTAGCTATTTTTCACCCCAGTATCTCTACTTGCACATCATCATCTGCACATCTATCACTCCAGTGTTAATGCTAAATTGCAATTATTTCTCCACTATGGCCTATTTATTGCCTTACCTCCCTACTCTTCTACATTTGCACAGACTGTACATAGATTTTTCTATTGTGTTATTGACTGTACGTTTGATTATCCCATGTCTAACTCTGTGTTGTTGTTTGTGTTGCACTGCTTTGCTTTATCTTGGCCAGGTCGCAGTTGTAACTAAGAACTTGTTCTCAACTTGCCTACCTGGTTAAATAAAGGTGAAATAAAAAAAAGTTAAAAATAACAGCCACGCTGCGTAACCCTGTGTTCGGCTGACCTCTGCATAGTCAGATCTGGATATACAGTATGTTGTGCAGGCCTCTCATATCCGTCTGCACCAAGGTGTGTCACCAAAAATAGACAGCGAGAGAGAGGAAAATAGATACAGGGACTTTGTCTATACACTGAGTGTACAAAACGTTAAGAACACGTTCATAATATTGAGTTGCACCCCCTTCTATACGCTGTTCAAGGGAACTTCAATATTTTGTCTTACCCATTCACCCCCTGAATGGAAAACATACACAATCCATGTCTCAATTGTCTCAAGGCTTAAAAATCCGTCTTTAACCTGTCTCCTCCCCTGCATCTACAATAATTGAAGTTAATTTAATGGGTGATATCAATAAGGGATCATAGATTTCACCTCGATTCATCTGGTTAGTCTATGTCATGGAAAGAGCAGGTGTCCTTAATGTTTTGTACTCTCAGTGAGAGGGAAAGAGCGAGAGAGAGAGAGAGAGAGAGAGATAGAGGGAGAGAGCGAGAGAGAGGGAGTGAGAGAGTTTCCCAAAAAGAGGGGGCATCAGTTTGTAATATCAGAGCAATCATTCTCATTGTTGTATTATATAACGCCATGGTTGTCTTAGTATTATGTGTTGCAGACACACATGCATGGAAAGTAATGGATGACTGAGGTACCAACAGCAGGTGTATCGTCGTTTCATCTACCAGTCTTTCTCCAGCCTTCAACTCCACAAGGCACCTCACACACACACACACACACACACACACACTCCACTGCAGGGAGGAGATATGGGACCACCAGGTCTAATCCTGATATATCCTTGTTTCCACACAGTTGGCATGGAGCCTCAGTAACCATCCTCCGGCTGAGTCAGGGCGTGTGTGTTAATGCCTCAGTAACCATCCTCCGGCTGAGTCAGGGCGTGTGTGTTAATGCCTCAGTAACCATCCTCCGGCTGAGTCAGGGCGTGTGTGTTAATGCCTCAGTAACCATCCTCCGGCTGAGTCAGGGCGTGTGTGTTAATGCCTCAGTAACCATCCTCCGGCTGAGTCAGGGCGTGTGTGTTAATGCCTCAGTAGCCATCCTCCGGCTGAGTCAGGGCGTGTGTGTTAATGCCTCAGTAACCATCCTCCGGCTGAGTCAGGGCGTGTGTGTTAATGCCTCAGTAACCATCCTCCGGCTGAGTCAGGGCGTGTGTGTTAATGCCTCAGTAACCATCCTCTGGCTGAGTCAGGGCGTGTGTGTTAATGCTTCAGTAACCATCCTCCGGCTGAGTCAGGGCGTGTGTGTTAATGCCTCAGTAACCATCCTCCGGCTGAGTCAGGGCGTGTGTGTTAATGCCTCAGTAACCATCCTCCGGCTGAGTCAGGGCGTGTGTGTTAATGCCTCAGTAACCATCCTCCGGCGTAGTCAGGGCGTGTGTGTTAATGCCTCAGTAACCATCCTCCAGCTGAGTCAGGGTGTGTGTGTTAATGCCTCAGTAACCATCCTCCAGCTGAGTCAGGGCGTGTGTGTTAATGCCTCAGTAACCATCCTCCGGCTGAGTCAGGGCGTGTGTGTTAATGCCTCAGTAACCATCCTCCAGCTGAGTCAGGGTGTGTGTGTTAATGCCTCAGTAACCATCCTCCGGCTGAGTCAGGGCGTGTGTGTTAATGCCTCAGTAACCATCCTCCGGCTGAGTCAGGGCGTGTGTATTAATGCCTCAGTAACCATCCTCTGGCTGAGTCAGGGTGTGTGTGTTAATGCCTCAGTAACCATCCTCTGGCTGAGTCAGGGTGTGTGTTAATCCCTGTCCTCTTCAGATCAGAGGGGAACAGGTGTGTACCTGACTCTAAGCACGGGTCATCCCTCTACCCTCTTGTTTGATGGACTGCCAAGACCACAAAGGAATGTTTACGACATGACTCGCTACTCCTCATGCACATGCACACGCACAGACACAAACACTCCAGAGTCTTTGTGACACAAAGGGGAAATTTTGTCTATTTAATCTTTATAAGATTTTCAAACAGGGAGTCCAGCTGTTAGGTGTTAATAAAGCTGTGAAATCCACATGACTGCTGTGCATTGTTTTAACCCAGCTGTTCAACTGGACCTTGCAATCCTGACACACACACACACATATTCCTGAGATCACATACAGTGGGGGAAAAAAGTATTTAATCCCCTACTGATTTTGCACGTTTGCCCACTTACAAAGAAATGATCAGTCTATAATTTTAATGGTAGGTTTATATGAACAGTGAGAGACAGAATAACGCATGTCACAAATGTTATAAAATGATTTGCATTTTAATGAGGGAAATAAGTATTTGACCCATCTGCAAAACATGACTTAGTACTTCGTGGCAAAACCCTTGTTGGCAATCACAGAGGTCAGACGTTTCTTGTTGTTGGCCACCAGGTTTGCACACATCTCAGGAGGGATTTCGTCCCACTCCTCTTTGCAGATCTTCTCCAAGTCATTAAGGTTTCGAGGCTGACGTTTGGCAACTCGAACCTTCAGCTCCCTCCACAGATTTTCTATGGGATTAAGGTCTGGAGACTGGCTAGGCCACTCCAGGACCTTAATGTGCTTCTTCTTGAGCCATTCTTTTGTTGCCTTGGCCATGTGTTTTGGGTCATTGTCATGCTGGAATACCCATCCACGACCCATTTTCAATGCCCTGGCTGAGGGAAGGATGTTCTCACCCAAGATTTGACGATACATGGCCCCGTCCATCGTCCCTTTGATGCGGTGAAGTTGTCCTGTCCCCTTAGCAGAAAAACACCCCCAAAGCATAACGTTTCCACCTCCATGTTTGACGGTGGTGATGGTGTTCTTGGGGTCATAGGCAGCATTCCTCCTCCTCCAAACACAGCGAGTTGAGTTGATGCCAAAGAGCTCCATGTTGGTCTCAACTGACCACAACACTTTCACCAGTTGCCCTCTGAATCATTCAGATGTTCATTGGAAAACTTCAGACGGGCATGTATATGTATTCTTGAGCAGGGGGACCTTGCGGGCGCTGCAGGATTTCAGTCCTTCACGGCGTAGTGTGTTACCAATTGTTTTCTTGGTGACAATGGTCCCAGCTGCCTTGAGATCATTGACAAGATCCTCCCGAGCTGCTTGGCGATGGTCTTGTAGCCCAACCCAGCCTTGTGTAGGTCTACAATCTTGTCCCTGACATCCTTGGAGAGCTCTTTGGTCTTTTCCATGGTGGAGAGTTTGGAATCTGATTGATTGATTGCTTC
The DNA here is from genome assembly GCF_901001165.1 of Salmo trutta. Lineage (NCBI taxonomy): Eukaryota > Metazoa > Chordata > Actinopteri > Salmoniformes > Salmonidae > Salmo > Salmo trutta. Next base: position 33,250,431 of record NC_042965.1, read on the forward strand.
TGTGGACATGTGTCTTTTTTACAGGTAACACGCTGTGGTTAGGAGCACTCCCTTTAAGAGTATCAGCTTGTTAACAATCTCAGCTTGTTACCTGTATTAAAGACACCTGGGAGACAGAAATCTTTCTGATTGAGAGGGGGTCAAATACTTATTTCCCTCATTAAAATGCAAATCCATTTATAACATTTTTGACATGCGTTTTTCTGGATATTTTTGTTGTTATTCTGTCTCTCACTGTTCAAATAAACCTACCATTAAAATTATAGGCTGATCCTTTCTTTATCAGTGGGCAAACGTAGAAAATCAGCAGGGAATCAAATTATTTTTTCCCCCACTGTACTTATTCAAGGGTTTTTCATTATTTTTACTGTTTTCTACGTTGTAGAATAATTGTGAAGACATCAAAACTATGAAATAATAAATATGGAATCATGTAGTAACCAAAAAGTGTTATCAAAATATATTTTAGATTTTAGATTCTTCAAAGTAGCCACGGCCGGCTGTATCACAACCGGCCATGATCGGGAGGCCAGACGGCGAGGAAATATAACCAATTTTCAGTGCCGTTGAAGATTGAATACGCCTCCCGGGGCAACATGAGTTTGACACCCCTGTTCTAGTGACTACCACATTAACACACTGGATGTATCCCTGGGTGCTATTCCCAGCCCATACAGACAGTAGGTTAAGACTAATACGATTGAAATGGGCTCATTTTCATGCTCCCGGTTCTTTTTAAAGTTACATTCCCCTCTATTCTTAGTAGGAACTTGTCTTCTGGTGTCTATCTGTGGCTCCATCTGTTTCCAAATACAGCAACATTCCAGGTTTTTAAATACATCTTCAACTGTAAATAGCCTCCTTCTAGCCCTGTTAGATTCAAGTAACTGGGGTTATTCAGCACAGCTAGGAAGGACATAGCTAAAAGTCAGAGGATCAGAAAGGAGGGTCAGTTGCCGGTCAGCATATGTCAAGTGAGGGACTTTCTGCAATTAGTCTGATCTGTTAATGTTTTTCAACCATAGAGACTTTCTCGATTATTCTGATGTGCAGAGTGGTATGCAACATAAAAAAGCGAGGTATAATCAGTTCAAATTGCAGCAACTATAACAACAGTATTGGCTATACAGGAGCAACCGTTTAGGGCGTGTGGTGGTTATCAATACTCTTATGACTGATTGTGTGTGTGTCTGTCTGTCTGCAGTGCATCCTTCCTTAGGTGTGTTCCTTTGTCTATGGGTTTGTTGTGTGTGTTTAAGTTACTGTATGACTGTCAGTCTGTCAGCCAGTCTGCGTGGTTTTCTAACCCTGGTTGTTGAGGGTAGGTGTGTTCGTGGATGTGTCTTCGGCTGGAGACATACACATGCTTTCAGTTTCTGCACCCATCCCACAGACATACAAACAGTGTCTTTAGGAAGTATTCATACCTGTTGACCTGATTTTTTTCTCACCCATCTATATACAATAACCCATGATGACAAAGTGAAAACATGTTTTTAGAAATCTTTGCAGATTTATTGAAAATTAAATACAGTAATATCTCATTTACATAAGTATTCATACCCCTGAGTCAATGTATGTTAGAATCACCTTTGGCAGTGAGTACAGCTGTACGTCTTTCTGGGTAAGTCTCTAAGAGATTTTGTACAATCACATCTGGATTGTACAATATTTGCATATTATTCCCTAAAAAAGTCTTCAAGCTCTGTCAAGTTGGTTGTTGATCATTGCTAGACAGCCATTTTTCAAGGCTTGCCATAGATTTTCAAGCCGATTTAAGTCAAAACTGTAACTTATATATTAATATTCAGTGTCATCTTGTTAAGCAACTCAAGTGTAGATTTGGGCTTGTGTTTTAGGATATTGTCCTGCTGAAAGGTGAATAAGTCTCAGAGTGTCTGTTGGAAAGAAGACAACCAAGTTTTCCTCTAGGATGTTGCCTGTGCTAAGCTGTATTCCGTTTCTTTTTAACTTAAAAAAACCTCCCTAGTCCTTGCCGATGACAAGCATACCCATAACATGATGCAGCCACCACCATACTTGAAAATAAAGTAAGCGTCAGAACTTTGCAGACGTAAACTTGTGTCCGTTCTTTTTACTATTACAGGCCACCTCAGCTACAGACTGATGCTGGTAACAAACGCATGCACTCTAACACACAATACAGACAGACGGGCCCTACTCTCCCTTTTTTACCACCTCTCTCTTTCCCTCTCTGTCTTAATATGATTGATCAACTCTTCCACCAGAGAATCATGGGTAAATCAAAGTTCCTCCTTAATCTGAAAGACTCCATTCTGCCGACTTATGACCTTAATTTATTAACAGTAGCTTGTGTGTGTTTCTGAGAGAGAGAGAGAGAGAGAGAGAGAAAGAGAGACAGAGAGAATGTGTGTGTTTGTTGTAAGCTGATGACTCCCGACACACCATTCCTCATCTGTACTGTAGTACCAAACTGACACAACCCCCCCCCCCCCCCCAAAACACCTGCAGACTGGGCAGAGGCTCGCCCTCTCTGGTGCAGTTGTATGGTTTACACAAACTATCAAAAACAACAACCAAACACTGTCTCTAATCAGAGACCTGGATAGAACCGTTGACTATAAACACATCCAAAACCAGCACACTTGGTTTTACGACTAAGCAGAACAATGGTCTTGATTGACACCAGCATTAACTTTACTTGCTGTGATAACATGGTGTCAAGGAGGTCATGCACGTGTGTAACGGCTGTCTGTGGAAGTAGACCAAGGTGCAGCAGAGGATGTGTTCATCATTAGAATTTTAATAGAACAACGTGAACACTATACAAAAAACAAGAAAACTGACAGCCAAAACAGTCCTGTCAGGTGCAAACACTAACAGAAACAATTACCCACAAAACGCAAAGGAAAAACATGCTCCTTATGTGTGACTCCCAATCAGCAACCACGAGCTTCAGCTGTGCCTGATTGGGAGCCACACACGGCCCAAAACAAAGAAATACAAAAACATAGAAAAAGGAACATAGAACGCCCACCCAATGTAACACCCTGGCCTAACCAAAATAAAGAACAAAAACCCCTCTCTATGGCCAGGGCGTTACAACGTGTCAGATGTTTTTCTTTGTGATGCATGTGGTAGCTATTAACCCAATGAGTCCCACCAGTGCTCCGGCTTGATTTAGGACTTCTAACCCTTTTAAACATTGTGTGTTTGAGCTACAGACTTCTTGGTTGTACCACTGAATTAGTCTGGGATTGGATTTATTCTGCATCTATTGGTACCAACCATTAGTCTGTGTGATTGACGGAGTTGGAGCTGGAGCGGTGTTTGTGAGACAACGGCGGATGCCGAAGGGGCCCGTGGCCGGGTCTTTTTACAAAAACTTCTGTGGAGTCAGCTTTTAATAGTTTTTAGCTCAAACTATTCTATCTATGAAAAGCTGAGACTCTACAACACTCACAAGCTACACAAGAGTTGTTAGAAGGTAAGGGGTTCTTCTACATAGATCATAGGAAACCCCAAGACAGTGTCTATAATACTGTAAATACCTCACATAGTTGCTGTCACAAACTCTAAACTCCAAACAGTTGTCACTGACTAGTTGGATATTCATTTCCTGCTGAGCAAACAATTTATGTACTTACAGTATTCATATACATTCATTTTTATCAGGTTCTCTCTTGCCGGACCTTTTTTTATAGAAATGTTTCAATAAAACTAGTGAATGCAATAGTTTATGTCAACTTGTTTTGTGTTCTACTTGTAGACCTGGTTGTCCTGAAAAGAAAATGGTAAAACACTTTATTGCGAGGCTAATATGCAGATAAATTAAAGTCAGATAATTGACAAGCCAATTTTTGCTGGGATCTCTGACAGGGTTGAAGTTTAAACAGACAAAATGTGTATATATCAAGTACTGTGTTGTCGGTCACCAGAACACTTGTAAAACTAAACGTCCATCTTACTAATGCAGATGGCTGTATGGTTTAGTGTGTTTAGAGGGCGTAGCTGGGTAGTAGGATGAAGTTGGCTCTTGACACTGATCTGCAGTCAGTTTTAAGGTTTCTCCCCTTATGGTTAAGAGTGGGATTTGGGGAGAATAAACTGATCTCAGATCCCAGTTTTAGCCGGTAAACTCTTGCCGAAGTGGTAGGTGGTCTGTACACACACCATAGTGGGTGACAACGAGAAGCCACTACTGAATATTTCTGTTTAATTACACACACACATGCACGCGCACATACACACACGCACTCATGCACACACATGCACACATGCATGCAAACATACACACACTTAAACACAGGGCCCCCCAGCACACACGCCACCTGCCACAAACAACAACTGGATGTGGGTCTGGAGCCAGAGGGGGGTTAAGACTGAGAGGAATGCCTGGCTCACAGCTCCAACACCCACCCAGGCTGGTGTTGCTGATTTAGGTAGAACTTCAAAGGCTCTGGTTTCTTAAAGAAACATTGACGTTGGATGAATCCTGATGGCTATCAGAAATGGTAATAGAGACAGATCCCATCTAGAATGGGGCAGAAGCAGAGAGGCCTCTGTGTCCTCCACAGTCAACCAGTTAACCAGTAGGAACATCTTCCCTATTAGAGCTATCAGACAATGGAGAGAAGTGCAGAAGGGCCTCGAGTAGCTAACTTCCTCAGCAGTCTGCCAGGCATCCACATCCACAGAGAGTCAGACTAATACAGACAGACAGACGGACAGACAGACAGACAGACAAGCCCAGAGACAACACTGAGTGTAGTGGAGAGCAGAAGCAGAACAGAAGGGTCATATGGCCTCTCCTCTGCAGTACTTCCTTATCCCAGCCTCTCCTCTGCAGTACTTCCTTAGCTCAGCCACTACACATAAAGAGTTAGAGATAACCTAACCCCAGGGACTAAAGGGTTTCCTGACAGATACACATCAGGCTGACCTCTCCACCCAGCCAGCCACTGGGCCAGTCATACAGGTCATAGGTTAAAGGTTACCACACTCCATTAGAGGGGTTAAGCCCTGCCTCTCACTGGAGCAGGATGGAGACAAAACTAGCGCATGGTTACCAGATCCAGGGGACTGACTGTGTCACCGTCTCAGCATTAACATCAGGTGGCAGGAGAGGAGTCAGCAACAGAAGAGCAAAACACACAGAACATCTACAATAGTTGTGCTTAGGAATGATTTCAAACTGTTTGCATCGACCCAAAACATTCAGGTTTGTTTTCAAACTAATCACAAGTTTTCTTAACATCACACCATTTCACCTGTTATTTCCAAGTAATTTGTCTCTCTTTATTTGACTTAACACTGATGGCCTCTGCCTGTGTGTAATGAGCTGAGGTAGAGTATACTAGCTACAGTAGCTATGAGAGACTGAAGTGAGTCAGCTGTAACAGAGGAAGTCAGGCTGCAGATTCAGGGAGCTTCCACTGATGTAGGAAACTCCACTTAACTCAGCTGTCAGCATCCTGGACATTTCCAGAATCAAAGGAGGGCAAGAGAAAGAACAGAAAGGGAGGTTCACACACAAGCCCCTCCACCTACCCATACAGAGAAGTTGAAAGGTTGTTTGTGCCATGGAGGCACCTCACACATTGAAAATGCTATAAGTGAGGTAGTCAGCTGCTGTAGGGTCCTGTACCTTCTATCCACAGCTGTGTGGTCTAACCAGTGTTCGGTTGGCACAGCATACAGAGTGATTCATTGCTCTGAACTCTCCTAAATGTCACTTAGACTGTGTGTAGGCTAACTGCAACAACTTCAATTGCTATGGTTGGTATCTGTTTGAGTGCTTACTGATTTTCACTAATCAAATGAAACCCTAAATATCTATTATAACCATGAAGTATAGGCCTAAGGAATTTTGCAGATATGTTACAGTTTTTAAAATACAGAGGTACTTTTCCCCTTAAAATGAGTCAACCTGAATCACCAATGTCATATCTTATTTTCAAAGACACCAAAACGCTCTGAACAACAGTAAAGGAATCAGTGGAGCACAAAGGGAGTGAACTTGATACAAACTCTAACAGAGAACACTAGGTTACAGTATAATAGTCAGAGGTACAGTTGCCGTTGTGAATAAAACAAGTAAGACACCTATTATGCTGTGAATGCCTCATGTTATTTTGGAGGTTCTGCTGCACATGCTGTTGCTGCCTCCTCCATGTTCCAACAACCTAGTGTTGTTCACAACCTAGTCTGCCCTGATTCACTGCTGACTGGAGTGGCTGCATAGGGGCAGTGGTCGAGTGTGTGTGTGTTTGTGTTAGTGTGCCTGCGTACATCCGTGCATGTGTTTCATCTTGTGTTTGTGTGTCTGCATTGTGCACTAAATGATGTCTAAAGGTGTGTCCATGCAAGAAAAGTATTCACATCCTTTAACGTTTTTCACATTTTGTTGTGTTACAGCTAGATTTTTTTAATGTGATTAAATTTAGATTTTTTGTCGCCGGCCAACACACAATACCCGATAATGTCAAATTGGAATGATGTTTTTTTTAAATTATTATTATTAATTAAAAATGAAAAGCTGAAATGTCTTGAGTCAATAAGTATTCAACCCCTTTGTTATGGCAAGCCTAAAAAAGTTCAGGATTATGTGCTTAACAAGTCACATAATAAGTTACATGGACTTACTCTGTGTGCAATAATAGTGTTTAACATACTTTTTTAATGACTACCTCCTCTGTACTCCACACATACAATTATCTGTAAGATCCCTCAGTCAAGCAGTGAATTTCAAACACAGATTCAACCACGAAGACTGGGGAGGTTTTCAAATGCTTGCAAAGAAGGGCAGCTATTGGTAGAGGGGTAAAACATGTTAAAAGCAGATATTGAATATCCCTTTGGGTATGGTGAAATGATTAAGTAGGCTTTGGATGGTGTATCAATACAATCAGTCATTACAAAGATACAGGCGTCCTTCCTAACTCAGTTGTGTGATGAATGGTCCCATGACTCAGGGCTGTGAAACTTGAGCAGTAGGTTGAGACAGAGAAGGCCAGCGTCAGCTCAGCAGTAAGGTAGCAGTAAGGTCTCCTCTGTGTCTCCTTTCTGTCCTCCTCCTCAGTCCTCCTCAGTCCCCTAAGCCCCCAGGGGATGTAGAGCAATTGCAGCCACAACAGCTGGCCTCCCCACAGGGCTCTGGCCCCGTTAAGACACACAACAAAAACTTTCCACAGTCTGCCTCAGTCATCCATAGCCTCAAACACAAATATTGTACATTCAACCGCACTATCAACAACTGATACTCCACTATAAACTGACACTCAACTATTAACAACTGACACTCCACTATTAACTGACACTCCACTATTAACTGACACTCAACTATTAACAAATGCCACTCCACTATTAACTGACACTCCACTATAAACTGACACTCAACTATTAACAAATGCCACTCTACTATTAACTGACACTCAACTATTAACAAATGCCACTCTACTATTAATAACTGCCACTCCACTGTTAGCTGACACTCCAATATTAACAACTGACACTCCACTAGTGTTAACGAACAGTCCATTATTAACTGACACTCCAATATTAACAACTGACACTCCACTATTAACAACTGACACCCCACTATTAACAACTGCCACTTCACTATTAACAACTGCCATGCCACTATTAACTGCCACTCCACTATTAACTGTCACTCCACTATTAACATCTGACACTCCACTATTAATTGAAACTCCACTATTAACAAATGACACTCCACTATTAACTGGCACTCCACCATTAATTGCCAATCCACTGTTAACTGACACTCCACTATTAACAACTGACACTCAACAGTGTGAACTGGCAATCCACTTTTAACAACGGACACTCCTCTATTAACTGGCACTCCACTATTAACAAAAATCACTCTACTATTAACTGACACTCTTTAGTGTGAACTGACACTCCACTATTAACAACAGACACTCCAGTATTAACTGCCACACCACTATTAAATGTCAATCCAATGTTAACTGGCACTCCACTCTTAACAACTGACACTCCACTGCTAACAACTGACACTCAACAGTGTGAACTGACACTCCACAATTAACAACTGACACTCCACAGCTAACAACTGACACTCCACTGCTAACAACTGACACTCAACAGTGTGAACTGACACTCCACAATTAACAACTGACACTACTAACTACTTAAACTCCACTATTAACTACTGACACTACACTATTAACAACGGACGCTCCACGATTAACAACTGACACTCAGGTATTAACTGATACTCTCTAGTGTGAACTGACACTCCACTATTAGCAACTGCCACTCTACAATAAAATGGCACTCCACTATTGACTGCCCCTCCACTGTTAACTGAAACTCCACAATTAACAACTGACACTACTAACTACTTAAACTCCACTATTAACTACTGACACTCCCCTAATAGCTACAAACCCTCCACTATTAACTGACAATCCGCTGTCATCTGGCACAACAATATTAACAACTGACACTCCACTATTAGCTGACACTCCACTATTAGCTGACACTCCACTGTCAAAGGACACTCCACTATTAACAACTGACACTCCACTATTAACAACTGCCACTACACAATTAATTGACAATCCACCTTTAACTGACACTCCAATATTAACTGCCACTCCACTGTTAACTGACGCTCCACTATTAACTGCCACTCCACTATTAACTGCCACCACTGTTAACTGCCACTCCACTATTAACATCTGGCACTCCAATATTAATTGAAACTCCACTATTAACAAATGACACTCCACTATTAACAATGGATACTCCATTATTAACTGCCACTCCACTATTAACGGCCACTCCACTATTAACTGACACTCCACTATTAACAACTTACACTCCATTATTAACTGACACTCCACAATTAACTGACACTCCACTATTAACCGCCACTCCACTATTAACTGACACTCAACTATTAACAACTGACACTCCACTATTAACTGACACTCCACTATTAACTGACACTCCACTATTAACAACGGACACTCCATTATTAACTGACACTCCACTATTAACAACGGATACTCCATTATTAACTGCCACTCCACTATTAACTGCCACTCCACTATTAACTGACACTCCACTATTAACAACTTACACTCCATTATTAACTGACACTCCACAGTTAACAACAGACACTCCACTATTAACAACGGACAATCCACTATTAACTGCCACTCCACTATTAGCTGCCACTCCACTATTAACAACTTACACTCCATTATTAACTGACACTCCACTATTAACTGACACTCCACTATTAACAACTGACACTCCATTATTAACTGACACTCCACTATTAACTGCCACTCCACTATTAACATCTGACACTCCATTATTAACTGAGATTCCACTATTAACAACTTACACTCCACTATCAACTGACACTCCAACTTTAACTGACACTCCACTATTAACAAATGACACTCCACTATAAACTTCCACTCCACTATTAGCTGACACTCCACCGTTAACGGGCACTCCACTATTAACATCTGACACTCCACTATTAACTGACACTCCACTATTAACTGACACTCCACCATTAACAACTGACACTCCACTGTTAACTGACAATCCACTATTAACTGACACTCCACTATTAACATCTGACACTCCACTATTAACATCTGACACTCCACTATTAACTGACACTCCGCTGTCAACTGACACTCCACCATTAACAACTGACACTCCACTGTTAACTGACAATCCACTATTAACTGACACTCCACTATTAACAACTGACACTCCACTATTAACAACTGACACTCCACTATTAACAACTGACACTCCACTATTAACAACTGACACTCCACTATCAACAACTGACACTCCACTATTAACTGGCACTTCACCATTAATTGTCAATCCACTGTTAACTGACACTCCACTATTAACAATTGACACTCTACTATTAACTGCCACTCCACTATTAACTGTCAATCCACTGTTAACTGTCACCCCACTAGTAACAACTGACACTCAATAGTGTGAACTGACACTCCACTATTGACAATTGACACTCCACTACTAACTGCCACTCCACTATTAACTGACACTCCACTACCGACAATTGACACGCCACTATTAACAACAGACACTCCAGTATTAACCGCCACTCCACTATTAACTGTCACTCCAATGTTAACTGGCACTCGACTCTTAACAACTGACACTCCACTATTAAAAACTGACACTCACTAGTGTTAACTGACACTCATCTATTAACTGGTAATCCACTTTTAACAACTGGCATTCCACTATTAACAACTGACACTCCACTATTATTAACAACGGACACTCCTCTATTAACTGGCACTCCATTATTAACAACTGACATTCCACTATTAACTGGCAATCTGCTTTTAACAACGGACACTCCTCTATTAACTGGCACTCCACTATTAACAAATGCCGCTCCACTATTAACTGACACTCTTTAGTGTGAACTGACACTCCACTATTAACAACAGACACTCCAGTATTAACTGCCACACCACTATTAAATGTTATTCCAATGTTAACTGGCACTCCACTCTTATCAACTGACACTCCACTGTTAACAACTGAAACTCACTAGTGTGAACTGACACTCCACTATTAACAAATTACACAATTAAGAGCAACTCTACTATCAACTGGCACTCCACTATTAACAACTGCCACTCCACTATTAACTGGCATTCCACTATTAACAACGGACACTCCTCTATTAACTGGCACTCCAGTATTAACAACTGACATTCCACTATTAACAACGGACACTCCACTATTAATAACTGACATTCTCTATTGTGAACTGACACTTCACTATTAGCAACTGCCATTCTACTATAAAATGCCAATCCACTATAAACTGCCACTCCACGGTTAACTGACACTCCACTATTAACATCTGACTCTCCACTATTAATTTAAACTCCACTATAAACAACTGAAACTCCACTATTAGCAAATGCCACTCCACTATTAACTGCCACTCCACTATTAACTCCCACTTCACTATTAACTGCCACTCCACCACCATTAATTGCCAATCCACTGTTAACTGACACTCCACTATTAACAACAGACACTCCAATAATAACTGGCAATCCACTATTAACAATTGCCACTCCACTATTAACTGACACGCAATAGTGTGAACTGACACTCCACTATTAACTACTGACACTACACTATTAATAACTGACGACCCACTATTAACAACAGACGCTCCACTATTAACAACGGACACTCAGGTATTAACTGACACTCTCTAGTGTGAACTGACACTCCACTATTAGCAACTGCCACTCTACAATAAAATGCCACTCCACTATTAACTGCCACTCCACTGTTAATTGACAACCCACTTTAACAACTGACACTCCACTATTAACAACTGCGACTCCACTATTAACTGGCACTCCACTACTAACAACTGACACCCCACTAGTGTGAAGGGACACTCCACTATTAACTGACACTCCACTATTAACAACGGACACTCCACTATTAACTATTGACACTCCACTATTAAATACTGACACCCCACTATTAACAACTTACACTACACTATTAACAATCACCACTCTACTATTAACTGACACTCCACTGTTTACTGACAATCCACTATTAACTGACACTCCACTATTAACAACTGACGCTCCACTATTAACAAGTGACACTCCACTATTAACTGGCACTCCACTATTAACAACTGACACTCAACTATTAACAACGGACACTCAACTATTAACAACGGACACTCCTCTATTAACTGGCACTCCACTATTAACAACTGGGACAGACAAATGACAGGTTAAAGCAGGCAGGGGTCAGTAATCTAGAGAAGGTGCAAAGGGTCCAGAATGGCAGGCAGTCTCAGCGTCAGGCTAGGCAGGGGTCAATAATCCAGTGAGGCAGGGCAAGGTTTAGAACGGCAGACAGGCTCAGGGTCAGGGCAGGCAGAAGGGTCAAAACCGGGAAGGACTATGAAACAGGAGCAAGAAACAGACAGGAGCAGGGGAACAAACGATAGTAGGTTTCATGAACAAAACGAACTGACAACAGACAAACAGAGAACACAGGTATAAATACACTGGGGATAATGGGGAACATGGGCAACACCTGCAGGGCGGTGGAGACAAACACAAACACAACAACTGACACTCCACTATTAACAACTGTCCCTCCACTATTAACAACTGCATTGTCCATGGCAGCAGAAAAAGGGTGGTTGTTGATGATGTGCCCATGGATAGAAAATCACTTTAACTGAAAGTGAAAGGAAGTGACTAACTCATTACATATAAGTAAGTGGTGGCAACACAAATAAACCCATGTTTCTTCATGGAGGGGAATCCTCACGCTCTGTCCGGGCTTTGAAACTGAATGGCAGAATATCAGTAAGAGGTGAAAGGTGAACCAGTAGTGTCTGGTGGGGTCAGAGGGTCAGGGCCCTACCCCTGTATTGTCCATACCCTCCCCCCTGTGGGTCTTTGTATCCTGTGTTACAATGACCAGGCAGCTGCTCTGCTCATAATGAGGAATTAACCCTGCCCCTGGATAAAGTAGGGCTGATGATGAACAAGGGTGTGTGTGTGTGTGTGTGTGTGTGTGCGTGCGTGCGTGCGTGCGTGCCTGCCTGCCTGTCCGCTCTTTCACAGACATCGGGAAAGAAGACTTACCAGATCATTCCCGGTACAATATTGTGAGCATTTTTTGCAGGGAGATCAGTGCATTTTAGCAGAGATAAAACGGTGTTGAAATATCTGCTCAGATGCCAAAGCCAAGCTATTTCTTGGAGCTATTTCTTGAACATTCTACAGTAAGCACTTCTTTCTCTCTCTTTCTATAAGGAAGGTATGAATCTCAATATTAAACTGTGAAGATGGACATCTAATTAAATAACAGGTTGGCAGGTTGCTTCGTCCAAGTGTGGTTTGTAGAATACAGTTCTTTCAGAGCTGTGGAGTGTGGGTAATGTTTGTCTCTACATTTGAAGTCAAACACACATCCCCTCTATTGATTGGTGACAAAGTCTGGATCCTAACGGATTTAGTTCTGCTCCGTCAAGGTTTGTAGTGCAAATGAGAGGAGCTGTGAGGTGTGTGTGAGGTTTGTCCCTAGACTTTAGAGTAAGGGTTTGGTGATTCACTGTCAGGGGAGAAAAGCAAACTCTGCTCTTTGGGCCGGATGACTCAGAACTATCAAGCCCAAACAAATCAATCAATCAATCAATCGAATGTATTTCTAAAGTCATTTTTACATCAGCAGTTGTCACAAAGAGCTTATACAGAAACCTAGCCTTAAACACCAAAGACCCCATTGAGCAAGCAATGCAGATGTAGAAGCACGGTGGCTAGGAAAAACTACCTAGGAAGGCATGAATAGGAATAAACCTAGCAGGGTCAAATAATAATCGCAGTGGTCATAGAGGGTGCAACAGGTCAGCACCTCAGGAGTAAATGTCAATTGGCATATCATAGTCGAGCATTCAAAGGTCAAGACAGCAGGTACGGGAAAGAAAGAAAGAGAGAGAGAGAGAGAGAGAGAGAGAGAGAGAGAGAGAGAGAGAGAGAGAGAGAGAGAGAGAGAGAGAGAGAGAGAGAGAGAGAGAGAGAGAGAGAGAGAGAGAGAGAGAGAGAGAGTTTTGAAAGAGCAGGTCCGGGACAAGGAAGCACATCTGGTGAACTGGCCAGGGTTCCATAGCCACAGGCAGAACATCAGAAACTGGATCAGCAGCACAACCCAACAGCTAACATACTGAGGTATTAAAATATGGAGAACCTGATGTCTATTTGTTTTTGCGTGAGTTTGATCTTGAAATATTTTTCAACGTCAAACCACAGCTGACATCGCACTCATCAGATACTCTGAACTTATGACTTAGACCATCAATATGACATCATAATGGAGAACATCAGAACTCAAGCCATCACAGAGGACGCCATCAGAAGACATGACATCACAACAGAAAACATCATAAGACATGACATCACAACAGAGAACATCAGAAGATGACATCACAAACAGAGAATAACAGAAGACATGACATCACAACACATCATCAGAAGCTATAAAATCACAAAACAAATATAGCAACACTTCGCAGCACAACACCTCTCCCCCATGTGACCTACTTGTTTTGTGTATGTACTGATATTTACTGTATGTGTAACTGATGGATGCACACACACACATGCACACACACATACACACACTACATGTAAATATTTTTAAATGTATGTAAATTATAAAGTCTTGTCTGTAATGTATTTTTCGTTATGTGTTGGACCTCACTAACTGTCAGGGATCCTAATAAAGCTAATAAAAAAATCTAATCACAACAGAAAACATCAGAACACATGACATCACAACAGAGATAACCAAAACACTTGCCATCAGAATGGAGAACAAAGGTTATGTATGTAACTGCGGTTATGTGAGCTATATGGATCATTCCAATATATTGGTATTACTCCGCGGTGGAGGGATACATCCGAGGTGAGGATTTACAGATTCACTCCCGTGAATCAGATTCCAGCACTGGCCTGCCAGCCAGGCGGTATGCTGTCATAATCGTGTCCACGATCCAGTGAGAGAGCCTCTGCATGATAGCCCAGCCCCCAGGATTCTCTCACCATAGCAGACAAAAAGCTGGTCTGTTGTTCTCACTGACCGTGTCCGTTCCACATAGGCAGCCAGTGCCCTCACAGGGCACAGCATGTCAGAGGGAGGCCCAGACTCCCCCGCCATTGCCGGGGGGTCATAAGCAGACAGGATAAAAGGAATGTTCACATGCCTGTCTGACAGAACCTTCAGGAGGAATGAGGGGTTGGGGCGGAGAGATATACTCCTCCCACCGGGGTCTATCCGGTAGCACTCAGAACTTACCAAAAAAGCATGGAGCTCACCGACCCTCTTCATAGAAGTAATCGCTACCAAGAAAACCATCTTCATAGAAAGGTGTTTCGGGGAGGCAGACTCCAACGGTTCGAAAAGCGGATTTGCCAAAGCTGCCAAGACCACATCCAGATCCCACCTTGCCATTGAGGGGTCCAAGCTGGATGCAGGCGACAAACCCCCTTCATAAACCTGGACACCAAGGGATGGCTCCCCACTGGCCTGTCCATCCACCCCACATGGCAGGCAGATACAGCGGCCAAATACCCTCTCAGTGTAGTGGCTGCCAAGCCCTCATCCAAGTGAGACTGCAGGTATTGGAGGACATACTGCACCCCGCATGACTCGGGCATAACCTCAATACCAGTGCACCAAGAGCAGAACAACTGCCAGCGCAACTGATATGCCGCGGTTGTAGCCGGTCACCTTGCACTCTGCATGGTGTTCCTTGCACCCTCTTGTAGTCCTAACATGGACCATTGGTGGCATTCAGCATCCAAGCCCACAGACTGAGGCGGTGCGGTCTCAGATGCCACAGTGTTCCCCTGGCCTGAAAACAGCAGGTTGGGTCTCAGGGGCATTTGCCAAGGTGTCCCAGACAACAGGGACAGAAGAAGGCTGAACCAGGGTCGTCTGGGCCAGTATGGAGCCACCAGTAGCAGACGATGCTCCGCCATCCTGGTCCTGTCCAGCACAGCCTGGATCAGGGGAAAAGGGGGGGAATACGTAAGCTCCAGCCCTGGCCAATCGTGAGCCAGAGCATCCAAGCCCAGAAGCCCTATTGGCTCTGACATGGAGTACTACAGTGGGCAGTGTGCATTGCCCAGGGAGGCAAGCAGGTCCGTCTGCGCCCTCCCGAACTTGTCCCACAGGTGCTGCACCACCTGGGGATGTAGGCTCCAGTCCCAAGGTGGCGGGCCCTCCTCGAGAGCATATCCGCTGCCACATTCAGGATGTCATGTATAAGATTGAGGCGGTGGGACCTCAGTCCACACTGATGATTGATGTAAGCCACAACTGTGGTGTTGTCCGTTCTCACCATGTCTTCCTTTCAGATGTGGAAGGAAAGACCGCAGGGTCAACAGTACAGCTCAGAGCTCTAGTGTATTGATGTGCCTACCGCTCCAAGGGGGTAGCCAACAGCCGTTGGCCGACCTGCCCTTGGTCACACCCCCCCAGCCGATCTGGGAGGCATCTGTGCTCAGCATCTCCACCCCACCTGAGAGAGAGGAGCAACAGCGCCACCTCAAAAATGCCCTGAGGCCCTGTGTGGTGACCCGCAGCTGGCGGTGACAGTGGTGCTTCGGGTACAGCCTGTGGGAGTTGAACCACCATTGAAGAGGCCGGAGATGGAGCAGGCCTAGGGGAATCAGCAACGAGGCCACCGTCAGCAAACCGAAAAAGCATTGGAAGGTCTGGTTGGATACCACTCGCCCCTGCCGAAAGTGGTCGAGGCCAGATAAGATCGCCTGAACCCTTCTGGCGGGCAGGCGTGCTCTCATGAGGACTGAGTCCAGTTCCATTCCAATGATTGCCACCCTCTGGGTGGGCGTCAGATGACTCTTCTTGTTGTTTACAGTAATGCCCAGCCCGCCAATGTGGGCCAGGAACATGTCTCAGTC
This sequence comes from Salmo trutta, assembly GCF_901001165.1. Lineage (NCBI taxonomy): Eukaryota > Metazoa > Chordata > Actinopteri > Salmoniformes > Salmonidae > Salmo > Salmo trutta. Next base: position 33,266,963 of record NC_042965.1, read on the forward strand.
TGACAGGACCTGGGTCCTGGTTGGGGCACAAATCAGCCAATCGTCCAGGTAATTGAGGATCAACAATCCTTGGGACGTGAGAAGTGCCAGGACAGCGTCCATGCACTTTGCGAAAGTGCGGAGTGTCAAGGAGAGTCCGAAGGGAAGAACCATGACTTCGCAAGCCGTCCTTTAGAAAGTGAATCGGACGTATTGCCAATGAGCTGGGTGAACAGGAACATGGAAGTACGCATTCCTCAGGACCAGCGTTACAAACCACTGGTCCCTGGACACGGCCTGAAACACGCGGCTGGGGATAGCATGTGGAACCTTAGTACCTTCAAGTACACATTGAGGTTGCAGAGGTCCAGAATAGGTCAAACCCGCCATTCTTTTGGGACCACAAAATAAGTGTAGTAGAACCCACCTAGCCGTTCTGATGTCACGATCCTGCGAATGCACCCTTGTCCAGGAGTGAAGAGATCTCCAGCCGCAGGATTTTCTTCAGGGGGTTGGCCACCGTGGTGACACGAAGGTCCCTGAAGGGCGGGGGCCGGCAGCAGAATTGGAATCGGTACCCATCAAGCATTGTGGACAGCATCCAGGGGGACTCCACAACCTCCTCCCACTTTGCACTTTGAGACCGGGAGAAGCGGCCGAGAATGGGGAAGGGTGTGTCAAGGGTCCTGCCGGGGTCCGCCTCTCCTCTTGTGCCCGGAGCTCTTGAGTCTCCCAGGCACGTCCCTATGGCGGTGATGGTTGACACCATCACACCTGTCACAAAGGGAAGCCATAAGCTCAGCCAAGCCCACAAGGCCACAGAGCAGGGGTCCGACGCCCTGGGACCCACTTCCTCCAAGTGACCCACTTGGAGGAATAGGAACCCGGTGAGGGATAAATTACCCAGTATCTCTACAAACACATGGGAAGACCCCTGTGGGAAAAACAAGCAGACCAAAAAACAGCAACCAGGTAATGGATTTGATTTATTCGTTTTTTTCTTTTTGTTTTACGCCAACTGCAATATTACCTAGCCGGTTTAATATCCAAGCAGTAAAAACAGCACCATATGGAGTAACTCCGTTAAGGAACTCCAAAGTTAATGTCTCAATATAGTGCGAAGCCCACCACGATACTCTTACACTCTGTAGTGGAAAGACAAGAAAAAACCCTGCAGGATAATTAGCAGAGAACCGGAGCAGCATGTTACCAATTCGCAACACACACATAGAACAAGCCAGTCGGCAAGTTGTGTAAGGTAAATTACAGTTTGTGGCAGCAAGAGTCACCATACTAATGGATGCACACAGAGTCGTAGTTTACCGCTAACGAAACACAAGTACGACAAACCATGGGCGGAAGATACAGATCAACCGCACGCAGCGAGTGGAGCACTCAAGAGGAGGGGCTGGCCATGTGGGCAGCTGCTCCAGGCTTCAAACAGCCAGTGAGTATACTTCCACGCAAGATATTACACTTACCAGTGACTTACCAAGCGAACTTCAGAAAGTTTGTACCTCAAAACCATACGGACGGCCACGAGAAAATGAAAGAGACCGTGTGTCGCGGTTTTGGGGTCTATATATAGGGGCGGACCCCAGTCGTGACAGAGGTGTACGCGGGAGTGAATCTGTAAATCCTCACCTCGGATGTATCCCTCTGCCGTGGAGTGATACCAATATATTGGAGTGGTCCAATATAGTGAAACAATATTAGAAGACATTAGATCACAATGGTGAAAATCAAAACGGACGACATCACAAAAGCAATAAGCTAACATGAGGACAGAATGCAGAATGTACTGTGTGGCTGAAATAAGATGTGTAATTGCATCCAGCCAGTCAAAAAGCTATGTTATCTGTTTGCTTAGTTCAGAGGGGTCCAAGTGCATGATGTTCCTGTCTTAAAAATAGCATAACCTCCAATCACACTACTATGAACTGTCCTTTGAATGGTACATGTTTATATATCTCTGTGTGCAGCACATACAGTGATGTGAGGAGCAGGTCATTCAAAAAGATTGTCTCCCTTACCCTCAGCTTTATTGTTTCTTATTGGCTGGCCAGCATGTGTTCCACCTATTCTGATCTCACAAAGACAGACTGTTTTGTTATTCTGTACAGGATGGGTATTCTGTTCAGGGTAGGTATTCTCTTCAGGGTGGGTATTCTGTACAGGGTGGGTTTCTCTTCAGGGTGGGTGTTTTGTACAGAGTGGGTATTCTGTTTTAACCTTTATTTAACTATGCATGCCAGTTAAAAACAAATTCTTATTTACAATGACAGCCTGCCCTGGCCAAACCCGGACGACACTGGGCCTTGTGCGCTGCCCTATGGGACTCCCAATCAAGGCTGGATGTGATACAGCCTGGACTCGAACCAGGGACTGTACTGACACCTCTTGGACTGAGATGCTTTGCCTTAGACCTGTGTGCCACTCAAGAGCCCTTAAGTGCCCTGTTCAGGGTGGTTATTCTGTTCAGGGTGGTTATTCTGTTCAGGGTGGGTATTCTGTTCAGGGTGGGTATTCTGTTCAGGGTGGGTATTCTGTTCAGGGTGGGTATTCTGTTCAGGGTGGTTATTCTGTTCAGGGTGGTTATTCTGTTCAGGGTGGTTATTCTGTTCAGGGTGGTTATTCTGTTCAGGGTGGTTATTCTGTTCAGGGTGGGTATTCTGCTCAGGGTGGGTATTCTGTTCAGGGTGGTTGTGTGAGAGTGTCTATCCTGGATTTCTCAGTACAAATACAAAACAGAATCTTCCAGAAATCTGCCTTTTATTCTCAGTAAAGTTATTTTCTGGATTTGTGAGAAAAACAGCTACTATGTAATAACTTTTTAGCTATTCTAGTGACAGAATAAAGGCAAGAGAGATAAACCTTTTATTAGGCCTTACAGTAACATTTCATGGCCAGCACATACGGTAAGAGGAGCTAGGGAAAATAATACTCTACTGGAAGTGCTTTCCAATAGCTATTGATTTCCTTTCCTGCTCTGTGTGTGTGTGTGTTTGTGTGTGTGTTTTAATAAGAGTGTAATCACAGTGAGCGATGACTCAGGAGAGCAGTGATATAATCTGGGTTGTTTGTAAATTATGGGCTGTAGTGAGGGGCTTGTTTTGTGGTGTGGTTTGTCACAAACAGGAAGCCATTGGGCAGTTCTGTGTGACTGTGTGTGCATTTCTGCTACCTCTGTGGGTTTAGATTCCATGAAGTAATGTAGAACCTTTAGTGTCTGTTGCAGAAAGTAGTATATTTTTCTGGTGTCTCTCTCTCTCTCTCTCTCTCTCTCTCTCTCTCTCTCTCTCTCTCTCTCTCTCTCTCTCTCTCTCAAACACACTCACATACGCACAATCACATACACAATGGTCACGGTGACCATATGCAGTTCAGTGGGTCACTTGTTTTCTGGCCCAGATGCACAACCCTCCATGAAAACAGAAATTCAAGCCTACAGTGAGGGGGTGGGGAAAACACTGAATGAAGGGACAGGTTTACACTGTCCTGGCCCCTCTGTAAGCACTGATCTACATCTTAGTCCATTACAGTAAACTGAAGCTCTTCTACAGAACAATCTACAATCAGGGCAAGCGGGTCATGCAACATACAACATTTAGGCCAGTCGTTTCAAACTCAGTTCCTCAAAGGTCACAGTCTCTGGCGCTGGCTCTAAACCAGTCTCTAATTTAAAAGGCTAACTAAAATATATATATATATATATATATATTTTACTTATTTTTTTCTCCCCAATTTCGTGATTATGATCTTGTCTCATCGCTGCAACTCCCCAACGGTCTCGGGAGAGGCGAAGGTCAAGTCATGTGTCCTCTGAAACATGACCCGCCAAGCTACACTTCTTAACACCCGCTCGCTTAACCTGGAAGCCAGCTGCACCAATGTGTTGGTATAAAGGCACAAGGCGAGACCCAAATGCAGACACAGGAGGCAGATGGTTGGAGTCTTACTATGTTTATTAATCCAAAGGGGTACGCAAGAGAATGGTTGTGGACAGGCAAAAAGGTCAAAACCAGATCAGAGTCCAGGTGGTACAGAGTGGCAGACAGGCTTGTGTTCAAGGCAGGCAGAATGGGCAGGCAGGCAGGTACAAAGTCCAGAAACAGGCAAGGGTCAAAACCGGGAAGACAAGAAAAAGGAGGATACAGAAAGCATGAGAACGGGAAAACCTCCAGTTGACTTGGAAACATACAAGGCGAACTGGCACAGAGAGACAGGAAACACAGCGATAAATACACTGGGGAAAACAAGCAACACCTGGAGGGGGTGGAGAAAATAACGAGGACAGGTGAATCTGATCAGGGTGTGACAGTCGGAGGAAACACTATTCAACTGAAAACCGAAGTCAGCCTACAGGCATCCGGCCCACCACATGGAGTCGCTGAGTGCGAAGAGCCAAGTAATGCCCCCCAGCCAAACCCTCCCCTAACCCGGACGACAATGGGCCAATTTTGCATCACCCTATGGGACTCCCAGTCATGGCCGGTAATGACACAGCCTGGGATCGAACCCTAGGCTGTAGTGACACCACAACACTGCAATGCAGTGCCTTAGACCACTGCACCACTCGAGGCAAAATGCTAAATTTAAACAGAGGTCTGGTGAGATGGAATGGTTACAGTATCTAAGCCAGTGGTGTCAGACTCCAGTCCTCCAGAGTAGGGATCCATTTTTTCCAGAAAATCGCCGAAGTTTCAATACCAGGAATAATTCATATTTATCCCGAGTGTCCCAGGAAATACTGCAAAAAGTGTAAATTTAAAGCACATAAAACCAAGATATGGTCACTCAGGTTCTACCAAAATAAGATTGTCGCTGCTCCACATTGCGGTCTTGGCTGTGCCACTATGTAAAGATTTCACAGCAAGTGAAACTCACATTTAGTAATGATTGAGTAACTTTGATCACCAATGACATTGTTGTGAAACAGGCTGTTCAAAAATTCTGAGCTTTATCATGTTCCTCAATTAATTTAGCGTATTTCAGCATATGTCTAGGAGGCTATCTCGACACAGAGCAAGCTCAGGAAGCACATAATACACCCCGAGTAGGCCGTAGCATTGTCGATTCATACAAACCTTGTAACGGTAGTCAAACAAATGTCAAATGAATGACCAAAGTTTCTAATCTTGCTTGGTAATTTCCAACGAATGACAGAATATCTCCTATTTGGCAAAATCAAGTTGATAATCATACAGATAGCAGATCAGCTCATGAATTTATTTATTTAATTATTTTACCTTTATTTAACCAGGTAGGCTAGTTGATAACAAGTTCTCATTTGCAACTGCGACCTGGCCAAGATAAAGCGTAGCAATTCGACACATACAACAACACAGAGTTACACATGGAATAAACAAAACATACAGTCAATAATACAGTAGAACAAAATAAAACAAAAAGTATATTTACAGTGAGTGCAAATTAGGTAAGTTAAGGCAATAAATAGGCCATGGTGGTGAAGTAATTACAATATAGCAATTAAACACTGGAATGGTAGATGTGCAGAAGATGAATGTGCAAGTAGAGATACTGGGGTGCAAAGGAGCAAGATAAATAAATAAATACAGTATGGGGATGAGGTAGTTTGGATGGGCTATTTACAGATGGGCTATGCACAGGTGCAGTGATCTGTGAGCTGCTCTGACAGCTGGTGCTTAAAGCTAGTGAGGGAGATATGAGTCTCCAGCTTCAGAGAGTTTTGCAGTTCGTTCCAGTCATAGACACCCAGGTATATGTAGTTGTCCACGTATTCTAAGTCAGAGCCGTCCAGAGTAGTGATGCTGGACGGGCGAACAGGTGCGGGCAGTGATTGATTGAATAGCATGCATTTAGTTTTACCTGCATTTAAGAGCAATTGGAGACCACGGAAGGAGAGTTGTATGGCATTGAAGCTCGTCTGGAGGTTAGTTAACACAGTGTCCAAAGAGGGGCCAGAAGTATACAGAATGGTGTCGTCTGCGTAGAGGTGGATCAGAGAATCACCAATGCAAGAGCAACATCATTGATGTATACAGAGAAGAGAGTCGGCCCGAGAATTGAACCCTGTGGCACACCCATAGAGACTGCCAGAGGTCCGGACAAAAGGCCCTCCGATTTGACACACTGAACTCTATCAGAGAAGTAGTTGGTAAACCAGGCGAGGCAATCATTTGAGAAACCAAGGCTGTCGAGTCTGCCAATAAGAATGTGGTGATTGACAGAGTCGAAAGCCTTGGCCAGGTCGATGAATATGGCTGCACAGTAAACGGGGAGATGAAGAGAGGATATTTTTTTTAATATTGAGGTATCTTAACGGGGACCAACTCTTTAATATCCATATCAACTCTCATAACTTAATTTGATCACACATTATCTACCGAATCTCTCATATGGGCATCAATACGAGACAGCGCAGAGAAGCGGCAGAAATGTTATAGTGGTATTTGATCATATAGGCCAGACGTGCTTTGATAATGCAACCTATGGATTACAGAAAAAGGGTTGGTATTTTCATGCAAGACAGGAGTCAGGATTTTGGGTTTCAGTGGGATGGGATGATATGAAAACAGCCTCTATAAAAGGCTATATAGGGCTACTACGTAAGTCAATAGATAAATAATACTCCCGATTTAGACTACATTATTACATGCTAAATGTTTGTGATCAGTGATATACGAGCAAAGAAATAAATAGGCTACTACTTCCACCTGTCCAGACAAAAATCTATTGACATATTGATTGATTATCAGACAAGTCATAGGCTTTAGGTCAGGAGTAGGACAAGCTACTATGCGTGCGAAGAGCAAAATCCACTTGTTCGGATCAGCCAATATATGAGCAAACTAAAATAAAGATGATCATTTGCATTCACCTCAATTTAGCTAACATTTCCCCAGACTAATTGTTACCAAATGTCCAAATGGGATTCACTGAAAACAAAGATCTGACATCATTTAACATTACATTTACATTTACATTTAAGTCATTTAGCAGACGCTCTTATCCAGAGCGACTTACAAATCGGTGCATTCACCTTATGATATCCAGTGGAACAACCACTTTACAATAGTGCATCTAAATCTTTTGGGGGGGGGGGTTAGAAGGATTACTTTATCCTATCCCAGGTATTCCTTAAAGAGGTGGGGTTTCAGGTGTCTCCGGAAGGTGGTGATTGACTCCGCTGTCCTGGCGTCGTGAGGGAGCTTGTTCCACCATTGGGGTGCCAGAGCAGCGAACAGTTTTGACTGGGCTGAGCGGGAACTGTGCTTCCTCAGAGGTAGGGAGGCGAGCAGGCCAGAGGTGGATGAACGCAGTGCCCTTGTTTGGGTGTAGGGCCTGATCAGAGCCTGAAGGTACGGAGGTGCCGTTCCCCTCACAGCTCCGTAGGCAAGCACCATGGTCTTGTAGCGGATGCGAGCTTCAACTGGAAGCCAGTGGAGAGAGCGGAGGAGCGGGGTGACGTGAGAGAACTTGGGAAGGTTGAACACCAGACGGGCTGCGGCGTTCTGGATGAGTTGTAGGGGTTTAATGGCACAGTCAGGGAGCCCAGCCAACAGCGAGTTGCAGTAATCCAGACGGGAGATGACAAGTGCCTGGACTAGGACCTGCGCCGCTTCCTGTGTGAGGCAGGGTCGTACTCTGCGAATGTTGTAGAGCATGAACCTACAGGATCGGGTCACCGCCTTGATGTTAGTGGAGAACGACAGGGTGTTGTCCAGGGTCACGCCAAGGTTCTTAGCACTCTGGGAGGAGGACGCAAGGGAGTTGTCAACCGTGATGGTGAGATCATGGAACGGGCAGTCCTTCCCCGGGAGGAAGAGCAGCTCCGTCTTGCCGAGGTTCAGCTTGAGGTGGTGAGCCGTCATCCACACTGATATGTCTGCCAGACATGCAGAGATGCGATTCACCACCTGGTTATCAGAAGGGGGAAAGGAGAAGATTAATTGTGTGTCGTCTGCGTAGCAATGATAGGAGAGACCATGTGAGGATATGACCGAGCCAAGTGACTTTGTGTACAGTGAGAATAGGAGAGGGCCTAGAACAGAGCCCTGGGGGACACCAGTGGTGAGAGCACGTGGTGCGGAGACAGATTCTCGCCACGCCACCTGGTAGGAGCGACCTGTCAGGTAGGACGCAATCCAAGCGTGGGCCGCGCCGGAGATGCCCAGCTCGGAGAGGGTGGAGAGGAGGATCTGATGGTTCACAGTATCAAAGGCAGCAGATAGGTCTAGAAGGATGAGAGCAGAGGAGAGAGAGTTAGCTTTAGCAGTGCGGAGAGCCTCCGTGACACAGAGAAGAGCAGTCTCAGTTGAATGCCCAGTCTTGAAACCTGACTGATTAGGATCAAGAAGGTCATTCTGAGAGAAATAGCAGGAGAGCTGGCCAAGGACGGCACGTTCAAGAGTTTTGGAGAGAAAAGAAAGAAGGGATACTGGTCTGTAGTTGTTGATATCGGAGGGATCGAGTGTAGGTTTTTTCAGAAGGGGTGCAACTCTCGCTCTCTTGAAGACGGAAGGGACGTAGCCAGCGGTCAAGGATGAGTTGATGAGCGAGGTGAGGTAGGGGAGAAGGTCTCCGGAAATGGTCTGGAGAAGAGAGGAGGGGATAGGGTCAAGTGGACATCGATTGATTTATCTAGAAGAGTCCCCCACGCTTGTCTCAAAGTATCTATGGAGCTGTCCCAATCAGAACAGTGCTGAAATGATAACATAGGTGACCACACAGGACTATTGCTTTAAATTAGTATAAAGTCTGTATATGACTTGGGAGTTTCAGTATAAGCAATAATCTGACACATGCCTTCAATTGCATTAGCGTACTTTATTCCAATATTTGCGTCATTCAATTGATCATAATTAAGGTGAGTTTTCCTCTCTTCACTTTTCTAGGCCCAATGGCTGTTTCCTCTCCTCACTTCGCTGCCACCTGCCTCCGCCGCATTGTTATCAACAACAGTTTAAATCAACATAGCCTACTGTTTTATAGAAATCTGTCTTTTTTTCGGGTTCGGACATTTATTACCTGGAACTTCGAACCAGGCCTGCGCTTGGGCTTCAGCTCATCGGGCTTGGGTCGGACAGGGATCCAATTTTCAGTTCTGATGGGTACTCTAAACTGCATTCGTGTCAGCTGTGCTAGGCTAAAGGATTCCTTTCTACAACCTGTTTGGATAAAGTGGTATTTTATTTTTTGCCAATGTGCTGCTGCACATTTGTTTGTTTTTTGGAATTGCATTAGACATTGAGAGAAAATATTGTCATTTCCCAGGTCTTAATTTTTTCAGGAAATGTGAAGAGTGGTCCCGGGACAATCCCAGGATCCCGGTTACATCTGTTAATCCCTACTCCAGAGCCAGTGTGTGTATTGCCTGCTGATGGCTGTTGTAAGACTGGATTTCCTTTACTATTTGTCTGTTTTATACTTTATGAATTCCTGGCTGGGAAGCAACAAACAGGTGCTTTATCCCGAGACAGGATTTTCAGTCTCTCTCGCTCTCTCTCTCTCTCTCTCTCTGATCTCTGATCCCTGAGAGGTATGTGTGGACTCTGACACCCAGGAATAAAGTCCTGATTGGGTTTTGTGACCTACATTATATCTCCCAGGTTCCCATAGGATGACCCACAGTATAGACAGTCCCAGGGCTGGGTAAGCTTACACCACTACTCCAGAGTATTGTAAACACTTTATGTAAGTCACTTCTGATGGCGTGGGATCCAGAGGGGAAAAGAGATGCGTAAGCGATAGGTATGCTAAGCTGTCATTGTAATAGAAGAAGAACAAGAAGTGACTTGACTATTGAGCTTCCTAAAATTGTGCAATGAAACAAATGCATTGTTGCATACAAAAACAATGTTGAGAAGAGCAACAGGTAATCATGCATCCCCAAAAAACACTTGCCAGTTTTGAGGAATTTGAGGAAAAGGCTGCCTAAATTCTATCAGGATATCGATTGTAATACTTGCTCTGCTAAAACGCTCGACCACTGTTACTCCAACTTCCGGGATGCCTACAAGGCCCTCCCTCGCCCTCCTTTCGGCAAATCTGACCATGACTCCATTTTGCTCCTCGATTCCTATAGGCAGAAACTCAAACAGGAAGTACCCGAGCTAAGGACTATTCAAACCTGATTGTTATGATCACGTGGACTGGGATATCTTCCGGGTAGCTTCCGAGAATAATATTGACGTATACACCGAGAAGGTGAATGAGTTCATCAGGAAGTGTATAGGAGATGTTGTACCCACTGTGACTAATAAAATCGAAACTAACCAGAACCGTGGATAGATGGCAGCATTCGTGCAAAATTTATAGAGCAAACCACCAAATTTAATCATGGCAAGGTAACTGGAAATATGGCAGAATACAAACAGAGTAGTCATTCCCTCCGCAAGCCAATCAAACAGGCAAAGCATCAGTATAGAGACAAAGTGCAGTCGCAATTCAATGGCTCAGACATGAGACGTATATGGCAGGGTCTACAGATAATCACAGATAACTAAAGGAAAATCAGCCACGTCGCGGACACCGACGTCTTGCTTCTGGACAAGCTAAACACCTTTTTTGCCAGCTTTGAGGATAACACAGTGCCACCGACGAGGCCCGCTACCAAGGACTGTGGGCTCTCCTTCTCCATGGCCAATGTGAGTAAGACATTTAAACGTTTTAACCCTCGCAAGGCTGCCGGCCCAGACAGCATCCCTTGCCGCGTCCTCAGAGCATGCGCAGACCAGCTGGCTGATGTGTTTACGGACATATTCAATCACTCCCTATCCCAGTCTGCTGTCCCCACATGCTTCAAGATGGCCACCATTGTTTCAGTACCTAAGAATGCAAAGGTAACTGAACTAAATTACTATCGCCCCGTAGCACTCACTTCTGTCTTCATGAAGTGCTTTGAGAGACTAGTCAAGGATCATATCACCTCCAACTTACCTGTCACCCTAGACCCACTTCAATTTGTTTACCGCCCCAATAGGTCCACAGATGATGCAATCGCCATCACACTGCACACTGCCCTATCCCATCTGGACAAGAGGAATACCTATGTAAGAATGCTATTAATTGACTATAGCTCAGCATTCAACACCATAGTATCCAAGCTCATCATTAAGCACTAGGCCCTGGGTCTGAACCCCACCCTGTGCAATTGGGTCCTGGACTCCTGACAGGCCGGACCCCAGGTGGTGAAGGTAGGAACACTGGGACCCCACAAGGGTGCGTGCTCAGCCCCTTCCTGTACTCTTTGTTCACCCATGACTGCGTGGCCATGCACACCTCCAACTCAATCATCAACAGATGACAAAACAGTAGTAGGCCTGATTACCAACAATGACGAGACAGCCTACAGTGAGGAGGTGAGGGCTCTGGGAGTGTGGTGCCAGGAAAATAACCTCTCACTCAATGTTAACAAAACAAAGGAGATGATCGTGGACTTCAGGAAACAGCAGAGGGAGCACCCCCCTATCCACATAGACGGAACAGCAGTGGAGAAGGTGGAAAGTTTTAAGTTCGTCGGCGTACACATCACTGACAAACTGAAATGGTCCACCCACACAGACAGTGTGGTGAAGAAGGCGCAAAACCCTCACAAACTTTTACAGATGCACAATTAAGAGCATCCTGTCTGGCTGTATCACCGCCTGGTACAGCAACTGCACCGCCCACAACCGCAGGGCTCTCCAGAGGGTGGTGCGGTCTGCACAATGCATCACTGGGGGTAAACTACCTGCCCTCTAGGACACCTACAGCACCGATGTCACAGGAAGGACAAAAAGATCATCAAGGACAACAACCACCTGAGCCACTGCCTGTTCACCCCGCTATCATTCAGAAGGCGAGGTCAGTACAGGCGCATCAAAACAGCTTCTATCTCAAGGCAATCAGACTGTTAAATAGCCATCACTAGCACAGAGAGGCTGCTGCCTATAACAGACTTGAAATCATTGGCTACCTTAATAAATGGAACCCCAGTCACTTTAATCATGTTTACATGTCTTTCATTTCTCATCTCATTTGTACATACTGCATTCTATACTATTTTACTGTATCTTAGTCTATGCCGCTCTGAGATTGCTCGTCCACATATTTATATATTCTTAATTCCATTCCTTTACTTAGATTTGTGTGTATTGGGTATATATTGGGAAATTGCTAGATAATACTTGTTAGATATTGCTGTTCTGTCTGAACTAGAAGCACAAGCATTTTGCTACACTCGCAATAACATCTGCTAAACACATGTATATGACCAATACAATTTGATTTGATTTCACTGGCATGAAGTCAAACTTCAAACCCTATGGTGATCTACGATACATCGTCCATCCATTTTATGCATTCTGTTTCCCCCTAGGTAGTGGCAGCTAGAAAAATGTCTCCAAAGAAAGACCCCTTTGTACAGCGCCTTAGTGGTCAGTCAGCAGTCTGATGATGTCACAGAGGGGCATGCCGCCACTCTGGTAAGCCACTAGCTGCATTCCACATTCCACATTTCAGCCCCACATGACCTTGTCCTCCTGCAGAGGCAGCAGTGGAACGGAAAATCGCCTGACACTCTAAAGGAAGAACACAGCACCGGAAGCGTTGTGCCTTTAGAGGTGTCCTTCCCAGTCAGAGGACATCATGTGACTGGCCCAGTGCTGCCTGTTGTTGATGCAGTTGACATGGAAACCCAACATAGGAACTGTTCAGCGCTGATGTTATGTAGCTGTCAGCAATGTCCATGTTACAACATCACTGTGCAAATATTCATATAAGACTCCTCCATCATGTAACATGAGGATAATAATACTGGAGACAGAGTGAGAATTATACCGTGACATTCGGGGGAGCTTCTATTGGGGAAAATGTTTTATGGGACTAATAGTAGACATTTAACGTAAAAAAAATGAACGCAACCAGCCATGATGTTTTCATCTGACTGTCAAACAAATCAGTTACCAAAATAGGCTACCTGCGTCTGCTCACGTTCATCCACTCCAAAATAATTCCAGCATCCAAACAGTGCACTTCCAATCAGTGCACTATGCACACGCCATTACGAATGGAAAGAGACATATATTACAAACGTCAAAGTGTAATGACATTCGGCAATTGTCATTAGGTCTACATGGATGCCAAGGGAAGCCCCCTCCCCAATTTTTTTTTTATGTTAATAATTTCTCACTGGAGAAAGCAACTGAGCAAATGAAACAGCGCCCCTCTGTCTCAGTATGTATAGCCCATGTATCTGATGCTGTCTGGCCAAAAATAGTATGACATAGTGAGACAGGGGCACCTCCAGTGAGGTTGATATATCTTGTTGTCAGCGCATGTCTTAGTCAAATTATCAATATTTAAAGACCCTCCCCAAAGTTTGACATATGCCCCAATGAAGGCCGGAAGGAAACAGCTTTAGTCCCTACTGGCAACAAACAAGAGTCAAAGCAAACATTTTCTACAAACATATCGAGCTAATGGCCAACAGCCAATACTGAGGTGTGAGATAAATCATCTTAAGGATCCGCCCCCTTTTTTCAATTTTCGCCTAAAATGACGTACTCAAATCTAACTGCCTGTAGCTCAGGCCATGAAGCAAGGATATACATATTCTTGGTACCATTTCAAAGGAAATACTTTGAAGTCTGTGGAAATGTGAAAGGAATGTAGGAGAATATAACACATTAGATCTGGTAAGAGATAATACAAATAAAAAACCAACCGTTCTTTTGTATTTTTTGTACCATCATCTTTTAAATGCAAGAGAAAGGCCATAATGTATTATTCCAGCCTGGGTGCAATTTAGATTTTGGCCACTAGATGGCAACAGTGCAAAGATTTAGACTGATCCAATGAACCATTGCATTTCTGTTCAAAATTGTGTATCAAGACTGCCCAAATATGCCTAATTTGTTTATTAATAACTTTTCATGTTCAAAATTGTGCACTCTCCTCAAACAACAGCATGGTATTACTTCACTGTAATAGCTACTGTACATTTGACAGTGCAGTTAGATTAACAAGAATTTAACCTTTCTGCCAATATTAGATATGTCTATGTCCTGGGTAATTTTCTTGTTACTTACAACCTCATGCTAATCGCATTAGCCTATGTTAGCTCAACCGTCCTGTGGAAGGGACACCGATCCCGAAGAAGACAACTGTCTTTAGGAACATTTTGGGGTTGGTGATTAGTGATTATACGTGCTTGGATTCTAAGAAAGGCCTATGCAAATAAATTCACAAACATTTAATCAAATGTGTATTTCTGGATTCAAACACTCTTGGTGACGTTGTATTACATCAACATGTTCCACTTTACTGAGAACCTTTATGTAGCTAGGTAGGTCACTTCAAAACAAATGGTCCTTTTCAATAACAATCAAACTAGTCATCCAGGTGCATGTTGTTGTGTGTTGTTACATGTGCATTCTGTCGACATCTGCTGCGGTGCCACAGCACACATAAGCGGACACCTGCGTGTGGCTGTGTACAAAGAAAAGAGAGGGGGAGAGAGGGGGAGGGAGAGAGAGAGAGAGAGAGAGAGAGAGAGAATTAGGCAGGGCTGTTAGGGCAATTAATCAGCTGGTGACACATTGAGAATCCCAGCAGCAGCAGGTCTTTTACAAACATCCACATTATTATCTAGCGTCTACTGCCCTCTGCTGGACAAATGGATGTAAAGCTCAAATAAAAACTGCTGACTGCTTTGCTGTGTCAAAAGATTTGACATAAAAGCATTCAAATTAATGAATAAAAAAAATCCCCCAATATAGATAATTACAATTTCTGAATTCAATTGGTTGTAGGGGATTTCTGAATTGGCATTCTTGCTCAATAGTCTAATTCAATCACTTTTTAGTCACTATTGCCTTGCCCTGCCTTTATTCCTGTAAACCTGAAAGTTTGTGCCAGTGATGATGACAATTTTGTGCAACCAGAATTGCTATTCCCGGCGATGGAGTGGTTTAGTTATGATTGCATTGCTCTCTCTCTCTCTCTCTCTCTCTCTCTCTCTCTCACTCTCACACTCTCACTCTCACTCTCACTCTCACTCTCACTCTTCAGCTCCTCAAGGCTCCCTCCAGATTTACGCTAAACCATCCTATTTCCCAGCAACGACAGACCGAGCAACCAAGCTTCCTCTCCTCGTCATCTTTTTCCCCCTGCATTTCCTTCTCTGTTCTATCATATTTTCATTCCGAAGTAGGATGAGAGGCCGCGCAAGAAGAATTCACTCTCACTTTCCTCCTCCAAACTCTAATTTCAATCATAGCCTTAATGAAATACTAATTATATTTAGATTTATTTAATATTATTTGTGGTATATCTAAATTCAGATATTAATTCTACATTTCCAATGGCTTGATGACATTGATAGGTCTGATCAGTCTTCTTCATCACAGTAAATGCAGATAACAACCTTTTATACAGAGGAGAGGGAAGTTGCCCATACCTACTGATAATATGATAATCTGATCCTAGATCTGTGTTTGGGGCCAACGTCTTAAAAATTTCAATATCAATTGTCTTCATTTTAATTAAACTTCACAAACAACAAGAGGGCTTTGTGTTGGAGCCTATTTCTTCCCATTAAAAAAAATAAGAGGTAGGCCTACCTATTTGTCTGCTATATCCATAGATGTCTGTCAATTCCTCCACCCACCATGCACTCTTTAAATAGCTTACATCCATGCCAGTGAAAAGCTGTTCA
Source organism: Salmo trutta (assembly GCF_901001165.1). Taxonomy (NCBI): domain Eukaryota; kingdom Metazoa; phylum Chordata; class Actinopteri; order Salmoniformes; family Salmonidae; genus Salmo; species Salmo trutta. Next base: position 33,282,624 of record NC_042965.1, read on the forward strand.
GTTAAAATCAAGACTTGAATTGAAGGGGTATGAGAGAGGACGCAATAGGCCAACCTTTTATTGTTATAGACTTTATATTTGTATTTGTGTTTATTATGGATCACCATTAGCTGCTGCCAAGGCAGCAGATACACTTCCTGGTGTCCAGCAAAATTAAGGCAGTTCATACAATATTAAAAACTTTAGAATACATTCACAAATTTCACAACACCCTGTGTGCCCTCAGGCCCCTGCTCCACCACTACCCCATTATCTGCAGTACAAAATCCATGTGTACGTGTGTGTAGTGCGTATGTTATCATATGTGTGTGTATGCATGTGTCTGTGCCTATGTTTGTGTTGCTCCACAGTCCCCACTGTTCCATAAGGTGTATTTTTATCTGTTATTTCATTCAAATTTTACTGCTTGCATCAGTAACTTGATGTGGAATAGTTCCATGTAGTCTTGGCTCTATGTAGTACTGTGTGCCTTCCCATAGTCTGTTCTGGACTTGGGGACTGTGAAGAGACTTCTTGTGGCATGTCTTGTGGGGTATGCATGGACATCTGAGCAACGCGCCAGTAGTTCAAACAGACAACTCGGTGCATTCAACATGTCAATACCTTTCATAAACACAAGTATTGATGAAGTCAATCTCTCCTCCACTTTGAGAAAGGAGAGATTGACATGCATATTATTAATATTAGCTCTCTCTGTACATTCAAGGGCCAGCTGTGCTGCCCTGTTCTGAGCCAATTGCAAGTCCCTTTTTGTGGCACCTGACCACAAAACTGAACAGTAGTCCAGGTGCGACAAAACTAGGGCCTGTAGGACCTACCTTGTTGATAGTGCTGTTAAGAAGATAGAGCAGTGCTTTATTATGGACATACTTCTCCCCATCTTAGCTACTGTTGTATCAATATATTTAAGCACAACAGTTTACAATCCAGGGTGACTCCAAGCAGTTTAGTTACCTCAACTTGCTCAATTTCCACGTTATTTATTACACAATTTAGTTGAGATTTCGGGTGTAGTGAGTGGTTTGTCACAAATACAATGCTTTTAGTTTTTGAAATATTTAGGACTAACTTATTTCTTGCCACCCACTCTGAAACTAACTAACTAATAGTCATTTCAGTCACTGTAGTAGCTGACATGTATAGTGTTGAGTCATCCGCATACATAGTGTGACGGCCCCTCCCTGCTCTGTCAACTGGGTTTTTCTGTGCTTACTTACTGCAGGAGATTGGTGGGTGGAGTAGAAGAGGTGGGCGGAGCTGGGAGGGTTGTCAGTGCAGCATAAAGCCACTGTTTCCCCATTCAGCAAGATATTTCTCTCTCCATGCATACTGTTGGTTGTTTCGTTGTGGTTTTGGCAGTTGACATCTAATTTACTGCTCTTCATGCCTTGTCTGATTATTGTTCTGAGTGTATACTTTATTTATGGAATAAATTAATTTTGTTATTCCTTTACTCAGTGTGTGGTTTCCTATTGTTACTATCTTGAGCCAGGTTGTAACAAGTGGGGGCTCATCTGGGATCTCTGTGGAGTTACTCGCTGGAATTGCATTTGTTTGGTAGCATTTGCTAACTGGTTAAGGTGGTATTTCAAAGTAAAGTGGTGTTATTTTGTGGGCACAACTTTGATTGGGGAGTTACATACTGAGGTACACGTACAAAGTATTTGTGACATTTGGATACTGACTGTTGCTACTTTGGTTACACACCTGTGGTTGGTGTGGAAGTAGGATTGGTTTGTGCTGCAGTGGAGAGGACCACCGTTTCTTCATCCCCTGTTCTGGTTGGAGATCCTGCTTGGCTCATTATTGGGACATCAGGTTAGTGTTTGTGCGGCGTTAGCAGTGAGAGATTGTTGGGGTAGCGTGGATTGGCTACCTGGACTCTTGTCTTCTCCCCTGGTAGGTTTAGCGATGTGTGTCCCTTATGACACACGTTGGGCAATGTTAGCTCTTTGTTATTTATGTGTGGTGACCGTGGCTGGAGCAGTTGTCTCGGGAGCACATCTGTGGCCCAGGGAGGTAACAAGCTTGCTGGGAGCTTTTTCTGTGACAGCGGACTAAAGTGAATAAATACCCACCGCCAGTAACTGCATGAAGACTAGGGTTGAGCTAGTAATTGGTCTTGGGGAAGCTCCATTAGTTTTTTTTCTCTCCTGTGTGGTTGTTTGGTGTACTCAATTGGGGCGAGAGCAAGTTGTTGTTCATCCATGGTTGGTTGACTGTTTGACTATGGCTAACATTGAGGAATTCTTCCAAGTCCTGAGGGAGGAGCTTCTGTATTGCTATACTAAAGACTAATTGTTACGAATTGTGACAACATTGAGATTGTTAAATGTCAGACGGTTAAGTCCATACTAAAGGCATTCTTGATCGAATCCAGCATTCTAAAAGTTTTCTCCTGGTTTGGCTACATTTCGGTCCACTACAAACACCCCCAATCCTGTCTTTTGAACAGCAAAAGGAACTGTTGCTACAACTAGAGCATGATGGGCTGAAACAGCAACACACCTTGGAGGTTGAAAGGCTTAAACAAGAAACGGAGCGTGGCAAACTGACGCTGCAACAAGTACGTTTAGATTTGGTCAGAGATGGTGAGCTCTCTGACATGTCCTTTAATGACAGTTGTGGTGATTTCTCCAGAGGTGTGCTCTGCTTTCTTTCGATGTAGCTGGAAACTTGAGGCTTCTGCCGAAATTCAGTGAAAAGAAATCCGATTCTTTTTTAAAAGGGTAGCAGATTCCAGGAATTGGCCTGACACCGACTGTACGTTGATGTTGCACTGTGTGCTAAGTGGTTAAGCATGAGGCCTATTCGGCTCTTAATTTTGCTGACAGCCAGAACTATGGCAAAGTAAAAGCTGCTGTGTTGCAGGCCTATGAGTTAGTTCCTGAAGCGTATCGCCAGGGGTTTAGAACCTGGAAAAAAGCTAACAGACTTATGTTGAGTTTGCACGGGATTTGCACACCCAGTTTAACCAATGGTGTACTTCGTTGGATGTTACAACCTACGAGCAATTGTGCAGTCTAGTTGTGATGGAGCAGTTAAAAGATTGTTTCTGACCGCCTTGCCACATACATACACTACCGTTCAGAACTTTGGGGTCACTTAGAAATTTCCTTGTTTGGAAAGAAAAGCAATTTTTTTTTGTCCGTTAAAATAACCTCAAAATGATCAGATATACAGTGTAGACAATGTTAATGTTGTAAATGACTAATGTGACCCCAAACTTTTGAACGGTAGTGTAAATGAGCATAAGGTTCAGACCGCCTCGGAGGCTGCCGTGTTGGCTGATGAACGGGGGACCAGTACGGAGAAAAAAATGTTTGAAATGTATGCATTCACTACTGTAAGTTGCTCTGGACATGACTAAAATGTAAAATGTAAATGAATATGTGCTGACGCATAAAGGTCACTTTGGGGAACCCCGTCTTTGCATTGTTGGTCGCAGGGAGAGTTTTGGGATTAAATTCTTTCCTACTGGGCCTGATCTTTTCTCAGGGGTTGACTGGTTCCCATGTGAAGTTAGATCATGGCAAAATCTGCAATTACTGCCTTGGTAAAGTTCCTTGGAAAAATGAATGCCCTGTCCTTAGGGGGTTAATGCGCTCGTAAAGCTTACGGCATTAGCGTTACCTGCTTATAAGTTAAGGGATTCAAATGTTCCACCTCAGGACCAATTACAAGAACCATTGGGTATGGTTGACAGTGCATCCATCTATTCACCGTTCATTATGGAGGGTTACGTATCCCTGATAGGTAACCAAGAGGGTCCCAGTTAAAGTCCTGCAAGACACTGGTGCTTCAGAGTCTTTCATTCTGCAGTCAGTGCTCCCTTTTTTCTCCAGAGATGGATACAGGACATTGTCTTGATCCGAGGGATAGGTTTAAATATTGTCTGTCCCATTACAAACTTGTGCTCTCCACAGATCTGGTACAACGCGAGGTCATCATAGGAGTGTGTCCCTCATTGCCTGTCGAAGGAATGGCAGTGATTCTAGGAAATTACCTTGCCGGTAGGCGGGTCTGGTGAGAAGTATCAATACTCCCGTGGTTCCCATGCCTTTCGGCCCATCTCAGAGGTGGCGGATGAAAGTGCTCAGAATTTCCCAAGTGTTTACTGTATGTGCCGTGACTCGTTCAATGAGCCGCACTGAGTCCATGTCTGGTGTAGGGACCAGTGAGGTGGCGGACTATTCTGTAACTTGTCTGCCTGACCTTCCTTTGTCTGTTTCCGTAGTGACCTGGTAGCAGAACAGCGGGCTGACCCCACTCTGAAAGGGTTGCTTGAGCATGTCCTCCCTGCTGATGTTCCAAGTGTAGTAAAGGGATACTACTGACAGGATCAATTGTTGGTGAGGAAATGGCTGCCTCAAGGTGACAATTTATTGGGTGACCCTGTCATTCAAATTGTAGTACCATTTCCCTCCCGTGATTTGGTTTTGCTGTCCTCATGGGGATATTGCTGGTCATTTGGGTGTTCGGAAGACCTATAACCATATTGTGCGTCATTTCTTTTGGCATCGGCTGAAAAGAGATGTCAGCATTTATCAAACTTTGCCATACTTGCCAGTTGACTGGGAAGCCTAACCAGACATTAAAGCCAGCACCTTTGTACCCAATACCAGTAGTAAGCCAACCCTTCGAACATCTAATTATTGATTGTGTTGGTCCATTGCCTCGTTCCAAAGCTGGTAGTATTTACCTGTTGACGGTGATGTGACCCGTTATCCCGCTGCTTATCCTCTCTGTACCATAACAACCAAGTCCGTTGTTAGGGCATTGACTCAGTTTATTTCTGTTTTTGGAATATTCAAAATTATTCAAAGTGATCAAGGTTCCAACTTCTCATGTTTTTCACAGGTGTTACGCCAACTTCGCATCAGATGCAATCTTGCGACCGCATATCATGCACAGAGTCAGGGAGCCTTGGAGCGGTTCCATCAGACCTTGAAGTCGTTGTTGCATGCTTACTGCACTGAGTTGGACTGAGACTGGTAGGAGGGGTTGCCTTGGTTGATGCTTGCAGCTAGAGAGGTTTTACAGGAAAGAACAGGGTTTAGCCCTAACATCCTAGTTTTTGGGGACACTATGTGGTCCACTAGGCTGGGGTGTTAGAGTCCCCTAAGAATCTGTCACATGTAAATGACTTCAGGCGACGCCTGTATGCAGCTGGGGAGATGGCTAAGGAAAAGTTAACATCTTCTCAGTGTAAGATGAAGCGACTGTCTGATCGGCCAGTTCAGTCCTGGTGACCAAATCCTCGCTCTGTTTACTATTGTTGGTTCTCCGTTTCAGGCAAAATTTAGTGGGCCATATACAGTGGTACGTCAGGTTTTGGAGTTTAACTATTTGGTTGCAACTCAAAGGAAAAAGGCTACACAGCTCTCATGTGAACTTGTTGAAGCCTTCGATGTAGTTTCCTAACCAGAGGTTTAAGCAGTGGTGTCTATCTTTAAGCTTTTCCCCTTGAGATTCGTCATATTAAGGGGGTGGACAATGTTTTGGTGGATGTGTTGTCCCGTGTGCCCTCTCCTTAGCTGTTCTGTTTAATATGGTTGTCTGTGCTCCGACAATTTGGTCTCCCCTCTCTTGGTCTCTCTTCCTCTCCTTTTCTTAATTTGCGTTCAGGTGCCATGGTTGCTGAAGGCGGAGGTTTGGGTTAAGTAGTGGACCTGGGTGGTTGGATGTCCATGGAGTGCAAGTATATTTGTAATTATTGCTTGTGTTAAAACATTTTGGTTTTGTTTCGGGGCCGTTTGTTTCGGCCCCTCCCTGCTCTGTCTACTGGGTTTTGCTGTGCTTACTTCCTGCAGGAGATTGGTGGACTGACTAGGAGAGGGGGTGGAGCTGGGAGGGTTGTCAGTGCTGATGGGGCACACGCGTGAGCTCAGCAGTGGCATAAAACCACTGTTTCCCCATTCAGAATGAGATTCCTCTCTCCATGCATATCTTTGGTGGCTTCATTGTGGCTGTCAGTTGACGTCTAATTTACTGACAGTCATGCCTCATCTGATTGTTGTGAGTGTTTACTTTATTTATGGAATACATTCATTTTGTTATTCCTTTACTCCGTCTATGGTTTCCCATTGTTACAATCTTGAGACCGGTTGTAAAAATACACACTTTACACAAAGCCAGTGGCATGTCATTAGTAAAGATTTAAAGTAAGGGCATAGACAGCTGCCCTGGAGAATTCCTGATTCTACCTGGATTATGTTGGAGAGGCTTCCATTAAAGAACACCCAATGTGTTCTGTTAGACAGGTAACTCTTTACCCACAATATACCAGGGGGTATAAAGCCATAACATGTTTTTCCATCAGCAGACTATGATTGATAATGTCAAAAGCCACACTGAAGTCTAACAAATTGGCCCCCACAATCTTTTAATCATCAACTTCTCTCCGCCAGTCAGTCATTTGTGGAAGTGCTGTGCTTGTTGAATGTCCTTCCCTATAAGCATGCTGAAAGTTTGTCTGAAATAATGTGTCACAAAAGGTGCCGTGTTGAATTGACCAAACTGCAGAGGGTATGTGGATACTCATAGTTTTTTAATAAACAAAAGTAAAGCATCCACAGGGGAAAAACAATAAATGATACTCACGACAGCAACAGTTTTGCAGGCTATACAAAATGCAGTGCAAAAACAACCACCCACAAAGACAAACACACCCTATTATATAGGACTCCCAATCAAAGGCAACTCAAAACACCTGCCTTCAATTGGGAGTCCCATCCCAATTAACTATACATAGAAAACGAACCTAGAACCTATACCCACAACTAACTAACTAAACATAGAAATACATAAACACAGAGCAGTGCCCAAAACCCCCGGAATACATAAATAAAACGACCTACTACCTACACCACCACCCCAAACCATATAAAACAAATACCCTCTGCCACATCCTGACCAAACTCCAACAACAAATAACCCTTAACTGGTCAGGATGTGACATAATGACTTTTCCTTCTTCCAAGCCTGGGGGGGGCACACTTTCTGGTAGGCTTAAATATGGCAAATAGAAGTGGCAACATCGCCCGCTATTATCCCCAGTAATTTTCATCCAAGTTGTCAGACCCCAGTGGCTAGTCATTGTTGATAGACAACAATGTTTTCACCTGTTCCACACTCACTTTATGGAATTCAAAATTACAATGCTTGTCTTTTATAATTCAGTCAGAAATACTTGGATGTGTAGTGTCAGTGTTTATTTCTGGCATGTCGTGCCTGAGTTTGCTAATCTTGCCAATTAAAAAATTATTAAATTAGATGGCAATATCAGTGTGTTTTGTGATGAATGAGCCATCTGATTCAATGAATGACTGAGCTGAGTTTTTTTTTTCGAAGAATTTAATTTAAGGTGCTCAAACTTCTTACTATAGTTCTTTATCATTTATCTTTGTTTCATAGTGTAGTTTCTTTATTCAGTTTAGTTATGTCTCAATTTGCAATACGTTTGCCATTCGTTTGTGCAGCCAGACTTATTTGCAATTCCTTTGCTTCAACACTCTCAACCATACAATTTTTCAGTACCTCATCAATCCATGGGGATTTAAGTTTTGTCATTTTCTTAATAGGTGCATGCTTATTAGTAACTGCAGTAAGTAATTTAATGTGTCAAGTGCAGTGTCTGTTTGCTCCTCACTTACACACCATGGACCAACAAATACTATTTACATCAACATAGGAATCATTACAAAACTTATTGTATGACCTCTTATACACTATATTAGGCTCATCCTTTGGAACTTAGTTTGTCCTAGACATGGCTACTATATTGTGATCACTACATCCGATGGATCTGGATACTGCTTTCAAGCACATTTCTGCAGCATTAGTAAAGATGTGATCAATACACATTGATGATCTAATTCCTGTGCTGTTTGTAACTACCCTTGACTGACAACCTGATCAAGGTTGCAGGCACTGGTTACAGTTTGACGTTTCTTGAGTGGGCAGATTTATGAAAGCCAGTCAATATTTAAATCAACCATAACATATACATCTCTGTTGATATCACATACATTATCAAGCATTTCACATGTTACACAGATACTGACTGTTAGCACTTGGTGGTCTATAGCAGCTTCCCAACAGAATTGGTTTTTGGGGAGGCAGGTGAACCTGTAGTTCTTCAACAGTAATTAAGTTGAGATCCTCTGTAATCTTTACAGGAATGTGGTTCTGAATATAAACAGCAACACCTCTACCATTGGCATTTCTATCTTTTCTGTACATGTTATAACCTTGTATTGCTACCACTGTATCATCAATGGTATTATCTAAGTGAGTTTCAGAGAATATGAATGTCATCTGTTACTAGTAAATTATTGATATCATGAACCTTGTTTCATTAGCTACATGGATGCTTACTTATTTGTATTGCTTTACTGGGAAGCTTAGCAGAAGAAGACATGCTCATGTTATGTATTTTTGTGCAGGGTGAGCAGCACACAGTGGTCTTCCTCCTAGGGCACACCCGCTCAGTGCTAACATTATAAATTTGGTTCATAGGCACATGATTACTGCATACAATAGCTGTAGGATCAGCAGAGGCATTCAAGACAGTTAGTGATATAAATTAGGTTACTTACATTGTGTATGCCAACGCCCCTGGTGTTTATGTACATTTGCTGAAGCATTATGACAACTCTGCGTCACAATCGTAGGGGTTAACTGAGCTGGGCTTGGGCAATTGATAAGTCATTGTCTTAACGAGGCCTTAACGCATCCCGTGAAAGGATCCAGGAACCCAAATTCTCATAAAACTTGTTTTGTATCCAAAGGTACCGAAATTGTCAACAAAAGTTACACCCATTGAGCTGCAATAATCACGTTGCCAGTTGTGAAGAGGAATAATCCTGCTAAAGCATTCAATGCCATGATTCAGATAGGGCACAGGGCCAGAAATGATGGGTCTTTTGTTAATGTCTGGGAGAGAGTCAATCAGCTCTTTAGAATCCAGTTTCAACTGTTCAGAAATTCCCTTCATTATGTCATTAAAAAGCACATGGACTACGGTAAAATCGATTTCCCTGTCATGACGTAGTACATTCGGGAGCAGTTTAGTAATGTAATTTACTTGAGCTCTGGGGTAGGACATTGTTTGTGAACAAGGAATGGTCACATTTATTTACATGGAGATGCTGAAAATCACAGCTGGCGAGAATGACGAGGACATCCACCCACTCCCATGCTTCACAGGATTCGGAGAACACTTTATGGACGGCAGGATAATTTGAGCCCGTTGCTCCCGGCGCCTGCCTTCCGACAGATGGAGAAGCCCCGTTCGATCCAGAGCAGGGACAGAAGGTTGCTGACGTCAACTTCAAAATCGGAGTTGTAGGCACTGCTGCTGCAGACACAGGCAACCCCAGCAACGAAGGTGCCGGAAGATCAGGCTCCAGGACGACAAAACTTTTTGTTGTTTGTATCTGCTCCGGGCCTCTCATTGGGAGTGTAGACTTCTTTGCGGGAGTCCGCTGTCTCCGGCTTCCATGGCTCATGACATGTGACCAATGTTGATTGCTTTGTTCCTCTTGCTGTGCTCCTTTGACTCCGCTTTCAGATGAGGTAGAGCTCCGGGCAACACCGGCCAGTCGGATAATGACAAACGACAAGGCGGATATGCATCCAACAATCACGAACGCCATCCAGCCCCCGGCGATGTAAACATTCTACTCTATGTTTCTCCCAGTTTCTTACGTAGGCTGACAACCTGCGTGATCAAGGAATCCACCTTTTAAGCCTTTAATCCTTGGCAAGTAAACAATTGCCACATTGAAACTCTGAGTGATCCGGTTTTTCCCGAAACAAAGCGTTGTAGATACAGCTCCTACTGCGCTGGAACCATTCATTTATTTCTCCAGACAGAAAGGGCTCAATTGTAAAACTCATCTGGTACCAACTTCATTAGCTTGATGGCTAGCAGCTTAGCATCTCTGTCAAGCAGGCTTCAACCTGTCTGTTAAGTGGGATTCCGGGACAAGAAATAGCAGTCCTACCTGTTAAAAGCGAATCGTGTCGCAGAATACACGAAAAAACAAGTTCGGTATTCATATAGTCTTTGATTGGGAATAATCTAATTCTGTCACTATCAATTGATTAAGCTATTCACTTTCCTTACAATAGAACATGTTTAAACCCAGATAGCTTTCAGGGAAACACTTGTGATCTTCTCTCATTGGGTTATGCCACAGAAGAAGAGCAGCCAGCAGTTAAGCTTACATTTTTCTGTTAGGTAGACCTACCCTATCTGGCGTGGAAAGGTAGGCCTAACTTTTGAAAGTACTATGCTCAGATTCCTAATGATGTCTCAGATTTATTTGCAAAACAGGGACAGTTTCGTTGCAAACAAGAAACACTGATTTGGCATTGGAGAAATATATGAACACATCTCTCTGTCCATTCTTCGCCTGTAATTTCGGTAATTTGTGTGGTGTTAAATAATATTCTGCTAATATGTAAAATCATGTAGAATTGCATTAAATGTTTATAAAATGTTTAGTTTTTTTCAGACCTGAAATTCAGATGAGAGATTAATGCAATGCTTTTACTATAAAGGAGATATTTCCACCCCTACTCTTGTCTACGGTGATCTGTGAACCCGCAACCTTCTGGCCGCACAGCCCTCTGTGCTATCAAAACTCTTGCATTGCCCTGTAATACTTATAAGACGAAGAACAGTTTCTAAACGGCATATCTAAGGCTCTGGTCTGTCCAAGAAGTGAGGGTAAACAGTTGACATGTCTCTGCTATCCACTTTGTTTAAATTATTATTTTGGGTATAGGGTAGGGTCACTTGTTTTGTTTTTTCAAGCGTTCAGGGAGGGTTTAGGTTAAATATATTTTGCTGAAGAGAGGGCAATCCATTTTCATTTCAGAGAGGTCTGATTTTCTCCATGTAACCCTTATTATAAATAACGTTCACTCCCTTACCTCTGTTGATGGTAGGTGGACATGATTCAGCAGCCTTAGCGCCGGGAAGTCAATGTTCCCATTTTGAACCATTTCGTGAGTCTGAATGTAGAATTCCGCATATAGGCATTCTACCTCTGGCAGCCCCAGAGAGCAAATAAAGTGCACCTATAGGCCTACCGCTGGCCAACCAGATAGTTCAGATCACTGTGTCTGCACAGTTTCCTCGAGCCATAGTCTGTAGAAATAAGCCTCGAGCGCACAGAGAGAGACTCAATGAATACAGGCAAGAGCTGCTGTTTTTATAATGAGTTCATGTTTAAGATGTTATTATTCAGCACTGTCAACACTAGGTTCAACACTTTTATAAGTCATAAAATGTGCTTTCTCCATACTTCCACTCACACTACAACCAGCACTGCAGCTGGAATGATTGACTACAGCAAACTGTTTCCATCAGCTTGCGTTGTTATTATTGGCGGCTTGTGTCTTTTTTAATATCAAGGAATATTTAGCTTTTTCTTGTCATTGCAATAACAACATGAATTGGTGCATGAGGCAGAAATAATGCAGTGTAACTTGAGTTTCACCATCAGCTGGAAGACTGTGTCCCCTTTTCTCTCTGGAGGGAGGGAGAGCGGAGGGATGGTGAGTCGTGTGAGAGAGGCAGCCTCACTGCTGTTCTCTCCCAGGCCAATTGTGACCAACCAGCCTGATTCGGTCTTATGGTGTTTTTTACATTGGACAAAAGTAGAGACTCAGAGCTAGAAAATGGTATAGCATACAGTACAGTTGAGTAACAATGGGAAAATAATTCTGCTTTGAAAGTTGATCCATTTGTAAACTCACTTTTGAGAAAATTGCCCTTGAATGTTCTGGTACCTAATGGCTAGCTCTTCTTTTCTACACAGATTCAGCATCGTTCACACCCTTTTAAGCTTTAGCCCCAGCCATCTCTTTAAGGATTCACATGTGAGGGTATCTACTAAACAACCAAAGATTAAGACTAAAGGCTGGTTTATACTACGGGTGTGTTTGTGAATTTAATCTGGAGTGCCAGAGTGTGCTCTCAAAGCGTTGTCAGATTGGCCATTCGTAAATTCAGATCGCTTTGCTCTCGGAGGGCACACTTGACGCTCTGGCCGAAAAGTAGGGTTGATCCGAGTGTTCTGACCTAACAACAGTAGTCAAGTACCCAAGCTAACTGGCTAACATTAGCTAGCTTGCTAGCTACTTCCAGACACAAATGAGTGTACAGCTCACTAACACTTTTACTTGCCCTAGCAGAGCTGGTTAGGCTGTTTTTATGTTATCCAGAGTGTTGCTGACTGCAACTGTGCTGCTGGCAACAATTTAATGACGCATTTTTTGTCAACATTTACTGACGCCGTCCATATTCAACGGATGTTGACCATTAATAAATTTATCAGTTATTCTGCGCTCTGGCACACTCAGACGAGAGTGCTGTGAAATCGGAGTAGAGAGACAGAATTTACCATCTACGTCTATCGACAGTTGTTGCAGTCACATCAAACATTCTATTGAAATAGTTTATTGCATAGTGGAGTCTTTTGTTTAGACATGTAGCTAGCTAGCTAGCTAGCTAGCTAAACAATGAACCATAATTCCAACTCATAACATTACTACCCTGCATGAATCTTCAGGTTCCTAACCAACCAGGTTCAATGTTAGCTAGCTAACATTAGGCTATAACTAGCAATGCAGATGACCCTGAGATACAAATAATATTACTACACAGACCATACACTTAATGTTAGCTAGCTAGCCAGACAGCTAACATTAGCTAACAGTATTTTAATTTAATTTAAAAAAAATGTATTTAACCTTTATTTATCTAGGCAAGTCAGTTAAGAACAAATTCTTATTTACAATGACAGTACACTTTAACCTGAAATTAAAATGACTTTCTGACAAAATTAGAAATGTGTAATATCTGAAAATGTAGCTAGCTAGACTTTCTTACCCGTATACATGGATGGACGCTTCTCCCTCTCTGTCACGTATGCCATGGTTGCCCTTAGTTCGTTGATGTAATCCGGAGCTTTCTGTGTTCTCTTTTTGATTCCGTCTGCAGACTTTTCTCCATGTCCTTAGCTATCATGCTCTGCTTCCACTGATTTCAAAACTCGGTCCTCCAGAAAGTGGAGAGCAACACTTATGCAGTTCTGCTACATGATATGTTTAAAAAAAGCAGTGTTAGAAAGGATTACCTACACATACTGACCAGCTCATATTATAGAAAGAAGCGTGTTACATGGCAGACCAATCCGAACTCATCTTTCGGCATGTCCATCACACTCATTATGTCAGCCAATCATGGCTAGCGGGAAGGTGGCTGACATTTTCCATGGCTAAACCAACTAGGCTCATAATTTAACAATTTTATTTGTATTTTTAAGGCACATGAAAGTTCATATGTCCAGACGGCATTTCTGCCAAAAAAAGTTTACCTTCAAATGGTGCTCCTGTGAAGTAGTGACCCGCGACAAACATCTAGTTTCCTGAAATTAGTCACAATTCGAGTTTTGATTTTAACTTAACAGCCTTTCACTGACATGGAGGTAAGCTATTTAAAGAGTGCATGGTGGGTGGATGAATTGACAGACAAATCTATGGATATAGCAGCCTATAGACTCATTTTGTCTTTCAAACAGGTAGGCCTAACTCTTATTTATTTAATGGGAAGAAATAGGCTCCAACACAAAGCCCTCTTGTTGTTAGCAAAGTCTAAGTAAAATAAAAAAACAAATTATTATGCTCACTCAGCTTTGCCTCACAATTTATACTGCACATGATCTATTACCAGCATGATCATATACCTACATTTTCAAAATATAATTTCTAAATGGTCTGAGAAGAACCATATTAGCCAATATGCAGTGATAATGTATTGGGCCTACAGCTTACTGCACAAACCTCATTCCTACAGAACTATTTTTAATAGGTTAATGTTGCGTAGGCTTACGTTTCTTAATTCTGACCGGTATATCTCGGCTTGCTTTTGGACTCAGAAAGTGATCTTGACTCAGAAAAGGTTAGTGACCACAGGTCTAGAACCATCTGGACACACCAGAACTGCCTATGAGTCTCTGGACTGTAGGAATAAAATGTGGGTGAGGATGTATGTATTGGAATGGTCATATCAGTGTTGTCGGCGGGAGGGCTGTGTGGTGGCCAACTCCTTAACTGTCATCCTCATCACCCTTTCACACCTTACCTTGCTGCTCTGTCAGGTCCCAGGTTAAAATACGAGGCTGGATCAGCTGTGTGTGTGTGTGTGTGTGTGTGTGTGTGTGTGTGTGTGTGTGTGTGTGTGTGTGTGTGTGTGTGTGTGTGTGTGTGTGTGTGTGTGTGTGTGTGTGTGTGTGTGTGTGTGTGTGTGTGTGTGTGTGTGTGGTGTGTTTTAATTACTGTGTGAGAAAATCTGGCACTGTTTTAAGGTACTGTCTCTTCATACAGTACCAGGAACAATAACTCAGTGGTCTGTTAAAAATGCTCGAACCCAGTTGTTGTGAGTTAAGCAAACTACTCCAATCATCTTCACCAAGGCCACACATGCAAAGAAACACAACCAAAGGGCCTCTCTCGATAGGCAGTATGAAAGTAATGCAAACCATTCAGACACTTTTCAGCTAGGCCGCACACAAATAGATACAAGTAAACACAGATAGTGTGTGCTGAACACACACAAACGTAGTCACGCAGTTCACGCACATGCTGATCACATGCCCAGTACTGACAGAGCTATAGAAGCTCTGGATGCCACTCTGACCTCCATATAATGACAGAGATAGATTGAGAATGGTTTAAACAGACTCTCCCATTTAAAGCAAAGTTCCATGGTGGGTTGGCCTATTTACAGCATACAGTGAGACGGGAATATAGGGGCAGGTGAACCTATGGTTTTGGGAGTGTTGGGAACAGGTGCAGATTCATAGGAACAGGTTATTTCAGAGCATGACTGTCCTCACAATAACACGTCCATAGCACATCAATGGGCTCTCGAGTGGCACAGTGGTCTAAGGCACTGCATCTCAGTGCTAGAGGTGTCACTACAGACCCTGGTTCAATCCTGAGCTGTATCACCACCAGCTGTGGTTGGAAGTCCCATAGGGCAGGGGCACAATTGGCCCAGCAT
Source organism: Salmo trutta (assembly GCF_901001165.1). NCBI lineage: Eukaryota > Metazoa > Chordata > Actinopteri > Salmoniformes > Salmonidae > Salmo > Salmo trutta. The sequence goes on from NC_042965.1 coordinate 33,297,706, forward strand.
TGTCCTGGTTAGGGTTTGGCCTGGGTAGGCTGTCATTGTAACTAAGAGTTTGTTCTTAACTGACTTGCCTAGTTAAAAAAATAAACACCCTGTTGGCCATGGAACAGATAACTGCTCGACCATGTGCATCCTGTTTTGTTTTCATGCGAAGCCAAACAAAGGGGTATTTCATACAGTCAGTGAGTGGTTGAGGTGAGCCGGTGCTGACTGGTATGGACAACCAGTACAACTAATTCTCTTCTGCCAGTATGTCATCCTGGCATTGTCAACTAGATGGCAGTAGATATCCAGGAATAAAATATCCATTTGAATATGAGAAACCAAGACAGAGTACAGTAGCAAGAGTTATTAGTCAAACTCCCTCACAAAAAAACACACACTAGATATAGAGTAGTGGTTGTCGGTTAGAAAGAGGTCGTTATTAAGAGGCAGATTGATAAAGTTATCAGAAAAACTATCCTACTCATCTGATGTGGGCCTGCACATGCACGTTTAGTAAGATGCTGAATCGACATTTTGCAACTCAATAATTTTTTCCACTAATTATGATTTTTGAGATATAAAAAATTACCCTGGTTTATGTCTTGAACTAGAGCATCCATGTAAAAAGCTCAATGTGAAATTATGCAAACAGAAGAGAAAGATGGTTCCAGATTTTGGCAGTCTATGCAGCACTCTGTACAGTGTTCAACAACCGACAACTGTTATCTGCACTGACAGGCTATGTTTGAGTAATGGCACCCAACGAATCCCACACTAAGGCAGGAAAGAAGGAGAGAGAGAGAGAAGGGGGGGTGGGTATGGGGGGGGCAGAGACATGATAATCTGAAAGCCTTTCTATGTGGGAAAAGAGAGAGACAGAGATGGAGAGAAAGAGAAAGATTGGAGCAAAACAGAGTCAGAGAAACGGAGACAGATAGGAGAGAGAGGAATATAAAGATTTATTTCCAGAGTTCCTCCTTTCACCCTCCAACAACAGGATAAAGGAAATGAGCTACTTGTCTTGGGTGAACTGACCCGTCTGTCTGCCTGCGGTCCATGCAGTTCATGAATGGCAGGGTGAGCACACACACACACACACACACACACACACACACACACACACACACACACATCTCTGCATTCTACTGTAGTGAGCTGACATTGACGAGACGTAAGTGTGTGAAATAATATCTTCCATGGACTAAGTATGACAGCCGGTGAAGCTGGGTGAAACAGGTGGCTAAATGACCCTCAGCAAGCTACACACTACATCTGACTGCCGTTGCTCCCCCCCCCCCCACACACACACACACACACAGCCCAACAGAGGCATCCTCGGTGATGATGCCCTCAAACTTCATGACTAAGCAATAAAGCAAAGACAGTCAATCGCAAACACTGAGAAGGTTTGGAGAATTTGGTTTGAAGGCTAAAGTGAGAGAGGGATGAGAAAAAGGATGTATGAAAAGAGAAAGAAGAGAGAGGTAGAGTAATAGAGGCTGGGTGATAAAAATAGAGTGAGGACAGAGATCAAGTCAGTCACAACACTTTTACAACACTGTATATAGACATAATATGACATTTGAAATGTCTCTATTATTTTGGAACTTGTGTGAGTGTAATGTTTACTGTTCACTTTTTATTGTTTATTTTGCTTGTGTTATCAATTTCACTTGCTTTGGCAATTTAAACATATGTTTTCCATGCTAATACTGCCCCTTGAATTGAATTGAATTGAGTGAGGATAGAGAGAGAGTGATAAAGATAGAGTGCATCAAATCAATCAAATCAAATTTTATTTGTAACATGGGCCGAATACACAGGTGTAGACCTTATAGTGAAATGCTTACTTACGAGCCCTTAACCAACAACCCAGTTTTAAGAAAAATACCTAAAGAAAAATAACAAATAAAAGTAACAAATAACTAAAGAGCAGCAGTAAAAGAACAATAGTGAGGCTATATACAGAGGGTAACGGTACAGAGTCAATGTGCGGGGGCACCGGATAGTCGAGGAAATTGAGGTAATATACACTACCGTTCAAAAGTTTGGGGTAACTTAGAAATGTCCTTGTTTTTGAAAGAAAAGCACATTTTTTTGTCAATTAAAATAACATCAAATTGATCAGAAATGCAATGTAGACATTATTAATGTTGTAAATGACTATTGTAGCTGGAAATGGATGAATTTTAATGGAATATCTACATCTACAGGCATACAGGGGCCCATTATCAACAACCATCACTCCTGTTTTCCAATGTCACGTTGTGTTAGCTAATCCAAGTTTATCATTTTTAAAAAAGCTAATTGATCATTAGAAAACCCTTTTGCAATTATGTTAGCACAGCTGAAAACTGTTGTCCTGATTAAAGAAGCAATAATAGTGGCCTTCTATAGACTAGTTGAGTATCTGGAGCATCAGCATTTGTGAGTTCGGTTACAGGCTCAAAATGGCCAGAAACAAAGAACTTTCTTCTGAAACTCATCAGTCTATTCTTGTTCTGAGAAATGAAGGCTATTCAATGCGAGAAATTGCCAAGAAACTGAAGATCTCGTACAACGTAACACCATAGTACCTTCCAAACTCATCATTAAGCCCTGTGTAACTGGGTCCTGGACTTCCTGACGGGCCGCCCCCAGGTGGTGAGGGTAGGTAACAACATCTCCACCCTGCTGATCCTCAACACTGGGTCCCCACAAGGGTGTGTTCTCAGCCCTCTCCTGTACTCCCTGTTCACCCACGACAGCGTGGCCATGCACACCTCCAACTCAATCATCAAGTTTGCAGAAGACACTACAGTGGTAGGCTTGATTACCAACAACGATGAGACGGCCTACAGGGAGGAGGTGAGGGCCCTTGGAGTGTGGTGTCAGGAAAATAACCTCACACTCAATGTCAACAAAACAAAGGAGATGATCATGGACTTCAGGAAACAGCGGAGGGAGCAGCCCCCTATCTACATTGACGGGACAGTAGTGGAGAGGGTGCAAAGTTTTAAATTCCTCGGCGTACACATCACGGACAAACTGAATTGGTCCACCCACACAGACAGCGTGGTGAAGAAGGCACAGCAGCGCCTCTTCAACCTCAGGAGGCTGAAGAAATTTGGCTTGTCACCAAAAACACTCACAAACTTTTACAGATGCACAATTGAGAGCATCCTGTCGGGCTGTATCACTGCCTGGTACGGCAGCTGCTCCGCCCATAACCGTAAGGCACTCCAGAGGGTAGTGAGGTCTGCACTACCCATCACCGGGTGCAAACTACCTGCCCTCCAGGACACCTACACCACCCGATGTCACAGGAAGGCCAGAAAGATCATCAAGGACAACAACCACCCGAGCCACTGCCTGTTCACCCCGCTATCATCCAGAAGGCGAGGTCAGTACAGGTGCATCAAAGCGGGGACCGAGAGACTGAAAAACAGCTTCTATCTCAAGGCCATCAAACTGTTAAACAGCCATCACTAACATTGAGTGGCTGCTGTCAACATCCTGACTCAACGCTAGCCACTTTAATAATGGAAAAATGTATGTAATCAATTTATCACTAGCCACTTTATATAATGCTTTCATACCCTACATTACTCATCTCATATGTATATACTGTACGCTATACCATCTACTGCATCTTGCCATCTTGATGTAATTAAATGTATCACTAGACACTTTATATAATGCTTACATACCCTACATTACTCATCTCATATGTGTATACTGTACTCTATACCATCTACTGCATCTTGCCTATGCCGTTTGGACATCACTCATTCATATATTTGTATGTACATATTTGTATTCATTCCTTTACACTTGTGTGTGTAAGGTAGTTGTTGTGAAATTGTTAGGTTATATTACTTGTTAGATATTACTGCATGGCCGGAACTAGAAGCACAAGCATTTCGCTACACTCGCATTAACATCTGCTAACCATGTGTATGTGACAAATACATTTGATTTGATTTTGATTTGGACTACTCCCATCACAGTACAGAGCAAACTGTCTCTAACCAGAATAGAAAAAGGAGTGGGAGACCCCGGTGCACAAATGAGCAAGAGGACAAGTACATTAGTGTGTCTATTTTGAGAAACAGACGCCTCACAAGTCCTCAGTTTGCAGCTTCATTAAATAGTACCCACAAAACACCAGAATCAAAGTCAACAGTGAAGAGGTGTCATGAAAAAACCTGCCGTTTCCAGCTACAATAGTCATTTACAACATTAACAATGTCTACACTGTATTCCTGATCAATTTGATGTTATTTTAATGGACGAAAAATTTGCGTTTCGTTCAAAAACAAGGCCATTTCTAAATGACCCCACACTTTTGAATGGTAGTGTATTCATGTAGGTAGAGTTAAGTGACTTATGCATAGATAATAACATAGAGTAGCGGCAGCGTAAAAGGGGTGGGGGGCAATGCAAACAGTCTGGCTAGCCATTTGATTAGATGTTCAGTAGTCTTATGGCTTGGGGGTAGAAGCTGTTTAGAAGCCTCTTGGACCTAGCCATAGCGTTCCGGTACCGCTTGCCGTGCGGTAGCAGAGAGAACAGTCTATGACTCGGGTGGCTGGAGTCTTTAATCATTTTTAGGGCCTTCCTCTTCCTCTCCTGGATGGCAGGAACCTTGACCCCAGAGATGTACTGGGCCGTACGAACTACCCTCTGAAGTGCCTTGCGGTTGGAGGCAGAGCAGTTGCCATACCAGACAGTGATGCAGCCAGTCAGGATGCTGTCGATGGTACTGCTGTAGAACCTTTTGACGCTCTGAGGACCCATGCCAAATCTTTTCAGTCTCCTGAGGGGGAATAGGATTTGTCGTGCCCTCTTCACGACTGTCTTGGTGTGCTTGGACCATGTTAGTTTGTTGGTGATGTGGACACCAAGGAACTTGAAGCTCTCAACCTGCTCCACTACAGCCCCGTCGATGAGAATGTGGGCGTGCTCGGTTCTCCTTTACTTGTAGTCATCTCCTTACTCTTGATCACATTGAGGGAGATGTTGTTGTCCTGACACAACACAGCCAGGTCTCTAACCTCCTCCCTATATGCTGTCTTGTCGTTGTTGGTGGTCAGGCCTACCACTGTTGTGTCATCGGGGAAACTTAATGATGGTGTTGGAGTCATGCCTGTCCGAGTCATGAGTGAACAGGGAGTACAGGAGGGGACTGAGCACGCATCCCTGAGGGGACCCCGTGTTGAGGATCAGTGTGGCGGATGTGTTGTTACCTAAACTTACCACCTGGTGTTGGCCCGTCAGGAAGTCCAGGATCCAGTTGTGTTTAGTGTTTAGTCCCAGGGTCCTTAGCTTAAATAGCATTCTAACATAGGTGTTCCTTTTGTCCAGGTGGGAAAGGGCAGTGTGAAGTGCAATAGAGATTGCGTCATCTGTGGATCTGTTGGGGTGGTATGCACATTGGAGTGGGTCTAGGGTTTCTGGGATAATGGTGTTGATGTGAGCCGTGACCACCCTTTCAAGGCAATTCATTGCTACAGAGTGCTACGGGTCAGTAGTCATTTCGGCAGGTTACCTTAGTGTTCTTGGGCACAGGGACTATGGTGGTCTGCTTGAAACATGTTGGCATTATAGACTTAGTCAGGGAGAGGTTGAAAATGTCAGTGAAGACACTTGGTCAGCGCGTGCTCGGAGTACACGTCCTGGTAATCTATCTCGCCTTGCGGCCTTGTGAATGTTGACTTGCTTAAAGGTCTTACTCACATCGGCTGCGGAGAGCGTGATCACACAGTCGTCCGGAACAGCTGATGCTCTTATGCATGTTTCAGTGTTACTTGCCTCGAAGCGAGCATAGAAGTCATTTAGCTCGTCTGGCAGGCTTGTGTCACTGGGCAGCTCACGGCTGTGCTTCCCTTTGTAGTCTGTAATAGTTTGCAAGCCCTGCCACATCCGACGAGCGTCATAGTCGGTGTAGTACGATTCGCTCTTAGTCCTATATTGAGGCTAGGCCTGTTTGATGGTTCGTCAGAGGGCATAGAGGGATTTCTTATATACTTCTGGGTTAGAGTCCCACTCCTTGAAAGCGGCAGCTTTAGCTCAGTGCGGATGTTGCCTGTAATCCATGGCTTCTGGTTGGGTATGTACGTACAGTCACTGTGGGGACGACGTTAGCGATGCACTTCTTGATGAAGCCAGTGACTGATCTGGTGTACTCCTCAATCGAAGAATCCTGGAACATATTCCAGTCTGTGCTAGCAAAACAGGCCTTTAGTTTATGTGTGTGTGTGAGGGAGAGAGAGCAGGGGAGAGAGAGACAGAAAGAGAGAGAGAGTCTGTGTGTGCGTGTGTGTCAGGGCTGACTGCCTCCTGTCAGTGCTGGAGGGTGATAGGTGCTTTAATTCTGCCTGTCGCTGCCGATGTGGGAGGGTCCAGTCTGACAGGTCGATTCTTTACCTGTCACCACTCCCAAGGTGTGATGGTTAATCTGTAGAGCTGCCTCTCCATCTTCCACACATACAAACACGAACACACACACACACACACACACACTTGGCTAGACCGATTCCGTGACGCCGCCAACCATGGTTCAATGCTCAGAGACAACCTGTCAATCGATCACACATCACTCCCGCCCCTGTTCGACCTGAAAATAAATGTCTGTCAGTCTTCAGGGCCGTGATAGGCTGATTGGCTCTGTCAATCAAGGCTTCAGACCAGGGCAGATCAATGGCAGCCTTGAGCTTGCTGTGTTTTTTATGCAGTCACAAGAACTTTGATGCATTGACCATGTACTATCCCAGACCATGTACTATCCCAGTAAATAATTTGACAACATTTGATTTTAGGGTGAACATATACATTTAGTCCAAGTTTGGACTTGGTAAAACGTGGTAATGTGGTAAAAGCCACATATATAACGTGGTAGCCCAAACAACTGGCATTGCAATAAGAGGCACATTTACGGGGCGAAAACTCCAGTGCACAATTTGCAGGCAGGTGTCCACTGTGAATGGCCCTGCCCACGTCACTTATATCTCTGACAACAGACCACTTTTGTGTGCGGACGTGCACAGGCGTGTATACTATATGTCCGGAAATGGTTCAGTAAATACCCTGAATGACCACACACGCCCAACCATGTACGATGAGACATCTCCGTCCACATCCGCCCATGTCTCTCTCCCATTAATGTCAGTAAATGGCCGTGCACTTGCTCAAGGCTGCACATGCTTATTCGCCCCACTGAATGCTAATGCTTGTCATTGCTAGCTTGTCTTAGTGGCTGTCTCTAGTATATTAGCAACACAATTCATTATTGAAATAATTCATTATTGAATAAATTATGTAATACTTTTTTTGTTATGTTACTAATATTACATATCAGGGTTCCTACACCTTTTCATAAAAAAATGTTTAGCACCACTATCAAGGTTTTCCCAGCACCTCACAACATCTCTATACTATACTATACACTCTTATGCTATCGCTAAACATCTCTTAGTTCCTTGACTAAAACACACAAATCCACTTAATCACTTCTTGAAGAATGATAATTAATTTCAGTAGAGCGGGAGAAAGTGGTTAATAGTATCTGCATGTAGTGTAAGCAGGGCCCGTGGAGGCTCGCCCTGGTCCAAACTGGATGACTCAGGGCCAAACTGGATGACTCATAGCCAAACTGGATGACTCAGGGCAAAACTGGATGACTCAGGGCCAAACTGGATGACTCTTGCCAGTACTCTGCTTGATTATTATTATTTTTTTACGTTCATTCATCTTTAAAGTTCGAATGTGGTGCTTACCTGCTTAAATGGGTGTAAACAGGCAAGCACCAGATTAAAGGAATATGAACCAGCCTATTTAAAATGTTTTCAAAAGAATCAAGCACTGTACTTACAAGAGTCATCCAGCTTGGCCCAGGGCGAGCCTCCACTGTGGTGCTATAGTGTTGAGGGTTGAGAGGTCCATGGGGTCTAAGTTGCTTTGACAATAACTTCCCAGACATGATCCTTGTGGCTCACCAAGTAGCTCTGGTCCCTCCCCAAGTGGAACTGTAGTTCTTGACAAAGGGGAGTGAGCATCTTACTCCGAAAGTATGGGGGCTTGATGAACCACACTGGTTTGCCGTTTTGCAGGGCATCCTCCTTATTGCTCATCAGGTCAACATAAACTCCTGTCCAAATGTATTTCTCATTGTCTGCAAGCACCCTCGACCATGCATCTAGAAGCAAAAATCAAAGAAAACAATAGAACACAGTAAACAAATGCATCAGACTCAAGTAAAGCATATTCATATAATACAAGTCTGAATATTACTTTAAAGCCCACAAACCCCAGATTGTCAGCTACAGTGGGGGAAAAAAGTATTTGATCCCCTGCTGATTTTGTACGTTTGCCCACCTATAAAGAAATGATCAGTCTATAATTTTAATGGTAGGTTTATATGAACAGTTAGAGACAGAATAACAACAACAAAAAAATCCAGAAAAACGCATGTCAAAAAATTTATAAATTGATTTGCATTTTAATGAGGGAAATAAGTATTTGACCCCTCTGTAAAACATGACTTAGTACTTGGTGGCAAAACCCTTGTTGGCTATCACAGAGGTCAGACTTTTCTTGTAGTTGGCCACCAAGTTTGCACACATCTCAGGAGGAATTTTGTCCCACTCCTCTTTGCAGATCTTCTCCAAGTCATTAAGGTTTCGAGGCTGACGTTTGGCAACTCGAACCTTCAGCTCCCTCCACATATTTTCTTTGGGATTAAGGTCTGGAGACTGGCTAGGCCACTCCAGGACCTTAATGTGCTTCTTCTTGAGCCACTCCTTTGTTGCCTTGGCCGTGTGTTTTGGGTCATTGTCATGCTGGAATACTCATCCACGACTCATTTTCAATGCCCTGGCTGAGGGAAGGAGGTTCTCACCCAAGATTTGACAGTACATGGCCCCGGCAAATGATGCGGTGAAGTTGTCCTGTCCCCTTAGCAGAAAAATACCCCCAAAGCATAATGTTTCCACCTCCATGTTTGACGGTGGAGATGGTGCTCTTGGGGTCATAGGCAGCATTCCTCCTCCTCCAAACACGGCGAGTTGAGTTGATGCCAAAGAGCTCCATTTTGGTCTCATCTGACCACAACATTTTCACCAGTTGTCCTCTGAATCATTCAGATGTTCATTGGCAAACTTCAGACGGGCATGTATATGTATTCTTCAGCAGGGGGACCTTGCGAGCGCTGCAGGATTTCAGTCCTTCACGGCGTAGTGTGTTACCAATTGTTTTCTTGGTGATTATGGTCCCAGCTGCCTTGAGATCATTGACAAGATCCTCCCGTGTAGTTCTGGGCTGATTCCTCACCGTTCTCATGCTCATTGCAACTCCACGAGGTGAGATCTTGCATGGAGCCCCAGGCCGAGGGATATTGGCAGTGATTTTGTGTTTCTTCCATTTGCGAATAATCGCACCAAATGTTGTCACCTTCTCACCAAGCTGCTTGGCGATGGTCTTGTAGCCCATTCCAGCCTTGTGTAGGTCTACAATCTTGTCCCTGACATCCTTGGAGAGCTCTTTGGTCTTGGCCATGGTGGAGAGTTTGGAATCTGATTGATTGATTGCTTCTGTGGACAGGTGTCTTTTATACAGGTAACAAGCTGCCGTTAGGAATAATCTCAGCTCGTTACCTGTATTAAAGACACCTGGGAGCCAGAAATCTTTCTGATTGAGAGGGGGTCAAATACGTATTTCCCTCATTAAAATGCAAATCAATTTATAACATTTTTGACAAGCTTTTTTCTCGATATTTTTGTTGTTATTCTGTCTCTCACTGTTCAAATAAACATACCATTAAAATTATAGACTGATCATTTCTTTGTCAGTGGGCAAACGTACGAAATCAGCAGGGGATCAAATACTTTTTTCCCCCACTGTAAGCTGACATATGGAATTGTTTTAAGATTGTCATACTATTGATCATTTAGCTATTTTATTTAGAATTTAGGTTTCAATTTTAGGTTTCAACAAAATATATTAAAACATTTATTGATAAAATATTGATTTTGGCCATTACAACTAAACCCTTAGAAACACATTGAATAACACATTCATACATGGCAAAAAGGACAGTCAAAACATAAATAATAAGAAACAAGGTTTTGAAGTGTCTGTCCTAAATCTAGGATATATTAATAAAACTCAGGAAATATATGTATATAGTTTTTTACACATATTCAACCCTTTTTTGGGGGTAGGCACATAATTACCTTCATACTGCCATTCGTTTTTTTAAACCAGTATCCGTTACCTTCAGATGAGTCCCGTGACATTTGTGGGGTCCATAGAGAAAAAAGGAGAACACCATTATTTTTGTGAGAATTAGTGATAATTCGTTTTCCCATTAGTTTGTAGCCCAAATGGTTCAGACTCTACAGATGTTTACGTGAGATGAACAATATTTGGGATGTCATCCAATGCAAATAAACATATCTCTAGCTTAATAAACTGACTGATCATCTACAAACACCTACCCAAAGGTCATTATAATCAAATGAGATACGCTACAAGTTATACATTTGATACTGGCAGTGCACAGAGCTACAGGCATGTGGACTAAAGTAGGAAACAGAATTTTTGCCAAATGTGCACTTAGCTCATGATTACTGTTATTTTCAGTAAAACAGTTAATGCAGTTCTGATACAGAGGCAGTTAGTGTTCCAACAAAGTCCAGCAATCGGTGATTAATAATGGAACTATGGGGGCTATAACAGCCACTCTAGACCAGGTGGGTGGAATTCAACGTCTGTTTTCATTCTACTCTTTTAGACTGAAATGTATAACTTGAAATATGTAATAGGGAAATGTATGCACTTTGTATTCCAAATACCAGGAGTAATACAGGAGTAATGAACCTAGGCTTACACAGAAGCTACTTGTACAAAAAGGTTGAAATGATTTATTCTCTGACAACACTTCTTTCACTATATTTCTCCAAGATTGTGTCCCGTATGTTCTCAGGTAAACCTGAGAGATGCACCCTCCTCACAATCTCGTAATAGGTTGCACAACAACCTGCAATGGATATAAGCAAATGGTCAATTTATGTTGTTTTGGTGGCAGGACACCGGTGCATCACCTTGCTATTGTTTGTAAAAAAGTGCAATAAACATACCTTTGAGAGTTTAACTATTTTTCTCCTGCGTAAACACAACCTTGTTGGCATTTTTCCTATTTTGTTGACTTACAACCTGGAATTAAAATGTATTTTTGGGGGGTTTGTGTCATTTGATTTACACAACATGCCTACCACTTTAAAGATGCATTTTTTTTTTTTGTGAAACAAACAAGAAATAAGACAAAAAGACAGAAAACATGAGCGTTTTGCAGTAATTACAGCAACAAGCCTCTTGGGGTATGTCTCTATAAACTTGGCACATCTAGCCACTGGGATTTTTGCCCACAGCAATCTTTAAGTCATACCACGGATTCGAAATTGGATTGAGGTCTGGGCTTTGACTAGGCCATTCCAAGACATTTAAACGTTTTCCCTTAAACCACTCGAGTGTTGCTTTAGCAGTATGCTTAGGGTCATTGTCCTGCTGTAAGGTGAACCTCCATCCCAGTCTCAAATCTCTGGAAGACTGAAACAGGTTTCCCTCAAGAATTTCCCTGTATTTAGCGCCATCCATCATTCCTTCAATTCTGACCAGTTTCCCAGTCCCTGCCGATGAAAAACATCCCCACAGCATGATCCTGCCACGGATGGTTTTCTCGGGGTGATGAGAGGTGTTGGGTTTGTGCCAGAAATAGCATTTTCCTTGATGGCCAAAAAGCTAAGTTTTTGTCTTATCTGTCCAGAGAATCTTCTTCCATATGTTTGAGGATGCTCCCACATGCCTTTTGGCGAACACCAAACGTTTTTGCTTAATCTGGCCACTCTTCTGTAAAGCCCAGCTCTGTGGAGTGTACGGCTTAAAGTGGTCCTATGGACAGATTTCCGCTGTGGAGCTTTGCAGCTCCTTCAGGGTTATCTTTGGTCTCTTTGTTGTCTCTCTATATTAATGCCCTCCTTGCCTGGTCCGTGAGTTTTGATGGGTGGCCCTCTCTTGGCAGGTTTGTTGTGGTGCCATATTCTTTCCATTTTTCAATAATGGATTTCATGGTGCTCCGTGGGATGTTCAAAGTTTGTGATATTTTTTTATAACCCAACCCTGATCTGTACTTCTCCAAAACTTTGTCCCTGACCTGTTTGGAGAGCTCCTCGGTCTTCATGGTGTCACTTGCTTGGTGGTGCCGCTTGCTTAGTGGTGTTGCAGGCTCTGCGGCCTTTCAGAACTGTCACAGGTTATGTCGTGGTGTTGAAGAGAGGACCAAAATGCAGCAGAGTTGTGCATACTCATTTTCTTTTAATGAGACACACGCAAAGCATCCACAGTGAAAAAACAAAACAATAAATGATACTCACGAAGGCAACAGTTTGCAGGCTAACAAACGCAGTGCAAAACAACTACCCACAACCCCAAAGAAAAACACACACCACTATATAGGACTCCTAATCAAAGGCAACTCAACACACCTGCCTTCAATTGGGAGTCTAATCACCAACACAAACCCCTTAACATACAAAAAACCTGCCACATCCTGACCCACAACTGATACCATACCTCCCTCTGCTGGTCAGGACGTGACAGTACCCCCCCCCCCCTCAAGTTGCAGACCCCGGAATGCACCTAACAACAGAAAATACAAAAAAATGTAACCCCAACAAAACCAATAAACAATAACCCCTAAACAATGAGGGAGGGAAGGGAGGGTGGCTGCCGTCAACGACGGCACTGTGCTACACCCTCCCTCCCCAACCCACCTATCCTGGAGGTGGCTCAGGTGCAGGACGTGGACCTCGCTCCACCTTCGGCGTCGCCGACGGGCCACTCGGGCTGACCCTGGCAGACGGACCACTCGTGCTGGGCGGAGGACAGGCGGGCCACTCGGGCTGGGCCGGAGGACAGGAGGGCCACTCTGGCTGGGCCGGAGGACAGGAGGGCCACTCGGGCTGGGCCAGAGGACAGGCGGGCCACTCGGGCTGGGCCGGAGGACAGGCGGGCCACTCGGGCTGGGCCGGAGGACAGGCGGGCCACTCGGGCTGGGCCGGAGAACAGGCGGGCCACTCGGGCTGGGCCAGAGGACAGGCGGGCCACTCGGGCTGGGCCGGAGGACAGGCGGGCCACTCGGGCTTGGCCGGAGGACAGGCGGGCCACTCGGGCTGGGCCGGAGGACAGGCGGGCCACTCGGGCTGGGCCGGAGGACAGGCGGGCCACTCGGGCTGGGCCGGAGGACAGGCGGGCCACTCGGGCTGGGCCGGAGAACAGGCGGGCCACTCGGGCTGGGCCGGAGGACAGGCGGGCCACTCGGGCTGGGCCGGAGGACAGGCGGGCCACTCGGGCTTGGCCGGAGGACAGGCGGGCCACTCGGGCTGGGCCGGAGGACAGGCGGGCCACTCGGGCTGGGCCGGAGGACAGGCGGGCCACTCGGGCTGGGCCGGAGGACAGGCGGGCCACTCGGGCTGGGCCGGAGGACAGGCGGGCCACTCGGGCTGGGCCGGAGGACAGGCGGGCCACTCGGGCTGGGCCGGAGGACAGTCGGGCCACTCTGGCAGCTCCGGGCAGTCGGGCCACTCTGGCAGCTCCGGGCAGTCGGGCCACTCTGGCAGCTCCAAGCAGTCGGGCCACTCTGGCAGCTCCGGGCAGTCGGGCCACTCTGGCAGCTCCGGGCAGTCGTGCGGCTCTGGCGGCTCCTGACTAGCGGGCGGCTCTGGCGGCTCCTGACTAGCGGGCGGCTCTGTCGGCTCCTGACTGGCAGGCAGCTCTGGCGAGTTACGACTGGCGGGCATCTCTGGTGACTCTTGACTGGCGGGCAGCTCTGGCGACTCTAGACTGGCGGGCAGCTCTGGCGACTCTTGACTGGCGGGCAGCTCTGGCGACTTACGACTGGCGGGCAGCTCTGGCGACTTACGACTGGTGGGCAGCTCTGGCGACTTACGACTGGCGGGCAGCTCTGGCGACTTACGACTGGCGGGCAGCTCTGGCGACTTACGACTGGGGGGCAGCTCTGGCGACTTACGACTGGCGGGCAGCTCTGGCGACTTACGACTGGTGGGCAGCTCTGGCAACTTACCACTGGCGGGCAGCTCTGGCGACTTACGACTGGCGGGCAGCTCTGGCGACTCTTGACTGGCGGGCAGCTCTGGCAACTCTTGACTGGCGGGCAGCTCTGGCGACTCTTTGCATGGTGGGCAGCTCTGGCGACTCTTGACTGGCGGGCAGCTCTGGTGACTGTTGACTGGCGAGGCTGGGCTGACGCACTAGACTCCTGATGCATGGGGCTGGTACTGGACGTGCCAGCCTGGAGACACGCACCTCCATGCTAGTGCGTTTAGCGGGAAACACCGGACCGTAGAGGCGCACTGGCGGTCTTGAGCGCAGGGTTGGCATCACCCCTTCCGGCTCGATGCCTACTTCGCCCTGGCACATGCGGGGCGCTGGTACTGTGCCTACCGGCCTGAAAATCCCAGGCCTCACCACAGCCCCAACCCCAAAGCACGGGACCTGTCCAGTCTGCCCTACAAGGGTACGGGGAGCTGGCCTGAGGCTCCAATCTCGCCCCGCCAAATAGCCCTTGTGCCCCCCCAAAAAAATTATTGGGGCTGCCTCTCGGGTTCTACCTGCCTCCCAGGCAGGTTGTCACAATGGACCCGCAACTGCTCCCATGTCCAGTCAATCCTTTCCATCAATGCTTCCAGCGACCAGGAATCCATCACCTCCCGAGCACGCTGCTTCCAACATTCCTCCCTCACTTGCCTCTGTCCTCTTCTCCGCTGCTTGGTCCTTTGGTGGTGGGTAGTTCTGTCACAGGTTATGTGGTGGTGTTGAAGAGAGGACCAAAATGCAGCAGAGTTGTGGATACTCATTTTCTTTTAATGAGACACACGCAAAGCATCCACAGTGAAAAAACAAATAAACAATAAATGATACTCACGACAGGAACAGTCTTGCAGGCATACAAAAACGCAGTGCAAGAACAACTACCCACAACCCCAAAGAAAAACACACACCACTATATAGGATTCCCAATCAAAGGCAACTCAACACACCTGCCTTCAATTGGGAGTCTAAACACCAACACAAACCCCTTAACATACAAAAAACCTGCCACATCCTGACCCACAACTGATTCCATACCTCCCTCTGCTGGTCAGGACGTGACAAGAACAGGTGTATATATGCTGAGATCATGTGACACTTAAATAAAGTCCACCTGTGTGCAATCTAACTAATTATGTGACTTCTGAAGGTAATTGGTTACACCAGATCTTATTTAGGTGCTTCATAGCAAAGGGGGTGAATATACATGCACGCACCATTTTTTCAGATGTATTTTTTTTAATTCTTTGAAACAAGTTATTTTTTTCATTTCACTTCACCAATTTGGAATATTTTGTTTATGTCCATTACATTAAATCCTAATAAATACCAATTTAAATTTCAGGTTGTAATGCAGCAAAATAGGAAAAACACCAAGAGAATGAATACTTTTGCAAGGCACTGTATGTAGCTATGACACCCATGCATTGTATGGGCAACAACAACACATCTCATTCACTCTATTTATATAGTGCTAATTGTACAAGCACATTATAGATGAGGCCTGTGTATTAAATGTAAAAAAACATGAGCAGTTAGCTAACAACAACATAAGTTAGCTAGTAGTATGACATAGTAAGCTAGCTAGCACCTATCCTTAGCTAGCACCTATCCTTAGTAGTTAGCAATTAGCATGTGACCGTAAGATACAATTTTCATGAAAAGTACTTTTCTAAAATACATAGAATTTGCATGGTTCATATGTACACATGTAAATACACTTAATTTGAGCAATTCTTTGTAAAAAAATAAACGTTTAAGAGACAAAATATTTATAGAAATAAAAATCTCCCAAGACACCATCTCACTCATTTTCACTCCGTCAAAATAATGAAAATTTTGCATTAAAATGACCAGAAAACTCATCTGTTTAGATAAATATGTTATCTCTAGATTTTGAAAATGAAACCATACTTATAAATGTTACAAATGGAAAGAGAGCCTGTTACGTGACTTCCCCTTTTGGATGTTAACAAGGTGACAGTCCATCTTAACTCCTCCACATTTATTTAATTTTTTCTATAGTGCAGAAGAGAACCTCCATCGACAGTTATTTCTTATTCTCATCAAGCCCGGTATATAAGGGATCTTATTTCAGGCATTTATTTTAGGTTAATAACATGGTAACGTGGTAAAAGCCACAGATTTTCTTCAGCATCCAACTGTGCATGTACTGACTTCATGCCCTCAGACAGGCCATATGCCCTCTGTCAAAAACCATCATCATCTCTCACTAACAGTAGTGTTTAGCAGCTCAACATCGCTTCACATGTGATTGCCACTCATCCTTTTGCCATTTGTATGTTTTCTATTTGAGCAGGCAGGGAAAATATTTCACACAGATGTGTGTGCATGTGGGTTGTGTGCCACTCGATCACTCACTCCACCGGCCTGGGGAACAAGGGATGGTTTTGTCCTCCGGCCAGGAAGAGAAAGAGATGAGCTCTCCCTCGCTACTTTCATTCCACTGTCATCTCTCCTCCTGCTAGCCCCCTGTTAGTTTAAATATGACACGTTTCAAACTGACAGTAAATCACTTCCACTTCCTGTCATAGATTGAGGTGTGTGTGCGTGTGTGTGTGTGAGAGAGAGAGAGCACAAAATGTAGTAGTAAAGCATGTGGTAAATCTGAAAACAGGAAACTAAATATAAAAAAGATAAGGGAAAGATAAAAAAGTAATAATCCTTGACAAACAGAGATCTGATCATGTAGTGGTCATTAAGTGAGAGAGTAGCCAATTAATGTGAATGCAGGAAAGGGGACCTGTGAATGCATTGGAAAAGTGGAAAGCAGTAGGGAGCTAAACAGAATTGTGTGTGTGTGTGTGTGTGTGTGTGCGTGGCACTGATTGCTGAAAAGTAGTGGAGCACAGCCCACTTTGAGGGCCCGGAGCAGGTGGCTCCTGCTTGGACAGGTTATTTTATTTTGTGTGTGTATGTGCATACTACAATGATGATGATTAGAGAGATATACTCAGTCCCATTTATACTTTCATGCTCAGCCACTCCACCTGTCTCTTTCAACAGACCTTTACATAACTAAACTCACACACTCACGCCAACACTGGTGAATGAAGAAGATATAGTTTTGAGAATTCCTCTGCGTCTCATGCAAGCTGTGTTGGGCTATCTCTGCTCCAAAAGAAGAGGAGAGAGGGATGGAAAATAATAATGGTTTTGAATGAATTGGGCTAAGAATTGTATTAAGGAGAGGAGTTGCCATGTTTGAACCTAAAATCTCAAATTTAAAGAAATGATGGACTGTCGTTTCTCTTTGCTTATTTGCGCTTGCCATAATATGGACCAAATAGGGCTATCCTCTTTATACCACCCCTACCTTGTCACAACACAACTGATTGGCTCAAATGCATTAAGAAGGAAATAAATTCCAGAAATTAACCTTAAACAAAGCACACCTGTTAATTGTGACTACTAAGCTGATTGAGAGAATGTCAAGAGTGTGCAACAATGTCATCAAGACAAAAGGTGGCTGTTAAAATATATTTTGATGTGGTTTTTTTAAAAGAAAATATAAAGTATTTTTTCTTTCTTTCTCCAAAAATAATAACAATTGGAAATATAATGACGTTATAAACCATTGTACATTACTTTTAACAAAGCAAATTGTTCAACCCTTCTGTAGTCTTAACATTCTGTATACTCCCGTTGTCCTTAGGGTAAAAAATGACCCGCTTTCAATAAACCCATAAAATAAAGCAGCTTAATTGAATTTTAAACCCCAAATCTATTTTGTGTGAAGAAACAGCCAGTCATTCATCACACACTTTGTGAAAATCTGGGGTTTGCCTCCTCATAATGCAGAAAGACTGCATTTAATCAGTGGACACCATTCATTTTTATTACAACACACCTGTCATACACCTGTCATATTTTTTTTGTTACTAAAGTAGAGGTTTATTATTGTTATTGTTGCTAAAGGTACTGCATAGGTGTGTAGTGTGCACATACAAAATAAAATAAAATGGCATCGTGGCACAGAAAATCGCCCTTTCACTCTGCATCCCAGAGACTACAGTAGCCTCGCCTCGGGACCTATACACACCCGCTAGGATTAGGCACACAGGTAAATCTCAACCAGTCTCAACGATCCTTTTCCAGTTGTCTCCATATTTATGGAAATGCTCCAAATTTGTCATCTCCACTAAGATTGTTTTCGGTGGCTAGTTTGATGTCCTGGGCATGGGCACTCATGGCTTCAGTAAAGTGAGACTGTCATCTGCAACATCTTTATAGCCTCTGACTGCATTACCCATTAGTAAACAATGCTTTCAAGAAATGTTTATTTTGTCTGAAACTTTGTTCATTTTGTCTGTGAACTTGAATCATGTGTGGGGTCGTGGAGGGGAGATGCTGCACATGCACAATTTTTTTGTTTTGTTTTGTCTGAGTTCAATCAGTAGCACACGCGTGTGTGTGTGTGTGTGTGTAAGTCTTTGTGGTTTTTGTGGTGTTACCTTAAGACAATTGTTGTACCCTGGTGGTGTACATGTTTCACTTTTTCTAATGTTGACAACACAAGGGTTAGAAAAACATTAATCTATAAGAATATACCTTTAATTTGTTACAGTCGCTGATAGAATTGACTCTAAATATGACTGCAAATACATTTTATCTACAAACATTCAGCGACTTCGCGATTGGTGGTCCTCAAAAGCTTTTGTCGTTGATTTGGTATTCCCCGGAAAGGAAAAGACTGCTCTATGGGTGTCAGGATACTTGTCATTAAGACTCAGGATTCAATGCTGCGACGCAAAAAAAATTTTTTCTCAAAATGTATTAAATTAAAAAGATCCTACCATTATTCATCATGATCAAGTTCTTTCTCTCAACCTTGACAGGCCTTATTGAGGACCTGGATAATTCTCCAGTTTCTCTGGATTAAACCGAACTATAATAAGCATACTACATTACAGATTGGGTCAATAAAATATACAAACTTTAAATTGCTATGTGGTCTCCTGATTAAATAGGTGGATGGAGAACTTGATGTGCTTGGTGTACATATCTCAGAAAAGTTGAAAGATCTTGCAACTATTAACTTCGATATAGATGGAGGAACACATGGACAGGGACACACTTGTCCATCTAAGGGACAATTTATGTATTAATTCCCTAGTTACATCACAGTTTACGTATCTATTCATAGCTCTACCGACTGCAGGATAATCTTTCTTCAAGTAATGAGATTTTTTTGGGGACATTTTATCTGGAATGGCAAACCAGACAATATATTTATATAATGAAATATTAAGGCATTAAACCTCTCACTTCATTATACCAAAATTATATCTAGTATACAACTCACACACATGGTTATGGACGAAGAAAGACAACACCTGTACCGTGTCAGATACAGAGTTGAAATGTATTCAATGTTGAGTTTGCATTCCAGTATTACACTAGGCAGGGTAGCCTAGTGGTTAGTGTGTTGGACTAGTAACCGAAAGGCTGCAAGTTCAAATCCCTGAGCTGGCAAGGTACAAATCTGTCATTCTCCCCCTGAACGAGGCAGTTAACCCACTGTTCCTAGGCTGTCATTGAAAATAAGAATTTGTTCTTAACTGACTTGCCTAGTTAAATAAAGGTAAAATATACATCACAGAAGACTGAAATATACAATAACCGTTTGACATACAAACACTGGAATTTGGCATATTTTTTTATTTATTAAACTAGATCATTTGACAGCAGGAAAAGGCTACAGTGTCCTCCTTTCTAAATGAAGCCATACAGCTTTTCATGCTCCAGAAGAGGCTATACAAATATTACAGCAAATAATATGGCTGAACCCAATGTACTGATAGAGGAAAATACAACTTCCTTTGAAAAAATACATAAGGTATCATGTTTATGAATGACATTGTAAATAAGGACGGTAAAATGTCACACAAGAGATTAACAAAGAAGGAATTGAGATGTATGCTCATTACAAAAGTATAACCAACTCATCGCAGCTCTGACACAAAAATGTGAAAGAGGCAATTACTCAAAATAGAAAGGAATTAATTAGTTTTACTACCACCAATCAAAAACCACACATGGCTTAAAATTATGAGTATAAATCGTCAAATGTATCAGTTTCACTTAAGGTCTACAGGTTTGAGAACTATACCGTATACAATTCAAAATAGTAGTGAACAGATTTTTGATGTCCCAATACCATCTGAAAAACCAAAATCAATCAATGGGAAAAATGATTATACCCTTAGGATGTATTGCAAAAGGAAATAGTAAAATGGTAGTGTACTGGGAAAGATGGGTTAGTCTGTGGACATCTGAGGGGTGGCATTTGAGTAGATGGACTGGTTGATTTGATAGAGTACTGTTCACATACGAGGAGGCTATATGCACTGTATATACAGTAACTGAATTGTAATGTTTTCCACCAAGTCCTCCAACCAGAGGGTGGTAGGTGCAAACAATAATAATAATAATAATATAAATGATAAAAAGGGATCAGAAATTATGCAACTAATGTTATTTAGACTAATCTGTCTGCTAGTTTCAAGTCTTCCAAGCAGAGGAGGGGGTGTTAGTGTCACGACTTCCACCGAAGTCGGCTCCTCTCCTTGTTCGGGCGGTGTTCGATGTCACCGGCTTTCTAGCCATCGCCGCTCCATTTTTCATGTATCCATTTGTTTTGTCTTGTTCCCTGCACACCGGGTTTTCATTCCACCAATCAATCTACATGTATTTATTCCTCTGTTCCCCATCATGTCTTTGTGAAAGATTGTTTGTGTTACGTGTTTATTGTTGATGCGCCAGACTGGTTTGTTTTTTTCGTGGTTTTCACAAAGATGTTTATTTTTTAACATAATTCTTGTGACTGTTTTGCACGTTTTGCAGTTTTGCCTCAATAAAGTGTGCGCCTGTTCACAAATCTCTGCTCTCCTGCACCTGACTTCGCTACCAGTACACACACACACCAGTTAGGGGCAAACAATAATAATAATAATTGTCACATCCTGACCAGTAAAAGGGGTTATTTGTTATTGTAGTTTGCTCAGGGCGTGGCAGGGGGTGTTTGTTTTGTGTGTTTCGGGGTTTTTGATTTATGTTCTAGATTTTCTATTTCTATGTTGTGTTTTTCAATGACCTCCAATTAGAGGCAGCTGGTTGTTGTTGTCTCTAATTGGAGGCCATATTTGAGTGTGTTCGTTTTTCACTTGTTTGTGGGTGGTTGTTCCTCGTGTAGTCTGTGCACCTTACGGGACTGTTTTCATCGCTTGTTTTCTTTAAGTTTCTTCTCTTTAATAAAAATAAGAAGATGATCAATATACCCGCTGCATTTTGGTCCACTCCTTACGACGACTGTGACAGAACCACCCACCAAAAGAGGACCAAGCAGCAGAAGAAGGAGCAGCAGGATAAATATTTGGAGTCGTAGACATGGGAGGAAATATTAGATGGAAAGGGACCCTGGAGGCAGACTGGGGAGTACCGGCGACCGAAGGAGGAACTGGAGGTAGCAAAGGCAGAGCGATGGAGGTATTAGGCATTATATCCTCCATTTCAGGAGGAGAGGAGGCAGCCCCCCACATTTTTTTTTGGGGGGGACACACGGGTAGTTTGGCTGGGCCAGGGGTGAGCCCTAAGCCAACTCCCCGTGCTTATTATGGGAGCGTTTGGCGTGGAGAGCACCGTGCTATGCGGAAGTGCGCACGGTCTTTGCCCATCCGCAAGCACAGTCCGGTGCGGTCGATACCAGCCCCCCGCAAGTGCCGTGCTAGAGTAGGCATCCAGCTAGGAAGAAGTATGCCTGCTCAGCACATCTGGCTACCAGTGCGGCTCCTAGGCCCAGGCTACCCTGCGCCTGCTCTAAACATGGCAGCCATCATTCCTCAGCACAGCCCAGTTCGCCCAGTTCCCCCGGGCTACAGTAACAACTCAGCCAGGACGGGTTGTGCAGGCCGTGCGCTCCAGACCTCCAGTGCGTCTTCAAGACCCGGTGTATCCTGTTCCTGCTCCTCGCACTAGCCCTGTGGTGCGTGTTACTGTTCTGGTGCCTCCAAAGCCAGCCCCACGCATCAGGCCTCTAGTGCGTCTGCCCAGTCCAGTACGTCCTGTTCCTGCTCCTCGCACTAGCCCTGAGGTGCGTGTCAATAGTCTGGCGCCTCCAAAGCCAGCCCCACGCATCAGGCCTTCAGTGCGCAGTCCCAGTCCAGAGCTTCCGGCGACAGTTCCCCATCCAGAGCTTCCGGCGACAATTCCCCGTCCAGAGCTTCCGGCGACAGTCCGGAACCGACAGAGACGGCCTACAGTCCGGAACCGACAGAGACGGCATATAGTCCGGAACCGACAGAGACGGCCTACAGTCTGGAACCACAGAGACGGCCCACAGTCCGGAGCCTGCAGAGACGGCCCACAGTCCGGAGCCTGCAGAGACGGCCCACAGTCCGGAGCCTGCAGAGACGGCTCACAGTCCGGAGCCTGAAGAGACGGCCCACAGTCCGGAGCCTGAAGAGACGGCCCACAGTCCGGAGCCGGCAGAGACGGCCCACAGTCCGGAGCTTGCAGAGACGGCCCACAGTCCGGAGCCTGCAGAGACGGCCCACAGTCTGGAGCCCTCTAGTGACACACCTCAGCCCGAGGTCTCCAGCGACGCACCTCAGCCCGAGGTCTCCAGCGACGCACCTCAGCCCGAGGTCTCCAGCGACGCACCTCAGCCCGAGGTCTCCAGCGACGCACCTCAGCCCGAGGTCTCCAGCGACGCACCTCAGCCCGAGGTCTCCAGCGACGCACCTCAGCCCAGAGCCTTCAGCAGTGGTCTACAGCCCTGAGCCTTCAGCGGGGGTGGGCAGGTTAGAATGGGGACTAAGGCTGGAGCCAGAGCCACCTCCGTAGTTGGAGGATTGGGGGGTGTAGCTCGGGAGCCGTCATTGACGGTGGCCACCCTCCCTTCTCTCCTTTAAGTTTGAGGTTCATTTTTGTGAGGTTTTTGTTTTGAGGTGCATTCGGGGTCTGCACCTTTGGGGGGGGGTACTGTCACGTCCTGACCAGTAAAAGGGATTATTTGTTATTGTAGTTTGGTCAGGGCGTGGCAGGGGGTGTTTGTTTTGTGTGTTTCGGGGTTTTTGATTTATGTTCTAGAATTTCTATTTCTATGTTTATTCTAGTTTTCTATTTCTATGTTGTGTTTTTCAATGACCTCCAATTAGAGGCAGCTGGTTGTCGTTGTCTCTAATTGGAGGCCATATTTAAGTGTGTTCATTTTTCACTCGTGTTTGTGGGTGGTTGTTCCTGGTATAGTCTGTGCACCTTATGGGACTGTTTTTGTCGTTTGTTTTGTTTAAGTTTCTTCTCTTTAATAAAAATAAGAAGATGATCAATATACCTGCTGCATTTTGGTCCACTCCTTACGACGCCCATGACAATAATAATAAAAGGAGATCTGAAATGATGCAAGTATTGTTATTTGATAGACTAATCTGTTTGCTAGTTTTATAGCTGATGTATCTCTCCCCTCCCACCTCAGTATGTGTCTATCTGACAGGACTATAGAGATGTGTCCCAGTGTGTACATCATCACCAAAGCTTCTCTTCAGATATGGATAGTGATGTTTGTGGGCAACATAAAGTTGAACTGACAGCATTTTGGCAACATGAAATCTTGTTCAAATCTGTTCAAATACAGACCCAGGAAGAATATGACACTTTAAAAAAATAATCTGACAAGCGAGCACTTAGATTCATGTAGAGTCATTTTCCCATTTTCATAAATTCCTAGAATGTTTGGGAATTGCGTACATGTCACGCCCTGACCTTAGAGATCCTTTTATGTCTCTATTTTGGTTGGTCAGGGCGTGAGTTGGGGTGGGCATTCTATGTCCTTTTTTCTATGTTTGGTATTTCTTTGTTTTGGCCGGGTATGGCTCTCAATCAGGGACAGCTGTATATCGTTGTTGCTGATTGGGAGCCATACTGTGATGTCCTGACCAGCAGATGGAGCTATTGTTTTAGTTTTGGGGTCAGGACGTGGCAGTTTTGTGTATGGGAATGTTTGTATTGTTGATTGGGACTTCCAATTGAAAGCAGGTGTGTTGAGTTGCCTTTGATTGGAAGTCCTATATAGGTGTGTGTGTTTTCTTTGGGGTTGTGGGTGGTTGTTTTTGCACTGCGTTTATAGCCTGCAGAACTGTTGCTGTTGTCACCTTTATTGTTTTGTTAAGTGGATGCTTTACTCTTTTTTTTATTAAATATGAGTATTCACATACCTGCTGCGCCTTGGTCCATTTCTGAAGACAGCCATTACAGAACCACCCACCAAAGGACCAAGCAGCAGAAGAGGAGGAAGCCACGGGAGAAAAAAATGGAGGAATGGACCTGGCAGGACGAAAGACAATTCTGGGAGGACAAGTTAAGGGAGCTAAGGGAACCCGAGAGGCAGCCCCAAGATTTTTTTTGGGGGGGGCACACGGGTAGCTTGGCCAAGCCAGGGAAGAGCCGTAAGCCAGCTACCCGTGACTACAGGGAGGTGCGTATAAGGTGGAAGGCACCATGTTACGCTGAGGTACGCACCATCTCGCCTATACGGACGCACAGCCCAGTCCGCCCGGTACCAGCCCCACGCATCAGGAGTCTAGTGCGTCAGCCCAGCCTCGCCAGGCGTAAGACGCCAGAGCTGCCCGCCAGTCAACAGTCACCAGAGCTGCCCGCCAGTCAACAGTCGCCAGAGCTGCCCGCCAGTCGTACATCGCCAGAGCTGCCCGCCAGTCGTACGTCACTAGAGCTGCCCGCCAGTCAGGAGTCACCAGAGCTGCCCGCCAGTCAGGAGTCACCAGAGCTGCCCGCCAGTCAGGAGTCACCAGAGCTGCCCGCCAGTCAGGAGTCACCAGAGCTGCCCGCCAGTCAGGAGTCACCAGAGCTGCCCGCCAGTCAGGAGTCACCAGAGCTGCCCGCCAGTCAGGAGTCACCAGAGCTGCCCGCCAGTCAGGAGTCACCAGAGCTGCCCGCCAGTCAGGAGTCACCAGAGCCGCCCGCCAGTCAGGAGTCACCAGAGCCGCCCGCCAGTCAGGAGTCGCCAGAGCCGCCCGCCAGTCAGAAGCCGCCAGAGCCGCCCGCTAGTCAGGAGCCGCCAGAGCCGCCCGCTAGTCAGAAGCCGCCAGAGTGGCCCGACTGCCCGGAACTGCCAGAGTGGCCCGACTGCCCGGAACTGCCAGAGTGGCCCGACTGCCCGGTTCTGCCAGGGTGGCCCGACTGCCCGGTTCTGCCAGGGTGGCCCGACTGCCCGGTTCTGCCAGGGTGGCCCGACTGCCCGGTTCTGCCAGGGTGGCCCGCCTGCCCTGATCTGCCAGAGGTGCCGGCCTGTCGTGATCTGCCAGGGTGCCCTGCCTGTCAGGATCTGCCAGAGTGGTCCTCCTGTCCTCCTGTCCTCCGATCCAGCCCGAGTGGCCCTCCTGCCCTCCGGCCCAGCCCGAGTGGCCCTCCTGCCCTCCGGCCCAGCCCGAGTGGCCCTCCTGCCCTCCGGCCCAGCCCGAGTGGCCCTCCTGCCCTCCGGCCCAGCCCGAGTGGCCCTCCTGCCCTCCGGCCCAGCCCGAGTGGCCCTCCTGCCCTCCGGCCCAGCCCGAGTGGCCCTCCTGCCCTCCGGTCCAGCCCGAGTGGCCCTCCTGCCCTCCGGCCCAGCCCGAGTGGCCCTCCTGCCCAGCCCGAATGGCCCTCCTGTCCTCCGCCCAGCCCGAGTGGCCCTCCTGCCCTCCGGCCCAGCACGAGTGGCCCTCCTCCCCTTCGGCCCAGCCCGAGTGGCCCTCCTGTCCTCCGGCCCAGCCCGAGTGGCCTGCATGTCTTCCGACCCAGCCCGAGTGGTCCGTCTGCCAAGGTCAGCCCGAGTGGCCCGTCTGCCCATCGCAGCTATCGGCGCCACCAAAGTGGGCGACGCCGAAGGTGGAGCGAGGTCCACGTGCTGCATCTGAGCCACCTCCAGGATAGGTGGGTTGGGGAGGGAGGGTGTAGCACAGTGCCGTCGGTGACGGCAGCCACCCTCCCTTCCCTCCCTTATTGTTTAGGGGTTATTGTTTACGGGTTTTTTGTTGGTGTTTTCTGTTGGTAGGTGCATGCCGGGGTCTGCACCTTGAGGGGGGGTACTGTCACGTCCTGACCAGCAGATGGAGCTATTGTTTTAGTTTTGGGGTCAGGACGTGGCAGTTTTGTGTATGGGAATGTTTGTATTGTTGATTGGGACTTCCAATTGAAGGCAGGTGTGTTGAGTTGCCTTTGATTGGAAGTCCTATATAGGTGTGTGTGTTTTTCTTTGGGGTTGTGGGTGGTTGTTTCTGCACTGCGTTTATAGCCTGCAGAACTGTTGCTGTTGTCACCTTTATTGTTTTGTTAAGTGGATGCTTTACTCCTTATTTGAAATTAAATATGAGTATTCACATACCTGCTGCGCCTTGGTCCATTTCTGAAGACAGCCGTTACACATACTTAGGCAGCCTGTTTTGCTTTGGGTTTTGTGGGTGGTTATTTTCTGTTTAGTCATTTGTTACCTGACACAACTGTTTGGCTGTTGTCTTTTGTTTATTTTGTAAAGTGTTCTCTCTTTCCATTAAATTTCAAAGATGAGCACTAACCACACTGCGCCTTGGTCTACTCCATTCAACAGCCGTTACAGTATGCTAAGGCATTTGTGGAAATTCTATAGCAATATAGAGCTGGAAAGCAGCAGTGCATTTGGACAGTTAATAGACAATACAGTAAATAAAATCTAATAAAAACATGTGTCTCGTCCAGGATCGGAGTCTACGCAGAACGGTGCTCCATAGCCAATCAGAGGTACAGTAGGTCTTTATGCAAACAAGCCATTCACTTGGAACTGGACTGTGTGTTTACAGGCAGTTGCAACAGTGTCACACCCTGACCATAGAGAGCCCTTGGTTCTCTATGGTGTTGAAGGTCTGGCCGTGATTAGAGGGTGTTCTAGTCAATTATATTTCTATGTTTGGGTTTGAGTATGGTTCCCAAATAGAGCCAGCTGATTATCGTTGTCTCTAATTGGGGATCATGCTTAAGGAGTCCCTGTTCCCACCGCATTGTGGGATATTGTTTTTGTGTTAGTGTGTTGAGCGCTAAGACTTCACGTTCGTTGCATATTTGTTGTTTTCTTAGTTTCACTGTATATTAAAGACGTGGAACTTAACTCACGCTGCGCCTTGGTCCGTCCTTTCCGACGAGCGTGACAAACAAATTGACTTTAGATCATTAGAACGCATTCACCAAAAGACACAAAATACACCTGAATGGATTTCTGCAAATATGTCAATACCACTGGAGTCCTCTTACATTAGGGAACTTTACAGTCCTATTGTTCAAACAACCATGAAATGGTAGGCTCTCTCTCCCTCCGTTATGCACATCAACAACAACATCAACAACGAATGCTAGCCTGAGCAAGTTGATCTAAAATCTAACGATGGAAAATTATATAAAACCTCTCAAACGTTTTCAGCTAGTTGGCCGTCAAAATTGCACCGATAAACAATGAGGAATTGTAGCCTACTCGTCCTTCTGCAGCTAGCCTGCCAATGCATGCTTGTCCCAACCAAGCACCCAAGCTAACTGGCTAAAGTTGGTTAGCTTGCTAGCTAGCTATTTTCAGACAAAAATGAACACTTCGCTCTGAATATTTTAATCGCCCTAGCAGAGCTGGTTAGGCTATTTACATGTTATCTAGAGCGTTCTTGAGTAACTATTACTTTTTTTTGCCTATGTTTACTGACACCAGTCAGTACCAGTATTCAGTGGGTGTTGCGTTTTAGTAAACAAATCAGTTATTCTGTGCACTGGCACACTCAGATGAGAGTGCTCTGAAATTGAAGTAGATCGCCAGAGTGAATTTGTGAACACTAGAGATAGGCTAACTGGATAAGTCGTTCAAGTTCTTACTAGCCAACCAAATGACACCTGCATCTCTAGCTGTGTATAGCCACCAAAAAAACGATATGAGGGGAAAAGTCAGTCACTCACCCACTCCTCCAAAGACATGACATGCCATCCTCCTGGCAGCTAGCTAGCTAGCTATCTAGCTAAGATTAGACTGTGTTTTTAGCTTGCTACATAAATACATACGCTAGTCTATAAGCCACGTTGTGACTAACTTGTGATCATTGACGTTGCTAGTTAGATTTTATTGACATTCACAGGCTTAGTTACATTCGTCCGTTTTTGTCCAAAATATTGAGTCATTGAAACTGAAACAGTGCATCCTTAATGGAGGCAGCAAACAATGTACCAGATCAGCTGTGATTTCCAACCTGATAGCAATGTTTTTTGGACTACCAAGAAATGTATTGGTGAATTATATTAAATCATGCATTGAACTGCATCCATCTATTCTGGCAACAGTGCCTTAGTGTATGTCATGGAATGTTGAGTCAAATAGAACCTATTTTTAAAACCTCTTATGTTGGTTTTGTGGCATAAACTGGGAATTTTATATGTTTTACTTGTATTATGAATATGTTTGTTTATCTGCAAAGTAGTTCAAATGCTGTCAGTTCTACTTTAAGCATGTTTATGACAAGGATCATGACGGATTATATGGTTGACTTCTCTCTAAAGATATTAAATATATTACTGTCTTTACAACAGAGAAACAAAATCATCATTAATTTTATGAGTGTAGACAAGGACATAGAGAACCAGAACAGGAGGAATATACTGTACATTGTGTATATTGATTTGGTGTGTCCACTTGATTTGATACTGAAATCAGTATGTCCTGACCTGCTGCATACTGTTTACAAATTGTTAGTCCTGCTTTGGTGTCTGAAAATCTGACTTGATTGCTCTTTTTAATCTTAGTGCATTTAGTATTGAGTTTGTGTACTCGGGTTGAAAATGCACCAACACACATATAGGGGGTGTTTATATTTGTCCTGTTTCACTGTATGTACAAGTTGGTAACCTGTACATGTGCAAGGTGTGAAATGGAAATGTGTTTTTTGCATATGCCAACTCCTTTCACAGCCAGGGATCATGAGTTGGATCATTATTGGATTTAGCCCATCAACGTCATAAATGTACAACGTCTTCGTTCAGTTAAACCATCATGTGTCATAATATTACATCCTAGATTAAATAGTCGTAATATATAATCCTACGTTAGCCATATAGAATAAAACAGGCACAAAGTCACACTGTGGCATCAACAGAGTTAAGATATCGTCACACAGCTTAAGCCATGTTCTGAATATGAAGACTTAGCTAAATCTCTCAGCTTTACCTTATCTCATATCACACACTTCAGGGAAAGTGCTGTGGATTGGAGTTTTCTTCCCCACTGTCTGATTCGTTAGGGGCCACCTTCACTGCAGCCACTATCTGTGTCTCTCCTCCTCTCCTCTTTTTCTCCCACCCCACACCTGTCATCTCCTCTCTGTCCATCATGTCCTCTCCTTTCCTCCCTCCAGTCTAAATTACCATGGTCGGCTGCTCCCCATCTCATCCAGGGATTAGTAGAGCTAAACGCAGAGAGAGGCTCAGTAGCATATGTGCGACAGCTCCTTCTCGGATTCTCAAATTCAAGCAGTGATTGAGGGGAGCAGGGAGCTTCATGTGGGCCCCACTCAGCTCGCCAAGCTGTGAGGTGCCACGTTGCCAAAATGACCTCAAACCAACATTAAAGCGACCTTCAGCGGGACTTAGGGGGCTGGCGCTCTCGCTGGAACGCAGTGATAAGGCTGCAGATTAACTGATGAGACTAGAGGGGATGAGACCGACCCCTGTGATGCAGGAGATTAAGAAAGCTCACACATGCACACCTCTTCACACATACACAGAGAAACACACCGAAATCTGAAATCTATTTTATTGTGATTTGTTAAATACTGCATTCTGCTCTGTGTCTTCACAGGTGGCTGTAGATACATCTGCAGAATTAGAATAAAACGTAATAGGTTATTTAAATATACACGCACTGAAGTTATTTGGTTAGCAGAAACATCCCTTCTATATTGATTTGATATTCCCGGCCTTCTACAGTATGTATTGTATCGTCATAGGTTCTCAGTGGCTTTAGAACTACCTGAAGAACAAAAACATTTGATAGATGATTTAATCTTCTAAATGCAAAGACATCTACATAGAATTAGGAATTAAAATTGTCGAATTGGCATGAACCTTCTTATGATGGTCCAAAGGTCAGCCATGTTGGTCAGGGAGTTGGTCAACTGTGGTTTGCCAGTGCTGTGATAAGTGTTACGGATACATGTATCCTGGGGGTATTTGTATTTCTCCTCTGTCCTAGTAACAGGTGGCAGTCATCAGTCATATCAATCTGAAGACACACCTCCTCCTGTTTCTCTTACCCAATCACATCCCCTTTCCCTGGGTTTAAAAACCCAGTCAGTTGTTTTCCCAGTGGCTCTGTATCTCTCTGTCCCCCCTTGGATTTGCTGAAGACCACATATTCTTTCATACCCCACAGTTTAGTTTGTTTGTGCGGATACATCTCACATTGCCTGTTATCATGTGAGTATGTACTACTGTGGTGTATTATTGTTGGTTTGTTGGTGTGAAAAGGGGATAACCAGCCAAGTCGCCCTTGGGCATACATTACCCGTAAGGAAACTTTGTCTAAATACCCTAGTTAGAACTGGACGGACCACCCACTGTATTTTATTGGTTAGTTAGCTAGCTGTTCTTTACCCAGTAATACTAGCTTAGGGGTTTTTGGATATTTATTATTGCTTTCCTTGGGTCCAGCTCAGCCCCTTTTTCCCACACCCCATTACCGTGTGTTTGACAATAAACCTAAAGTGTTTGACGGTAGGTTTAGGTTGTCTGTTGATTTCTTTTAGTTCTCTCTGTTCCTTTTCACTGTTGTGATTTACATGAGATATGTTACGGGTCTCGTTTCCTCCCCCCTAGACTGCTGGGCAAAGGGGGTTCGTAACATAAGTGGGGGCTCATCCGGGATATGTCTTTACTGACACCCATGCCGCTCGTGCAAATTATTGTAGTGGTCTAGTTCAGTGTTGAGCGTCACCGCTGGGAATAGCTGATGTAGCATTAGTGTTTGTGACTTGTTGGCTCTTGTGTATTAGTGGTAGCTCAAAATGGCTACATTTGATTTGAAATCCTTTTTGATAACCCTATGTGGGAGGTTTTTGACAAATGTGGTAGAATTAATTTACTGACCATGGCTGACCATTATTCTGTATTTATTCCGCAGAGTTTAGTTAAAGTGGAGGTTAAACAACTGGTGTTAAATGTTTTGTTGGAAGAGCAAGTGCTTGTGTTACCGCTGCCTGAGCCTACTACCCATGTAGGGGATGTTGTTGCTCCTGTAAGCCTGTCGGTGTCTGAGAACGAGGGCGAGGCTAAAGCTCCAGCCACATTGCCCTGTTTTGATCCACTCTCCCCACAGTCAAACGGTGATGCCATAAGGGATGTCCGTTTGATAGAGGTCCAACTGGAGGTGGAAGAGAGCCCAAATTAGGCTAGAAAATCTCCAGTTGAAAATTTGGAAAATTGAGGCAGAAAGAGAACAGCGGCAGTTGGAGTTCAAAATGCACCAGATGGAACTGGAGGCGGAGACAGCGAGGCTAGCCTCTGTTGCTGCTGTGCCTGTTAGTGAGCCGTCCTCACCAGCTGGAGCTTCCAACACTTTTGACATTAGTAGGCAGATTGACTCTCTGAACAAAGGTACTAAAGCAGAGGTTGACTCCTATTTTTGTGTTTTTGAACGTATAGCCGTAGCATTGAAATGGCCTGAATAGGTATGGTGCCTATTACTTCAGTGTAAATTAACTTCTCTAGGGTAGGGGGCAGTATTTTCACGGCCGGATGGAAAAACGTACCCAAATTAAACAGCCTACTACTCAGGCCCAGGAACTAGAATATGCATATTATTAGTAGATTTGGATAGAAAACACTCTGAAGTTTCATATGGCATACTCATATGGCAGGCAAAAACCTGAGAAAAATCTAACCAGGAAGTGGGAAATCTGGCGCTTGTAGTCTTTTCAAGTCATTGCCTATCCAGCACACAGTGACTTAGGGTTCATTTTGCACTTCCTAAGGCTTCCACTAGATGTCAACAGTCTTTAGAACCTAGTTTCAGGCTTTTGCAGTGAACAGAGAGCGAACAAGAAGGCCGGGAAGTTGGTGACTCAGGAAAGGACATGAGTTCATTGGCGCGCATTCACGTGAGGGGTAGCTGTGTTCCAAAACGTTTTTCAAGACATTGGAATCGTCCGGTTGGAATGTTATTGAAGTTTTAAGTTAACCTGTTTGGGATATGGTGCAGTATTTTCACGGCCGGATAAAAAATTTACCCGATTTAATCTGGTTACTACTCCTGCCCAGAAACTAGAATATGCATATTATTAGTAGATTTGGATAGAAAACACTCTAAAGTTTCTAAAACTGTTTGAATGGTGACTGAGTATAACAGAACTCATATGGCAGGCCAAAACCTGAGAAGATTCCATACAGGAAGTGCCCTGTCTGACAATTTGTTCTCCTTCTAGGGCATCTCTATCAAAAATACAGCATCGCTGCTGTAACGTGACATTTTCTAAGGCTTCCATTGGCTCTCAGAAGGCGCCAGAAAGTGGAATGACGTCTCTGCAGTCTCTGGGTGAAAAACAGCAGGAGTTTTTGTGAGTGGTCAGGCAGGGAACAATGACACTGGAGCGAGCGTGCACGAGACGACTCCATGTTTTACTTTCAGTGTTTGAACGAATATAACGTCTCCCGGTTGGAATATTATCGCTATTTTACGAGAAAAATAGCATAAAAATTGATTTTAAACAGCGTTTGACATGCTTCGAAGTACGGTAACCATTGGATATTGGTGAGGCGTTCCGCTAGCGGAACATCTGTCCCTAACAGGATTTTAACACACTATTGTTTTGGCAAGTCGGTTAGGACATCTACTTTGTGGAAGACACAAGTAATTTTTCAAACAATTGTTTACAGACAGAATATTTCACTTATAATTCACTGCATCACAATTCCAGGGGGTCAGAAGTTGACATACACTAAGCTGACTGTGCCTTTAAACAGCTTGGAAAATTCCAGAAAATTATGTCATTGCTTTAGAAGCATCTGATAGGCTAAATGACATGATTTGAGTCAATTGGAGGTGTACCTGTGGATGTATTTGAAGGCCTACCTTCAAACTCAGTGCCTCTTTGCTTGACATCATGGGAAAATCTAAAGAAATCAGCCAAGACCTTGTACACCTTCACAAGTCTGCTTCATCCTTGGAGCAATTTCCAAATGGCTGAAGGTACCACGTTCATCTGTACAAACAATAGTACGCAAGTATAAACATCATGGGACCACGAAGCCATCATACTGCTCAGGAAGGAGACACGTTCTGTCTCCTAGAGATGAACGTACTTTGGTGCGAAAAGTGCAAATCAATCCCAGAACAACAGCAAAGGACCTTGTGAAAATGCTGGAGGAAACAGGTACAAAGTATCTATATCTACAGTAAAACAAGTCCTATATCGAAATAACCTCAAAGGCCGCTCAGCAAGGAAAAAGCCACTGCTCCAAAACCACCATAAAAAAGCCAGACTACGGTTTGCAACTGCACATGGGGACAAAGATTGTACTTTTGGAGAAATGTCCTCTGGTCTGATGAAACAAAAATAGAACTGTTTGGCCACAATGACAATCATGTTTGGAGGAAAAAGGGGGAGGCTTGCAAGCTAAAGAACACCATCCCAACCGTGAAGCACAGGGGTGGCAGCATCATGTTGTGGGGGTGCTTTGCTGCACTAGGGACTGCTGCACTTCACAAAATAGATGGCTACATGAGGAAGGAAAATTATGTGGATATTTTGAAGCAACATCTCCAGACATCAGTCAGGAAGTTAAAGCTTGGTCGCAAATGGGTCTTCCTAATGGACAATGACCCCAAGCAAACTTCTAAAGTTGTGGCAAAATGGCTTAAGGACAACAAAGTCAAGGTATTGGAGTGGCCATCACAAAGCCCTGACCTCAATCCTATAGAAAATGTGTGGGCAGAACTGAAAAAATGCATGCGAGCAAGGAGGCCTACAAACCTGACACAGTTACACCAGCTCTGTCAGGAGGAATGAGCTAAAATTCACCCAACTTATTGTGGGAAGCTTGTGGAAGGCTACCCAAAATGTTTGACCCAAGTTAAACAATTTAAAGGCAATGCTACCAAATACTAATTGAGTGTATGTAAACTTCTGACCCACTGGGAATGTGATGAAAGAAATAAAAGCTGAAATAAATCATTCTACTATTATTCTGCCATTACACATTCTTAAAATAAATTGGTGATCCTAACTGACCTAAGACAGGGAATTTTTACAAGGATAAAATGTTAGAAATGGTGAAAAACTGAGTTTAAATGTATTTGGCTAAGGTGTACGTAAACTTACGACTTCAACTGTACGTATACTTCCATAATGTTTTTCACAGGTCTCTGGGAATTCAAGAGGAAAACAACTGACAAGTACGTTTTCATGAGAGTTTCACCTTTCTACAGAGTGGCTAGTGTGTAGCACAAACTGTTCGGAGGCTACAGACAGAATTTGACATATCATCTGTACCGACTTCAAGTACCAAGACGCTTGTGTAGGTTGTAGGGCAAAACAGAGAACACCATGGCGTTCGGGAGAGTCTCATCTTTCCAAAGAGGGGCCATAATAGTTCAGACACTACAGACAATTTTGGGAGAAGACTGATTTTCGGGATGTCTCATGGTCTGACAAACACTGCTCTAACTCTGTGACCTTTCACTGCAGATGAGGATGCGGCGGGTTGAGACACTGCCAATTCAAAAAATCTCTAGCCTAAGGTGGCAGATTTTTTTATGGGGATTTCTTTATAATGCTAATTAGATTTCCGCAGCTCTAGGGTTTTTTAATAAGATCTCCATGGTACCTCTAGATCACAGAAGATATCCCTAGTCTAACAATAGTTACGTTTTTGAGATTTGAGACATAATCCCCATGTCATTGCCTACTGGGGGTGTTTGGCAGTCGCCAATGCTCGTTTAATATGAGCAGGTCAGACACAATCTGAGGGCTACCGATCCCGTCTTTGAGCAGTCCCAGACAGAGTATGTGAGCCAAGCGGAGCTGGAGCAAGGCGTGCCCAATTTGACTGGAGCGTGGAGCGAGATTCCCAAAGTCTGGAGTATGTGTTATTCAATTCAAAATGTTGGCTAGATTTTTAAACTCTGTATGGCAGGTTTGAATGTCTGACTGAACACGTTTGAGGCTGCTTTTCTCTAGGTACGTTAACAATCTAATCACATCAATGTTTTTTTGCGAGACAGCGTGGTGGTACAGAGAATACTCATGACCAAGTGAAGAATCTTGTAGTGTGTGACACCCCGTCTGTGCCAGATCATGTAGTGTACGCACCACTATGTTGGTAAAAGGCTCAGTGATGTTAGGATTTTGAAAGTTGTGTAGTGTACACCCAGGGCACAGAGAAATAAGTGAAAACTCTCCAAAAGATTACTACCTGAACAAAACAATCACTGAGTGCAGAAAGAATGTAACAGCAAGAAGATTAGAACATAACAGCAAGAAGATAAGAACATAACAGCAAAAAGATAAGAACATAACAGTAAGAAGATAACATAACAGCAAGCATTGATGGTATATAACCCTCTAGGACCAACACTGTGTATGTAGCGTTATCGCTCAAAATATTATCCCTCTCATAACAAATACACATGTAACAGTGTGTGGGTTCATTTTGGTTGCTTCACCCCTGTTGCAAGGTCAATGCTGCTGCTCTGATTGTGATGCATGGAGACTTACAGTATGGCTCTGTAGGCAGAATAACAGGGTCATGCTATGTCCTGCATAATAATAATATCAGTGGGCTGTAAAAGGTAGCCTGCAGGCTTAATCAATAGCCTATTTTCAAACCGGGATAATATTATGTCATGCCTGCTCTCCAGAGAGCCTGAATGGACTCTGGTGTATTATAATCAGTGGAAGATGCATTAACAGGCCTGATGAGTCCTCTCTCTCAGGCTCCACTAGGTTGGAATAGGACAAAGATTGTCATACAGGATAAACAGAAGAATACATGTGTAGGGGTTCCAAATGTCCATTTGGAGGTTTATTCAGTTCAATACACTATGAAAGCTATATGGAATTAGTTGGCATCTTGTCATTGTTTAACATGCCTTTGGAGAGACTTCTTGTGTTTGCCATTCTGAGAGACATTCTACAAAATTACACTTGTTGGAGGGGAATCGTGAAATGAAAAATTGTTTGCCTATCCTTCTTTATCCCATTATAGACTCTTAAGAACCACTCACTCTTGGCCTGTAATACTCCCTGGATGAGTGTATAGTGTCAGATCATGGCCTGCCTACCAGCCATTTTACCTTTCTATTTATAATATATCAATGTTAAACTACCTTAACAGTCAAGTTAAGGCCATCTCTCACTCTATATACACTGAGTGTACAAAACATCAAGAACACCTTCCTAATATTGAGTTACACCCCCCCTCCACCCACTGAATGGAACAAATAGACAATTGATGTCTCAGTTGTCTCATGGCTTAAAAATCCTTCTTTAACTTGTCTACTACCCTTCATATACACTGATTGAAATGGATTAAACAAGTGACATCAATAACGGATCATAGCTTTCACCTGGTCAGTCTGTCATGGAAAGAGCAGGTGTTCTTAATGTTTTGTACACTCAGTGTATAAATAAGATATTTCTAATAGATGCCAGAGTTTGTGTTTCTCTGCAGCCAAAGTTTTGATTGAATATGTGTGTTAACTGACGATAGAGCTGTCAGGACATGTGAGTTAATCCAACCTTCAAGATCCACAACACAACAGCTTTCAGCCATTACCAATGTTTCCCTCACTCTACAGTCCCAGCCACATCAATACTCACTGAAAGTGGTGTGCTGAATGTGAGCAAAGCAGTAGATTTCATTTTTCTGTCAGACTTGAAAATAAACATTATGTATTCCAAAAGCACTTGAATATTTGAATTACGAAACAACTGAAAATTCAGATCTGAGCATGGCTGTTTTCAAGCAGAACCTGCTCACTCAATTTGTTTGAATTTGACATAGCTCACAAACTAGTGGGCAATGTTTATTCTGCCTCATTAAGCATTGTTCCCATTCAAATTGCATTTGTCTTCAGTTCTTCAACATGCCCACTAAAGTTCCCATCACACATACTGTTGGTAGTCTACTACGGGCTGGCAAGCCTTCAAGAGCCCTTAAAAAATGTCAGGATTATGTACGTTTCCCCGACAAATACAAAGTAGTGCCTCTTCACCTGTCAATCTTACTTTCTTGCAGAGCAGGGAGTTTGAACAAAAGAGGACTACACTGATGACTGGATTACCTCATGTTCTCTCACTGAAGTAGCTGGTCAGACTGTTCTCTTCCTTTATAGCATAAAGAAGAGAGAGACGGCAAGAGAGGGAGAGATCAAAACCATGAGAGAGAGAGATCGAAACCATAAGAGAGAGAGAGAAATCTTTGTCTATGTACAGACTCAGTGAGCATAGCCTTGCTATTGAGAAAGGACGCCGAAGGCAGACCTGACTCTCGAGAAGAAAGGCTATGTGCACACAGCCCACATAGTAAGGTGGAAACTGAACTGCACTTCCTAACCTCCTGCCAAATGTATGACCATATTAGAGACACATATTTTCCTCAGATTACACAGACCCAAAGTATTCGAAAACAAATCCAATTTTGATCAACTCTCATGTCTATTGGGTGAAATACCATAGTGTGCAATCACAGCAGCACAATTTGTGACCTGTTGCCACAAGTAAAGGGCAACCAGTGAAGAACAAACACCATTGCAAATACAACCTACTGTGTATTTATCTTTATTTATTTTCTCTTTTGTGCTTTAACAATTTGCACGTCATTACAACACTGTATATAGACATATGACATTTGAAATGTCTTTATTATTTTAGAACGTTTGTCAGTGTAATGTTTTTTATTGTTTATTTCACTTTTGTTTCTTATCTTTTTCAGTTGCTTTGGTAATGTAAACATATTTTTCCCATGCCAATAAAGCCCCTTAAATTGAATTGAGAGAGAGAAAGAAAGAAAGATAGATGGATGGATGGAGAGAGAGATAGATGAATTGAAACCATAAGAGAGAGAGAGATCTAAACCTTGAAAGAGACAGAGAGAGGCCTCCCTGCTCTGTATTCAGACCAGAGTACATGAGTAGGCCAAATGGGCCAATTAGTGCAGATGGATAATGGGGATAGGGTCTATACAGTGGACTGTTAACTCATCAAGAGTGCTCTAGAGACATGGTTCACCCTACATGAACCCCCAGGCCACCATTCCATTACACTGACCTCACCATGTACAGGAGCCGGTAGACAGAGATCTGTTCAAATCAAATGTTATTTGTCACATGCGCCGAATACAACAGGTAGACCTTACCGTGAAATGCTTACTTACAAGCCCTTAACCAACAATGCATTTCAATAAATAGAGTTAATATAATATTTACTAAATAACTAAAGTGAAAAAAAATCGAATCAATCAAAAAGTAACACAAGAAATGTACATAACAATAAAGAGGCTCTGACAGGGGGTACCGGTACCGAGTCAATGCGGAGGCTATATACAGGGGGTACCGGTACCGAGTCAATGTGGAGGCTATATACATGGGGTACCAGTACCGAGTCAATGTGCGGGGGTACAGGTTAACCCAGGTAATTTGCAAAGTGACTACGCATAGATTACAAACAGCGAGTAGCAGCAGTGTAAAAACAAAGGGGGGGGGGGGGATTTGGGGGGGGGTCAACGTAAATTGTCTGGGTGGCCATTTGATTAGTTGTTCAGCAGTCTTATTGCTTGGGGGTAGAATCTGTTAAGGAGCCTTTTGGTTCCAAAGCAGTACATTTACATTACATTTAAGTCATTTAGCAGACGCTCTTATCCAGAGCGACTTACAAATTCACCTTATGATATCCAGTGGAACAACCACTTTACAATAGTGCATCTAAATCTTTTAAGGGGGGGGGGGGTTAGAAGGATTACTTTATCCTATCCCAGGTATTCCTTAAAGAGGTGGGGTTTCAGGTGTCTCCGGAAGGTGGTGATTGACTCCGCTGTCCTGGCGACGTGAGGGAGCTTGTTCCACCATTGGGGTGCCAGAGCAGCGAACAGTTTGGACTGGGCTGAGCGGGAACCGTGCTTCCTCAGAGGTAGGGGGGCCAGCAGGCCAGAGGTGGATGAACGCAGTGCCCTTGTTTGGGTGTAGGGCCTGATCAGAGCCTGAAGGTATGGAGGTGCCGTTCCCCTCACAGCTCCGTAGGCAAGCACCATGGTCTTGTAGCGGATGCGAGCTTCAACTGGAAGCCAGTGGAGAGAGCGGAGGAGCGGGGTGACGTGAGAGAACTTGGGAAGGTTGAACACCAGACGGGCTGCGGCGTTCTGGATGAGTTGTAGGGGTTTAATGGCACAGGCAGGGAGCCCAGCCAACAGCGAGTTGCAGTAATCCAGACGGGAGATGACAAGTGCCTGGATTAGGACCTGCGTCGCTTCCTGTGTGAGGCAGGGTCGTACTCTGCGAATGTTGTAGAGCATGAACCTACAGGATCGGGTCACCGCCTTGATGTTAGTGGAGAACGACAGGGTGTTGTCCAGGATCACGCCAAGGTTCTTAGCACTCTGGGAAGAGGACACAAGGGAGTTGTCAACCGTGATGGCGAGATCATGGAACGGGCAGTCCTTCCCCGGGAGGAAGAGCAGCTCCGTAGTACAGTGTGTTAACTCTATACCACAGACACATTGAAACACATTGAACTAAATATTGCCTGCATTCCAAATGGTGCCCTATTCCCTATATAGTGCACTATTGGTACTGGTCAA
Source organism: Salmo trutta (assembly GCF_901001165.1). NCBI lineage: Eukaryota > Metazoa > Chordata > Actinopteri > Salmoniformes > Salmonidae > Salmo > Salmo trutta. Next base: position 33,337,690 of record NC_042965.1, read on the forward strand.
AAGTAATTACCTAAATTAGGAATAGGGTGCATTTGGGATTAGAAGTTTATGGAGGTCCTACACAGGCTAAATCATTTTCATGAGCCATTTATCAGGAATCGAGGTTGAGCGTTTCGAGCAGTAGCATTCGATGGATTCATATCTTGAAAAGCTCAAACCTGTTAGCGGTAGTGGGCGCTGAGTATTTCAAATCAGAAATGAATTGGAGAAGCAGGTAGTACCTCACTGGACAAAGCTCGTCGATTTTGCCCTGAAAATAATGAACATTTGTTTGGCAGACACTGTGGAGTGCAAAGCGCTGCATTTACTGACTTAACCTTGAGCTGAGGAATACTTTCGTTTTCATTTAATGAAGGACCAAGTGTTTTATCGGAGGCTTTGAGAGTTAACTCTACACCTTTGGTGGTGTCAAGCTGACAATTTAGAAGTATAGTCAGGTGATAGTGAGTGGTAGTCAGAGTTTTGATCGTTAAGTACTGCAGTTTTGTGTAGGCAATTGAAGAAAATATTACTTTCAACACTATTATAAGTAACTTTCAAAGTAGTGGGTATTTTTGGTAAGCCAGTCCTTAATATTCCATAAAGCAACAGCTATCATATTCTCTGCTGTGATGTCAGCCCAAAAGGTTTCTCTGGTCATCTTGTCTGACATCTTTTTATTGCTCATTGACAACAGGCTGTCTTCCTCAGCTTGAGGCCACTCCACGCGAGAGAGCAAGAGAGGAGAGAGAGAGAAATAAATAGGTAGAGAGAGAAAGAGAGAGGCGGTAGAAGACAAATTGATTTTCTCTGCATGGATAGTTTTGCTATAGGCTGCTTTGGGCGAAGAGGAATAAGAGATATGTCAGCGCCACTTGACCACATTGGCCAACCAAACGAGGAGATGGAAACCCAGAGGCTAAAATACTGAGGCTTTGCTATGTTTGGGCCTTGCAAAGTCCATTTTCTGTTTGCTATTGGATAACAATAGCTTCTACCAGCCAAGAAAAATCTGGCAAGTTAGCATTTTTCATCATGAATCTTGTTCTGGAGGCAGCTCTGTAGAGTTGTCAACAGCTGGCACAGCCCCAAAGCCTGTTTTAAAACCTAATCCTATCCTTAACCCAAAGCTTAACCACACTGATAACCCTAATGCCTAACCCTAACCTTAAATCAAGACCAGCTTAATATTGTTTTCATACATTTTTACAATACAGACAATTTTGACTTTGTAGCTGGCCTATCTAAGAGGAAATCGCCCAGTTCTGCCTCCAGGACATGACTCTTGACAATAAGCGTCAACCTTTCAGGAAATCGCCCTGAACAATTGATGTAATGCTTTCACATATCCTCTGCTGCTAGTCAGCAAAAATTAGGAATGAATACTGTCAAACGACCAGCTGACTGCTTAATTGATATCAAGGTTAGTTATTCAATTGCCCGGCTACTGAAACTTCATGCTCCAGCCATAATCTACGTCACGTCCACAGACATTAGTTTCTTCTCCGCTTTGAATCTGGATCTGAGTACCTCCCAGGCGATTTCTAGAATGTAAATCCATTCAGACTGTCTGATTGGTCCCAGAAACTTATGGGTTGGGCTAGAGCCAGAACAAGCGTGGGTAAAGTGGCGTTAATACTCTGATTGGTTAGAGATGATTCAATCGCTGATGACTTTGTTTTGTTCAACCAGCACAACAACGACTATCAGCACAACAACGAATTCAATGATGGGAGTCTCAGACTAAAGTACAGTGCCTTCATAAAGTATTCATACCCCTTGACTTAATCCACATGTTGTTGTGTTACAGCCTGAATAAAAAATTATACACACAATTCCCTCTAATGAGAAAGTGAAAACATGTTTTTTGATTTTCTTTCACATTTATTTAAAATTAAATACAGAAGTATCTCATTTACATAAGAGTTCACACACCTTTGCTATAATGCTCCAAATTGAGCTTAGCTGCATCCAATTTCCTTTGATCATCCTTGATACTGTATGTCACTACAACTTGATTGGAATCCACCTGTGGCCAATTCAACTGTTTGGAGATGATTTAGAAAGAAACACACACGTCTATATAAGGTCCCACATTTGACAGGGCATGTCAGAGCAGAAACTATACCATGAAGTCCAAGAAACTCTCTGTAGATCTCCAACTTAGAATTGTGATGAGGCATATATCTGGGGAAGGGTATAAAACAATTTCATGAGTGTTGAAAGTTTCCAAGAGCACAGTGGTCTCCATCATTGGAAAATATGGATCTACCCAGACTCTGCCTAGAGCTGGCCATCCATCCAAACTGAGCAACTGGGTAAGAAAGACCTTGGCCAGGGAGGTGACCAAGAACCCAATAACCACTCTGACATAACTACAGAGTTCCTTATCTGAGAGTGAAGAACCTGTCAGACAGACAACAGTCTCTACAGCATGTCACCAATCTGGGCTTTATGGGAGAGTGGCCAGCGGAAGCTACTCCTGGAGATTGCAAAAAGACATGTGAAAGACTGAGATCATAAGGCAAAATATACTGCTCAAAAAATAAAGGGAACACTGAAACAACACATCCTAGATCTGAATGAAATAAATAATCTTATTAAATACTTTTTTCTTTACATTGTTGAATGTGCTGACAACAAAATCACACAAAAATAATCAATGGAAATGCAATGTATCAACCCATGGAGGTCTGGATTTGGAGTCACACTCAAAATGAAAGTGGAAAACCACACTACAGGCTGATCCAACTTTGATGTAATGTCCTTAAAACAAGTCAAAATGAGGCTCAGTAGTGTGTGTGGCCTCCACGTGCCTGTATGACCTCCCTACAACACCTGGGCATGCTCCTGATGACAGTCTGTGGTGCAACGTGGCGTTGGTGGATGGAGCAAGACATGATGTCCCAGATGTGCTCAATTGGATTCAGGTCTGGGGAACGGGCGGGCCAGTCCATAGCATCAATGCCTTCCTCTTGCAGAAACTGCTGACACACTCCAGCCACATGAGGTCTAGCATTGTCTTGCATTAGGAGGAACCCAGGGCCAACCGCACCAGCATATGGTCTCACAAGGGGTCTGAGGATCTCATCTCGGTACCTAATGGCAGTCAGGCTACCTCTGGCAAGCACATGGAGGGCTGTGCGGCCCCCCAAAGAAATGCCACCCCACACCATGACTGACCCACCGCCAAACCGGTCATGCTGGAGGATGTTGCAGGCAGCAGAACGTTCTCCACGGCGTCTCCAGACTCTGTCACGTCTGTCACGTGCTCAGTGTGAACCTGCTTTCATCTGTGACGAGCACAGGGAGCCAGTGGCGAATTTGCCAATCTTGGTGTTCTCTGGCAAATGCCAAACGTCCTGCACGGTGTTGGGCTGTAAGCACAACCCTCACCTGTGGACGTCGGGCCCTCATACCACCCTCATGGAGTCTGTTTCTGACCGTTTGAGCAGAAGCATGCACATTTGTGGCCTGCTGGAGGTCATTTTGCAGGGCTCTGGCAGTGCTTCTCCTGCTCCTCCTTGCACAAAGGCGGAGGTAGCGGTCCTGCTGCTGGGTTGTTGCCCTCCTACGGCCTCCTCCACGTCTCCTGATGTACTGGCCTGTCTCCTGGTAGCGCCTCCATGCTCTGGACACTACGCTGACAGACACAGCAAACCTTCTTGCCACAGCTTGCATTGATGTGCCATCCTGGATGAGCTGCACTACCTGAGCCACTTGTGTGGGTTATAGACTCCGTCTCATACTACCACTAGAGTAAAAGCACCACCAGCATTCAAAAGTGACCAAAACATCAGCCAGGAAGCATAGGAACTGAGAAGTGGTCTGTGGTCCCCACCTGCAGAACCACTCCTTTATTGGGGGTGTCTTGCTAATTGCCTATAATTTCCACCTGTTGTCTATTCCATTTGCACAACAGCATGTGAAATGTATTGTCAATCAGTGTTGCTTCCTAAGTGGACAGTTTGATTTCACAGAAGTGTGATTGACTTGGAGTTACATTGTATTGTTTAAGTGTTCCCTTTATTTTTTTGAGCAGTGTATTCTGTGGACGATGAGACAAACGTTTTACTCTTTGGCCTGAATGCAAACATTATTTCTGGAGAAAACCAGGCACAGCTCATCACCCATTTAACACCATCCCTACCGTGAAGCATGGTGGTGGAAGCATCATGCTATGGGGATGCTTTTCAGCAGCAGGGACTGGGAGACTGGTAAGGACAGAAGGAATGGTGCCAAATACAGGCAAATCATTGATGAGAATCTGTTTCAGAGTGCAAATGACCTGTAACACAATAAAATGTGGAATAAGTCAAGGGGTATGAATACTTTCTAAAGGCACTGTATGTACCGAAAGATAGAGCAGCAGAATAATTCAGTTAGAGCCGTCAGGCAAGCTCTTCAAGGCTGTGTAACAAAAGTCATTGGGTGCTGTTTGTACTCTAGGTTTGGTTTTATGGTTCCTGGAATGCCATGAGGTGGCTGTAGATCACAGCAGGGGCCAAGGACAATATGTCACCCCACCAACAGCCTTACGACTGGGGAGTTTAAAGGTGCGGAAAGTGGACAGTTCTTAAACTGTCATTCCGGTGGCAATGTTTGAGCAATTAAAGCGTGCAATTAAAGCTTTTATAATCAGCACTTTACTGAACTGGTGCGCCAGGATTAATGGTCAGAGTTGTGCTTTAAATTGCCGAATGCAGACACTGCCAATAAATGTTATTAGATTTGTGTTGAATGGAAATGCAATGAGGAATGAGTTATAGGGGCATGTAGAGAGTGTTATGAGTGTGAGTTGAAAATGTGTGTGTACAGTGCTTCAGAAAGTCTTCACACCCCTTGACTTTTTCCACATTTTGTTGTGTTACAGCCTGCATGTAAAATGGATGCGATTTGGTGTCCCTGGCCTACACACAATACCCCATAATGTCAAAGTGGAATTATGTTTTTCAACATTTTTACAAATTAATCATAAATGGAAAGCGCAAACGTCTTGAGTCAGTAAGTATTCAGCCCGTTTGTTATGACAATCCTAAATAAGTTCAGGAGTAAAAACTGTCTTAACAAGTCACATAATAAGTTGCATGGACTCTGTGTGTAGTATTACTATTGAACATGATTTTTGAAGGACACCTATTGGTAGATGGGTAAAAAAACTAACAGACATTGAACATAATACCTTTGAGCATAGTGAAGTTATTGATTACAATTTGGATGTTGTATCAATACATCGAGTCACTAACAAGATACAGGCGTCCTTAATAACTAATTTGCCGGAGAGGAAGAAAACTGCTCATGGATTTATCCATAAGGCCAATGGTGACTTTGAAATAGTTGAAGAGTTTAATGGCTGTGATGGGAGAAAACTGAGGATGGATCAACAACATTGTAGTTTATCTACAATAGTAAACTTATTGACAGAGTGAAAATAAGGAAGCTTGTGCGGAATAAAATATATTCAAAAACATTCATCCTGTTTCAACAAGGCACTAAAGCAATACTGCTAAAAATGTGGCAAAGCAATTAACTGTTTTTGCACTGAATACACAGTGTTATGTTGGGGCAAATCCAATACAACACATTACTGAGTACCACTCTCCATATTTTCAAGAATAGTGGTGGCTGCGTCATGTTTTTGGTATGCTTGTAAATCATTAACAACTGGGGTGTTTTTCAGAATAAAAAAAACGAGATAGAGCTAAGCACAAGCAAATTCCTAGAGGAAAACCTAGTTCAGTCTGCTTTCCACCAAACACTGGTAGATGAATTCACCTTTCAGCTGGACAATAACCTAAAGCACAAGGCCAAATCGACACTGGAGTTGCTTACCAAGAAGACAGTGAATGTTCCTGAGTGGCAGAGATACCGTTTTGACTTAAATCTGCTTGAAAATCTATGGAAAGACTTGAAAATGGTTGTCTAGCACTGATCAACAACATATCTGACAGAGGTTGAATAATTTTGAAAAGAATAATGGCAAATATTGTACAATCCAGGTGTGCAAAGCTCTTAGAGACTTACCTAGAAAGACTCACAGTTGCATTTACTCTGGGGTGTGAATGTTTATGTAAATTATATATCTCTTTATTTCATTTTCAATACAGTTGCAAACATTTCTAAAAACATTTTTTCACTTTCTCATTATGGGGCATTATGTGTAGATGGATGAGAAAAAAAAATCTATATATTCTATTTTGAATTCAGTCTGTAACACAACAACATTTGGAATAAGTCAAGGGGTATGAATACTTTATGAAGGCACTGTAAATGTGGCGTACATATATTCATGCACTGTGTGTCAGGGCATAAGTGTCATTAAAATACCATACGTATGTCATGCTTAAAACAGAGGAGGAAGCACTGCTACAGAAATCTATGACAATATAACTAATATATCACCATGTAGCCATTTCCATATCATTAACTGTGCCGGGTCCATGCCAAAGTATCACAGCAACAACACCCCTGTGTCACCCAGGCCGTAGGAGAGTCCCCAGCCTTATGCTTGGTAATAAGGCATAAGAAAGTATGATAGAATGAGATTTATTTTTCTCTCTCTCCCCTCAGGGCGAATGTGTCTTCAGACCTTGGCTAAGGGGAGTCCGACCGGGAAATAATGTTGTGTCTATGTTTTCAATAAAACAGTAAATTATTTACGGGCGCGCCACTGAGTGTGCATCCACCTCGTTTGTATTCTCGTCACTGTGGTGATAGATGTGACATCATGGTGATGAATCAAAGCGCTGGGGTTTTCGAAAGAGCTTCCTGTGGAAACCAAGGACAGGGCCCGTATCCACAAAGCGTCTCGGAGTAGAAGTGCTGATCTAGGTCCCAACCTGTCCATATAATCTTATTCATTATGAACTAAAAGGTGAAACTGATCCTAGATCAGCACTCCTACTCTCAGAGGCTTTGTTGTATGTTTTTTAGGAGGCCTGAGTAGAAGAATAATCAAACCAAATGAGCATGGCCAGTCACTGCCAGATATGAAGGCAATGTAGCATCTGAAATCAAGATGTTCATGCAGAAATACCGCTGAGTTTGTTTGAAGTTTATATTCATTTTATTTTGGAGGGACCTTGCAAGATGTCAGCGGGGATAAACCATCATGTACAATGCATATAACGAGGTGAACTGCCTGTGAATGTTAATGCCAGAAAGTCAGAACTTAACTTAATTAGAATGTTGAAAGGATAAAACCCCTTGAAAGCACCATCTTGTTTCCAGAGACGCTTTTATGGATAACTATTAAAGTATGTCTATACACACACGCACGCACACACAAACAAAAGGATTACACCGTCATATTGTGTAATAATAATCACAAATCCCATTTCCTGAGTTTGAGAAGACCAGCTAAAGTAAATCCATTCCTCCACCTGTCATGTTGAACACATTTTCTGACCTTATGACCCCATCATTTACACTGAGTCCCCCCCCCCCACGGATAAACGTGCAATGTGATTTCATACAAATGTGTACTCGCTCGGCCAGGGTCAGCATTTGGGTCTTAAAAAATAAATTGCCTCAGAAATGCTTTTCTAGCAGATGGTGGCCATCTTAGCTTATCGGCTCTTAGGCAAAGGCTTTTTGGCCAGGGTGTGCTCTGTATCACACCACCCCCTCCCCGCCTGATTGAACACAGGTGTAACGGCTGATTTACAGTCCCACTGTTCAACATTAACCCCTATATCCAGCCTGAAATAGTTATTACAAATGACACCCAGTGTAATTGCTAATTTTACGCATCAGCAGACACATTTTCCACTCTTCTTCCTTCTTATTCTCCTCCTCTTAACTTTTAAGTTATTCATTCCTCTTTTCTATCTCTGTCTTTTTTTCTTACCATTCTGGTCTTAAGAGCTATTAATTCCTCTTGGTTATCCTCTCTGTCAATAGCTGCGAGGGATATAGCCCAAGGCTGGTGTCACTGGAGAGTGGGACTGTAATTCCAGGCCAGTTCATTATAATAAATACATCACCTGCTCAGACTGATCCTTTGTGTTAAATGGCTTCCCAAATTAGACTTTTGGACCAAGTCATGCATTTCATGAGATCATGAGTTAATGAATTATTATTAATAATAATTAAATATGCATTTATGATTATTATCATTATTAATGAATTATTATTAGAATGTACAGTACAGGTACAGTATTTAAGAATATGGATTTCGATGTTAAACTGTCCATTAAAATATTTAATTTCCTAATCCTATGACGGATTGAGTTTGGTAACCTTTGCTAAAACAAAGGGCTGGTTTTGCAGCAAATGTCACTGGGGTCTCTGTCCTGCTCTCGGAATAGTGTATACAACGGTGATATCACTGACAGATTTCTAATGCTATTATCAATCAAATCCTACCCCGCTAAGACTAGCAACTTTTTAGAACCAACTATTGTGGTTTGTATAGAACAAGCTGGTGTTCAATGGGTTGTATAGAACAAACTGGTGTTCAATCGGTTGTATAGAACAAGCTGGTGTTCAATGGGTTGTATAGAACAAACTGGTGTTCAATCGGTTGTATAGAACAAACTGGTGTTCAATGGGTTGTATAGAGCAAGCTGGTGATCAATGGGTTGTATAGAACAAGCTGGTGTTCAATGGGTTGTATAGAACAAACTGGTGTTCAATCGGTTGTATAGAACAAACTGGTGTTCAATGGGTTGTATAGAGCAAGCTGGTGATCAATGGGTTGTATAGAACAAGCTGGTGTTCAATGGAGGTTGTCAAAATTCTAGAAAATATTCTCCTACATCCATTACACCTAACCTGTAATTAAACAACACTCTGACACTCGTCTAACAATGTGTACACTGTCATCCCTGGCATTATCAACGGCTATTCTAATCAACCCTAATGTCACTCATAATTGCACCTGGGATAATTATTCTACTTAATCTTTTGTGTAAGCCCCGGTGGAGTTATTCCCTGCCCCTCAATAAGCAACAACGTCACATTAAACCCATTATTATCGTAGCGTTCAGTGAAAGTTTAGCGTGTTTACCCGGATTAGCGTACACAGAGTGTTGAGCACGATAGGGGTGACATCTTATACACAGGGAACACCAGACTGAGTGGTGAGATAATTCACACCTCCATCATTCCTCCTCAAAGCCAGGCCTGGTTAATTACTGCTGCTGTGACAGAGCCTGTTACTGAGACAGACTCTATGCAGCCAAACCAGTGCACATGCCAGCCATTCAGGCTACAGGCTGACCTGCTATCAGCCAATACCCTCTTCAACCATTTCACCATGCAGAACACCAACCAACCGCATAAGCACAAAAGTAGGCCTGGACTTGTGTCTCTAGTTGCTTATGCTAGTCATTGTAATATCAAAATGAAGATTGCAGTGACATGCCACGATTCTCTTGTAAATGTTATTTTCTAACTCATAGTATCTATATTAGCCATGCAGATCTCGTAACACATCCCAGAATTGGTTACTAGCGGACGGTACGAAGGTCAGGTCCTCCTCTGAACTGCAGTAGCCATCCTGTGACTGACTGTCTGCCAGAGCCCCAGGAGAGGGCAGCTGAGAGGCAGAAACTTATACCGTAAACACATCTATGCTGAAAATACAAGTGTACATGCACAAATAACTCCCCATGTCTGAGCCAAAGGGGGTAAAAAGTCAAAGTTCTTGACCTTTACTTGGCACACGCTCACGCTCACTCATCTGCATTTGCTCTGAGGTCAGCTCCACTCGCCAGGGGAATGCATTCTGAAGGATAAAGCAAAGGTGTGTTGCCTTTGGATGAAGGTGCATAAGGTCACACATGTGGAAATACTGTTGAAGAAAAGCCCAGGCAATACCAAGTTAGATGTTTACCTGAATAGATAAAGGTAAGCGGATAAAAAAAGCACAAAAAAACATTTGATTTAAACGTGGAGAGAAAGTCAAACGAACGTCTACGGACCCAAAAAAGCAAAAGCATGTATACTTTATAATCAAACCTGACAGGGCTCTGTGACAAAGTTCTTTAGATGCCCAAGATAATATAGGGCTTGACAGAGAAAATCGAGCGTTATGCACTTATTTGTTGTACCATTTACCACCTGTCAGTAATATTCAGTCTTCCTCAAGGAGATTTAACGCTTGGCTGGAGAGAGACTGATGAAAGAAAGTCTGAATAATGAATAATCAAATGACGTGATGACACGGGATGGAGAAGACGACATCAACGACATTTACATAAACACATTCCTGATAGAAACAGATTTCTGACATTTGGATGTGTTGTTGACAGCCCTTTTCTTAGCACTTTGAACTGTCGTAAAAGCGATAGATTGACAACAGATGAATATTGTGTTTGTTTTTTATTTATCCATTTAGGGAGAATGCACTCAATTGTATTCATATGGTTCCACATCAAATATAATTGGAATTGTTAAGTGGAAACAACGGGGGGGGGGGGGGGGGGGGGGGGATAGGCATGAGTACCACAGTTTCAAAGTGGTGTGGTAAAGTGTGTATGTGTATTTTCTGGGGCCTGGAGTTTTTCCTGATATGACCTTGTCAGGTAAAACTCAGGGTCTTACTCATAGGCTATGACAAAATATTATTATGGATAGCTTCCCTTTTCCTCAGTGCTATGACTATAGGGCTGGGTTTTTTCTTGGTCGGGTCATGTATATTTACATGACCTACTGTAAGGTGGATCAAACCCTTTCAAACTACCACAAACCTTGTTGTTATTCATTCTGAATCTGTTATCAAAAGAGCCTAAGACAACTTCAAAAGACATGTCACAGGATGGAAAGTGACAAGTTATAGGTCTGGGTTGAGCTGGCAGAGTGAAGCAGACAACAAAAGGACAGGTAACATTTATTTCCTTAATAAGGCATGGTTTTCTCCACAAGTTGAAATCAAAGTTCAAGCACATTATTGGTTCACATTCGTATTTCAGTTCCGTAAATCATTTCCACACTTGGCATCATTTCTTATACTTGTAAAATAAAACATAACAAACCAAACAAAAAGGAGCACAGGAAGTGACACAGTTCAGCAGGCAGGCAACCATTTCTTAATTTGTTCTATTTTATCATACTAGCCATGTGCTCTTCTTCGGTGAGGTTTAATGTCGGTTGATATCCAATATGTTGCTTTACCGCCACCAACTGATATATAGTATAGATCCATTACACTTTGTGATACAAAATGGGAAAGGGGAATCGGGAAAAAAATACATTCTTTTAATTACCCTACCAACTAACCCTTTACTCATTAACCCCCTAGAGTCGATGTCCACGATCCCGCAGAAATCTAATTACCATCAAAAAATCCCCATAAGAATGTGTCATTTTAAGGTAGAGATATGTTTTTTTGTAAGGGCTGTGTCTCAATCTACCACCTCCCCTGATGTCGCACTTCCGCATCTGCGGTGAAAAGTGACAGAGCTAGACCAGAGTTTGTCAAATCATGAGACATACCGAAAATCGGTCCTCTCACAAAAGCGTCTGTAGCGTCGGAACTATTATGACCCCTCCATTGAAAGATTAGACTCTCAAGAACCCAATGGTGTTTTTTTGCTTTACAACCCCCACAAGAGTCCTAGGACTCATCTGATGTTGGTACAGCCAAACTGCCAACTTCTGTCTGTAGCGTCCCAACAGTTTGAGCTACACGCTAATATGACCCCTATGTGGAAAGGTGAGACTCCCACGAACATGTCAGCTGATCTAGGACGCCCACAGGCCTCACAAGACCTGTCTGAAGGTCCCCTCGGTACCAGTTGTAAGAATATTTTGAAGATAAATACACAACGGAGAGGACTAGGATTAACGATCAAGAGGAGTTGGTTTTCAGTTCAACATCTGTTTAGGATCTGTGGGATGTCAGTGGCTCAGTTGTCCTGCAAGAACTTCTGATTGGTCAACCCCAGGCTAGGGTGGGGGGGTTATAAATGGCATCCTGTTCCTTTGTTCAGTGGGGAAAAGGTGAGGACAGGGGAGACTGAACATCTACCTCCCAGCATAACAACTTGATTTGTCCTCTCTGAATAAACCTATTTTTCTCCCCCTGATTTGCTTTGGAGTTTGTGTTATTGAAGAAAAACAAATTGCTAACACAGTTGAATTTTTTAAAATGGAAATACAGTTTACTGTATCTCGCAGATATAAGACAGACACTTCAGAACAAACTTCCTTTCGATTTTTTGGAGGGACTATCTGAGAGAAAGGTCTTTGTGATTTCACGCCAGCCACTGCAGGAAGGTGCCCCAACCCAGACGAGAATGTACCAGCCAACGTCCCGTCATAGGCAGCCCAAGATGCCATGGGAGCACCAGGATTGGACTCTACGCATCATGTTATATCTCCAATGGTTTAATGCACAAAACCAACAACGTTCCAATTGAGTCACGACGATCCTCGAAACTTGAAAGGTTTTGGCACGGGTTAATTCCTTGGTATGGGACATCGGAAAATATCCATGATTTAGATCAATTAGGATATTATTTTGAATTTTTGGTAAATTTAACCACTTCATGATTTTCGATAATGAGACCGGAATTGCAAGCCGCTCGCCTCACGGCTATACAGAATAGGGTAGCACTTGACATGTTGCTAGAACAGGAGGGGGGAGTGTGCCAAATGATAGGACCATTGTTGTACATTCATACCCCGGGGTGAGGGTAACTTGACTATTGTAGTGGAACATATGAAAGAGCTCAATGGTGATCTCGCAAACGAACACCAACCAGACAACGATTGAAATCCGTTTGGACGGGTTCAGTCATTATTTGGTTTTATGGTAGCTAAAATATTTCATTGATTGATTTATGGCTTAGTTATCTTTTTTACGATGCTTATTATAACTTGTGTTAAGAAATTGTGCATTAAAGCCTTTGAGACTATTCTTGCCATGCCATTACTGACCCCTGAAGGAGATGCTTCAGAACCATATTTACCTCATTTATTTCCTATGTCTAGTTACATGTCTGATGAAGACAATGATAATCCATAACACCAATGTAAAAACATTGAGTTAATGGTGCAGCATGTCCATAGGCCATGCTCACAGCGGGGGTTATGTGAATGGTGCTCTCAAAGTAGAGTTAAGGGCCTACCGTCATGGTCACCCTGTGGCAATATGGACAGTCTCAACGAAGCAATTGCCTGATAAAGTATGTACTAATGTTAAAATTCATATGTTCTTTTCCCCTTCTGAAAATGAATTGCACTATGTGAAGGGTTGAAACTCAATGACAACGGAGGTAATTTACAGTGTAAGAAAGTCTTTCCTTTTCCCTCTTTTTCCTCATGTTAATGTTTGTTTAATGAAAATGCTTGAAAGTAATGTTCTATTAGGTTGAGACGTAGTCTCAAAGTGAGGAAATGTTGTGGAAAATGACATAATTAGTCATGCTATCCCGTGTTTTACTGCTTAAAGAATAGTATCTTGTTATATGCTAGTGTTTTTTCTAACCTGATACAAACTTGTCTTTGAGTGACTTAGTCATAAGACAGGGCATATAGCTAAGATCCATTTAGGTGCGGCCGCAGCATGAGGCATCCCGTGGGTTTAGAATCTGCAGGAAGTCAGCTGTGTGGAACCTTGCAGGAAGGAGCACATTATAGTGTGAACTGTGACAAAACACAGTTACACGGTTGAGCCCTCAACCTATCTTAATCTGCACAGACAAATCAATTGCCTTTTACACTATGTTCCGCCCGTTTCCACACATCTGCTGAACTGCCACATAGACAAAAGACGTTGTACTTTATCTAAAGAAGCAGAAAACTGACTATGTTTGTTAAGCTTTCAACTCTGAAAACTTTTTCCTCTGGTATTGCCACAGCACTTTGAAACAAGGCAGGGTTACATTTAAATCAAATCAAAGTTTATTTGTCAAGTGCGCCAAATACAGCAGGTGTAGTAGACCTTACAGTGAAATGCTTACTTACAGGCTCTAACCAACATTACAAAAAAGGTATTAGGTGAACAATAGGTAAGTAAAGAAATAAAAACAACAGTAAAAAGACAGTGAAAAATAGCAGTAGCGAGGCTATGTACAGTAGCGAGGCTATAACAGTAGCGAGGCCACATACAGGCACCAGTTAGTCAGGCTGATTGAGGTAGTATGTACATGTAGATATGGTTAAAGTGACTATGCATATATGATAAACAGAGAGTAGCAGTAGCGTAAAAGAGGGGTTGGCGGGTGGTGGGACACAATGCAGATAGCCCGGTTAGCCAATGTGCGGGGGCACTGGTTGGTCGGGTCAATTGAGGTAGTATTTACATGAATGTATAGTAAAAGTGACTATGCATATATGATAAACAGAGAGTAGCAGCAGCGTAAAAGAGGAGTTGGGGGGGCACACAATGCAAATAGTCCGGGTAGCCACTTGATTACCTGTTCAGGAGTCTTATGGCTTGGGGGTAAAAACTGTTGAGAAGCCTTTTTGTCCTAGATTTGTGTCACGTCCTGACCATAGAGAGCTTGTATTTTTCCATGGTAGAGTAGGTCAGGGCGTGACTGGGGGGTTTTGTCTAGTTTATTTATTTCTGTTTGGTTCTAGTTTCTTTTTTCTATGTTGGGGTTTTTGTATGATTCCCAATTAGAGGCAGCTGGTCATCGTTGTCTCTAATTGGGGATCATATTGAAGTTGTTGTTTTTCCCACTAGTGTTTGTGGGAGATTATTTTGAGTTAGTGTATGTTGCACCTCTATGTCACGGTTTGTATTTTCTTTGTTTATAGTATGTCTTGCATAGTTTCACAGATAAATAAATATGTTGAACGATACACACACTGTGCCTTGGTCTCGTTCACACGACAACCGTGACAACTTGGCACTCCAGTACCGCTTGCCATGCAGTAGTAGAGAGAACAGTCAATGACTGGGGTGGCTGGGGTCTTTGACAATTTTTAGGGCCTTCCTCCGACCCTGCCTGGTGTAGAGGTCCTGGATGGCAGGCAGCTTAGCCCCAGTGATGTACTGAGCCGTACGCACTACCCTCTGTAGCGCCTTGCGGTCGGAGCCCGAGCAATTGCCGTACCAGGCAGTGATGCAACCAGTCAGGATGCTCTCGATGTTGCAGCTGTAGAACCTTTTGAGGATCTGAGGACCCATGCCAAATCTTTTAGTTTCCTGAGGGGGAATAGGCTTTCTCGTGCCTTCTTCACGACTGTCTTGGTGTGTTTGGACCATTCTAGTTTGTTGGTGATGTGGACACCAAGGAACTTGAGGCTCTCAACCTGCTCCACTACAGCCCCGTCGATGAGAATGGGGGCGTGCTCTGTCCTCCTTTTCCTGTAGTCCACAATAATCTCCTTAGTCTTGGTTACATTGAGGGATAGGTTGTTCTTCTGGCACCACCCGGCCAGGCCTCTGACCTCCTCCCTATAGGCTGTCTCATCATTGTCGGTGATCAGGCCTACCACTGTTGTGTCGTCTGCAAAATTAATGATGGTGTTGGAGTCGTGCCTGGCCATGCTGTCGTGGGTGAACAGGGAGTACAGGAGCGGACTGAGCACGCTGTCATGAGTGCTATCTTCAAATTCCCTGTCATAGATTAGCCAAGGCGCAGCGTGCCGGTAGTTCCACATCTTTTATTTGTGAACTCGAACAAAACAAGAAAACAGGTGAAAACTGAAACAAACGTGACGTTCTGGGGCTGCTCACACACAGCTGCACAAAAGCAAGATCCCACAAAAACAAAGGGAAAAACAGGCTGCCTAAGTATGGCTTCCAATCAGAGACATCGATAGACAGCTGCCTCTGATTGGAAACCATACCAGGCCAAAACATAGAAAACAAAACATAGGTGGGTGGGCATTCTATCACACCCTGACCTAACTAAACAGAGAAAACACAGCTCTCCTAGGTCAGAGCATGATACATGCACCACTGGGGGGCTCCAGTGTTGAGGATCAGCATGGCAGATGTGTTGCTACCTACCCTCGCCATCTGGGGGATGCCCGTCAGGAAGTCCGGGATCCAGTTGCAGAGGGAGGTGTTTAGTCCCAGGATCCTTAGCTTAGTGATGAGCTTTGAGGGTACTAGGGTGTTGAACGCTGAGCTGTAGTCAATGAATAGCATTCTCACATAGGTGTTACTTTTGTCCAGGTGGGAAAGGGCAGTGTGGAGTGCAATAGAGATTGCATCATCTGTGGATCTGTTTGGGCGGTATGCAAATTGGAGTGGGTCTAGAGTATCTGGAATAATGGTGTTAAGGTGAGCCATTACCAGCCTTTCAAAGCACTTCATGGCTACGGACGTGAGTGCTACGGGTCTGTAGTCATTTAGGCATGTTTCCTTCGTGTTCTTGGGCACAGGGACTATGGTGGTCTGCTTGAAACATGTTGGTATTACA